>NC_064924.1:503977238-504593176 GCF_023897955.1 Schistocerca gregaria | reverse complement strand
CAACGCCTGTAAGCAGCTAAGAGTGTTTATTTCATTGTAATTTCTGTAAATTTCTGTAAATTTACTTCGTCTTCTTTGGTGAAGGAATTTCGAAAGGCTGTGTTTAATAACCATCAAGTCGGTGCGGGAGAATCTACGGCCCAATTAATCGCAACTCCTTCACATGGCCGTAGCGCCTTTTCATGACGTTTGGGATCCCCGGTTCCTATGTGATCACTGATCCTTGTTGTATGCCCGATAAACCACGTTAAGTTGAAAACAGTTTTAGGGCTCACTCCGTACAGCGCTATGACTTGTGAAGTACTGTGCTGTTCCAACCGACCTTCGCGTTGAGGACAGCTTTTTCTCATTAAGAAATTCCGACAGCAGTCTTCCCATGCACCCTCCGCCAATAAAATGGGACAACGCACACTCAGCCTCACTACGTCCGTTAAGTACAGCTGCAGCGGAGAGATGTGGGTTATTCGACTGTCTCAAGAGACTGCGCTCGCGGCGCTGGTGCTCGGCTGTGACCGGCTGAAACGCTATCCCCGCGTCTCGTCGCGACCGTTCCGGGTCCACCGGTGTCACGTGTCCGGGGCTGGACTGTCTGCCTCAGCGCACCCGGAACGCCGCTGCGACCTTCCGGTCCGCGAGCGTCGCGCCAGCAACTACTGGCTAGCTGGAGCTCCCCGCCACTGCTTCGCTGCCGAGTCTGCGGCGCCGGCTGCCGCCGAACTTGGTAACGACATCTAAACGCACAGCGCCGCCACTACCAAAACTTGGTCGGCGCGTCTCGGAGCTGCCGAGACAACAGTATCGGCGCCCGCACTTGCTCGTGCAAACAAGCAACAGTCACTAATCGCTCTGGTCTGAACCCTACATAGCTAAGACGGGTATCGCTGACAGGCAAATACGAGAGTCACTCCAAAAGAAATGCACACTATTTTTGTAAAAATACAGTTTTCATTCTACATGTGTGAAAGTTTTACAGTGTGTAGATACGTCCTTCCCGCTTGTTTTCAAACTTAGTTCAACCTGTTCCCGTGAATGGCGCCGTCACAGCGTGTCATCAAGATGGCTGGTACAGTTGACGTTCGTCAGAAGCAACGTGCTGTGAAAACGAGACAGTGGGAAATATCCACAAGAGGTTGAAAAAGGTGTATGGAGATGCTGCTGTCGATCGCAGTACAGCTAGTCGGTGGGCAAGCAGATTACGTGCTGAAAGCGGGCACAGCAATATTGTCCTCGCACCGGCAGGCCTCGTACTGCACACACCCCAGACAATGTCCAGAGAGTTAACGAATTTGTGATTGCTGAGAGACGCATCACAGTGAACGAATTGTCACGCTACGCTGGGATAGGGGAAGGAAGTGTTCGCAGAATACTGAAAGTGTTGGCCTTAAAAAAAGGTTTGAGCCAGGTGTGTTCCCAGGATGGAAATCAATTTTTTGGAAGAATTGTGACAGGTGATGAAACATGGCTCCATCATTTTTCACCAGAGACGAAGAGGCAATCAATGGAGTGGCATCATGCAAATTCCCCCAAGGAAAAAAAAAACGTTCAAAACCACACCTTCTGCTGGAAAAGTTATGGCTACGGTGTTTTTCGATTCCGAAGGACTCTTGCTTGTGGAACCACCATGAATTCTGATGCATATGTGACGACAATGAAAAAACTTCAAGCTCGACTGAGTCTTGTTCGACCACATCGGCAATGCGCGGCCACATGTCAGTCAAAAAACCATGGAAGCGAACTCGGATGGACAACACTGAAACACCCGCTTTACAGTCCTGACCTGGCTCCATGTGACTATCATCTCTTTGGGAAACTGAAAGACTCTCTTCGTGGAAGAACGTTTGAAGATGATGACTTCCTTGTGCACGCTGCCAAACAGTGGCTCCAACAGGATGGTCCAGAATTTTACCGTCCGGGTATACAAGCGCTGGTTCCAAGATGGCGTAAGGCAGTTGAGAGGGATGGAAATTATGTGGAGAAATGAAAATATTGTTCCTAACACACTGTAAAACTTTCAAACATTTAGAATAAAAGATAGATTAAAAAAAAGTAGTGTGTATTTCTTTTGAACTGACCCTCGTGGTTTACCATTATACCGGATTTTTTTTCAACTCCATTTTAACCTGACTATTAAAACCGCTCAAAATAATCTTTTTCTTATATAACCGATTTCCTCATTTTTATTCCTGTTATTTCCTGTAATAAACGTAGAAATCGAACAAAGAATGAACAAATCGTGACTCCCTCAGTTTCAAGGCATATAAAATCGAAATATTACATTAAATAGGCAAATAAGAGATGTGCTGGCATAAGCTGTTGTCTACACACCGGTCGGCAAAGAGGTTGCGACGAGATCGATAATAGACGGTGACCGGTGGCCGAGCGATTCTGGGCGCTTCAGTCCGGAACCGCGCTACTGCTACGTCCCAGGTTCGAATCCGCCTCAGGCATGGATGTGTGTGATATCCTTCGGTTAGTTAGGTTTAAGTAGTTCTAAGTTCTAGGGAACCGATAAGCTCAGATGTTAAGTCCCATAGTGCTCAGAGCCATTTAAACCTATAAGGAGAGAGACCAGAGACAGACTCGCAAATAACTTGCCGCCAGCGCCCTCTCGACCTTCAGTATTTAGATCGCCGCTGCGCATCAGAGGTCCCTGTCAGTCACAGGCAGTCATCCCAGTTGTAGTCGGAGTTAGTCGCTGTTGCTATTCGAGTCTGCTTCTGTCAGTTCACGCCATAGGCTCCGAGAGAATAGTGTTTGTAGCGGGAGTTGTACTTTACCAACAGTGAGGCTAACGTGAACTATTACGGAAGAGCTTGTACGACAACAGCTTGCATAGAGATAAGTAGCTTCTTGTTCTGTTGAATAAAGAACTCTGTCAATACATGGGTGCAGTTTTGTCGTAGAAAGACGATACCGGCCACCAAACAATATCCTCTCCCTAGCTTCCCCTGGTACAAGACGCTATACTCTGTCAACGACGACACAAAAAAGAAGTCCATCCACCGTTCGCTGCCTTCCTGTAAAAGTGATAACTGTTTGAAAATTCCAAAAAAAAAAAGAACACTAGTATCCTCCTATCGATTCTAATTTTATGAAACTCTACTCAAAAATCGTGTTGTAATCGAGGATCATACCACTATTTGTATATTACGAATAGTCATTGCTACATGGTGAAATCCGAAGTTTGAAGAATTATGTTTTCCGCGATAATTTGTCTTATTTCCTAAAAGAAGATAAAAGGTATATTATGCGGACGCAGGCAGCAGCTTTCCGTTTGTATTGTGAACTATTAAGGAGTTCGTAAGCTTTAAGCTTTCTCCTTCTACCGTTTGTAATCTTTTAAATCAAATCGAGCATTGTACTTCATTGATACTGCTCTTCGTAAAATACTTCCTGACTAGGGATGTTACCATTCTTTAATATGAGTACAACCGATATCCGAAGACAACAGCAAGAATACCAGATGGAGCAAGCCTACATACTGCAAGTACATGCCTAGCAACTAAAAGACCATGCCACATGGTAACAGATGCATTAGTGCCTCAATGGTGTTATAACAATTCTTACGTCATGTGTTTATTTCACATTTCTGTCGGCATTGTTATTAAAATAGCAGTGACCCCTTTTCCCATTTCTGTAGTAACACAATATTTCAAATCAGTGGAAATTTTAGGAATAAAAATTACGCGTTCCTTAAAAAAGATTTATTAGAAACAAAACGTTTTAGCACAAGTGCTATTGCTAATTGATATTTCGATTTTTTAAATCTAGTTATTGGTGGAAAAATAAAAATCCGCTGTCTAACCGCAACCATATGAATACCGAAACATACCGGTTATTCAGAACTAAAATACCGCTATCAATTTTAAACATACGTTTTCCAAATCCCTCACTCTACAGCCCTACCGAGAGAGATGCATAGCGACAACAGCCTATTTTGGAATTATTTGAGGGGACGCTAGAAGGATTACGGTTCTTCGTCTTGACTGATCTCTGTACGGTCGCATGTCCGCTGTTTTTCGGTTTTTGTTTTGCATCAGATTTGTTTGTATTCTCAAGCTGCAGAGATATGAGCTCAGTTTGCTACCATCTAACGGAGTCAGCATAGCCTCTACTGTTCACCACAGACACGAAAGTAATCTCTGTCTGCGGTGACACACCATTCATTAGTACCACAGTTCATTCGTCATCTTGACGACAGAGGAAATTGTAGGAAACTTGAGTATACAAACGAATTTAACGCGGCTAGAGAATTAAAAAATATTTATCCAAGAATGTCACCGCGAGGAGCCACATTCTCATGTTAAAAATTGCCTCGAGTGCCCTAAGAACTCCGTTCCTTTCACATCCAGATATTCGCTTAGCTACACATGTCTCTGGTTTTGTCCCTTGCCAGAAGGAGTCATACAGTCGGACAGAACGAATTGCCTGGTAATAAGTACGTTTTGCAACTACTGGAGGTGTAGTAAACCAAGAATATATTTGACCCTCATTATTTTACATCTACAGCACCTGTATGCTGCACACATCTACCAGTGCATTTGCCAAATTCTTCTGGAAATGCTGTAGTAAGGATGCTATAAACAGCGCTCTTGGTGTTCGAACCAAGAAATAATTTCATCATCAGCGCAATTTTAATACACCAGTAACCTACCAGAAGGTTACCCTCACCACTCAGTGTTTTACTTGTATAGTGTTACTGAAGGCTGGAGATAGGGGGGTTAAGATTTTGCATTCTTCCTAGCTGAGAATCAACCTACTTAACCCGTTGAAAGGATACGCCCAGTGAGGTAGCGCAGTCGTTAATGTAGTGGAAACTATTCGGGAGATAGGATTCGAATCACTTTCCTGCCGTTCAGATGTAAGCTTTCAGCGGTTTGTTGGAAAAATACAAGGACAGTTACTTTCTCCGTTGTAGTAAAACCAGAAATATTGATCCCTCTGTAATGACATTACATCATCGGGATTTCAAACACTAAACTGCCTCCCTTATTACCTCATTCATCAATAAATAAAAAATAAATATTTTGTAATTATTTCAGAAATCATAATGGGAAAAACTCATTAATTATGTGTAAAAAAAATATTTACCTTATTTCGTTGCGGTTCCAGAAGCAACAGTGTGACTGAAAACTGTGCCATTCCTCATTTAGCCAGTTCTCTTTGTCTAAGTACACCGCACTTTTTTACATCGTTGCTGTGGGGTATATGTAGTTATACACTGAATTTCACACATGCAGAATACAAATTATGGTTTGCATGATATTACGACGAAACAACTTTTCTTTTCTGTAATGGACGTACAGTGATGTTCTGTGGAACAATGTGAAAAGAGAGAGTTTTACTCACACACACACACACACACACACACACACACACACACACACACACACACTGAGACGGCTTTAAAGAATAGAGAAGAATGGAGCTAATGCTTGTGCTACTAATTGCGTATCGAACACACGTTGTGAATAGTCATCAGCGGGCTCCATTCATAACACTGTCCTACAGAACCATGACAACCGGTGATTTTGCTTTTGTTCCTACGTTGCCATTTTATTTATTGTTGCAGCCTTCTTTCACTAGCAGTGGCGTAGTCTGTTTTAAATGCGAGACGCACGTTTTGTAGCGCAATCCTGTGCTGTCTTTTATTTGCCTCCTCCTTGTTTCCCCGCGCGTAGTCTGCCGAGAAACCCGCTTTTCTTTTTGTTTCCTCTTTTTTTTTGCACAGCCATTGTTCTGCGGCGAGAAGTGGTTTCGGTTCAGCCCGCAACAAAGAAGCGGAAAACCATACTCCGCCGCCGCGGCTCCGACGCGCTCATGTGCCGAAACAGACCGGCGGACGACCAGCTTGAAATTATATTCCGGTCGTAATGAGAAATACGTAATTATTGTGTATCACGTCCGCAAAAGGAAACGGCGCGAAACGTTTGCTTTGTCCGCTTTTGAACTAGCGTCACTTTATTGTATTTCACAAAGGCTCCCGCGGGTTCGATTCTGCGCAAATGGCGTTCACGGGCGGCCTTCCATCAATCATTGTACTAATTAGCCATCAAAGCGGAGGGTCGGTGAGGGGGGGAGGGGCGAATTACACGTGAACAGCTGGGAATGTTAAAATGTACAGCAAACGTGTGCTGCTTTTTCCGTTTTGTTTTACACGAACTAAAAACAAAGAAAGGGGGAAAAAAGTTTTCTGTGGCTGTGGCATGTAATGAAATTGCCGTGTAAGATGATATTTAAAACAGAACACGTTTGATGTTCGAGCTGACGTAATTAGCCATGCCGAAACAATGCCGCCTAATGGTGTCAGAGGCGTACAAAACTGCATTAGGAGGCCTGCCATTTCGTTAAATGCAAGCTAGGGGACGCGGGACGGCTCAAACGGAATACATCGGGTTTTGAAATGCAACGCTGATTATTCGTTGGCTCAAAAAAGCGCCCCACTCCGCATTACGCGTTTTTATCACTCCACAATTATTTTTGTTAATTTAATAAGCAATAAAACATCCCCCACAAACAGAAATAATTTTTTAATGTGGAATGCGTCATGAGAGTACCCCATACTCTACCTCCCAGCAACCACCCGCTACCGCTGAAAAAAAAAAAAAAATACTGAAGCGGAGGAAAAATACTTTCAAAGGCAATGGATGCGATTTCCGGTAACTTCACTTGCTTGCTTCCCGAACCGTGTTATTTCATGCATTTATTTCACCTGGCAGATCTGTCCAGATATACCTAGTGAGTGAACATTACAGTTTGTATGTTAAAGGCAAGGTAAGGTTAGCCGTTCTGGTCCCGATTGGCCAATTGGGTCCGAATGGCCACCATGTCAACTCTTGCGAATAGCATCATTGGATGCGCCTTGGAAGTGCCATATATACAGCAAACCGCTGCCCCGGTCGTTGTCGGATTTCTTGACCTGGAGCCGCAACTAATCGGTCGGGAACGATCCTGAGTGCACGCCGTATCTGGCCTGCCACGCTGGGAAAACATCCCTGGCAACACCGGTAATCAAACCGAGATGCTTCGGATGGCTGTCAGCCAAGCTGACTACCCAGCTACGGAGGTGGATAATTTGTGTGGTCCAGAAGCAGTACCTGATGATGATGATGATGATGACGAATAAAATGTGTAGTGTATATAATTGAGATAATGTCAGTCTCATTAGCATCGTAAAAATCAGTCGCATCGAATGTGAACAGAAATGTAGACCAACAGTACGGAAGGAATCGAAGTAGAACAGGAAGTTGGTCAGAGAATGAGCAAGGACTATATGGTAAGATTAATAGATGAGATGGAAGGAAGAAGGAAGAAAACAGAAATAGAAAGAACTGAGAAAAGCGCACATCGTTTACAATATACATAGTTAATGGTTTCGCCATCGTGAGAGTTTTATAAAATTAGAATCAATAGGAGAATACTCATGATTTTTTAGCAGTATAAATACTTATCATTCCCGAAGACAACAGACAAAGCTTCACTCTCCTCTCGAATTTAGAAAGATTTTGGCTGAGACGTGGCTAATTCGTTCCACAGTCATATGGCTGATACCAAGAAGAAGATGAAAGATTTATTCTTACGCAGAGTTACCTCCAAAATGCTCGGACTGTCTGATCAGGTACTGCAGTTGTGGAATGATAGTAGGCATTAGACGAGTAAGGAGACGCATTAAGGACACCAGTGGTAAAGATAACGTCGAAGTAAACAGAGTGTGAAAATGACGTCGCGATTCTGACTGCAGTCACGGTGACTATAATCAACAGACCTAAGTGTTGTGCACGCCAAATACTTGGCGTCACACGTCAAGGTGGCAGAAAGAGAAACCTCTCACCACAGGAAACATTCGCTGTTTTTGAGATAACTTGCTAGTCCCGCAGTAACTCAGCTGCTTCGTCGCAGAGCCAAGCAGATTTGGTGAAACTGTGACTGAATAATACTGTAAACACAGAATAAGTGACAGTTAACAATAACTAATTAACATTTATGCGTTGCGTAGCTTAATGAGGTTTGGCAGTGTTGTTAAAAGTCACAAACTACGAACACTGACCTAGTCCTGAGTCCAGTGAATTATGACTAAGTAGTAGAGTGTCTGGTCTGGCTCTACTGGCATTGGTACAGTTGGTTGACGCGCGCCCAGCGCGAATCTCGGCGGATGCTGCAACACTGCTAGATTGTGCCGAATGAAGCCGTGCGGCCGCTTAGATCGGCGATTGGAGGATGAGTGTTCACTTAAGAACTACTTGCGTGACGTCGGGCAGGAAAATGCGAGGCCCACGAGAAAGACAGGCCGCGACGCGTACGTCACAGCACGTGACACTGCACGTCTTAAAAGCGGCAACAGCCGTCTCCGACGGCGAGCGAGTAACTGTTTCAGGCGAGTTTAATAATTATTGGCTGCGTGTTGAAATGCATGCAAGTTTTAGACAGCGCAAGGCGGAGACTTTTAGGGGGTATTTTTTCATACGGAACCAAGAGTTCTTGAAGTATTGAGGAGAAGCCAACTAGTGTTACGTCACGAGTTCGTCACAGGGTCCGTATATCTTGCTGGCCCTGGATTCCGTGTTTTGTGCGCCCTTTATGGCGTCGGACCGTAACTACATTGCGTCACACTGCAGACTGGCCTTGCAGCGTGGCGACTCCTACGTGTGCGGCTGTGTATCATGTCTACTGGCCACCACGACCGTGCGTTATCGCCTGCGTAAGGAAGAGACAGTGTGCGTGGAAGGAACACTCACGACTAGAGATGCGTCGTTCGCGAACTAATGGGTCCAAAGGAACGGTTCACCAAGATGAACGGAACGAGAGAGGAACGAATTCTAAGAAACGGTCTTTCATAGTTCACTTTGGTGGCGGCTTTCTAAATATAGTTCCCGGGACCGGGGAACGGTCGGTCTCGTTCCCGCAACGGCACGTCGGCCGGTCTCGTTCCAGCCTCGGTCCCGTTCCCGTCTGTCTCTGTCTCGGTCACGGTCTCCCTCGGCCGGACCCGTCCTCCTTTGCGTGGCCAGTCGTCGCAGTTCCTCTACCGACTGCTCATAGTTCAGTATCGAGTTGTTGTTTGTTTCGTTCGCTTCGCACGCCCATTCTAGATCTGTTCCAAACCTTTTTTGAACTCTGAACTTCTGGTTCTTTTCGTATTCCATTCAGCGTCCACGACCGGTAATTAAAATTTATTTTATAATTACGCCAATTACATAACAATTACCTGATATGTAGTATATACTTCACTATTTCGATAAACAGCAGAAGAAATACTTGTAGAAAGGCAACATTTTTTGTTAGTACACATTGCAAAAGACGTCGGCAAGGCACACACGAGTGGCTATTTGCCGTCTCTTTTTGATCCTTGGTAAAAGAGCATGTTCATTGTTATGGAAGGAAGACCGACTGACAGCAGAATGAAGCCCGCGCTTCGTAATCCAGTGTATGGTGTCACATTTTGTAAAGAGAATATTATAACTCCTACCATATTATTTGAGTGGTACAGGGTGGCGCACAAAAAATCGACCCCGAGCACTAGACTGTTCATTGTTGCTTACCAATCGTCTTCGTCGAAGTTTTTTGCAGTAGCTTATTTGTTATTTCTTCACTGCCTAATTATTACATGTTTATCTCTTCTGCTCATAGCAGTCAACAAATCGTGCGTAATTGGCGAGCAGTCTATACTCGGGGCCGGTTTTTCGTGGTCCATTTTATATTATTTCACTAATATCAGCCACATAACGCTGCAGTTGGCTAAACGAGATGTTTTGCAAAATCACGAAAATTAGAAGCGTTATGAATAAGAACTCTGTACTCCAGGGGGGAGGCAAGTGCTCCTCTTGGCGCCTTCCATCTTGAGTCACCTATGCTACTAATTTTCAATTTTTCTTAAGAACCAAATAGCAAGCACAATGAACGGTGAACGAGTAAAAATGAACGGTTTCCAAAGAAGAACGATCACTAGTGAACTAGTTCCCAAGGATGAACGACTTTGCCCATCTCTACTCACGACATGTGCCTGCAGTGTACATGTCGCACTGTAACGCTCACATGAAATGTCTGGCTGTTACATCATCTTCTGCATTTACATATACACACATACTCCGCAATCCACCATACGGTGCGTGGAGGAGGGTACCTCGTACCACAACTAGCATCTTCTCTCCCTGTTCCACTCCCACACAGAACGAGGGAAAAATGACTGCCTATATGCCTCTGTACGAGCCCTAATCTCCCTTATCTTTGTGGTCTTTCCGCCAAATGTACGTTGGCGGCAGTAAAATTGTACTGCAGTCAGCCTCAACTGCTGGTTCTCTAAATTTCCTCAGTAGCGATTCACGAAAAGAACACCTCCTTTTCTCTAGACTCTCCCACCCGAATTCCTGAAGCATTATGTAACACTCACGTGATGATCAAACCTACCAGTTAACAAATCTAGCAGTCCGCCTCTGATTTGCTTCTATGTCTTCCCTCAATCCGACTTGATAGGAATCCCAAACGCTCAAGCAGTAGTCAAGAATAGGTAATATTAGTGTTTTATAAGCGGTTTCCTTTACAGATGAACCACATCTTCCCAAAATTCTACCAATGAACTGAAGACGAGTATCCGCCTTCCCCACAACTGCCATTACATGCTTGTCCCACTTCATATCGCTCTGCAATGTTACGCCCAAATATTTAATCGACGTGACTGTGTCCAGCGCTACTCTACTAATGGAGTATTCAAACATTACGGATTCTTTTTCCTATTCTTCTGCATTAATTTACATTTATCTATATTTAGAGTTAGCTGCCGTTCTTTACAGCAATCACAAATCCTGTCGAAGTCATCTTGTATCCTCCTACAGTCACTCAACAACGACACCTTCCCGTACACCACAGCATCATCAGCAAACAGCCGCATATTGCTATCCAGCCTATCCAAAAGACCGTTTATGTAGATAGAAAAAAACAACGGACCTACCACACTTACCTGGGGCACTCCAGATTATACCCTCACCTCCGATGAAGACTCACCATCGAGGACAACGTAATGGGCTCTATTAACTAAGAAGTCTTCGAGCCACTCACATACTTGGGAATCAATCCTATATGCTCGTACCTTAGTTAGGGTCTGCAATGGGGCACCGAGTCAAACGCTTTCCAGAAGTCAAGAAATATAGCATCCATCTGATAGCCTTCTAAGGTGTTGGGTTGATCTGTTATTCTGCTCAGGGCGACAGAAATATCGTCTGCCAATCAGCATTGCTCTTCTAAAACTGGAGAATGACGTTTTGTTTAAGGCGACCAATCCTGAAACCTGGTGTATCGGCGTTTGGCGTTTGCTGTCTCCGTGTGAAAATCTCTGAAAGTGCGTGCTATGTGTAAAGAATGCGTAGGCTGGCCAGTCACACACAATGTAGCGGAATTTGCTTTTAAGCCGAACACGGGGTTGTTCCCCCCCTTTTACCCGGGCCCACGCTGTCTGCTACACGGGCGGTCGCGGGCCGTTGTGCGGTTTCTCTCCCGAACTAAAAGCTTCTGTGACCGTCGTGTCTGGAATGTATGTGTGTACGCCAGCCTCGAGTATTTCAACCACGGTGCACTTACTTGTTAACTGCATATCGTTTACATGAATTCATACAACATTGACTTTATCGAGTTTGAGTTCGAAAGAAGCGTCTTGATGTGCGGAATATGATTGTGAGGGCGTAATATGTAAGCAATGAAGGTCAGGAGACCACGACGTCTTACTCCCTTCATCCATGGTTCGCCAGATATCATGTGAAAAAGGGGCAAGTTGTGTTTCGCAGGAGCCGTGCTGATGCATGGACAGCAACTTCTCTGTCTCAAGGAAATTCGAACTGAGAATATGTTCGAGAATCCTGCAACAAACCGATGTTAAGGATAATGGTCTGTAATTTTGAGGATCGGTCCTTCTACGCTAATCTTCACGATTATGGCAGTAATGTCGAATGGAGATGTTGTAGTGTGACGTTCAGTCTCTCATAAGTGAACAGACAGCTGATATGTTGTACGTGGCGGCGTAGTACCTTGCAGGATACGTTACAAATATTGTCGGAAACGTTGGACGCTGGCGCCGTGAGAGCGGCCGTGCCATACCCGACTAGCGCCCAGCAGCGACCTGTTCCGGTGGGTCGAGCCGAGCGGACGGCTTTGGCTACGCCCGGTCGTGAGCCGGGCTGGGCTGTAATTTCGCGTCTCGCTGCCGCGCCACACCACGGAGCCCGCGGCGCGAATACCTCCACACAGTACAGTACGGCGCGGCGAACCACTTGTTTTCGTTCCGCCCAGAGACAGCCGCAGGCAGCCGGGGCAACAATCCCATTACGGTCGCAGACGCAGACACCGGTGCCGACGCCTCTGCCGTCGTGAGCCGCGCTCCGGGCTGGCGCCAGCTCTCGGGGCGTTTCCTGGTGTGCCGCCCTCGCCGACATCCGGCTGCTCCAGCGTCCGTCGTCGTCCCGGAGCGCGTTACCTCCGCAGTCCGCGCTTGTCTGCAGTACACACTCTGCAATCAGAAGTATCCACACATGTCTATGTAATACGTAATTCAGATGTCAACGAGAGGCGAACCCACCAGTACAAAAGCAGACGAGGGGGAATTTTGCTGTCAGTAGAGAAGCACTATCACCACAAGTGGATCTGTCACTAGAGCTCAGTGACATTGAACATGGGCTAGTCATTGGATGTCCCCTGAGTAACAAACCCATACGAGATGTTACAACCCTAAAGCTGAACGAGTCGACAGTTGATGATTTGACTGTGATGTGTAAGCCCGAAGGAACAACCACAACTAAACAAAGACCGTACTGTTAGGCAGGGACTGTCGAGCATCGTGGAAGGCGAATGTAAGAAAACTACATGGAATCAGCGGAAATATCCTCCCGCTACCAGGTAGCACAGTGACTGTGCACAGGGAGTTACGTAGAATGGGGTACGATGGCCGACCAGATCCCGTAGTCACTGCCAAATGACGCCTGGGGTGGTGATGCCACTGAACAGTGGATGACTGGAAACGAGTAGTTTGAAGTGAATAATCCCTTACTTTTGAATACATTATGGGAGTGACAGTGATCAATGTGTTACAAATATTTACTATCAAAACAGTCTTGATCCCGATTTATTAATTAAGATGCCTAGTTTCGACCACTACCGTGGTCATCTTCAGACCATTGAGTAGCAACCTCTTTCTGCTGGAGAATCACTACTGATTCTCCAGCAGAAAGAGGTTCCTACTCAATGTTGTGAAGATGACCACAGTAGTGGTCGAAACCGGTCACCTGAATAAATAAATCGTGATCAAGACTGTTTTTAAGAGTAAATATGATTTATCACGCTGCACCTTGCGGCAATCCAGTGCAAGAGCTTAGGTCTGGCGAGTCGCTGGAGGACGTTTCCTGCCATCATGTGTAGTGTCAACAGAGAAGTATGGAGGAGATTGTGTTACAGCACGGTGTTGTCACGCTGAGGCAGACGTTAAGTGCAGAATGATATGAACACATCGCACAGCGTTTTGTAGTGCGTAAAATAGAGGAAAAGTTTGGGGACGATGACTGTATCAGCGATAGTGTGTGTGTGTGTGTGAGTGTGTGTGTGAATTCCTAAGGGACCAAGCAGCTGAGGTTACCGGTCCCGAGACTTACACACTACTTAAACTAACTTATGCTAAGAACAACACACACACCCATGCCCGTGTTTGTATGTACCTGACAATGCAGCCTGTCGTGAACCAGCGTGTTTGTGGCATTGGTCTCTGGATATTAAAATTCATGAAAAAAGACGGACGTGCCCAGAGTCCTTTCACCCTTTGGGATGAGTCTGAACGTCGATTTCGGTCCAGACCCCACTGTTCAACATCAGTACCTTCTCTCGTTTCGCTTTTAAGGACGAATGGACTGAGATTCCCCCGTGTAGTTTAAACCCACATACAAGCTAAGGATGGGCACACGCCACATTAATCTGTACTAACATGTTTCTAAGTACTTGTAACTAGGACTGTTCATATTGTTAAAAATCAAGGGAGTCCGATGTATCGATACTTAAAAGATATCATTATTTCCCCTCGACAATCGAAAAAAGTATTAGTATATCGATATACCGACGGAAAAAATGGCGTCTTGCCGGACTATAAAAATATCGGCTGTACGTAGTAAACATACTGCAGGTTTTTTTTAGGACTGTATATTTAAGTATTAATTTGTTATTATTCTGTACGTCAAGAAGCTAGGAGCGTGCCTATCTCCGTAGAGCAAAAACTGGAAGGAAGTCGATGAACGTTCTCATTTGGCAACAACTACTTTGCTAATAATGGTAACTGCATATTCGATGGGTCCGTCATCCGGCTTCGTCACATATCGAATTTATCCGCAATACTTCATGTAAGCTTCCCAGATTTTTTCCATTTCTGCCAGCGACACCGACCTACCAGTTGGAGTGTAAAAACTGCGTGGTGATGTTACACGCAGAAGTTTCCCTTGGCAGCGCCGAGCAACGATTACGTCAACATTTCCCCTCACTTGTCTCCGCCCACTCCAAAGACCAGTCTTGTCATTTAGATTTTTGTCCAACTGTTTCTGAAGAAACACTAGTTGCGTTAAAAATTGCTTTTCAACGCAATTGGTGTGTTATTTCTCCAAACCGGAAATCTTGTTATTCCATTCACACCACCACCAGTGCAGTCGGACTTCTTCTTTGTGTCACCTATATATACCTGCTTCACACAGACAGACAGAAAGACTGGACTTGATGAATGCTCAAAAAGTAGTAAGACTGCTTTCAAATGTGAAAGTAAAATTACTTTCCGCTACAGTTTCAAAAGAACAGAATCAAATATTTACCGAAAAATGTGAAAAAAGTAAAATATAAAATAAAAATATCGGCATTGGGAATTGCCAATTTTCTATCAATATATCGATGACAACGATCCTGCCGGCATCTATCGATACTTCATGGAAGAATACAGACACGTCGATACATCGATATTATATCAATAACTCTACTTGTAAGATGTAGACTGCTGCACGCATGGTGGTTGATATTTCAACGCCATGCCAGGCGTGTTGTGGCCGCCTGCGGCCTCGTGGCAGTCAGTATGTTGATCAGATGGTGTATTATAACGCTGCCGAGTCGCATGGAATCTGTATGGTGTTGGACGACCAGGGGCCACGGAGTATATGAAACGAAAGGTAGAGAAATTGGTCACATGATACTCTGAATCACGTGGGGCTTGTACATGTCACCAAAAGCAGCTTACAGATCTTACAGAGCCATCTTTGATGGAGGAAACGTTTCCACCCATATGAGGTACAACTGTAGTTTAAGCAGGTATTCCAGCCCACACGATTGAGGGGGGGGGGGGGAGGAAGAATGGGGCACACACGCACACACACACACACACACACACACACACACACACACACACACAGACACACACACACACACACACACACCCCATGGGGGTTGGGGGTGGGGGGAGATGGTTGGGGTTCCCTGCAGAACGGACGCTCAGACGACAAGGTGTGAGTCAGCACTCTCAAGGGTGCAGTCCGCGCATCTGCGAGCTGCCGCTGCCCTGCGGCTACTGCCAGACCTGCGTACCTCTTCTTCCCACGCCGCCCACTCGTGCCGGCAGGGCCTGGTGAGCTAACTCCTGCTGACCATTCGTTTTAATGACCTCAGCTACTCTCACTGCCGTCCTCTCCTCTAGTCTCCTCTCTTCTTCTCTTTTTCCCATCCGTGGCCGGTCGCGGCAGGTACTGGCGGCAATGTGGAGCATGACATCACCTCCGGACCGGTTATTGATTCCCGCTCGTGACTTCTGAAGTGGTCCAGTCAGAGAACTTAAACGTCGAGTGGCAGGAACTAGTCGCTGCAATAAACTGAGACCCACTCTGATGAGCCAGCATTTTACGCAATTTCTACAGTCAGATGAAGATTACTCAGTGAATCTAAGACTCCTGAATGTCTCCGGTTATTAAATTTAGGAGGAAAGCCCCTTACGAGTTATGATAAAAAAGTAGCAGAAATTTTTGTTTATCTTAAAGTATCTTTATTTATTCCTCAATATCAACTTTGTCCCCAGCTAACTAATCCTCAAATGGTTCAAATGGCTCTGAGCACTATGGGACTCAACTGCTGTGGTCATTAGTCCCCTGGAACTTAGAACTACTTAAACCTAACTAACCTGAGGACATCACACACATCCATGCCCTAGGCAGGATTCGAAGCTGCGACCGTAGCAGTCGCACGGTTCCGGACTGCGCGCCTAGAACCGCGAGACCACCGCGGCCGGCAACTAATCCTCCTCAATACACTTGCGCCAGCACTTTTTTCCAATCTTGGGTGCACTTCTGGAACTACTTTTTCAGCTCCTTAAGCGAGTTTGTTTTTACAACAAGAACCTAAAGATTAGGTTTAACGTTTCGTCGACATTTAGGTCGTTAGAGACGGAGAAGCGGCTCGGATTGTGTCAAGGATAAGGAAGGAAATCGAAACTGTTCTCTCATAGAAATCATCCCGGCATTTGCCTGTAAAACCTAAATCTGGACGGCCGAACGCGAGACTGAACCGACGTCCCCCCGAATGTGTATATCTCTCCAATTGTGGCGTCTTTTCTTGGTTCTCTTCTGCTTCGGGAATAGAAAGCAGTTTCTCTAATAATAAACACTTGTGTGTGTGTGTGTGTGTGTGTGTGTGTGTGTGTGTGTGTGTACGACTGGCGGTCAACGGCTCGAAGAAATACTTCCGAGGTATTAACCGTCAGTCACATGGTACTAACAAATCTCTCTATCTTATCATCTCTTTATATTATTCTTAAAAAACAACAAAATTTTATTTACATTTCAACCTTAAATAATTGTTATTTTGAAAAGTATTATTCTTTGTTAATGTCGTAGATAAAACAAAAGAAAAGAAAACTGCAAAAAGATGATAAACGAAAATTGTAAGATGTTCGACCTGTTTTAAAACATCAGGTAAGATGTCTATAATTTGGTAATAAATAAATAAATAGAAATCAGTTGCAGAAGACCATGTCCGGGTAGAACGGTGACTGAGACAATACAACGTGGTTTTTTTTCCCTTCAAAGATACCACGAGCAAGTATTGAGGTGTGAGCGAGAGCATTATCGTGAATCGAGTTGGACGAATGATTGTGCCACTGTTCTGGTCGTTTTCTTCAGATTGCTTCACGCAGACGGTGCCTAACATCCAAGCAGTATCCCAGACTAACCGTCCGACCATAATTCAGGAACTCATGATGCACACATGCATGATGCACACATAATCGAACTTCTCGAAGTTTTTTCGGTCTCTGCTCTTTAGGCCATTTCCATTGGGACGTTTGGGACAGTATAAACATTTTTCGTCACCTGGTGTAATCCTCTTGAACGTTGTTTTTATTTGGCACTTCCTGAATGGTGTCTCCGCGACGTAGTTTTTGGTCGAAATTTCCAAACAAACCTCGCTGCTACACGTTTCGTGCCCGAAACATCCGGAAAAGTGGCTTGACTTGAACCAAAGCTTATGCCGTCATCATTAGCAACCTCTCTGATGGCGATCGGGCTATTTTCCAGAACCATTATCTCTCCTCCTTCCACACTGTCGTTAGTAATTGTTGTGCTAGGGTGTCCACGGTGGTCATCGCCTTCAACGTCTTCTCTACTCTCTTTCGTACTTTCACGCCAGTCGTAAACTCTTGCATTACTCATAGTAGATTCCATGAAAGTCATAGTCAACGTTCAGAATGCGGTGCTCCACTATATTCCGTTTTTCGAGCAAAATTTGATGCATTTTCGTTAGTAAAAATTCGCCGAGCACTCGCGCACACGTATAGTCTTATCGATTTTCAATAATAAACTACACATTCAAAACAACTGTAAATGCAAACATACATCAGGAACAGTTTTACCAGCAAGATAAAAAGTTTTGCAAAACGGATTTATAATGCCTACGCTAACTTCTTCTGAGGCAGTACATCCTGGAACGTACGAGAGTAAGTCACTAAGTAAGTCGTAAACGTCAGAATATAGCACATAGTTTTAAATTTCGTGCCTATACGTATGTAGAAGGTAGCAGCACTTTTCGCACCGCGGGTAGCCCGTAGGCAGTGTTCCATGGCAAGTGGTTAATTATCTGCACAGGTCAAGTTAGCAGCTGTGCTACAAATTTGTTCCCGACTAGAACAACGTAATTTTTGTGAGCCGAGGGACCGTTCGCAGACTACGTCCATAGCGAAATTTATTCCTTATATGGTTAGAACTGTGTCTGGTAGAAATTTATGTTCAGTTAGATACAAGAAATCAGCAAAGGACAAAAAAAAGTCACAAACTAGGAATGTCCTGGCCGCCCTGATTATCCAGCGATGTGCACAGGGATATTTCGCTACTCCGCAGGCTGCAGCAATTTAAGGAACAAATCAAGGTGTCGCATCCCTAGAGGTCACTCGTTATATGCAAACGCTACCACAAGAATTCTATGATTCAGGCATTTAATCCGTTACGTGTGCAACAATAAGAATGCAGTGGGAATGCATTTACATCTGCTGGACGAATTTTATGAAAACAAACACTCGAAACCGACGTTCCACGTAAGTCACATGCAACGAAAATCTGTAACGCAACCATCTGTGTGTGGCGTGTTAATTATGTATTATTTATATTTTAGGACAGTTAATCTGTAAAAAACACATCACATGTCATAAAGAAAGCATGTAAACCGTCTGGGGATGCCGGCCGGCGTGGCCGTGCGGTTCTGGGCGATACAGTTTGGAGCCAAGCTACCGCTACGGTCGCAGGTTCGAGTCCTGCCTGGGGCATGGATGTGTGTGATGTTCTTAGGTTAGTTAGGTTTACTTAGTTCTAAGTTCTAGGCGACTGTTGCCCTCAGAAGTTAAGTCGCATAGTGCTCAGAGCCATTTGAACCGTCTGAGGATGAATCCCTACGATTCGAAACCGGTAACGGTAGCCTTTGAATAAGGGAACTGAAAGTAAATTTTTGGCTGGTTGCTGTCCTAACACCATCATTTGTGTTCAAACAACAGCCACGGTCTCCATCATGTCATCATATGACAAAATTGCATTTAATCCCTTGTCGAAAGATGGGATAAATGTTAACGTTTACAAGGGGAATATACTGAAAAATGAAAATAAATTTCAGGCTGGTACACGCGTCTCTGAAATCTCTATCCCTGTTTGTGAGTTACGTATTGACTCGCCCTCGTATGTGAAATATAAATGCCTAGGCTTTCGCGACTGCCAGTAATCTCACTAAAAGCATTCTGGGTATACAGCATGTAACAAGAATGTATGGCCAAACTTTGGAAACATGCTTCACACACAGGAAAAAAATAGATCACGTGGAGATGGGTCCGGAAGCAATTTATTTGCATGTCAGAGCTCATTTTCCACTTCTCTTCATAATGACATTAATCATATGAAATACGCAAAAACTGAATGTTCCAGAATTACATGAAACGTTGTTTTACATGAAATGTCCAAAATACCGTGTTGGTTAGGTTTGGTTAGCACGTGCAGTAAGTGTTACTCTTAAGTTCACAGACGGTTTATTTGTTCCAATTGAACGACGGTAATATTGACCTGTGACTCACTTTAGTATTTGTACTGACATGCGTAGGCTTCTAAATACCAAATTCCTTGACGGATAGGTAGAGGTGGATTAATTCTTTCATCTATTATGAGCTGCCGGCAGGAATGTCCGAGCGATTCTAGGCGCTACAGTCTGGAACCGCGCGACCGCTACGGTCGCAGGTTCGAATCCTGCCTGGGGCATGGATGTGTGTGATGTCCTTAGAATAGTTAGGTTTAAGTAGTTCTAAGTTCTAGGGGACTGATGACCTCAGAAATTAAGTCCCATAGTGCTCAGAGAGATTTGAACCATTTTATTATGAGCTGCTAAAACCTGGTCGAACTGTTAACATTGATCGCTACCAACAGCAATTGATCGATTTAAATCGAGCATTACGTGAAAAAGACCTGAATATGGAGAAAAGCATTAAGAAGTCACATTGCTCCAAGATCACAGACAGCAAAACGGGTGAGGGACATGTTCGCGGCGTTCAGCTGGGAAATACTACGGTACGGGGCTTATTCTCCCGACTTGGCTCCGACCGATTAAGTACGAAAATGGTTCGCTGACTGGTTCGCTTCAAAAGAAGAACTGTTTTTTGGAGTGGCATTCACAGCCTACCGGAGAAGTGAGAGAAATGTATAAATAGCAGAGGAGATTATTTTGAATAAAATGTTGTTCACTTTCAAACGTGTAATTTTTGCAACCAAATTCCAGTTTCATACTTCTACACGTGGTGGAATGGCATTCACAGCCTACCGGAGAAGTGAGAGAAATGTATAAATAGCAGAGGAGATTATTTTGAATAAAATGTTGTTCACTTTCAAACGTGTAATTTTTGCAACCAAATTCCAGTTTCATACTTCTACACGTGGTAAACTATCAATGCTGTACTATCCCTCCATTCTTAGCTTTTTCTCTCCGAAAAGAAAGGATGGCTTGGGTGTATAAATCGAGGAAGGAACACTGCGAGAGCGGAGATCGTATATCAAGCTTAGTTTAGGATACAAGACTGCAATTCTCATAGCACACAACGAGGACGATATATTGTTGATGTAGACGAAATGGGACACAACATGCATAGTCTGGACTAACAGGAGGAAAGAATTTAGAGAGGTTTTGAAAGCAAGTGTCTTTCACATGGGGTGTACGACACGAACCCCAGGCATATTCACCAGAGACCCATGAACTGAGACCGCGTCACCGTGTGGTGCGCCACACCGCGAGTAGGCATCATGAGTCCTTACTTTTTCCAGGAATATCGTCGTGCTGTAAGTTCGGATCGTTACTTAACTATGCCGCATGAGTTTTTCCAGCCGGCTTTCGAGGCAGTGCAATTACGGGATACCTGGTATCAACAAGACGGTGCCGCTGCACACACAGCGGGCACTACCGTGATTTTTTTGAGGCAAAAGTTTCCGGGAAGGCTTATCTCTGTGATGGGGGTATCAACTGGCTCGTGCGATCACCGGACTTATCACAATGAAAATTGTTTCTTTGGGTAACCTGGTATGTGGAAGATCTAGAGATCAACAATGAGGCTGAAACTGCAAGAATACTAGAAGACATGCGTGAAAGAGTGCATGAGAATGTCGGATAATGACTGCGGCAGTGTGTGGGTTGTGAAGGTATACTTTTGACAGATATATTGTTTAAGCCATGTAATTAGAAACTTCCATTATTGTCCAATATGAGAAAAATAAAAATGTAAGTTTCTAAGTGTTCATTATTTTTTTTCATTTCGTTCCCAAGTCAGCAATTTACCGCGCTCTACCCTGTACTATCCCTGCAATCAGGCCTATAGTCCACATGCTACCACTCTACGTGCAATGATAGACTGAGCACTGGCTGCTGTTCTACCGGCAACAGTTCCTTAGCCCAGAGACTGGCTACTATTATATGTGCAATCCGGGTCATAGCCCCACTCTGGGTACTACTCTTCCTGCAATCCGGCCCATAGCCTGGACATGGGCTACTACTCCATAGACCAGTCGCAAGCTACCAGACTTTACTTTTAATAACTTCAGTGACACCAAATTATATTCATTGATGTTGTCAATGGCTCCGGATCAACAGTCACTGCACCATATTTCTTAGCGGTTCTCGGACGTTCACTTAAGACTTTTGTTCTTAGCTGTCTGTGACACCGTTGTGGGCAACAAGGAGGTTTTGCGTGTGGCAGGGTGGCATTGGCATGGCAGACGGCAGGAGGTATCGGCGATAGAAAGCACGGGAAATGGGGGAAAACTGCTTCTGCAAATGTGCGATGGAGACGCAGGCAGCGGGCGAGGGTTCCTCGCTGTGGTAACGCGGTGCACGTCCCTTCCCGCTCTCGTCATCGCCGGCGTCGCATCATTGGTGGCCCGCGCGGAATGCAGATGAGCAGCTCGAGCCCGGCCCGGCACAACTGCGTGTCGACAAGGGCCCGCCTCGCGACGCCAAGGTGATCGGGTCCCGGCGGTGAGCGAACCGCTCCAGTTCCGTCTCACGAAGCGCACTGGAAAGAATCGTGTAGTAACGCTCTCTACACGTCTCGTGACGCAATGGCCCGGACATGTAAGGCGATTAGTTACTAAGTGAGGCTCTAAACAGCCTTGGGAACTTTTATACCTACTGCATCACTTGCTGGTAGACGTTCGAAATACGGTACATACCTGTGCTGAAGTACACTGACTGACAAAAAAAGTGGAGCACCTAGGAGGGAGTTCGCCACGATAGCTGAGTCGTCAGCGCGACAGACTGTAGTGCCGAGGGGCCCGGGTTCGAGCCGGCCAGTGTGGCCGAGCGGTTCTAGGCGCTTCAGTCAGGAACCGCGCGACCGCTACAGTCGCAGGTTCGAATCCTGCCTCGGGCATGGATGTGTGTGATGTCCTTAGGTTGGTTAGGTTTAAGTAGTTCTAAGTTCTAGGGGACTGATGACCTCAGATGTTAAGTCCCATAGTACTCAGAGCCATTTGAACCAACCCGGGTTCGATTCCCGACAGGGTCGGAGGTTTTCTCCGCTCAAGGACTGGATGTGTTGTCCTAATCGTCATCATCACCATCTCATCCTCTTCGACACTCAAGTTGCCGAAGCGGCGTCAATTCAAAAGACTTGCACCAGGCGACCGGTCTACCCTACGGGAGGCCCTAGCCACACGACATTTCATTTCACCTAGGAGGGGAGGAGGAAACGAAGTGAAACTTCACGTGCTGACTGGTAAGAAATACTTACAAAACCGAGACTTACTGACAAATAACTTGGCATTATGATCCCACTCAGCAGTATAAAGTTGCTCCCCCTTTGCAATGGACGCACGCACTGATTCCGCGGGGAAGCGAGTCATAAAGCTATTGTATCTTCTCCTGAGACGAGCTGAACCACAGCTGTCAGTCATTGATTCGACAGTGGCACAGGGAAGTTCATATCCGAGTTGGTCCCACGCGTATTGCATCAAGGACAGTTCACCTTGCTGGTGACGGGAGTGCCTCAACATCAGGCAGACAATTCACTGTGACACGTGCCAAGCGGTAACGAGCATTGTTTTGTTGAAAAATGGCACCACGATACTGACATATCAGAGGTAACACACGAGGACGCAGGGTATCCGTGACACAGCGTTCTGCCATCTTATGTCCGTCAGTCACTACCAGCCATGATACGGAGTCACATCTGGTCGCTTCCACACAGTGACGCCAGGATTGCTGTGCTTCTCCAAAACCTTGAAAGAATGCGAGCTCTCGTCACTTTGCCGCCGTACTAGCACTCACCCATCAAACTTGTCCAGAAACAGGCCTGTTCTTTCAGACTTTGATCAGAGTTCTCAACTCTCTAACAATACATGACCATGATGATGTTTTGTTTGTTTAACACAAAAATCGTTCAAATGACTCTGAGCACTATGGGACTTAACTTCTAAGGTCATCAGTCCCCTATAACTTAGAACTACTTAAACCTAACTAACCTAAGGGCATCACACGCATCCATGCCCTAGGCAGGATTCGAACCTGCGACCGTAGCGATCGCGCAATTCCAGACTGAATCGCCTAGAACCGCTCGGTCACAGCGGCCGGCCTAGTTACTAATTCCCTTAATCATTAATTTATGATTTGAGTTGTAATTTATACGTATGTTAGAGCTTAAGAGATCGTAAAAGCGGCTTCAGGGGGTAGTCAGACAGGGCCAAATCTTCATTTTCGCTTTCAGTATTTTTCATTCCGCATATTCATTTTTAAACCCGCCAGGAGTAGTTTCTTGGATACTGATTCTTTATTGTTTACATTCGAGAGACGGGAGCCTGTTCGCTATCCACCACATCATCGTTAACTGAACTTGGCACTATTTTGCAGGATTAATGGTATCACATTCCTTTAAAAACACACGGGACATTTATTATCCATTACCAGACGACTGGAAGCTGTTTTGAACGCCTACGGGTCTCCTACACCGTATTAGGAGTGTTAATGTATTTTTGGTGCTACTATATTTTTGTACACGCCCTGTATATGAGAGCAGATATTGTTATCCATCTTTTACAACTCAATATTTGTTCTGTTTTCGACCGAACATGTTTCACCTTCTCATACTAGCATAATCAGTGGCTTTTATGTCTACTTTTCGTCTGTCCATTGGTTCTAACGTAGACACTAGACGAACAGAATGTTAGTTTCCATTTGATTGCCTCTTCATAACAAGCATTTCACTGTGCATAACCTTTCTTGTCTTTTCTGGAACTTCCTGATCTCTTTTCTTCTGTAACACTTAATCGCTTTCCTCTTCGACATTCATAAAATGAACCAATCGTTCCATAGCAGTACTAACATTTCTCACTGTCGATTAATTGACATTATACAGTCCCTTAAAAGGTTTCGTGCCTTTCGGTGTCGGGACTGCAGCAACTTCTGTAGGTTTCACCATAAAAGGAAGCGACAGAAACGCCATTAATTAGTAATGGTGGCACTAGCTGCTCTCTGACGGGGAAGAACAAAGGTTTCTATATTATCGCCGGTGTGCATTATTTAGTGGTTCCGGTGCTGGACAAAGGCGGACGCGGAAGGCTTCTGGAGGGCAGTGTCGCCAGCAACATGCAAGAAATATTAGCCGATGGTGAGTCATGCGGACGCCCCGCTGCAACGCCGTCCGCATGCATGTCGTGGTCTTCACGGGAACTGCCTGGCCGGAGAAGCCGGCGGCGGCGGCTTCGTAAGCGATAAGCCTGAGAACGAGGAACCGGACGCCGCCGCCAGACTTCTGACAAAACAGTGCTGTCTTACACGTTTGGGTCGTGGTGATGCCGGCCCTAAGTATTAAGAAACTAAGGACGAAATAAACTACGATGTTTGTTCAAAATCGATATTTTGATCCTTTTCTCTTACGTTAGCCTCTTAAAGGTACACATACAGGTGTCATTTGCTACACAATATATATGTCTGTGTAACAACTCTGCGAACCCCGTTAGATGGAATAGATGACCATACTTCGCATCGTTTGTCTGTCATTCTTTTCTTTGCTCCACTCATGAATCTACTCAGGTGGGGACTGAACCGGGATGGGGAAGAGAATATGTGGTCCTCTCCACCAAGGAGAGTGTGGTTAAGCAAGTCACATATTCCTACAGCAGATAATAAGAGTATCGGCCAAAACCGCAAGAAAAACTTCCTATAATCATACTTCCTGAGACCAATACCTATTGAGATATTGGCCGTTCTAGTTTCAACGAGTAAGGTGTAGTAATTACGAACGGGGGGGATTCACAAGAGATGGAATACTATATTACCTCACTATGCAAGTGTGGATGTTCTTACACGGTGAATTGCTGGCACTACTTGAGAAGTTTACGCTTGTTGAAAAACGACGATTGTTTTTTATATGAGCAGCGGGGCATCAAAATGGTTCAAATGGCTCTGAGCACTATGGGACTTAACAGCTGGGGTCATCAGTCCCCTAGAACTTAGAACTACATAAACCTAACTAACCTATGGACATCACACACATCCATGCCCGAGACAGGATTCGAACCAGCGACAGGAGCGGTCGCTCGGCTCCAGATTGTAGCGCCCCGAACCGCACGGCCACTCCGGCCGGCAATTCTACCAGTAATTCTACCAAGTACTACGTCCTTTTTGTATTGTACCATGTAAGTAGGCTGTTTAGGTTTTTTTATTGGTAACGCCACCTCTGTATGAAAATCACTGTCTGTGCTGTGTGCAGTCTGTGGCTGGTTGGGATTGCTGTAATACTCGCCATTGTAGAGTTGGGCAGCTGGATGTTAACAGCGCGTAGCGTTGCGCAGTTGGTGGTGAGCCGCCAGCAGTGGTGGATGTGGGGAGAGAAATGGCGGAGTTTTGAAATTTGTAAGACTGGATGTCATGAACTGCTATATATATTATGACTTTTGAACACTATTAAAGTAAATACATTGTTTGTTCTCTATCAAAATCTGTCATTTGCTAACTATGCCTGTCAGTAGTTAGTGCCTTCAGTAGTTTGAATCCTTTATTTAGCTGGCAGTAGTGGCGCTCGCTGTATTGCAGTAGTTCGAGTAACGAAGATTTTGGTGAGGTAAGTGATTTGTGAAAGGTATAGATTATTGTCAGTCAGGGCCATTCGTTTGTAGGGATTTTTGAAAGTCAGATTGCGTTGCGCTAAAAATATTGTGAGTCAGTTTAAGCACGGTCATGTATAATTTTTCTAAGGGGACGTTTCAACCAAAACAACCGAAACGTAGTTTTGGCAGAATGCAACTTTAGGTATGATGTTACCTTTCTCTGAAGTATGAACTCTCTTACTGAGGACGTTATAGGCAGACTACATGAAATTCGAACCGTGGCGCGACTCATTATTTTTCTCGCCATTTAAGGACGCCTTATTTGAAATAAATGGTAGCTCAAAGATAAAAATCGTAGAAGTGACCGAGGGCTAAATATTTCCCGCCTAAAAGGAGGACTGCTATAAAATATCTATTGTGAAGAAGTCCTTATCTCTGCCGCCTTCTGAGACGTATTGGTTCAGCCAAGAATAAATTACATGAGGATAATCAATTAATAGCGTCATAACCGTGACCCAACAGGAGATTAGTATCGTGGCGCAGCAGGCAGCTGCTTCTATCTTGAAAGAAGGAGTGACTTCGTTAAAACAAGTTTCCAAAAAATAAATGACAAACAGAGTCCATAACACTGTCAGAGAAATCTACAGTAGTGCTGATAAGGGTAGACACATGAGCTGTGTAAGGGATATAATCGAGAAACAAGGTATATCTTTCGTGGAGACAGGAGACAAGCAACAGTGAGGCAGGACAGAGATTCCAGTAGGACAAGGAAGAAGCGAGAGTAATGTAGGTGGCTCGTTATGTTGAATGCTGGCACAGGTATGCAAAGGTGGCGAGATTATCTCACAACAGAAAGGAAAAAAAATATATATATACGACACCATTAAAGAATCTAAAGAGACACAAGAAGTAAATGAGCGAAAGGGAGATTGTTACGAAAATGAGAATGGGCAACGAAATGGTCAATGGGGACCAACTTGACAGTTTTTGATCTATTACACCCAGCGAGAAATGCAGCCGTAGGCAAAAAAAGGACCTCCTCGTAACGAAAAAATACATACGCTCGACGCGTTCGAGCGCAGCTGCCAGCGGAGTAAGAAATGAGTCGGAAGCGGGGGACAGATGAAGACGCGAGCAGCTAGCGGGCTGGTGTGGGAAAGCGGCGGCGGCAGCAGCGGCTGTGCGCAGTGGGTGGCTGGTGGACCGGTTGTGGAGTCTGGAGACCACACCGCGACATGGAGGAGACAAAAAGTCGGGCCTCAGAGCACCTGCCGTGGGCAGCCCACTCACTGTCTTAGGAACGGGCCGAGCTGTTGCTTTCCGATACAAGTGATTGCACCTAATGCTACTTTCAGGTAACTGATATTTGTAATTGTGATTTGTACCAGTTGTAAATAACGTTTTATGAATTCGCAACCTGTACAAGAACCTGAAACCAGATGGCAGTTATAAGAGTCGAGGGACATGAAAGGGAAGCAGTGGTTGAGAAGGGAGTGAGACAGGGTTGTAGCCTCTCCCCGATGTTATTCAATCTCTATATTGAGCAAGCAGTGAAGGAAACAAAAGAAAAATTCGGAGTAGGTACTAAAATGCATGGAGAAGAAATAAAATCTTTGAGGTTCGCCGATGACATTGTAATTCTGTCAGAGACGGCAAAGGACTTGGAAGAGCAGTTGAACGTAATGGACAGTGTCTTGAAAGGAGGATATAAGATGAACATCAACAAAAGCAAAACGAGGGTAATGGAATGTAGTCAAATTAAATCGGGTGATGCTGAGGGAATTATATTAGGAAATGAGACACTTAAAGTAGTAAAGGAGTTTTGCTATTTGGGGAGCAAAATAACTGATGATGGTCGAAGTAGAGAGGATATAAAATGTAGATTGGCTATGGCAAGGAAAGCGTTTCTGAAGAAGAGAAATTTCTCAACATAGAGTAGAGATTTAAGTGTCAGGAAGTAGTTTGTGAAAGGTTTTTTTTTTATGGAGTGTAGCCATGTACGGAAGTGAAACATGAACGATAAGTAGTTTGGACAAGAAGAGTATAGAATCTTTCAAAATGTGGTGCTACAGAAGAATGCTGAAGATCAGATGGGCAGATCACATAACTAAGGAGGAAGTATTGAATGGGATTGGGGAGAAGAGAAGTTTGTGGCACAACTTGACTAGAAGAAGGGATCGGTTGGTAGGACTTGTTCTGAAGCATCAAGGGATCACCAGTTTAGTATTGGAATGCAGCGTGGAGTGTAAAAATCGTAGAGGGAGACCAAGAGATGAATACACTAAGGAGATTCAGAAGAATGTAGGTTGCAGTAAGTACTGGGAGATGAAGCAGCTTGCACAGGATAGAGTAGCATGGAGAGCTGCATCAAACCAGTCTCAGGACTGAAGACCACAACAACGCGCTATCCTAGGCCACGCACAATACATCCAGCGACACAGGCTTTTTATTTGTGTCATCTGCTCCGACTCTCTCGGTGCCCTTCAGAGCCTCTGTGTGCTGAACACAGTCCATCCCTTAGTGCAATGAGTCTAAGAAAGCTTCCACTCGCTCACTCTTGAGAGAGCCACTAAGTTGTTATGTGGGTTCCTGCTCACGTCAGTCTGACCGAAGACGACGCTGCTGCCAAGGCTGCAGTCCTCCTACCTCGGCCCAGTTCTTCCATTTCTTCCGATGATCTCCATTTTGATGTCAGCTGTTTGTGTCAGTTTGGCATGTTCCCTACATGGGAACAAGCTGAGGAGAATCAAACCTCTCCCAGTGGCTTGGCCGACCACCTCTCGGCTCTGTTGCCGCGAGGAGATCATTTTAGGTAGGTTCCGCTGAGGGCACTATCGTTTTAGCCATCCCCATTTGTTCAGTGGTGATACCCCACCACTTTGTGCTCATATCATCAGCCTTTGACCGTTTGCCATTTCCTGCCCAAATGCCCTTTTTTTAACCACAAACGTCTGAGTTATCGGCCGTCGCGGATTGTCGCCCACGTTTTGGCGAAAGGCATTTAATCTCTAGTTTGGAATCTCCTCTGTCTCTACGGCGTGTTACACAGACCTTTCTCCAAGAGGAAGTCCTGAGCATGTAGTCTTGGTCCCTCTCTTTTCAGCCCAACCCGACGGATACCTATGGTAGATCGGGGGAAACCCACCGTTCAGGCTGTGTTGTCGGCGGGGCCGGGAGGTGCTTGCGCCTGATGTTCTCTACTAGGAGCCTTGTAGGCTCCACACAAACCGTTAGCGTCATTACCTTATTACTTTTACCACAAGTACCCTATCATTAGCAACTTTGCGCCAAGCACAAAATCAGTTACCGGTCTATTGTATATCGTAAATAGTTTAGTAGGCTGGACTCGCAGGTCTTAGTCTTAGTTTGTAGCTTTAACGTACCCTAATCTTTTCTAGTTAAGTTAGGTTTTAGGATGGTAGATGTTAAAGGCCTAGTGAGCGACGGCCAGCGTCTTGAGGGTCATTCCAAGACCCGGGCCGCCGCCCACAACCAGGTGACGGGCAATATTATACCTATCTCTTCTCTATTCAGTTCTCTTCCTTCCTTCCTTCCTTCCTTCTTTCTAAATATTTAATTTCGTTTTTGTTTATTAATATCTCACTTGATTTTGTATTAGTTATAAGTTTTTCTAATGCTGCGCAAAAAAAAGATATAAAATGGATGTAAACAAATAGAACCCGCTTCCACGTGGCGGGACACAGGCATTGGTGTGAGTGGGGACGGGAGCCGGTGTGGTGTTACTTTAAGTCTCACCGGGCCCCGGACCTAGTCACAGCGGCTAAGTGCCAACATACGACCTACCATAAGAAATTAGACGGTAGGTCACAAAATATAATCAGCTACTGAAAAAAATGTAGTCTTTTTTTACATCCCTTTTCGTATTATTGTTCTAGGGTTCTGACATGGGCGCGTATGACCTTAGTTGTTTCTGTACCATAAAACAAAACAACCAAAACAGAACAATGATCTAATAGTGTGCATACTGACATCAATGTTGGCAAGACGACACCGCCCTACAGTTGATTGAGACGTTTTCGTTCACGGTGAACTCTCCGTAGAACGAGAGCGAGAACGGACGCTACGAAAGGTGAAGAGAGCGGCATACAAGCAGACAGACAGCCGCGGTCTGCAGCCAGTTAATAATAGCAACATTCCAGGGCGTTCTTTGTTCGTGGTTTTTCCGGCTGCTGGAGCGCCTCACGGGGCGTGATCGCGAGGGACCCCGCCTAATGCCTGGGGCACCTCCTTAATGGACAGCCTAATTCCCGGCGGACAGCGCCGGACCGCCTGAGGAGCTCTGGGGATGGAGCAGGAGAGTGGAGGATGGAACGCGCTGGCCGCGTCATCCCCGGACGCTGCCACTTGCGGCCCGGCGCGGGACAAAAGGCGCCGCAGCTCACCGCCGCCGACCTAATTACGTCTCCACCCCCCCCCCCCCTCTGCCCCTCGCACTCGTTTCTTTTCACTTTGCACGTTCCTCCCTCCCAAACTTCGCAGTGCACAATGATGGCTCCAGGTCTTCTGTTTGCCTCATACCGCTGCTGAATCCTAACCGGACAAAACTTGGAATAAAGAAATCCGTTGTTTTGAATTCTGATCTTGTCATATTTACTTTGATTTTGGCGCCTGCAGTAAGATGCTCCACATGACCATCTCAGTTAAGATAACATTAGCTTTCTCCTTTATCACTGTGAGGCGTAGCGCCGTATAACGATCCTGCCTTGGAGGCGGTTAAGTTGGGATTGTGTTCAGAGCAGGAGACTGACAGATGGTGACGCGAGATTGGACGCGCACGTAGTTTATGTATCAGCCGATAGAGGACAGTATTGGATAGGGGACTGATATAGTTTCGATTGTGCCCACTAGAGTGCACTAAAAGAATAGAACGTTTTTCATAAACTGTTCTGGTATTTTCATAAAGTGGTATTATGTCTTTTTATGTATGTAAAATGTTATAAATGTGTTTTATCAGTATGAATGATGCGTGAGAGTGGTTTAAGGTTAATATGAATGAATTATTTAACGAGTTGTGAAGTAGGATTTAGTGTGGGAACATTTCAAAGAAGTATGGATATGAACAAAGGGGATTTTTGTAGAATAGATTTGTAAAGTAAGGTTATGGTAAAGGGAAAGTTAATTCGGGTATATATAACAATAGTAAATAAATTTATGCATAAACAAAACTTCAGTATATTAGATAATTACGTCGGTAAAAAGTGCAGTCGTTAGGTTTACTATTTTGCGATTGGTTATTGATGAAAAGCGCGGACTGACGCGGGAGAGTGCTGTTTTGCTATTGGCTGTTGAGTAAACTGACCAATGGTAAAGCAATATTCTTGGCGCGCCGTTCCCTGCAGGTAGAGAAGACTTAGAGTGTGCTAGAGTGGAGTCGAAGCCTAGCCATGAAAGAGATCACACGTGTGCAGTAGTAGCTCCGATGAAAATGATAAGTTGCCGGATCTAGCAGTGTTTCATACATCAAAAGTGATGGAAAGTGACGGCATAATTATTCCGACGTGTGTGTAGATATTTTGGAATTTTTAAGTGAATTTTCTGACGAGAAAAGACATATATTCCACTTGGCGTATTGAGCAGATCGGTGGCTAAAAACTGTACTGCATTTGGTACCGACAGACTTAATATTTGGCGAGCATTATCGATCTAAAACAACCAGTATCTTTGTAACTATTACGTTTTCGGGAAATGCAACACCATGAACTTGCTAACGTGAGTGAAAGGGATTGTGAGTGACTGTGTTAAGATTAGCATGGGCTTGGCAGTGATACTTGTTCACCTATGTTTCAGAATATCTTAATTGAGGACAAAATTTCCAACCTTTCATTTCGTGTTTCTCCCAAAACGTAGATTAGTGACTTTAATTGCAGCCTGGTTCACGTCGAAGCACAGTAGGTTTCACTCGGCTTTCCTATTGATGATCTGCTGAGAAAATGTTTACAGGTAGGTGCAGGTCCGTCGTAAAGGGACGGAAAGAACCGTGCCGCCGCAACTGACAAACGCTGGCTCAGAACCCACAAAGCATGACTTATCATTAGGGACAGCTCGGCCCGAAAGAAGAATTACCGATAGCATTTCGGGTCGGGTCACATAACGTCACTCGCCTGCTACTTCAGACACTCCGTATTTGACTTCATCGTATTCTCTTGTTTCTGTATCATAGCTTCTGTGGTATGACAGTAGTACGCCATTTCAAGACAATGCAGCACCGAAGATTTTTTTCACAAAATTCACTCTTCATACGATTTGTTACAATTAAATTTCAACTAACGACTCATTAGTGATAAAGAGCCTTTAGGATACCCATGCTATATAATAGTACGTCCAAGCTATGAACTTGAAAGACGTGGTCTTGTGGTTAGAGACATGTGGTTGTGGTATCGGAGCACATGCATGTATGTTTATAGTACGAGTAGCGGTCGTAGGTCATAAGATTCATCTTACGTCTACACTTACGGTAGTTTTAAAAGAAGTTATTTCCTAAATACTTCTTGAGATTTTGATGAGTTAGTAATAAGTTTGTAATTAATATCATCAAAACATTGTGATTTCTCTGTCAGCTGTACTTGGGATCAATCGACAATAGTTTTACGAATTTCAAATTCTACTATTGCTTGATTTTCATTCTGGTGAATTCATAAATTGGTGAAATACTGTAGCCACTGTACTGGAATAGTGGCGTCCCTGCTTTCTCTGCCTTATTCAGATCACACTGCATTCGGTTTTCTCTCTCTTATTTTCTGTGGTTGTTTTCTGGTATATCATTAATAAAAAGATCTCATTATTGTCCATCGACTGTCTTAACGTCCTATAATGTCTGTTTTTGATTTGTTGACACTTTATTCTGTGATTTCTGTGACTGACCTAGACAGGCAACTTCCTTTCTCGTTTCAGTAAATTGTATTTCGTTCATTGATGATAAGTGTATCGTAAATTTTGCTGAGTAATAATTTTTTCATTGTAACAATGGAGTCCCATCGAGAAGTATAAAATTTGCAGGTCTAACTGATTAAATCTCATTTATGATAACATTAACACTCACGTGTTAATGAGAAACATATGTTCGCTATAATCATAAACAGTGATCATGTTTCCCTACAGAGTCCAACCAGGTAACTGCGTACCTAACAGTGTGAAGTCTTGAGCTATTGTGTAGACTTCTTTATACCAACTACGAGGAAAACTGCATGTTTGAGTCGTTACTGTGCATCGCACAGACTGGAAGCTGATTAATCGATGGTAGAATAGGTAATTTCCTAGATTTATTTGCAAATTCACATTTATCCTTTATTCGACAGTGGAATGTCGTAGGTGTTCACTCTTTACGAACCAATAAGTCGTAGTTGAATATTCCAACAAACGAAAGTATCAGCAACTGGATCAAATTTCCCAGGGAAAAGTTCAGACGGGAAGAAAGTGTGTTCGACACTTGGTAGAGACTGGGTGTTCGCCAGCCGCTGCAATCTGCACCCTATAAACACATCACATCGGCCCCCGCTTTAATAAGCGTGGCCCGTTTATCAATTGTTTTAATATTCCAGGGGCAGCGCCTTATGGCGCGTGCGTGCTCGTCCCGTCCCCCTCCTCTCTCTCTCCCTCCCCTCTCCCTCCCCTCTCCCTCCCCTCCCTCTCCCCCTCCCCCTCCTCCTCCCCCTCCCCCTCCCCCTCCCTCCTCCCTTTCCTTACTTTGCCCTCTACTTCGCGCAGAGAAAACCACGCAGTCAGAAGCGTTCTACATGCTTCTTCCGGCTCAGAAACAGTGTTTCTCGTTAGAGATAACGGTGCTTTGTCCCCAAATGAAGTTCGGTACTTCAGCCGGGAACTGGGTCTCTTTCACCTCCCGTCGTCTTTCCATTCATTTTTTGTTACATAGGCGTATTTCAACGCCAGGTTGCAAAATGGGTATCATTTACACTTTCGGCTAATCATCTTAAGACGATTTGCTAAATTCGAAGGAAAGGGTCGGTAGTAAAATATTTGGAAATTAAATTACAAATCAGGCTAACCTCTCTCTACACAGTAACTATTTACAAAAAACTGTGAACATAAAGTAGAACGCATAGATCGTCATGTGAGGGATAGGAGGAGAGGTACAGGTGGAAGTGAGTCGTGCTTACATATTTCAGTCGACTGTGCACTTGTCAGCCAAAAGGTAAAGGTGCCAGATTCGAGTTCCGCTCCGGAACACAGCTTGAATCTGCAAGAAAGTTTCATTTCTGTAACTGCTTTACATGGACAACAGTGCGTCATGCACAAAAGGAGCAGAACAGGGGAATTGTTTCAGTATTCAATTTGTGAGCCTTATAAAAGTTAAGCATCACAAAAATTAAGATCAACGACTTGTGTGAAAATCTAGCTTCGTGTAATTACTACTCTCGTGTCTTAATTACTGCCCGACACCGGTTGGGCTTTGTGGTACATACGGCCAATACTTGTTAGTTCGAAACATAACAAATGAAAGAGACGAGAGACACGGGTCGCGTGTGCGAGACAACAGGGTGGTCACACAATATGTCACAGGCTCCTAAACGCATTGGGGAAAAACACTGACCAAAGGCGCCAGAGTACCGACGGCCGCGAATAGCGATAACGCTAAAGTCTGCAAAAATAAGCTGTAATTGCAGACAAGCAGCGATGGCAAGAGATGCATAAGGAAACGAGTCTTTGGACGGGGCACCTATACGTCCTGAAGAGCCTATAGCAGGCCTAAAACATTAATGAAAGATGCCTCCCTCCTACCACTCAGCCCTTCGACAACAAGCCACGTCAGCGACTGGTGAGGGTGAATAGGAAAACTGAATAAACCTCGGAAGCAAGACGCTCTGAGAGGGCTACTGCAGTCAGATTAGGAAGTTGATAGCTGTATTGGCAGAGGCACCCTAAGAGAGTAGTCAGGCAGGGCTAAGCAGAGTTATCTGCTGTAGTTGCAGCACAGCTGGTGGAATCACAGTCTTTCAGCCAGGGAGTTCTTAGTGTCGTGTCGTTGCGAAGAAGAGGGCTCAGTCAGTACCGGCAGTTTTATTTGAAGTAGACGGAACGATGCAAGTTAGTCATCGCCTTTCTGAAAAATCTTGGTGTCTTCATGGGTCCAACTCCATTAGAGCAAGTACGAGCGGCGTTTAATACGTAATGGAGTACTTGTTTTTATGAGAACAAATTGGCTTTATTCAGGATTATAGTACACCAGATTATTTCTCGCTCTTGTGGCCGCATAACCCTATTTTTCAACATAATCTCCGTTCAGTGGAACGGCCTTAGCCACTTTATTGGGCTGCGCTGTGTGCCCGCATGGTACCAATCAACTGGTTACGTTGGAGCCAACGAATTGTTGTATCAGTAACCTCTCCATCATCCGCGTACTACTTCCCGGGGAGTGCATCTTTCATAGCGCCAAACAGATTGAAGTCGGAAGATTTGAGACCTGGGCTGTAGCAGACATGACGAAGAACAAACCAATGAGCTTTTGTGAGCTCCTCGCCCAATGACTCGCCGCGCTTTTGTTCACTGCCAGGTCTCCGAAAATTTTCCAGAAGCGCCTATAAGTATCTGCGATGCTCTGATTGTCCGCCAATAGAAACTTAATTATAGCTCTCTGCTTGGAACCCACCTCCGTTACAGAAGCCATTTTGAAGATTACGTATAGAGCCGGCGTGAGTCAGAAGTTCATGAAACAGTAGCGGCTGAATTGGGATATTCCACGATGTCTCACAAAAATTTCCGCATTTTCTCAACCGAAATCGGCCTAGAAAAAGTGTTCCATTAATTACTGATTGCTCCTTGTGTTTCTGAATAAAGTCAGAAGTTGTAAAACACTCAACGTTTGTCATTTCAATACTTATTCCAAGCCTTCTTTTTGAAATAAGGGAATTTTGAAACATAGTCAAGGCTTCCTTTCACTTACGTCAATCGACTATTTTCCTTCTTCCGGAGACCTGCCGCCCAATCCCAAGCAGCACTCAAGTTTGGGCCGCGACAACTTGACAACGACGAAGAAGCAACTCACAATCATCTTTAATCATGGTCTAAAGGAGGAAGTATCAAACCATTTTATGTAAACTGAAAAATCTGCCTTCCTTTTAAAATTTTTACAATTGAGAAAAATATTTCGCTTTAACAGTACCTCGCTTGAGAGTCATTTTTTTCTCTCGAGTCGACATCAAGCCCTCGCTAACGTTAGTGAGAATAAGCACAAGTCGGGTATGGATCTGCTCCTCTGTGGTGCAGTTTTCAACTCTGGTAAATCCACTTCCATAACCTTTGAGAACCACCACCTCGAACAGAACTTCACAGGACGCAAGATGACAAGACATTGCACCTGCTTTGACGAAGTCACTGTTTAGCCGCTCAGGAAATGCTGGATTGTACACAAGCTGGGTGTCGGTGCCAACTGTTGCTGACACGGCGTTTCAATAGTGCCGCCTGCACCCATCCCTTCTCTAGGGGACCTTTCAATTCGAGTGGCCTGACGCCTTTCAATAAGACTTCCAAAAGTTCTTTCAGAAACCTAATGATGCGACTTTCATGTTTGTTCTGTGAAACACCGCTCACCCTATCCATCACGGAGTGCACACGCAAAAATAAACTGGGAATAGAGAAAAGTCACTCTTTAGTCTTGCAATACGGATAAGAAGCGCCAAGAGAATGTAATTTATGCAGAGTTTTCATTTAAGACCTGACGTAATAATTATTTTCAGTTAACACGCGAAGTACAGCGTGAAATACATGTTGCTGGCATTTCCCAGTTGCAGTTTGTATTTCTGTATATTTGTGTATAACTACTTTCTCGCGTGTTACTCGGCTGTGAGTTATCCTAGTCTACAAGACAGTTACTAATTGAATGCAAATGCTGAGATGCAGATAACAGTTCGTTGTTTGCTGCGAAGCAAAGATAGATGCAATATTCCCGGCCGCGGCCACAGCTCAGCCCTCGTAAGTCCAAAGATGGTACTTGAAGTCGTAATCCACATTTTTGGCAAGATAATGAGTAATTGCAGATGCAATATGCCAGATATGACGTACGGCTCCATGTTTAAGACTTTCATTGACTCTCCTTGTGATTAACGGGTGCACCAAAGAAATTGTGAAAATTTCTACAGTGACATACCATTACGATAGCATTTGTCTATTCTTTCCCAAAAAGTTTTGCGTAAGGATTCATTTCGGTCAGTAACATGAGGAAGTAGATAAATTATTTCACTACAGTCGGAAAGTTGAAACTGATTAAATCGTACTTCGCATGTAATGTGCTATTGATCAAGAGGTGATCAAAATGGTTCAAATGGCTCGAGCACTATGGGACTTGACTTCTGAGGTTATCAGGCCCCCTAGAACTTAGAACTACTTAAGCCTAACTAACCTAAGGACAGCACACACATCCATGCCCGAGGCAGGATTCGAACCTGCGACCGTAGCGGTCGCGCGGTTGCAGACTGAAGCGCCTAGAACCGCTCGGCCACCCCGGCCGGCAACAGAGAATACCTTTAGAGTTTATCCGTTGTTCCCAATCTAACGGTTCCACCACGGGTCTCTGCCTGAGACTCGCTTAAAGTTTTTGCCGCCATGGTGCGGTATGTTTCGCCGCTATGGTGTTCGAGCGTTTGGTCTGCTCGCGTTCGCTGGCAGGAGTTGGGCAGTGCGTATCACTAGAGCGGGCCAGCTCTTTAATTAGTTTCTGCCCGCACGCGCCATTAAATGATTGTGTTGACAGTGTTGGCACTGCGCGTGCGTCGCGTCGCGTCGCACAGTTTGCCGCTCCGCGGCGCCGGCTCCTGCGCTGAATTATTTATCCCACTAATAAGCGAGCGTGTACGGCGGGCTCGTCTTCCTGCAGGCGCGCGCTGCAGGATCGCCCGTAAACCGCGGCGCGTCTCTGACAGCATTCGATGCCGCCACTTACTCTCCCGAGTTCGCCCACGCTAATTTACGTCTGTTTGTGGTGCCCGGAGCAGAACGAGCCACACGGATCCTCCAGCCCTTCTGTCAGTGCTTCCCCCCTCTCGTCATAGCTTCGTATCGCACCCGTCCTCGAATCCTCACTCCGTCCGTTAGATCTCTCCCTCCGACTCCCTTCTGTTTCTCCCTTTGCCTCCCATCCTTCCTATCACCCTCACGTCTCCTCCAGGTCCGGACGCCAGTTCTCATCTTGTCATATGAACTTCCCACCACTGTCTTCTGCAGAATGTAAAAGATAACTGTTTACAGCGTACCACAATCGTTTAAGGGAAGTCGAGACCAACAATTCAACACAGGACACTTGCAGTCTATGAAGCCGGCAAAAAAACTGGCCTACAAACTCCATTTAATCTGCAGCGCATGCGCGCAGAGCGACCGTTTCAATATCCTTTCGCTCTCTTACACCACCGGCTTAGTCGGGTATATCGCTAACATTATTATTTTAAACTTACCTTTGAGGGAAATGAAAGAAGAGAGGCTTTCGTAAACATCATGTTAAACACTAATTACATCGTAATTCAATCTAAATTTAACCCTGTATTGTATTGTATTGTATGTTAACCGGGGACCTAGAAACGACGCAGAGGCTCAGTCCCCGCCGCTGGCGCAATGGTCCACAACTCCACTAAGACTACCGCAGTCCACTTCACCCCTCCGCCGCCCCACACCGAACCCAGTGTTATAGTGAGGTTCGGCCCCCGGTGGACCCCCCAGGGAACGTCTCACACCAGACGAGTGTAATCCCGATGTTTGCGTGGTAGAGTAATGGTGGTGTACGCGTACGTGGAGAACTCGTTTGCGCAGCAATCGCCGACGTAGTGTAACTGAGGCGGAATAAGGGGAACCAGCCCGAATTCGCCGAGGCCGATGGAAAACCGTCGAAAAACCATCCACAAATCCGCAGGGTGGATTCGTGCCGGGGACCAGGCGCTACTTCTTGCACGGAAAGCCGTGCGTCAGACCGCACGGCCAACCGGGCGCGCACTTTAACCCTTACAAGCACAATACTTACGTAGTGTGAAAGCCAGGCGAACAAAACAACTTAATTACGAACTTAGCAGTGTTAAAATTTACAACATTTTGAGGTAAAATTTATACAAACGCCAATATTACATTTTTAAGTGCATGAACAATGGGCTTCAGCTGTATTGTATCAATTTGTCTGTCTCGACTTCCTTTACACTACTGCGGTACGCTGTAAACACTTATCTTGCACGTCCTGTATAATGGAAAGCCATGTCAAAGAAACTTGGTGGTGATAACTCCACCAGAACCTCACAGCAAACAGGTATCAGAAGAGTTTGCTATTGCGATAGAACATAGGCTACTAGCTGTCTTTTGAACTTTGAAAGTATTTTAATTTGTCTAATATTTTGAGGAATATTGTTCCAAAGTCGAATTCCTGATAGAGAAAATGATTTGGAGAACACGGCTCTGTTCTGTAATGGTGCAGAGAGAATTTTACTTTGTTGAGAACAAGTATTTCTCCTGTGCTGTTCAGATAGTAGCGTAACGGTTGCAGACAAATAGGAACGAGTGCAATGACTGAGAAGTTGATGCAGCACACACAGGGTAATATAATCTTTACATTTATGGGCACGCAGCCATGAGAATTGTTCATAGGCAGGAGTGGTATAGCCGAAAATGCTGCAGTATCCCGCAGCGTGTGAGTCTGTGAAACCTATCAGAGTACTGGACGTACCCAGACCCCGTTACACTCCTTTTGAGACTCCATGCAAACTGTAAATTACGCAACGGAAACGTATCTTGAAATGTCCTAACATAGAATCACAAAAAAAAAAAAAAAATGGCTCTGAGCACTATGGGACTTAACATCTGTGGTCATCAGTCCCCTAGAACTTAGAACTACTTAAACCTAACCAAACTAAGGACATCACACACATCCATACCCGAGGCAGGATTCGAACCTGTGACCGTAGCAGTCGCTCAGTTCCGGACTGAGCGCCTAGAACCGCTAGACCACCGCGGCCGGCTACAACATGACGGTGCACTGCCTCACTTCGGTGTGGAGGTCCACAACCATCTCAGTGCTGTATTTCCTGCTCACTGGATTTTAAGAGAAAGTCCTACCCCATGGCCTGCGAGGTTACCTGAGCTCAGTCCCCTTGATTATTACCTAGGGGGATGTCTAAAGCCACTTGTGTGTGATACTTCAGTGGATACTGAGATGGAAATAGATCCGGAATTGTAGCTGCCAATGAAGTGATTCGAGAAACAACAGGGATATTTCTCAGGGCGCGTCAGGATCTTGTTCACCGATGTCATGCTTGCACTGAGGTTGATGGCCGCCAGTTTCGGCACATTTTGTTAGATACAGAAACAACCTTACGTTAGTTGTGTCAATGATGGTCTTACAGTTAACTGCAACCAATTTAAATAAAGAAGCATATAGTAATGTTATTTTAGTCCTATTATCTCCTTAAGCTGGCTTCTCCGACCCGAGGTTTCCTACCTCATATTGTTTAGTGGAGCACCTTCTATTTCCTGTTAAATTTTTGCACGCTCCTACCGAATCGTCTGATGCTGTAATATATAAACGCGCATTTTTTGTAATGCACAGACACCTGCTTTTAGATGCAAATGCTCGATTCTGTTGCTAGGAAGTTAAGATTCAATCGGGTAAAAAAAAAAAAAGGCACGCCAACTGCAGAGCTACATAGCCTCTCTCTCTACGCCTTGGTCGTTACAAGAAGTTGTTGCAATTTCTCTTACGCTCTCGAAACCAGATCGGTTTCTCAACTGCCAGTGCGCTGTATCAGTAATCTAGGACGATTGCTGATTAATAGTGGTGGAGCAGGGGCCATATGTCCGCGCCTGTCTAGGCAGGGGCGTGTCCCAGCGGCCGGCTAATGGACGCCGAATGTCCGTGAAAGCTTTGCGTCGAGCGGGCGTGCGCTTTTGTATCTGCCCGACTAATGGCGCACCCCGCAAAAACCTGCCGCCGCTGCTGCTCAACATGTTTGTTTACGTCCGCCGGTGGTTGCTCGTTTCTCTTCCGGGAAAAAACGTCGCCGGAAAACAAAACGAAGAGTCGCCCATCTAATGTCGCCGGTATTCGGCCAGCCGTCCAGCCACGTCGCGGGGAAACTTTTCCCGTTCCTTACGTATTTTTCTTTGTAGAACTTATCGCTCGGACCGTAATGGTAAAGTTCAGCTCATTATTTTTAATGAATGCAGCATTCATTATTGTAACAGGAAAAAATCGGCCACGGTTACGTTCGCTGGCTCTGTGTAAGGAAAATAAAAACTAAATCCTATTATCCCAATAAAATTCGTTTTTAGCTCACGACTGAAGATATAAGTTGTGAGAGCTCATCCAGTGCGTGTGCTGCAATTCTGTGTCACAGCAATTAAGTTCTGGGAGTCTGAGAAAGAGAGCCGATTGCACTCGCTGGTCGAATTGCGTCGATATGTGATTCAGGGCATTAATTACAGTGGATGGACCGTGGGGAGAATGATACTATGACCAGAAGCGGAGGTAACACAGACTACTCCGCCAACAGTCACATTAAAGTGACCATTTGTCAGAAGCCTAAAAAACCACCGTATTGCTGCGCTGACGTGCAGAAAAAGTCAGTGAGGTTACTGACAGGGATGTGGATACGTGCCGACTCCAGTGCAGTGGCCAGATACATTAGGTTTCTCGGTTGACGATCCATGGCACGAACGGAATCGTCCTACAGATTCTCGATTGGGTCTAAATCTTGGTAGATTGGTGGCCAGCGGAATACGTTGAAGTCATCCGTGTGCGCTTCGAATCACGCACGTAAGTTGCGATCAGTGTGACGCGTTGCATTGTCCTGTTGGTAGATGCCATCGTGTCAAGGAAAAAACAAACTGCGTGTATGGGTGAACATGGTCCGAAGGATAGACACATAGCTACGTTGACCCTTTGTGCATACCAGCACGAGATCACATTGCCATGAAAACATTTACAGATAGTAACGCGTCCTCCTCCGTCCTGTACCCTTCCAAAGACTGTTACAGGGCCATACGGCCACAATCCGATGGAACAAAAAACGTGGTTCGTCAGAAAAGGCCACCTGTCGTCACTCAATGGATGTCCAGATAAGGTACTTCGACAGCATGAGTGCATGAACCAACCACCTACTGCGCAGGCGCCTATTCACCAACGTTCGCTGGTAGACCGTACAGCAGACACTGTTTGTAGCTCCTTGGTCCATCTGGGCGGTCAGTCTATTTAACCGCACGTATCTTCGCAGCCGTCGTTCATCCCGGTCACCTATGGCCCGGAGCGCATCACTGTTGTCTCGTCTACGTTTTTGGATAACGCCATTTTGGCATGCATGATGTACTTTAACAACAGCGGTACTGGAACAGCTTTGAAACCTAGCCGTTTGGGAAATGCTTCTACCCTTGGCCCGGAAGCCAATGACCATGCCCTTTTGGACTCAGATAAATCATTCGGTTTCGTATTAACACAACTACTGCACTATTTCCGGCGTCCACCCCTCCGCCCCCTCTCCGACACGCGTTATATACCCTCCATGCCTAGTGCTGCCACCTGCGGTCGGTGAGTGGTTCTTGCACATTGACGTCGAGAATGGACAGTGGCTAGATTAATGTGACTAGACCATGTATATGTAACGACAACAATTTCCTCCAATCATTCCCAAATATGATATTTCTTGATCTACACAATGATTCTGTTAAATGAGTCAAAGTGCTGGAAATTATCCATGCGAGGATAAGAAGCAAAATGGTTTATCTGGACTTGTTCTTGGAAATGCGCTCCAAGGGAGATACACACACTCGAAGGTAAAGAGAAAATATCCACAAAGTGTAAGTTACAGTGATTGAAAGTCCACAAATCAACACCCCAGGGAAGTGACAGTCTTCTGTCTCTACCAGTAGTTTAGCTCCACACTCAAGATGGTAGTGATGTTGTCCCCAACAACTGCTAGTACCCGTGTCACGTACAATCCCTGCAGTTATCACTACCTACAGACCTCTCTCTGGCGCGACCTTGTAGCATAGATACCATGCACGATGTATGTACCGAGCTGAAACACTAGTATGGAGCCGGCCAGAGTGGCTGAGCTGTTCTGGGCGCTTCAGTCTGAAACCGCGCGACCGCTACGGGCGCAGGTTCGAATCCTGCCTCGGGCATGGATGTGTGTGATGTCCTTAGATTAGTTAGGTTTAAGTAGTTCTGAGTTTTAGGAGACTGATGACCCCCGTTGTCAAGTCCCATAGTGCTCAGAGCCATTTGAACCATTTTGAATTAGTATGGACAGAACGTTCCTTCCCATTTAGCAAAACCACCGCGAATAATCAGACTCACGACTTCCGGTTCAACAGTGGGATGAACTTGCTTTAGCCAGCAGAAGGGCGATATCATGAATTACGGGCGATAGGTGAAACACATACGAGACAGTTTGCGAAATGTACTGTGTACCGGAGGAAGCGTCTGAGAATATGTACATAGAATTGCAGACTGGTCAAGAGGTACAGTATTTTTGAATGAGTCTCGGCACATATTTCAACGTGGCAGTTGCGTATTTCACAACTGGAATCTGTGAAACTGGAATCTGTCTCGTTTCATCCAGCTTCGGTAAAAGTGATGTCCAGCGGCGAGGGGGCGATGCTTGTATCTATGTCATATCTTTACTTTCCCTTTTTTTACATCAAAAATATTGCTGCTACCAGTCACGATGATTACCTGTTTACATTATTCACACTCTAATATTTCTTGAATCAATATCAACTCTTAGATTCGTTTTCAGGGATCCTTACCTAACTGTTCCATTTTCTGTGGAATGGGTGGACGCATCAGGCTGAAATTTATATCACATATTAAGGTCCCTCGTTGGTGTAAAAACTTAAAGCTTCTAAGTCGATGCATTCAAAAGATACGACAGTTTGTCAATTATTTCAGTATTCGCAAGGCTTCACGGTACAAGTAAAGGGAAAAAATCCTGAAAGTGATTATTTGTAATTATATCTGATTTTCTGCCTCTCCTTCTGATAAGTCTCCCTTTCCTCAGGAACGGGTAGACGTATATCGATATAGATAACAGGTAAAAATAGTCGCGATTGTCAATTCCCCGGGGGGGGGGGGGGGGGGGGGAGGGTGGAGAGGAGCACTGCTTGAATGGCACGTCTTAAACGCTACGCAGACGGCACCGTCTGTCCTGTGCGATGCACTATTCAGGAAGTTGAGGAGGTTCATGGATGTCATAACATAAGCCGATGTAGAGCTAATAAACAGATGGGCCGCCGGGTGAAGCGAATTCTGCCAAGAAGCGGTCCGCAGAGTGCGTGGTGTTTGGTGGCGTGGCCTGGCGTGGCGTGCCGTTAAGACTTGTTGTTCTAAATTTACGCGCGGCCATAAATCGTGGCGGAAGGCTGGCCCCGCCCTGCCACTCTGTGGCGCTGCCTTCCGGTCCGCTGCAGAAACGCAAAGCTGCTGCTGCGGCGGCGGCGGCGGCGGCGACCAGAGAATTATCGCCGCTGCGGCCTTCCGCAGAAGCCGGGCCTGCGCCGCGCCGAAAATCACGCCGCGAGGGCGGGCACTGGCTGTAAGAATGACTGCGCTGCGGCGCTGACAGCTGATGCCAAAAAAAAAAAAAAAAACCAACGCGTCCAGTGATGATGTCTCCACGTCATTTCGTCTACTACGTCTACTACCAACTGAGCGTTCCGTAAGAATGAAGTACGTCAACCTTGTCTGCACCGGTTGATGAAGTTATTCATTCTCGGTGAACGGCATCATTAACACAAAAAAACATCTGCATTGACTCCATCAGTCACAGCCCACTTTTTGCAACTTTTATAAAACTACTAGAAAAACTGGCAGTGAAGCCTCTCTCTTGTAATCGAAAGAAGCATTTTCAGGCACTTAACTGTGAAGGTGCAGTACGCGAAATGTAAAACAATGATCATTGCACTGGTCCTGTCGTCACCCGCTATTGATTAGTCAGTGCGTGTCCTGTTCGACTTTAAGAAATGAATTAATACTGTAGCACCACCATTTTGCGTTATGAGATAATCTATGTATACTCCGTGCCATGATCAGAGGTATAGTGTTCTGCTGTTTCTCTGCAACACTTGCATTTTGCGTCATGAAATAACATCTTCATAACAGTGTACAAACAAAACAGTATTGGGCACGAAGGATAAACCGAATGAAAATAAAAGTATAGTACGACATTGATCGCCTATCTGTTGCAAGTCTCTCAACTTGATACCACTTCGGCGTCACGCACATACACACACACACACACACACACACACACACACACACACAAACACACACACACACACACACACACACACACACACACACACACACACAGAGAGAGAGAGAGAGAGAGAGAGAGAGAGAGAGAGAGAGAGAGAGAGAGAGAGACATGCATGCACGCACGCACGCACGCACGCACAACCCCCCAGTCAGGAAATTGAAACCATGACCTCACGATCTAGAGGCTGATTACAAGACAAAGAGCCGAGGACAACTGAATTTATAATTTGTTAAACAATTCAGAATGACCAGACAAATTTAAATTCTCTCTTTTATTTAATTACTTAATGAAAATGTTAGAGTGGATCCTACTATAAAACTAAAGCTAACTGTCTGTTGCATCCTATATCTCTTATTTATATAAAGAAAAGTGTACATGTGTATTTGGGGATCTCATTCCAAATTCATGTCTCGATTCTAGTTAGATTTGGCACACAGACAGCAGACCTCACTGGTACCACAACTGTGAGTTTCATAACTTCCAGATCCGATAGGTGCTTTTTTTTTAACCTGTTGTTCTAAGATCCGACATATAGGCTGCACTGTATGACAGGTGTGTTGTGGGAGTAGTATAGGTCTGCTTTATTGATCTGTATTGCGCAGGCTACACATACTGACAAGTGTGGATGGGGACGAGTTGATAGTGATAGAGGAGGGATGGACAAAGGGAGATAGAGTGGAAAATAGACATGGAGAGGTGAGGAGGAGGAGATATGTGAAGCAGATGGGAAAGGGAGGAGGGGTGATGGGCAGATGGAAGAATGAGAGGTGAAATGTAAATGGAAAGAGATAGGGGAGGAGGAGGATATGGTTAATAAGAAGGGGAGGAGAATCTGGTAAAAGAAAGGGGAGAAATAGACAAAGGGGGAGAGAGAGAGAGAGAGAGAGAGAGAGAGAGAGAGAGAGAGAGAGAGAGAGAGAGAGAGAGAGAGAGAGGTGAGATATATATAATCATTGCCATGGTGGAAGACTTTGACGAATGGAAGATCTTCTGACCATGATCCCTGTCTTTCTTGTGTGTTGCAGGCTGTGTACTATAAGTAGCAGAATGGTCTGGTATTCATGTCAGCAAGATGCCGAGATAGTGTTTGTGCACGGCCAACGGGATGAAAACTGTCGAGAGGCAGAGCCAGGACCTCCAAATCCGATGTACGTGCAGTCCGCCGCTTCCCTGCACGTTTGTCTGAAAGGACGCATGACCACACAAACACCCAAAAAGGTCTATAAGTGTTGTGTGATGTGGTTGGTGTCTGTGAGCATACTTGTTTTGGTATAGTCGTGCTGCCTCTCAGACCATTTCCATCTGCTTGACCGTATACAAACACAGCATGTTCCCGTCGTGAATGCACGAATATTCTGCTGTTTTCAGCACGCTGCGTCAATTACACAACCTGCAATACACAAGGACCACACGGCACGTGGGCAGGGGAACTTAAATTCATCAGCGCCATCTACTGTGGCAACGAGGCACTTCCTGATGCATCTTCATGGACCTTTTTTCCTCCATTTACATTCGTGCACACACACATTACAAACAACACGATTGTTAAAGAGAAAATCTACATGCCCATTCGATATAGCGATCCCAATTTAGTCTAGTGCGTTATTCGTTTTACAGACATGAATTAACAGGGACAGTAAAACACGGTGAGTAAACAGCAATGCATCAGCGACAGCGTTGCCCTCCTCCTCGCTGGCTGCCACGTGCATGCAGCAGCACTTCTCATTCGCTGCTGGAGCACACGTTGATCTTCCTGTTTTAATGTTCCTGTTAAGTAGAGGTAAACTTATAGTGAATAACTGAGTTTTATGAGGACGAATATTATTTGCGGCTATAGAATAAAGTATTGTTAGTATTAAGTCGTACCACCGCTTCTTTCTTTGATGTTTATGTGAATCTTTTTTGTTTCAGGTAAGTGTCTCTGAGAACCTCACGACTGCACAGTATTGCCGTATGTAAGTCCTCTTTCGCTGTTTGCATGCTTAATGTTCCAACTACACGACACACATTCATTAGATGTTTTAACCTTGTGACATGACCGCCGTCTGGACGCACACGAGCTGCTAAATTCTTTGGGGGAGAGGGGGGGGGGGGAGGAGTAGTGAAAGAGAGAGTGAATATTGAGTCTCCTTTAACTAAAGCAGTGCTACTACTATACATCTAGCCGGAAAGTAGCATTTTCCCTTCCAGGCATTGAGGCGATCGGTTCTAGTCATTTAAATGTGGCCACCTTTCTCAGCTCCTTCCACTTACCACAACTCGCGTCTCGTTATTATATGTCCTACTCGATCGTTCAGCTGATATAATTTCCCCATAACTTTTCTACCCTCAACTCGTGTGTCATTTTTCAACAAGCTCTTTGATGGTCGTGTCTCAGTAGTCTGCACCCAACAAACATCATTTACATATTCTTGTTCGATGTTAACGTAACTGAAACATTAAATTGGCGATTTTGGATCCTTACGAGGTTAGGAAAACCATATAAATGTAGCTGTCTTACGTTTCATTTGTCTCCACCTAGTTAGCAGGTATATATAGACATATTTTTTAAAAAACTCTGATACTGGTGACAATCTTATTCTTTGATTCCGTCTACTGGCCACACCGCTCTCCTGGTCGTTAGGACGGTATTCTTGACCGAAGCCGTTACTATTCGGTCGAGTAGCTCCTCAATTGGCATCACGAGGCTGAGCGCACCCCGAAAAATGGCAACAGCGCATGGCGGCCTGGAGGGTCACCCATCCAAGTGCCGACCACGCCCAACAGCGCTGTACTTCATGGGAACCGGTGTATCCATTGCGGAAATGCCGTTGCCGACAATCTTATACAGAATTAAATAACAGTGTACACTTATTGCACGTTTTGTGGTTCTGTGAGGACATCCGGTACAGCTTGTAACACCCAAACAAATTCACAACTTTTCTGCATAAGTTTTCATATGCTGTCTTGGGTACTGTTTTCAGTCACGATCTTCCACGTCTACCATTCCGAAGCGCTGCTTACGACGTCCCTAGAGAGATGGACGCTTTGTACCGTAACTGCTGTGACCTAAAGGCGTCTGATAACTAATTTCAAAAGCCGCACGCCTCCCAAGGAGTACCTCATGCAGATAACAATAAAACACAAACAAATATCTGTACGAACAGGGCATATACTACCCAAAAATGCGGACTTGTTCTCTACTTTAAAACATATCCCTATACTAAACTTTGATAAACGACACGATTACTCTTTTATATAAGACGAGGATACAGAAAACTTTGCACTTGCACTTTTGAAGGGAGATATCCTGAGTTTATCAATGCAAACAGTTTTAGGCTCACACTTCATCACAGTAAAGTGTAACTGCGGAAGAAGACTTCGCAATCAGAAAAATTTTTACTATACGTTGATTCGATAACGAAACATACTTTTCGTCTCCGTTCTAACCACGAGCCTTTTAAAACACGCTACAAGACTATGAAGTTTTTGTATGAAACTCGTTTGAAAACGCTTTCTTCTTCTGCTCCCGCTTTTTCAGATTGATTAACTTTTTAAAACTGAAATAACTGCCTTTCATTTCGTCTCTTTAACGTATAACAGTTCTAGTACTGTACGTAATTACTAATACTTTCAAATATCTGTTAGTTTCGGTGAACATTACGTCACCAAGCATTTGACCGCAACGCTGACGTGTCGATCGATACCTCCCTTGGGTCACAGTACGGTGCGCACAAGGTTCATACAGCGCCCATAGTACAGCTTCCGCGGGGCGCTGAAATGATTCCCAAGAAGAGGGCTGGCAACCCGTTTCGTTTGTTTTTTCCGCCCAAACAAGCATCACGCTCCAATAGACCGCTCGCTGCCTCCGGACACAAAGTGCTGGGGGGGAACCCCTAGGCTCGGTTGGTGACAACGCTCTGATTTAGCGTTTACCCCGGCGTGTGTAGCAGCTCCCCCACGGTTTCGAAATTTAGTTGTGAAAAAAAAGAAAACCTTTCAATAGACAATTAAGGAAACAAGGGGGGCACCCAAAGCACTCGCGCCCTTCATTGACCAGCGCAGCATTGCTCGGCTGTGCAAGTAGTCATTGCAGAATTCCCTGTACCAAGCCGAATTGAAAAACGTCTAACGTCTGCACTGTCTGTTTTGAAATAAGTTTGTATATCAAAGTTTACAAAAAAAGAACAAAAAACAAAGAGATAATCACAACCTTACATCTAATTACGAATTTGTCACCTAACGATAACAAGTTCGAAATGTCAAAACACACTGATATCCTACATTAAAGCAACCAACGGAAATTTTGCAAGGTTGCGTATATTTTGTCATAAAAAACAGTGTAAACAAGTGACAGTAAAGTAGAATAAATGTGAAGAATACAAAATGTAAACAACTGCAAGATGCAGAATAGTAGATGGAAATATACTGCGTTTTTTTCCAACTTAACTGATTTGCATACACATTCCGCCAACAGGTTAACTTGCGCAGTTGCGGAGTGAGCACCTCTTGCAGCAATACAGGCCTCAGAACGGCGAGGCATGCTATGAACGATGTCATCAATTTCCTGTCGAGGCAACAGCTCCCACTCTCTCTGTACAGCTGCTTGCCAGTCTCGGAGAGTAGTTGGTGGATGTTGACGTGGTGCAACCCGTCTCCTTAATTCATCCCAGACATGCTCTACGGGAATCAGATCTGGAGAGCAAACAGCCCACTCCATGGATGCAATATTATTTGAAGGGCTTATTTCAGTAGTGGTACAAGTCCATTTTTGTTCATTCTGACATACAGAGTCCTAAAGCTAAATGAGCGCTGAAAAATCTGCAGTTGAGATACCAGAAATATTCAAGCAAATTGTTTCTTGCTAGAGATGAACATTTCTTTCTGTTCGTTTCGATCACTTATTTCCGAAGCATTATAGACAGAAAAGTGGAGGTAATGGACGTGTACCACTATTGAAATAAGCCCTACATTTCAAGATTTCCAGTTTGAGCCATTGTCGCCCATCTTCAGCTCTTTAAAATGTATAGCAGGAAATGACAAGCTACATGATGGTATATTTTCTACAAGTAAGGATCATGGATCACTCCTTACTGAGAAATGTGCCCGGTTAGAAATTTCGTCATGTATTGTTCCAAATCGCGCTTCATAGTCTGTGAGCTTGCGAATGATAAATTAATATATCATGCCTCCTCGAGACACGAACAGTCAAGAGACTAAAACAGTGATGCAAACTTGATTGGCTCTTCGAAAGATACGACAGGTTCAAACTACTGTTTTCCGGTTTCTTCTTCATTAACGTTATACACAATTAACAGAAAGTATTGCGTAATTCCACGTTGCACACATTCCAGAAACTGTCAGGGCGGTATGTGCTAAGTATCTGCGGGAAACTGAACTAAGGTCGGTAGTAATCTAGTTTTACGACTACATAAAAAAATCCGAGCCCAACGTACACTAAGAATTTGGCATATGTATCCAAACCCATACTCAGCACTCACCTACGCTGTGAAGCGGAAGGTGCTTCAATGTGCCAACAGCATTTTATCCGCCTTTCCTGATCCATTTGCGACTGTCGGTTAGTCTTCACATGAGCTCGGGTTTCTTTGATATTCTCCCCGTGATTATTTTGCGAGTGTTGCCTGATTTCCTGAGAGTACAAATGATGATAAACTTATTTGCTTTCCCACAGCTGCTAAACGTGAAAACCATAGTTCAGCTCGAGATATAAATGTTTAAAATTGAAATTTTCTCTGTGTCAGGAATGACATGCATAGATTTTTGACAAAGATCTCTAAGGTTTCATTTGGTCAGTGGTTATGTGCTAGGCCATTTTAATTTTTTGTCAAAGTTTATAGGGACTTACCATAGTTGTAACACTTAAAATATAGCAGCCCATTAGAATCAGGTACAAATTCACTGAATACTCGCAAATGGTAGTGCGAAACATGGGAAAATTTCTTGTCACGGTGATTTTGCGGAGACACAGTTAAGAAATCCATTGGAGTTGCCAGTTCGTCATTTCTATTTTGTGTGTACTTTTCTCCTTCTCTTGATGATATCACTGCTTAAAATACATAATTTTCTTCAACACTTGACATGGACAGGATGTTTTTCTTTGTGGCCGTTCAACAATTTGATCTCTATGTTATAGTAGAGCTCCCATCAAAGCAGCAGAGGAAAATGGCTGCCTGTCAGTCTGCTTGCACTTTTCAGAAATGGAATTTTAGGTGGCTTCTTTATTCCACGCAACACATTAAACTCCGTACAGAGAACCGCGTACCACGTAATTCCGTGATTTTTGCTTCGCATTCGCGTCAAACATATTTGGTATTTTGTGGGAACATAGGACGATGCGTCGCAGGAATGTATAACTCTCCGCTATGCGGCACAAATATGCGTCCCGTGGCATTTCACTGAATTCCGTCTCCATAAAAGGTTCATCAGTGGCTGTTCCCAGCCGTTTTACGGATACAAATAGCCATGCATATATATACGTATTTATTGTGAATAACAACCGCGAAATCTGTAGACATTATCTTTGTGGACATAAAAGGATGGGAAATGTTTTTTTTGACATTTACTGGTATTCATTCATGGAAGGAAGAAAGGAAAATTGTTTGCCTTTAAAATTCTGTCGACGATGAGACCTCGGCTGAGGGTGAGCGAAGACATCGGCCGCGTACTCCTCGAAGGAACCACCTCTGCGTTCACTTTACTTGAAGTTGTATCGATCATGCCTTTTCGGATTTCCCACAGCATCCTTGATTGAATCTGCCTCTGCCTCTATCCTTGTATTATCGATGGTTCCTTTCTTCTTTTTTTTTTTTTACACAGTTGCACTTCTTAGGCACTATATAAGTTGTTTGTGAGCTTCTTCAATGAGACATTCATCACACAATTGCACATGTCTGCGTACCTATTTACCCAGGAGGTATCTACGAAATACCTGTAACAGTGATTCTAACGATTGTTGTTATGGGTGCGGTGCACACCAGTAGAACTTTCTTTTATAGAATTTCATGAGTTTCCTGTCCCCTGTAGTGTCCCTCTGAAGTGTCACGGACGAAACATTGAGAAAATAGCTATTTATATGCTCGGAACGCATCCTAATCTCATCAGTCACTTGGGATTTTCCTTATTTTCGATACCTGATTGCCGGCCTTGGTGGCCGAGCGGTTCTAGGTGCTTCAGTCTGGTACCCCGCGACCGCTGCAGTCGCAGGTTCGAATCCTGCCTCGGGCATGGATGTGTGTGATGTCCTTAGGTTAGGTAGGTTTAAGTGGTTCTAAGTTCAAGGGACCTCAGATGTTAAGTCCCATAGTGCTCAGAGCCATTTGAACCATTTTTGGATACCTGATTCCCGCGTAAATAACACATTTAAATTTTAGCCATTCAAGTTTCGCTCCGTTTATTTGTTGTTATCTATAACAGCAATCCTGCGGGGAAAGGGGCGCACACGTTAACTTGGAGTCCGAACCGCGTATCTTCACGTCATTTTCAGATCTGTAACATTGTCGCAGCAGAAGCTGAGTAGCAGCGTGGTGTAGTGGTGATGATACTAAACTGTTGCATGGAAGGACGTGAGTCCAAAACTCACCTGGACGGTAAAAAATTAAATATTCGGTTCGAGTACATTCCATAAGCATCCACAAATGTTAAGAATCATTGTACTGGAACGTTCTTTAGCTGTATATATACTGTATGTGTTCTGGCCGGAGGCAATTCTCTCTGCCCTCTTGTATGTGCAAGTGCTGAATAAACCTTCGTAAGTGAAGCTAGTGTTTGTCATTCATCTACTTACACCTTCTTCTACGTGACAATATAATGCATCGACCAGTATCTCCACAGTGTTGGTACATTCTAGAAAGCACAGACTTTCACTATTTTACAACTTCGAGTGTCACTAGTTTGTAAGTCATCGTGTCTTTTGAGATGTAATATTTGATGGAGATTATAAAATCTCTTTCGTTTGTCTATTAATTTTGTATGTCCCGAAAGTTGCTTCCCAAAATCCTTTAATATATTCCCGTATATGCCAGATGACGATATTTGTAACTTTCTACTATTGACTGAAACTTTCAACAGATGTGTTTTCATCGCACATCACATACGAGTTTCACGTCTGGATACTTAGCAGTATAACTGATTCCAGCGTCTTATCACTATAGTTGAAAGTGTTAGTTAACGTCTACCACACATCATTCGGCTTACGCACAGCGACTGTCAACTGTCTCTCATCTTCACGAGGCCCTGTCAAACAATTAGTGAGTTGACTACGCGAACAGAACGCATTGTTGGCAACAGTTTTTGGTTATAGTTGCACTGACCACTATGAGGTTTCGATAACGAATAGCATATATATGTTGGTTAATAAGATTTTTATTTATTTCGTGTCAGAAGCAATCTAAAAATTATTGCATACATTACTGCATTACGTTACTACATACGTTATGGTTTGTAGATTAAATCAGTCAAAGAATAAAATATACATACACGCATAGATTATATTAACAAACATTGGCCGCGTGTTAGAGGCACCATGTCACTGACTGCGCGGTCCCTACCGCCGGAGGTTCGAGTCCTCCCTCGGGCATGGGTGTTCGTGTTGTTCTTCGCATAAGTTAGTTTAAGTAGTGTGTAAGTCTAGGGACCGATGACCTCAGCAGTTTGGTCCCAGCGGAATTCATACACATTTGAACATTTTGAACAATCATTGGTTAATTTAACTATACAATGGCTGCCCAAAAATTAGCAACGTCCAGTGCACTTTGTGTGGCATTTACAAGATCTTTCATAGTGCACACAGTTGGAGGTAATGTACACAGTAGCAGATGTAACGATGTCTTCACGGCAGCTCCAGTCGCACTTGATAGAATTCACCTGGAAGCCCCACCTCTGCAGGTTGCTCTTCGATCCTGTGACACAGGAACGCAGGCTATTTAGTGATTTCCATGTGGACCATTTCTCTGTGTGGCCTGGGGGAAGAGCTTCTTGTGGAATCAGCCACTCCTCCAAATACTGGCATCTCTTCTCCCGGTGATGGTGTGAAGTATCAGCGAGTGCTTCTGGGCTGCGAAGATAGCTCTGCCGGATGACGGCTATGTTGAGGGTGGGCTTTGGATGTTAACGCCTCATTCATTTCATTTTGTGCTGTTTTATCCCGTCGGATGTCCGCAGAGGCTATGCCGGATAAACAGTGCAGTTTTTCCACTGGTGTAGCTCTCAGACAACCCATGATGATACGACTTGTCTCGTTCAGAGCAACATCAACTTTGTTGGTATGTGTGGATCTGCACCACACTGGAAAAGCGTGCTCAGCTGCAGAGTAGCAAAGGGCTAACGCGGATGTCCGCACTGTATTTTCTTGTGCTCGCTAAGTTGTTCCTGTCAGCTTCCTAACAACATTGTTCCTGGCAACCACCTTTTGCTTTGTTTTTAAGCAGTACTACTTGTATGTAAGAACATGGTCCAGAACTGATTCTTGGTGTGTTACATACGCAATGGTGCACAGTTAGCGCGTGACCTAAAGTACTCTGGGAAAACTGAGTTTCAAGGTATGAAGTGCGAACTAATAAATAATTTTAATCAATGTATCCCCTTTTTCTCATGTGTGCTAAGTGCGTTTCTCCCTATTTGAGGAGAGCCAGCGGTTAAGCAAACCACACGAATAATTTGCATCACGAAGCCCAGTTTCCAATCAGTTAGCGAACCCAATTTGTTGTATAGTTGCAATGCACGAAGAACAAGAAACTTTAGTATGCAGTTCAGATCTTCTGATAGGTCGTTCATAAATAATTAGTTTAGGAACAGTCCTACCACAGTACCTCTGGGCCTGGGCTATTATTTCGGGCGAGCATCTTTCAGAATACATACTGACTCTTACCTGTTAAGGAGGAAAAATGGAGCGACCATCAGACAGCGACCTAAGTAGCAACGATAATTTCTCTCTCTCGGTGCTAATAAGCAGTCGGATTGTCCGACAGGCGGATTACGTTTGCGAGAAATCCGCTCTGCCGGTGGGAGGAGCAAACGACACCGCCTACAACGACAGCAACAGTTGCAACAAAACAACCGCCTTTTAAATTAAATGCTCGCCTGTTAACAGTATCTGAGGAAACGTCCGTCACACGGCAGCACAACAATGACACGACGCAGGAAACAGTTGCCTGCTCGGCAGACACAATGGCGTCCATTGTGCGGCCGAGGTTGGCGGGAAGCGGGCGCTAAGATGCGGACAAAAGATAGCCGGACACGACCGCCCTTCCTTTCGGCCCTTTCTCCCTCTCCGCGTGCGACGCCTCATTCACGCTGCGAGGTGCTCTCTAATCTAGAGACACCCCGCCCACTTTTGTTCGTGAAATTGTCAGATGTCAATACCCTTTCTCCGCGCCGACCGGGTGCACGTTTTAATGAACTGCTACCTGTTTGGGGGGGGGGGGGGGGGCGTTGTTTTATTCTCTGCGTGACTCGGCCCGCCAGCGAGATAAGGAAATTCATAACAGGCCTCGTGACGAGCTCCTCGCGCCGGAGCGAAACGGTTGACGTGCCGCTACTGGCGTGCCACCCTTCCTGTTCCCGGTTTCTTTCTTCCCTTCTCCTTCCCTTTATTTCCCTCCCGCCCCCGCCCCCCTCTTGCCACTCCCCACAATTTTAACGATTTAATCTGCGGTGACACTATAATTTCCGTTCTATAAAACTCTGAATGCGTGGGAGGAGTGAGCATGCGACATGCAACATTAAACGCGCACATGCCCAAATTGTGTACCTCCGTGACGAACGCAGAAGTTAATTCCTCACTATTTACGTCTGACCACTGTATCATTACGCCGCTGATAACAACCCCGTTTCTCTGTAAGAGACGGACAGAGCAAAAATTAAAGAGTATTGCTAGTTATTTCCATTTGTTATTCATTCGCGTTGCTGAAGTCTGTTTACAAGTGAGCCGGTTGTCGAGGAATTGCCGCCCGGTACCTGTCGGGTAAAATGTGGACCAGCAATTTACTTTAATTTTCCGGAGCATTTCGAGACGCTACATGGAAACAGCGCTGATATTCATGTTGCTATTCTGAATAGTGCAACGTAGTTCAAGAACTTTCGTTTCTCTTGCATCCGGCACGTGTCAGCCTGTCTTCAACTCGGGAATTACGTGTGTTAAATTGATGCTATACGAACCAGTCCAAATCGATCATCTAAGTGGCAGTCTACTAGAAGTTTGCTACAGACGTTTTCTTGCGCTGTGTGGCAAAACGTCCTGTGCCAGATCTCTTTGCCATCACAGGACAAAGACGCAGCGACGGCGGAGACCATGGACATAGTTATAGCGGCTACTCCACAAGCGGCTGTAACGACGTTGTTTGAAAGCCAGCCATACAAATCAGCCATTCTGAGAAATTATGAAGAGGCAGTACAGGGTGATTTTGCTAACTCAGGACAAACTGGAGCAAACTAGTCCTCAGAGGGCAAGGAGCAAACAGGTCCTGACCGCAGATGCGTTCCAAGGGAAGTACGCACATTTGCAGGTGGAGATATAAGATCTTTGACAGGGACCGCACTATCAGCACGAGGAACGTAGCTCCGCATACAGGACGGCAGTCCTGGAGGCAAGGTGACCTTTTTTTCCGACGGAGACGAGAAAATGCAGAAGTCGGCATTTGAAGCTGACTGCAGAACAATTCTACTGATGCAAACGTAAATTTCGTGGAAGGAACATAAACATATGATACGAGAAAACAGGGCTCATACGGAGGGATATAGACAGCCGTTTTTAGCTCGCTCTGTCTGCGACTAGTACAGGAAAGGAAAATGCTAGTAGTGGTACAGGGTACCGCACCGTACAGTGGCTTGCGGGATATGTACACTCCTGGAAATGGAAAAAAGAACACATTGACACCGGTGTGTCAGACCCACCATACTTGCTCCGGACACTGCGAGAGGGCTGTACAAGCAATGATCACACGCACGGCACAGCGGACACACCAGGAACCGCGGTGTTGGCCGTCGAATGGCGCTAGCTGCGCAGCATTTGTGCACCGCCGCCGTCAGTGTCAGCCAGTTTGCCGTGGCATACGAAGCTCCATCGCAGTCTTTAACACTGGTAGCATGCCGCGACAGCGTGGACGTGAACCGTATGTGCAGTTGACGGACTTTGAGCGAGGGCGTATAGTGGGCATGCGGGAGGCCGGGTGGACGTACCGCCGAATTGCTCAACCGCGGGGCGTAATGTCTCCACAGTACATCGATGTTGTCGCCAGTGGTCGGCGGAAGGTGCACGTGCAAGTCGACCTGGGACCGGACCGCAGCGACGCAAGGATGCACGCCAAGACCGTAGGATCCTACGCAGTGCCGTAGGGGACCGCACCGCCACTTCCCAGCAAATTAGGGACACTGTTGCTCCTGGGGTATCGGCAAGGACCATTCGCAACCGTCTCCATGAAGATGGGCTACGGTCCCGCACACCGTTAGGCCGTCTTCCGCTCACGCCACAACATCGTGCAGCCCGCCTCCAGTGGTGTCGCGACAGGCGTGAATGGAGGGACGAATGGAGACGTGTCGTCTTCAGCGATGAGAGTCGCTTCTGCCTTGGTGCCAATGAAGGTCGTATGCGTGTTTGGCGCCGTGCAGGTGAGCGCCACAATCAGGACTGCATACGACCGAGGCACACAGGGCCAACACCCGGCATCATGGTGTGGGGAGCGATCTCCTACACTGGCCGTACACCCCTGGTGATCGTCGAGGGACACTGAATAGTGCACGGTACATCCAAACCGTCATCGAACCCATCGTTCTACCATTCCTAGACCGGCAAGGGAACTTGCTGTTCCAACAGGGCAATGCACGTCCGCATGTATCCCGTGCCACACAACGTGCTCTAGAAGGTGTAAGTCAACTACCCTGGCCAGCAAGATCTCCGGATCTGTCCCCCATTGAGCATGTTTGGGACTGGATGAAGCGTCGTCTCACGCGGTCTGCACGTCCAACACGAACGCTGGTCCAACTGAGGAGCCAGGTGGAAATGGCATGGCAAGCCGTTCCACAGGACTACATCCAGCATCTCTACGATCGTCTCCATGGGAGAATAGCAGCCTGCATTGCTGCGAAACGTGGATATACACTGTACTAGTGCCGACATTGTGCATGCTCTGTGGCCTGTGTCTATGTGCCTGTGGTTCTGTCAGCGTGATCATGTGATGTATCTGACCCCAGGAATGTGTCAATAAAGTTTCCCCTTCCTGGGACAATGAATTCACGGTGTTCTTATTTCAATTTCCAGGAGTGTATATCGATGCCGATGTCGATGTAGACGCATATATCTCGAAAACTAGGGATATGCCAGACGACGGTGTGGAACATTCTCCACCACTGCCACTATCCGTTTCGCTTACATCACGTGCAATCGTTATTAGCTATGGACTTCCCTTAGAGATGCTCAGTCAGAGCTTCATCTCCGTGGGGGCATCACAAGGATTCTGAGAGCATCATCAGTAAAACTGTGTTTTTGTTGTGTGCTACGAAAGTGGAACAGCGGAATTTACAGCAATGTTACGCTGTCAAGTTTAACATAAAACTTGTGCACTCTGCGAGTGTGACCATTGAAAAGTTGAAGCAGGTCTACGGGAACATCCCTTATCAAGAGTACAAGTTTCTCTGTGGTAAAAATCATTTCTGGAAGGCGGAGAACGTCTTGAAGTTGAACCTCCCCGAGGGAGACCTTAAACTCCAAAAACCGACCAAAATGTCGAACGTGTGCGTGCTCTCGTGAGATCAGACCGACGTTTAACAATAAGAATGAAGGGCAACCTGTTAATCTTAAAACTCTTTCACCGTACATCAAATTTTGGCCGAAGATTTACAAGTGCGAAAGGTTTGCGCCAGAATGGTCGCGAAATACCTCAAAGCTGAGCAGAAGGACAATTGAAGAAACGTGTACGTTGGTCTTCTTGAGAGGACTGCCACGAAAGGTGACCTGACATTGCAGACAATTGGATGCTGCATCATGATAACGCCTCATGTCACACGGCCACTTCCACCACGAAATGTTTAACCTCAAAAGGCATTCCTGTTGTGCCACAGGCTCCCTATTCCCCTGGTGTCAGTTCTTGTGGCTTTTTCTGTTTTTCGTTTATCTAAACTGTATAAGTTTTTAGAAGAGTGACACTTTGGGACCCAGGAAACATTCAAAAGAACGTGACCGACATGTTTAACGTCTACGAGTTGAAGCCTTTCAGTACTGATACCAAGGGTGGAAACAACGACTCCGATGGTGTATAGCTGCCGAAGCTAACGACTCTGAAGGTGACAACATTGCTGTTTCACTTATTTTCTCACATCCCTCGGCCGGCCGCTGTGGCTGAGTGGTTCTAGGCTCTTCAGTCCGGAACCGCGCTGCTGCTACGATCGCAGGTTCAAATCCTGCCTCGGGCATGGATGTGTGTGATGTTCTTCGGTTAGTTAGGTTTAATTAGTTCTAAGTCTAGGGGACTGATGACCTCAGATGTCCCGTAGTCCATAGAGCCATTTGAACCATTCACATATCTCGTACACAATTATTGGGTACTTGACTTAATGCCTGCTGTTTGTTTTACTGCAAACATGTGTTTATTTTAATAGTATGGTAGGGAATTTACTGAAAATCGTGTCTTTTGGCAGCTGCAACCTTTTCCCACTTTTAGTGTAGCAATTGGATTCCGTCATAAAAAAGTTTCAGGTTATTTTGAGGTGATCTACTCATGTAACCAACTTTCAAGATCGTTAGAAGATGTGGTATTCAGAAAGGCCGTGCTGCTTCGGCTGAAACAAATGGTAACTGAAAGGGGGAGGGCGATGTCTGCTTAATGTTCATTGTGGTGTAAGATATTCCATCGGAATCCCTTGCAGATTTGCTTCGCTCAGATTGCAGCATGTGGCTTTGCGTTGGCATAATGACTTTTTCATGTCTCGGAACATACTGCAAGCATTTCTGTTTAAATTTGCCGTCCAGATTGAGTAATTGTCCTTCGCAGCGTTCGTTCGGCGTTCACAGTTTGACACGGATGCAGCAGTTCACAGTACAGCACACCGACCAACACGCATTTCGTCACTCAACTCAAACTCGTTGTCTTCGAACTATCGAAACTAATCTCTGTGCACTTTTTTCCGACAGAACATACTCCCCGTACGCTTTCTCTAGCAGATGATGACTTTCTGCAACACATATCTTGAGATGAAAGCAAAAGAATCTCACGGCAAAATGCTGTTTTGCATGCACAAAACCTGGCATGTCCAAGCCACTAAACTGGCACGTTCTTTCCACGCTACTCGAAAGACACACACAGATCTCAAAGCCTAATGTTTATACGGTTAAACAGGTCTGTGTCGCTGTCCGTAATGCTGCACTAGTGTAACTACAGATACCTCTTCGTCCACAGCGAGAGTTAACTCAAGCTCCTAACGCTCCAGTTCAGGAAAATTTCCGAAGTGACGCCGCAAAACGTGTTTTAGTGGTTCTAATTTCGGGATACCCGACTTTTTCCCGGTCGGGCCTCGCGGAAAACGGCTGCCACCAATTTCCCGTCCATTATTCCAATTTCGGACAGTTCGCGTGCCGGAGTGTCTGTATGGGCACACCGGATACCTCCCACACCTGAAAAACGCCCCTGACAAATGAACAACTAGTGCAGCGAATATTTTCGAGCCCCCAGCGTTGCAGCAGTTGGCAATTTCCGATGCCGAGGTTTTGGGTTCGTGCCCGGGCGGTTTTCGCGGTCTCTGCGGCCGGCGAGCCATCCACGTGTTTCGCTCGGCGGGGGAGGGCGGCGTTTTTCGGTGCGGACGAAATTCCATTTGCCGTGCGGCGCGGGGCGTGGGTCGCGGGCAGCGGGCAGCGGGCTGGTGTTTTGTTAATACAGCTTGTCAGGTCCCAGCGCGACAGCGGGACACTCACGCTGCCTGCCGTTTCGTTTATTCTGCGCTGCCGACTTTTTTCCGCGACTCTGTACACAGCGTCAATCCTTTCTGGCGATCGTGTCCCAGATACTACATATTTTATGCCGCTGACAAGCAGACGACCGCAGATTTGTGACGGAAATATCCCGCCGAGTCGAACTGCGCGTTACGTGGATACGTCGCAGTTTCTGTCCTGACCGTGAAACCCAAAGCGACGGCTATTCCGGGCGTTCGCTAAATGTCAGATAGTTGCTAATTCTTTCGGTTATACACTGCCTCCAACACATGTATATGTTATTATTAGGCTCTGTGATACGATTCTACACGAGCTCGTCCCTGATATCTAGCATGGGTGGTATTACGCTTACCAAAGCTTGCTCTCTCTGCTACAGTCACGCCTGCCCCTCGCGAAATCACAGGAATCAAAAGTAACGGCCTAAATCGCAATTTATTTTCTGTCTGACACGAACTGTATTCGCAGTTGCGAATATGAATCACTTTCGGCTGTATATCAGAATCACGACAGTGAAAATTCGCACTGGACCGGGACTGGAACACACATTTCTCGCTTGACGCGAGCGGTCGCCTCAGCTTTTCGACTATCAGTGCACGAACCACCTCCAGAACTTATTACAGCTTTAATATTGCAAGTGGTTCAAGTGGCTCTAAGCACTATGGGACTTAACATCTGAGATCATCAGTCCTCTACACTTACAACTACTTAAACCTAACTAACCTAAGGACATCACACACATCCATGCCTGAGGTAGGATTTGAACCTGCGGCCGTAGCAGCAGCAGCGCGGTTCCGACCACATTCTCCCAAATACTCCTTCAGTGTATCAGGCTGTTAGCATTCTATCAACTTATTGACACCAACCAGTCCTTGATCAGAACCCGGTTTTTTTCTGCTTCTTCTTGTAAGCTAATCGGACACACAACAGACGAGTGTCTACCGTTTTTAGGATTCTGTGCCTCAATATGTAAAAGCTGATGCGTTATAGCATTGCTTTGTTGGCAGTCCCTCCGTCGGGCTGTTAATACCCCTGTTTCTCAGGAACGGGTACAGTTATCAACTTGAAATGCTTATCAAACACTAAAGTCTACTGTCTCTAGGTGGTGTAAGGCCGGCCGATGTGGCCGAGCGGTTCTAGGCGCTTCAGTCTGGAACCGCGCGACCGCTACGGTCGCAGGTTTGAATCCTGCCTCGGGCATGGATGTGTGTGATGTCCTTACGTTAGTTTGGTCTAAGTAGTTCTAAGTTCTAGGGGACTGATGACCTCAGATGTTGAGTCCCGTAGTGCTCAGAGCCATTTGAACCGTCTAGGTGGTGTAAACAAAATGTAAGCTTAAAGATCAGTGAAGATAAACTACACTCTCATTCATGTCACATATTTTGATACTTGCAAATTCACTCGAGAAAACATGTAGGATGCTTGCAGTTGACATAGAATCATAAAATTTGGCAAGGAGAAAGCTTTCACAGTGGAAGTAGAGGAAAAACTCCGAAAATTATTAATTTGTAGTTTTAGCAAGTAAAAATATTTTTTTGCTGTTGTGGACCGCATGTCAGTTTGTCCGTCTGTAATGACCCCTTTCCTCAGAACCGGGTAGAGTTATCAAATTTAAACTTTTTATCAAATGCTAAGGTCTACAGTCGCTTGGCATCGTACAAAATTTTATCTTTTAAGTCAGTGCAGCAAACGATACAGCCATTATGTCATATAGTATGTCAAATTAAACGTCTTTCAGCCATCAGTTTCAACCTCATTCCATTTAGCAACCAGTTTCATTGTGTTACTACGCCATCTTCAGGCCCCTAGTAGACATGCAGGAAGGATCCACATCGTTTGTGATCAAAACAGGGGCCATCAATACTTGTATTAGTTGATATTCTTCAAGCCTCAAACTGACATGCAGGAAGAATCCACATCGGTTGTGATCAAAATAGGGTCCAACAATACCAGTTTTAATTGATATTTGCTAATAATACCGGTATTGCTGGCGCCTATTTTGATCACAACTGATGTGGATCCTTCCTGCATGTCGGTTAGGGGCCTGGAGAATATCAACTAATACAAGTATTGCTGGCCCCAGTTTTGATCACAACCGAATTAGATTCTTCCTGCACGTCGGTAAGAGGCCTGAAGATGGCGTAGTAAAACGGGTTAAAAATTGACTGCTGAAAGGTTTAATTTGACATTTTGTATCGAACAACCGAGTGGACATACACAGTTCACGTCATATATTTTGACACTCGTAAACTCACTTATCAGAACCTACAGATGAATTCTTTGCACACACAATGAAGTTTGTATAGGGCCCTCAGAGCGTTAGTACTGCTCTCGCTTTCCATTTATTTCCGACATTTGGTTCCTCGTCTCAAAATACTAGTTTTGGATTCTCTGCCATTTGTGCAGATTTGATTCTCCAGCTTTGGGATGCAGTGTTTACATCACAAGCATAAAATGCAAAATTCGTCATAGCTACGTCTTGTAACAATACTTGTTGTACGTGGATATAATATTGTGACGCAAGAGTGTTAAGTGAGGAAAGTTTGTTTTCACCTCATTTTGCAGGAGATGTTAGCCTGTTATCGTCTGCAGTGAGGTGTGGTTGCGGTACTGAGAGAATTTGGATAAGATGACAGGGATTGTGTAGGGGTGGGCCTCCGTCTGGGGGTGTGAAATGATTAATTTTCGGAGGCGGCAAGTGACACCTCGTCGCGTATCCTGACGCCACGCCGGCGGTTGATGGATGCTGCGGGAGATTGAGCCTAAGCCTAGAGAAGTCGAAGTGAGGTGGGGAGGGGTGGAGCACGGCTGGAACCTCCACCGCTCGGGCCGTATCTGGGGCCGGCCGCCGCTTCCCAGCGCCCGGGTCGCCACAATGAGCTGCTGATTGAATAGCAGACAAGCCGCCGCCGCTACCGCAGACGCATATTTCATCTTTAACAAACAGCCCCGGGAGCAGGCGCCTGCAGCCCTGAGCGCGCAACCCTTTCGGCGCGCAGAGATAACGGCGGAAGCGGGTAGCGGGCCTTGGCAAAGCGGTGCGGGGTGTGTCCGCGTGCGTGCGTGCCTCGCTGCTCATCCCGCGAGCAGCTGCGTGCCCTTGTCTCCCCACCAGCTCTTTCTGACGTCGCGTTCCACCTCCATCGTGACGGCAAGTTCTGTCCCTAATTTAGCCACATGTGAATATTCAGAGAGCGCTACGAACCTTCATTTCTACTCTTGTTCCAACTGACACCATCCACACAACTCATCAAACCCAATTGTGTTGCGGAGACTGCTCATGTTCGTTGTCCTACATCATCTTCTGACAGGTCTGAGCTCTTACCCTGCGGCCGGCCGATGTGGCCGAGCGGTTCTAGGCGCTTCAGTCTGGAACAGCGTGACCGCTACGGTCGCAGGCTCGAATCCTGCATCGGGCATGGATGTGTGTGATGTCCTTAGGTTGATTAGGTTTAAGTAGTTCTAAGTTCTAGGGGACTGATGACCTCAGGTGTTAAGTCCCATAGTGCTCAGAGCCATTTGAACCAATAAATAATGTAAACATTTTACTTCTGAAAGCAGGCTGATTTTATTCAGGATTTCAATACACTAAATTATTCCCCACTCTTTTGGCTACAAGACACTATCCTTTCAGTGAGACGGCCTTTCACCATCTTCCTGGGAGGACCTGTACACCCGCAAGGTGCCACTCTGCTGATTGATGTCACAGCCAACGTCTTGCTGCATCAATAACCTTCCCATCAATCACATACCGCACCCCGCGGATTACAGCGTTCATTGCGCTAAACAGATGTAAGTCGGAAAGAGAGATACAGGCTGTAGTATGGATGATGAACCCAGCGAGCACACATTTTGGAGTTCCCCAATTGGTGGCCGAGTCTGTGAGCACTACCAACACATACATCCTGTTTTCCAGCAAGGTGTTTGGGATTCGTCTGTCATCTCAATGAGAGTTTCCGCACGTTCCAATACTTGAGGAGTCATAGATGTGAGCGGCCGGCCAGCACATGGGAAATCGGACAGGTTTGCGCGACCTTATTGCGATGGTGACGAACGCCTCACCCAACGACTCACCGTGCTTTTTTTTCACTGCCATACCTCGGTAGATATTCTGCAAACCCCTATGAATATCTGTGATGCTCTCCTTTTCCACCAAAGAAACTCAATGATCAATCTCCTTGGTGCCAAATTGGCACTAGAAAGATGACTACATAAACCCCTTGACGGATCACAATTTGTAGATTGCAGCATTTACGTACGAGAAATGAAAGTAAATCTCTGTATCTTTTAACTAATTAAATTTTCAGGGGAGACAAGAAGAAAGCACTAAATTCCTTTGGTCGCGTTTGCAAGGTCATGGTCCCACTTAACCGCCTACAGTATCTTCGATTTAACTCAGTTACATGAGGATTAGTTATTGTCTTGCTCTATGAGGAGGCTGTTGCACTCTTCTCCCCCAGAGTAAAAACAAAAAACCATATCCGGCCATTCTGTTTCACTTTCTTGCGTCGGTTGCCGGCTCCGTAATAATTACTCACAAGGGGTACATGAGGTAATGACCAACGGCATACGCCAGAACAAAGCCGATCTGTTAAAGTAAATGCAAAGTCTTCCCAAGGGCACTATACAACTGATAATATTTTTTACTCGCTGTTGACTGATGGGAGATCGTGATTGTAACGGAAATTATAAGAGCTATAGTTCAGCTCCTCCGTACCGCGCTCTGTTAACAGAATCTGAACGAAGTAAGATGACTTTTTTTTTTACCTTACAATATTTTAATAGAATACAAACGAAGTTAAATGATTTTTGTCGTTTGCTGAAGAAGGAAATGTCTCCTTCCAAAACACAACTGTATTGTTAAATCGAGATATTACACCTATGAGAGAAATGGCTACTTACCTCTTCCTATCAGCACGGTCACTTCTGTGAACAGTAATATAAACTTCTGGCTGGTGTACAGTTCAAAGCACTGCTGCAACATAGAAATCCAGTTCACCGTAATTCCTAAGCAGATGACGAAAGGCAAGGACGTTGCTGCCTTCCCACTAAAAGGAAAGAAGTTCCAGGTGGAAATGAACTAATGTCTTTATTTTCCTAGTTGTTGTTGTTGTTCTTGTTGTCTTCAGTCCTGAGACTGGTTTGATGCAGCTCTCCATGCTACTCTATCCTGTGCAAGGTTCTTCGTCTCCCAGTACCTACTACAACCTACGTCCTTCTGAACCTGTTTAGTGTATTCATCTCTTGGTTTCCCTCTACGATTTTTACCCTCCACGCTGCCCTCCAATACTAAATTGGTGATCCATTGATACCTCAGAATTTGCCCTACCAACCGATCCCTTCTTCTGGTCAAGCAGTGCCACAAACTCCTCTTCTCTCCAATTCTACTCAGTACCTCCACATTAGTTATGTGATCTACCCATCTAATCTTCAGCAGTCTTCTGTAGCACCACATTTCGAAAGCTTCTATTCTCTTTTTGTCTAAACTATTTATCGTCCACGCTTCACTTCCATAAATGGCTACACTCCATACAAATACTTTCAGAAACGACTACCTCACACTTAAATCTATACTCGATGTTAACAAATTTCTCTTTTTCAGAAACGCTATCCTTGCCATTGCCAATCTACATTTTAATCCTCTCTACTTCGACCATCATGAGTTATTTTGCTCCCCAAATAGCAAAACTCATTTACTACTTTTGCCGGTTAATACACATAAATGAGAACTCGAGCCCCTCTATAGTGTGCTGCACGCGGTAGCCGCGCGGTCTAAAGCACCTTGTCACGGTGCGCCCTGCTGCCCCGTCAGAGGTTCGAGTCCTCCATCGGGCATGGGTGATTGTGTTGTCCTTAGCGTAAGTTAGTTTATGTTACATTAAGTAGTGTGTAAGCGCAGGGACCGATGACCTCAGTAGTATAATTTTTATAAGACATTACCACAAATTTTCAAATTGTACCTATATAGCCGGCCTGAGTGGTCGTGCGGTTGTAGGAGCTACAGTCTGGAACCGAGCGACCGCTACGGTCGCAGGTTCGAATCCTGCCACGGGCATGAATGTGTGTGATGTGCTTAGGTTAGTTAGGTTTAATTTGTTCTAAGTTCTAGGCGACTGATGACCTCAGAAGTTAAGTCGCATAGTGCTCAGAGCCATAGTGACGAAAGACATGTCGGATAGTAGAATAAAACTGAAATTTATTCACATTTGAGGCACTTGTATGTACAGCTATCGTTGTGATCTGCCACATTGCTGTTATTTGAATCCTGAAATATAATGACAGTTCAAAATGGCTCGAATGGCTCTTCTAAGGTCATCAGTCCACTAGAACTTAGAACTATTTAAACCTAAGGACATCACACACATCCATGCCCGAGGCAGGATTCGAACCTGATTCCGTAGTGGTCGCGCGGTTCCTGACTGTAGCGCCTAGAACCGCTCGGCCACTCCGGCCGGTGTTTATGACAGTTATTGAACGCAATTTCTTTTTCATCTCACTTTTGATGCGTAGTGCGCGTACGTTGGTGTAAAAACGCGATACGCCGGATGTCATTCTCATTATGACCTGGACCTCTTTTCTGCAAATTGCTGCCAGAGGACACACAATTTTCAGTCTCGACGTTGCATGCCTAAAAACGCGTCGAGAGACAGTAGACTTACATGGATGGCATGGATGGCCAAAGGGGGGGGGGGAGGGGGGGACGGTACACACTGACAGAACGCGTCGACGCCACACTCGGTCGTCACCCCTGCGCTTCAGAATCGCTGCCCTCAAAGATAACCGCTCCGGGGGCGGGGAGGTGGGCGGGAGAGGCATATGAAGAGGAGGGCGAAGAGAAGGGAAGGGTTGAGCTGTGGGGGCGGCAGCGACCCGGGACGCACGGTGTGGGGCTTGCGTCAGACACGCGAGCCGCAGGGAAGGTGCACACTGGTGAGCGGGACCGCGCGCGCTTTCATTCGCTGCGCGTGTGGTCGTGTGGCGGTGCGGTCGTGTGGTGGTGGTGTGCAGCTGCTTTTGAGAGATAAAGCACGCCCCCCCACAAAGAATCCGGCCGGCGGCGGCGTGTGCTCTGCTGCGGACAGGGTACCACCACTCCGTCTGCACAGCCGTGGAATTCCTCAAACAGTGCGCGGTTGTCCCGCTACGCCCGTGGCAGGCAGCGGGTCGCTACGGCGTCCACTGCTGCGCATTGCACTCTCTCACAACCATTACACTCAAATATTCCACTAGGCGCACTGTCTACCTGTTCTGCACACGTACACTGATCCAAAGCGACCGGGCATCCATACGTAAAGAGGATGGGACCGCTAGAGGTCATGAGAGCCGTACCTCATAGTATTAAAGGAGGCGGGTAGTACTCTTTCGTGATAGAGAAGTAGTAACAGGAGAACGAGTCGGCCAGGAGAGAACAGCGACTTCGAACGTGGGCCTGTCATTTGATGTCACCTAAGTAAGAAATCCACCAGGAACACTTGACCCGTTGTAAAGTTGCCCAAGTTGGTGATGTAACTGTGAAGTGTCAACTTGAAGGAAAAAACACAGCCAAACCGAGACCAGGCGGACACCATTCAGGGACGAACATGGATCGTCGAACATTGCGGACGATAATCGTAAAAATAGCATGCAACCAGCAGAACAAATCACTTGCGAGTGCCACAGTGCTGCCAGGAACCCAGCTAGCACATTTACAGTGGGTTGGGTCTTGTAAGGATGGGGTACAGTGTTCTACATCTACATTTATACTCCGCAAGCCACCCAACCGTGTGTGGCGTAGGGTACTTTACGTGCCACTGTAATTACCTGCCGGCCGCGGTGGCCGTGCGGTTCTAGACGCTACAGTCCAATACCTCGGGATTGCTACGCTCTCAGGTTCGAATCCTGCCTCGGGCATGGATATATGTGATGTCCTAAGGTTAGTTGGGTTTAAGTAGTTCTAAGTCCTCCCTTTCCTGTTCCCGTCGTGTATGGTTCGCGGGAAGAACGACTGCGCTCGAATTTCTCTAATTTTACATTCGTGATCTCCTCGAGAGGTATAAATAGGGGGAAGCAATATATTCGATACTTCATCCACAAACGCACACTCTCGAAACCTGGACAGCAAGCTACACCGCGATGCAGAGCACCTCTCTTGCAGAGTCTGCCACTTTAGTTTGCTAAACATCTCCGTAACGCTATCACACTTACCAAATAACCCTGTGACGAAACGCGCCGCTCTTCTTTGGATCTTCTCTATCTCCTATGTCAACCCGACCTGGTACGGATCTCTCACTGATGAGCAATACTCAAGCATAGGTCGAACGCGTGTTTTGTAAGCTACCTCCTTTGTTGATGGACTACATTTTCTAAGGACTCTCCCAATGAATCTCAACCTGGCACCCCCCTTACCAACAATTAATTTTATATGATCATTCCACTTCACATCGTTCCGTACGCCCAGATATTTTACAGAAGTAACTGCTACCAGTGTTTGTTCCGCGATCATAGAATCATACAATAAAGGATCCTTCTTTCTATGTATTCGCAATACATTACATAACTTCCAACACTATCTACTAGGCTGGTAATAAGCTACACATTTCAGGAGTCAGTGCTAATTGACGCTTGAGGAGGTGTAAAGACCGACGCCATTGGACAGTGAACGGCTGTAGACATTTGACTGGGAGTGACGAATCACCCTGCACCCCGTGGCGATCCGATCGAAGGATAAGAGCTTGGCGAACGCCTGGAAAACGCTTATTGTGTTGTATAATTTTGCGTAATAGAAGTCTGTTCGGTGCAATGTACTGGGTCTCTGCTCAAAGAGTAATGGTGATATCAGGGACTGTTATTCAAACATACGTATAAAAATAATGCTTACTCCTTATACTGTTTCCAGTCGACGGTTGTGACATTTTGCTCCATTTTTTGACATCGCTGAACTTCAGTGTAACTCTTACTGTTAATCGAGTCTGTACTGGAATTGGTCTCTGACCGAAGATAAAGCAGCGTAAAATTCCGCGTTCTGGTACTAAATGGGCCATTCGGGCCCAACTGACCACCGTGTCATCCTCGGACAATTACGTCATCGGGTGCGGTATGGAAGAGCCTGTGGTCAGCACACCGCTGTGCCTGACTTTGTCGGCTTTCTTGACCTTGGGACGCTTACTTATGTACCGAGTATCACCTCACTTCAGCTCACGAGGCTGAGTACATTCCGCACCAGTTCTCCCACCAAGGAAATATCCGTGGCAGTATGAATCGAAACAGGGCCCTGCCACATGACAGTCAGCCGTGCTATCCACCGAGTTACGGGGCACACTCCTCGGCCGAAACTGGTCGCTCATTAAAATAACGTTTTTAACAGCATCATACGGTGTTGCATCATGCTACGTCCGAATTTTATCAAAGCTGTGGAGTACAACTGTATTCATAATTATAAGATTTCTCTAAATTATGTAGCATGAAGCGTTAAAGAATAAGTGCGTGTTTTAGTATCGAGCAGTGCAGTGCTAACATTAGGCACGGTACCCCGCTGCAGACTCTCAACAAGAAGTACGAGCATGCGGAATAAGTTCACAGCTGCTTCGAAGACTTCTTAGGTAACAGAACTCAGTATGATGTCCCTTGCGGAGAGTGTTTGTAAGAGACAAGGGTATCGTCAAGAGTGCCCCAGAGAAGGGTGATACGACCTCTAGCATTTTCTGTATACATAAATAATCTGCGGTTGTTTGCTGACGACGACGACGACGACGACGACGACGACGACGACGACGACGACTACGACGACGACGACTACGACGACGACGACGACGACGATGATGATGATGATGATGATGATGATGACGATGTGGTGTACGGGAAGGCGTCAGAAATAAGTGACTGTAGGATGACACAATATGACTTAGACAAAATTTGTAGTCGAAGTGAGAAATGACAGCTGGCTCTAAATGTAGCAAAACGCAAGTTGACTCGAGTGACCATAAAAAAATAAAAGATGTGATGTTCGGATACAGTGCTAGAGGTGTCCTGCTTGGCACGGTTCCTTCGTTTGAATAACTGGGCCCAATGTTGCAAAACGGTGTGACATTGAACGGGAAGTTGAGGACCATGAAGACAAGACAAGAGAAATTAGGGTTGGGTTGTCTGGGGGTGGATGGTACAAATGGCTCCAAGCACTATGGGACTTAACATCTGAGGTCATCAGTCCCCTAGAGTTAGAAGTACTTAAACCGAACTAACCTAAGGATATCACACACATCCATGCCCGAGGCAGGATTCGAACCTGCGACCGTAGCAGCACTGCGGTTCCGGAGTGAAACGCCTAGAACTTCTCGGCTACAGCGGCCGGCCTTGGGGGAGGAGACCAAACAGCGAGGTCATCGGTCTCATCGGATTAGGGAAGGATGGGAAGCGAAGTCAGCCGAAGAAGAAACCATCCCGGCATTTACCTGAAGCGATTTAGGGAAACCACAGAAAACCTAAATCAGGATGGCCGGACGCGGGATTGAACCGTCGTCCTCCCGAATGCGAGTCCAGTGTGCTAATCACTGCGCCATCTCGCTCCGTCGCCTCATGTGATTACTGACGTGCTCGAGCTCATAATATATGAGAAATTAGGGCTAACACTGAAGTGTATACAGAGTCGTTTTTTTCTCACTCTATTTGCGAATGGAACGGAAAAGGAAATTATTACTTGTGGTACCATCGGCCTAGCACCGCATGCTCACTTCCGAAGTATGGATGTGGATGTAACATGTTGCTATTAGCCCAACGAAACTGAAACGGGTAATAATTTGTTAGACTGTGCGTGATCTATTGCTGTTTTAACAGAATATTAACTGAGTGTATGGTTTCTCTAAAAGAAAACTGCCGAACGAGATATTATCCCCCTGTTGTTCCTAAATACAACACATCTGTTTTCCAAAATACACGTGACAATTCCCATTTTTGTCAGATAGCAGAGCGCAGTCGTGGCATTCAGCTACGACAGCAGCCTCTTCCGATATTCGTTGCATTTTGCAAGAACCCCGCGAACGGCGCACTCCCGGCAGACACACTTCTCTCAGGTCGCGCCTCAAATTCATACGTCCGTTCCACATCAGTCAGTGTCGTATTGTCGCACAGTAACCCCGCGCGCCACGGAGAATTCCTAATGCGGCTGGGACGGGATTTGCGACTGACAGTAGAGGAGGTCCGGATGGTTGCAGTCTGATGGCAGACAAAGAGCCGCTCCGGCGCCTCTCCGCCGCTGGCGCCACGGCCGGCCCTGCTGCATATTGCAGCCGCCAGCCAGTTGGTTATTGAATGGTACACAGCGAGGCATTTGAGCGCCGACGGGTGGCCGCGTGAAACTTTCAGCGAGACGCGCTCCCGCGGCCCCCGCCGCCCCGGCGCCCTCTCTGACACTGACATCGACGCCCGCCTGTCAACGGCCGAGTGCGGTTCCTGGTAGCGGCGCCGCGCCACCTGCTGTGTCTGTGTTGACGATGCTGCGGCCGGCGCTCCGCGTGTTGTTCCGGCCCCGCCCTGAACGGACACTCCTGTTTAACCTTGCAGCTTCCAAAACTGGAACACCGCTGCAGTCGATAGTTGCGCTGCGGCGCAACAGTTGACTGACTGGTTACGTTCCTGCCTGCGATTAACTAGGCTGCATCGGTAACCGCGTTCCGTTATGGGGTATGCGCACACACAGTGGCACGTAAAGTGCCCGCCGCCACACACCGATGGGTGGCTTGCGGAGTATAAATGTAGATGTAGATGTGACCGCGGGAGGGACACCTATGTCCCGAAGGGGTGCAACACCTCAGCTCTGTCTTTCAACCTGTGTGGCCTAATCGGGCGAGATTTTTCTGACTGGGGAGTAGGGGTGGCGGTTATCGCTGAAGCAACCAGTTTTCGGTTGTACCTGTTTTGTCCACGAAAGTTTAACTTACTGTTAAAACCGTTCAGAATACAGAGCGACAGTCATTGAACTATATGAAATGAAATAGTCCTAACTTCTGAACGATTTTTTTGTAATTCTTTACTGCAATTTTTATAATAATTATACATACCTAACACACGACCTTAAATGATTGGTGGGTCCTAATTTTATCCAAACATTCATTGCAGCTAGATACAAATTTGATTAATTAGTGAGCTACAGCTAACTACACTACTCGCCACTAAAATTGCTACACCACGAAGACGACGTGCTACAGACGCGAAATTTAACCGGCAGGAAGAAGATGCTGTGATATGCAAATAATTAGCTTTTCAGAGCATTCACACAAAGTTGGCGCCGGTGGCGACACCTACAACGTGCTGACATGGGGAACGCACATTGGAAACGTGGATTCCTCATCGCCATACTGGCATATCATCCGGCGTGATGGTATGGGGTGTCATTGGTTACACGTCTCTGTCACCTCTTGTTCGCATTGACGGCATTTTGAACAGTGGACGTTACATTTCAGGTATCTTACGACCCGTGGCTCTGCCGATCCCCGTGAAACCCTACATTTCAGCAGTATAATGCACGACCGCATGTTACAGGTCCTGTACGGGCCTTTATGGATACAGAAAATGTTCGACTGCTGCCCTGGCTAGCACATTCTCCAGATCTCTCACCAACTGAAAACGTCTGGTCAATGGTGGCCGAGCAACTGTCTCGTTACAATACGCCAGTCACTACTCTTGATGAACTGTGGTATCGTCTTGAAGCTGCATGGGCAGCTGTACCTCTACACGCCATCCTAGCTCTGTTTGACTCAGTGCCCAGGCGTATCAAGACCGTTATTACGGCCAGAGGTGGTTGTTCTGGGTACTGATTTCTCAGGATCTATGCACCCAATTTGCTTGAAAATGTAATCACATGTCAGTTCTAGTATAACATGTTTGTCCAATCAATACCCGTTTATCATCTGCATTTCTTCTTGGTTTGGCTTGTAGTGTAGATAACAATTTCCAACTAATTTATCTATTATTGTTAATATTGCCTGCCGATCTCCCGCTACGGTCGCAGGTTCGAATCCTGCCTCGGGCATGGATGTGTGTGCTGTCCTTAAGTTGGTTAGGTTTAAGTAGTTCTAAGCTCTAGGGTACTGATGACCTTAGAAGTTAAGTCCCATAGTGCTCAGAGCCGTTCGAACCATTGTTAATATTAAATTTATATTACCTACGCTTAACAAAACGCTACTGTCTGCAGCGTCAAAGTTGTGTTAGTAGTTAATAAACCTACTTTTTAGGGCCTTGCCTATCGAGCTAATCCCCTGACACTGGGCAGACCAAGGGTGTTATTCGCTGCAGGTTCCTAAATAGCTAATTTCCGAATCTAAGTACTACTAACTAGTTCTAACCCAAGTCAAGACCGGTGCTTTGTTCCTGTACCGGTGATGTTGTACCCCACACCCCCTAATCCTGTACGCGGCGGATTCCAGACGATGAGGTAAGCCGGCCTTTCCACGCACTGTCGGTATGGGAATAGGGCGCAAAATCCAGTATTTGGTGTGTCTCAAATTGTTAAGTTAGTTTATGCCCCTCAGTTACTCTTTCAAACAATTTTTGTGATCTTCATCTGCCAATTGGTTAAGAGTTTGAAAAGTGTCTTCTCAGTAAGTGGTATGTGTCATGGTCAGGTAATTGGTCACGTAATGTGGATGCTACATCATTTGAAAGGGGGCACTCATACACCACATGATCGGGAGTACCCTCTGATTCACCACTTTCACACGCGGGTGTGGCCCTTTTCCCGAACCGACATAAATACGTTAAGACGTTGAAACTGCGCATGATTGAATTAGTATGCACATGCGCACACACATTGTTGTCGTCCATTTTCATTTGGACGGATTCGTCAGTAAGCAAAATTGGTGCATTTGGGAGACATAGAATCCGCATTTCGCAATCGAGAAGCCTCTTTTCCCTCAAGGGGTGACTGTGTGGTGTTTAATGTCCAGTCACGGAATCATCGGTGTGATACTGATTGATGGCACGGTGAGTATGGAACGGTACGTGATGGTTTTGGAAGGTGATTTCATCCCCATTATCGAAAGTGACCGTGATTTCGACAAGATTGGTTCATGCGAAACGGAGCTCGACTCCATCGCAGCAGGAGAGCGTTTGATGTCATGGACGAGCACTTTGGGGACCGCCTTCTGGCTCTGCAGTACGCAGAGGATACTGGCAAGAGCCTCGATTGGCCACCGTGTTCTAAGGATCTGAACATATGCGACTCCTTTTTGTGGGGCTATATTAAAGACGAGGTGTACAGCACGAATCTGAAAACCATTGCTGAACTTAGAACAGTCATTCAGGAGGTCACCGACGGCATCGATGTTCCAACACTTCTGCGAGTCATGGAGAATTTCGCTGCTATTCGTCTGCCCCACATCATCGTCAATGATGGCAGGCGTATCGAACACGACATAACCTGTCTCGTGGAAATCGGGTTTTCTGCCGGATATCAGCATCTTCCAATCCAATCCATGGATTATGAGAACACCAAGGTCATGATCCAGACCCCCAGGTTCTGGGATAGTGTCATCACTGAATCTATAGAGACAAAGATGGCACAAAACTTGATTAACCTGGAAGCAGGATACCAGCTAAGCACTGCATGGAACCCGGCATTTGAACTGCTGAAGCAATGCCGGAGAAAATATGTTTCCAACACCAACAACGAGCCTCAGACATCCGCACACTGCGGGCATGAACCAAGAAGGGAACACCAGGAAGCCTCAGCCGCACTCGGAGACGGCCAGAGCGGGAGCGGACGGAATAGGGAACGTCCAGAGCGGCATTGGAGCGCCACTCGCGGGTGCGGACCGAGAAGGGAACACCAGGAGGCCACGACCGCAGTTGGAGACGGCCAGAGCGTGCGCGGACGGAATAGAGAACACCTAGAGAGGCAGGATAGCGCAACTAGCGGGCGCGGACCGACCAGGGAAAGGCAAACAGAACACCAGGCACCGGGCAGCCATAAATATGCGACCCGGTCCAGCAAGCAGCCACTACCGCATATCACCATTAGGGAAACCGCCGTACCTTGGGGCACTACAGCAAAGTACCTGGGTGTAACGCTGGATAGAGGGCTCACTTGGAGACATCACATCGATGATATAGTCAAAAAGGTCAGGGGTAGAATGACACAGCTCTACCCCTTCCTCAATCCATCAACTGCACTCCCGCCTGACCTGGGTGTTGCGATGTATCTGACTCTAATCCGTCCACTCATCGACTACGCCGCTGTGGTTTGGGGCAACGCCGCAGCGAGCCATGTCGGAAGACTACAACGACTTCAAAACCGGATCCTACGGCTGGCATTGCACCTCCCTCGGGACTTCCCGTCGGACGACCTTCACCGAGTCTCGAACATTCCAACTGTTAGAGAGAGGTTTCGCCAGGCTGCACGACTCTTCTACGAGAAGACCATGCAGTCAACAAATCCGCTCCTCCGAGCACTAGGCCACCGTGTGCAGCGTCTCAACGCCACCAGATGGCCACACCTGCTTCGCGACCAATAAGTTGCAAGCACGCCAGGAACGCCGTCCCAGCAGACTGAAAGGACATAAACACAACGAAAGGACAACCCACACACACCGCCAGCTTGGAGGAATAGCCAACCAGCTTAGACTCCACCGAACAACAGAGACCAATCTGTCTCTGTCAGGCTGAAGCAAGCAAGCAAGCAGCCAGTCTCAGGGAACACCTGATGAAGACGTCAAGTAATGACGTCGAAATATCGTGTTTGGAAGACGCTGATATCCGGCAGAAAACCCGATTTCCACGAGATGTCATCAAATCGCCGGGGAAGTCTAAGAAATTACGCGACATAACCTAATTCCGAATATATATGGTGACGTTTACACGTTGAATGAAGTGTGTGCACGCCGTAGTTTGTAACTACGTTTTTTTCCATGTAGTTCTATAACTGTCAACCTGTAACTGGTCTCTGAAAAAACCGACTTTCGATTTTTATTCCAATTAATTCCTGTGATAATGATGATCACATCAATTCTAGTTCCGTCGTCGATTCCGACTCCGACTGTGAAACAACAGTTGCGCAGCCTCCAGTTACGATGAAATTATCTCTGTGAAATCATATCTGCATCTACATACATACTCCGCATGTCGCCATACGGTGCTTGGGGTTCCCGAGGAGGGGGCGGGGAGGTGAGGGGAGGGTACCTTATTCCACTATTAATCGTTTCTTTTCCTGTTTCACTCTCAAATAGAGCGAGGTAAAATCAACTGTTTATATGCCTCCGCGTGAGCCCTCATTTCTCGTTTCTTATCTTCGTTGTCGTTACGCGTTGGTGCCAGTAGAATCGTTCTGTAGCCAGCTTCAACTGTCTTCTCTCTGAACATCCTCAATAGTGTTCGTCAAAACGAACGTAACGTTGCCTCCAGGTATACCCATTTGAGTTTCCGAAGCATCTCCGTGACACTTGGGTGTTGTACGAACCTATAGGTAGCTAGTCAAGCAGAGCACCTCTGAACTGCTTCGATGTCGTACTTTAATCCGACAGGGTGCGGTTCCCAAACACTCGAGCAATACTCAGTATTAGGCCGCACTAACTTTCTACATGCGGCCTCCTGTACAGATCAACCACACATTCCCAAAAATTCTCCCAATAAACCGAGTTCTCCCAATAAACCGAAGTCCCTACCACAATCCTCACATTATCGTTCCATTTCGCATCGCTTTGGAAGGTGACGAGCCTGTGTCAAACACGACTCCAGTAATATTGTAACCGAACATTACAAATTTGTTCTTCCTACTCATTCGCATTAACTTACATGCTTCTACATCTACATCTACATCTACATGACTACTCTGCAATTCACATTTAAGTGCTTGGCAGAGGGTTCATCGAACCACAATCATACTATCTCTCTACTATTCCACTCCCGAACAGCGAGCGGGAAAAACGAACACCTAAACCTTTCTGTTCGAGCTCTGATTTCTCTTATTTTATTTTGATGATCATTCCTACCTATGTAGGTTGGGCTCAACAAAATATTTTCGCATTCGGATGAGAAAGTTGGTGACTGAAATTTCGTAAAAAGGCCTCGCCGCGACGAAAAACGTCTATGCTGTAATGACTTCCATCCCAACCCGTGTATCATATCTGCCACACTCTCTCCCCTATAACGTGATAATACAAAACGAGCTGCCCTTTTTTGCACCCTTTCGATGTCCTCCGTCAATGCGAATCTATAGAGTGCTGCTCAACCTGTCCGCCAGATCTTTTGTGCGTACAGAAGATAATAGCAGTCCTGTCTTACTTCCCTGGACGTTCGTCTCCGATAAACGCTGGCCGTCAAGGACAATATACTGGGTTCTATTACTTAAGAAGTCTTCGAACCACTCATATATTTAGAAACACATTGCGTACCATCGTAATATCTCCAGTTGCAACCTTCGGCTTGGAAGCGGTGAAAGAGAGAGATAGAGCGAGAGGGGAGGGGGGCGGCGGTTGTTGCCAGTTGATATCATTGTGAGGAAATAAGTCAACAGAAAGGTGAGTCTGCTCTGATGCGCCTGATTTCAAATGACTAGTGACGAAGCCGTTTAACGGCCGACACGCATGCTACGGCGATCGCGCTCTGTTCTAAGAGCCTTCCGCTGCTGGGTGTCGTCGCGGTGGCATGCGCCTGCCGCCGCCCACCGCCGCCCTGGACCAGATGGGAGGCGCGTGGGCCGGCACGGCACGGCACAGCCGCCGTGTCCTCCCGCTGTGCCTCTATCGACCGGCCACGCCAGCCCGGCGGCCACGGCTGTGGCAACCAGGTCAAGACGCAACCAGGCGCCCCAACCTCCGCCCCTAACCCTAACCCTCCAGCCTTCGCCGCTCAGCCGCTAGCTACCATTGAAGAGTTTGTTTGCTCCCGAAACAGTCCGGACTCGAACACATTTTACGATCAATGAAGATCATATGACGCTAATGCTTAGATACAACGAAGCAGCAGCGTTGTGACTGACGTGCTTGCCAAGTTCTATACGTTAACTACAGCAGTCAAAGGTAGGGTTCTTAAAGCACAGTGCTATTATTGACAGTGTCTCGTTCTGTCACCCGCTTGCAGCTTACTGAGACGCAAGACATTACTCTAAGTACTTTTGATAACTTTTGTTATGTCTTCACTACACTTTTATTTTTCCAACAACCTCACTCGTTTCGACTTTATGTCGTTTTCAAAGGCAGTATATGTCAGTTACATAAAATAGTTCGTAGATACAAGTGCACTTTTCTCGTGATCGCGAATGTTGACGTGATGCAATGTATCTACACTACTGGCCATTAAAATTGCTACACCAAGAGGAAATGCAGATGATAAACGGGTATTCATTGGACAAATATATTATACTAGAACTGACATGTGATTGTATTGTCATGCAATTTGGGTGCATAGATCCTGACAAATCAGTTCCCAGAATAACCACCTCTGGCCGTAATAACGGCCTTGATACTCCTGGGCATTGAGTCAAACAGAGCTTGGATGGCGTGTACAGGTACAGCTGCCCATGCAGCTTCAACACGATACCACAGTTCATCAAGAGTAGTGATTGGTGTATTGTGACGAGCCAGTTGCTCGGCCACCATTGACCAGAAGTTTTCAGTTGGTGAAAGACCTGGAGAATGAGCTGGCCAGGGCTGCAGTCGAACATTTTCTGTATCCAGAAAGGCCCGTGCACGACCTGCAAAATGCGGTCGTGCATTATCCTGCGGAAATGTAGGGTTTCGCAGGGATTGAATGAAGGGTGAAGATAGCCACGGGTGGTAACACATCTGAAATGTAACGTCCACTGTTAAAAGTGCCGTCAATGCGAACAAGGGTATGGCCATGACGAATATATGCTTTCTATGTGCGTTCACAGCGATGTCGTCAAATACGGATGCGACCATCATGATACTGTAAACAGAACCTGGTTCATCCGAAAAAATGACGTTTTGCCATTCATGCAAACCAGGTTCGTCGTTGAGTACAGCTTCGCAGGCGCTCCTCTCTGTGATGCAGCGTCAAGGGCAACCGCAGCCACGGTCTCCGAGCTGATAGTCCATGCTGCTGCAAACGTCGTCGAACTGTTCGTGCTGATGGTTGTTGTCTTGCAAACGTCCCCATCTGTTGACTCAGGGATCGAGACGTGGCTGCACGATCCGTTACAGACATGCGGATAAGATGCCTGTCATCTCTAGTGCTAGTGATACGAGGTCGTTGGGATCCAGCATGGCGTTCCGTATTACCTTCCTGAACTCCCGATTCCATATTCAGCTAACAGTCATTGGATCTCGACCAATGGGAGCAGCAATGTCGCGATACCATAAACCTTTATCAAAGTCGGAAACGTGACGCGACTCATTTCTCCTCCTTACACGAGGCATCACAACAACGTTTCACCAGGCAACGCTGGTCAACTGTTATTTGTGTATGAGAAATCGGTTGGAAACTTTCCTCATGTCAGCATGTTGTAGGTGTCGCCACCGGTGCCAGCCTTGTGTGAATGCTCTGAAAAGCTAATCATTCGCATATCACAGCATCTTCTCCCTGTCGGTGTAATTTCGCGTCTGTATCACGTCATCTTCCTGGTGGAGCAATTTTAATGGCCAGTAGTGTATGAACAACTTTATATGACTGACATAACACTGGCTTTAAAAGTGTGTAACAGTCTAAAGGCGTAAGGTTGTAGGAAAAATAAAAGAGTGGTCAAGACATAAGAAACGTTAGCAAAAGTGCATCCAAATGGCCGCGTCATCTCACAGCATTTTCATTCAAAGTGCAACTATTACTCTAGGTGTTTAACACGTTTCCTTGTCTCGTACTGGTGGGTCTGAGCTCACAGCATCATGTGCAGCGTATCACATAAGGGAAGTAACTTCTTATTCGATTCCGATTGGCTGGATAAGAAAGAACGCAGCGTGCCACTGCATTGAATGTATTGTTCTGAATACGATACAAAGTTCCTTTGCACATGAATGCATGTCCAAAGAGATAGGCATTACGGAGACTACAGCCGTCATGAAATGCACTAAATGTCTTCGCAATTGCGAGTATGGACAACTATCAGCTGTAGATTGCAAAGACGACCGGGAGTCGAGCACGGATGAGCGGTCGCTTTACCACTCCAAAAATGGTTCAAATGGTTCTGAGCACTGTGGGACTTAACTTCTGAGGTCGTCAGTCCCCTAGACCTTAAAACTACTTAAACCTAACTAACCTAAGGACATCACACACATCCATGCCCGAGGCAGGATTCGGACCTGCTACCGTAGCGGTCACGCGGTTCCAGACTGAAGCGCCTAGAACAGCACGGCCACAACTGCCGGCTTACCATTCGCAATTGCGAATATATTTAATGTAGTTCATAACGGCTGTTGTCGTCGCAGTGCCTTTTCCTTTGGATATGCAAGCATGTACAGGGAAAGCGACTTTAAAGTACAGTGTCTCGCCTGTACAAGAATTTACATAATGGATGTACGAGTACAGGTCGTAGGTGCATCGTTGACGATGTGTGGAAGTACGGGTCTGCTCGTGAGTCGTGCTAGGGTAGCCAATGGTTAAGCGACTGTTCGCGATAGGCAATAAATCATTGACGTCATTCCATATTGCTGATGGCTGTCCATTTAGTGTCATATAGGGACATTGTAGAGGAATCCTCGCAGGAACATGGTAAAACTGTTCCGTTTCCCCACATGCAGATTTGCAAACTACCAGAGTACACGCTTAGTTAAGTTTTGCAGCTACTGTATTTGGAACACTCATATGGGACACACATCCGGCTCCGAGCTCAGAAGTCAGCCGTATGGCTGCTATACGGAAGACCGTGTTCGACTATCGGAACTGCCAAGGAGTTTTTGCTTGGTGGGAAGTCTGGATCCGGATGCACTCACGTTCGTGATGGCAATTGAGGAGCTACTACTTCATTGAGAAGTAGTGGTTGCAAGGTCAAAGAAGCTGACAATGAACGGGAGAAGATGTGCTGACCCCATACCTCTCCACACCGCATCCAGGGATGGCACGGTGGTCGTTCGGTCCAGTTTGGTCCATTACAGCCAAGATACGGAGCTTTACGTGCCAGAGATATGGTGCAACACTGACCCTAGCAGTTTTTAATTAATGAACACTGTTTTACCTTTCCTCGGTTTCTTTTATAACGCTGTGCGGCATGGCTGACTTCGATATCTTCACGTTAAACGTTACTGCGTAAAATCGTGATTTATTAAAACTCTTTCAGCTATCTGACCAAAGAAATTTCACTGTTAGTAGATATGCTGAACTTTGTTCCTAAAATGACTGCACGCCATCCCTGCTCTATCGGGAAGACGTCTAGCCACTCTGACAGGGCCCCCCCACAACCTGCGCTGCTAAAGCCGCAGTCCCGATACAATACAGTCTCTTCCACTAAGACAGTTTTTTCAATTTTTACACAGACGCTATTATGGGTTTTCTCCACGTCTTTTGAAAAAGAAAAAAGTGCGTGCAAAGTTAGTCCCACACACCTTGAAACTCAAACAGAAACAAAAAAAGCTTGGAAGCCTGCTGCTGCTACACTAGATCGCGTGTTATGCAAAAATGCGGGCAATTCTTTTCCATAAGAAATTATCACTTGTGAGGAAACGTGGTGACGGCCGACGCTTTGACGACGTAATCGACATTCAAAGCAGTGTGAGGCATGAGATGAACAACATCCCAAAGAAGGACTTATCTGACACATGGTTTGTATTGAAAATAGAAAAAGTCACGTTGCAAAGATATTTTTATTTAAAAATAACGTGTTTCGTAGTTGTTAAGCGTCACCAGGTTACGTGAAACTGTCAAATGAAGCTCACTGTGCCGGCTACCAAACCTGCACGTCAACCACATGCACCTAAAACCGCCTGTGCGAAAATCCGGTTGTTAGAATTCTAGTGCCGCTGCTGGTTAGATCGCCAAGCTGTTTGGTATCCTTGCCAATATGATGGCTCTGTGCCGTGCTCTACTTGATGCTGTAATAGTTTTTAAAGTACACAGAGAGCTTTGTAGTTATTCTGATGGCCGGATTTTCATCCGGACGGTTTTCATGATCGTGGGGTTGACACAGAGCTTTGGTAGCCGGCCCAGATTTACGCAGTCTGATGATGCCTAACTACGTCGAAACGCATTATTTTTTAAATCAAATAACTTTGCAACCGAGGGTGTTTTATTTTGAATGTAACCGTAAAGACCGGTTCCTCCAAACCCAACAATGGAGTGGAGTGAATACTGCAGTTTCACATGGATGAATGTACGTCCCGTCGAAGGAGGGGGAGGGGGGATAATGAGCTTAAGTAGAACACCTGAAGAAGTATAAAAACGAAAATTTTACGTTTTCCTATTTTTATTTATTCTCCAAAATTTTTCGACTAACGGCGATCAACGTCCATTTCCACCTGTTTACTGCAGTTACGCCTCGATCGCGCTCTACTGTTTTTTAAGCCCTCCACATCTCCCACCCCTGCTCGCGCCTTATATGATGATGACTAACGTATGATGTTAATGGAAGATGATTACTGCAGATTGTCGTACCCTTTTACCCAACTGATTCTTGTATTTCAGACACGACTCGAAAATCACCACTAAAGCAAATGAAATCAAGTCCCTGTAGCGTACCGGGCTGTATAAGTAAGCTGCGAGGCGCCTTCGCAGCGGCGATAAGCCATCGCAGAGGGCTTCGCTACTGCCTCCCAGGCGCCACGAACGTTGTACCCGGCCTAAAAGAGAGGAGGCGTCACTAATTTAAATATCTTAATGGCGGCGCGTGGCGGGTCGGGGACAGCGCAGCCCAGCCGCGGGCAACTAATTAAAGTAACGAGATTGGTTTGCCGCGTCGGCGTCGGCGTCGGCTTCGGCGTCGCCTGCCACTGGTGACGTGGCGAGAAAGTCGGCTTACGAGCACCGGCTCCTGGGCCGGACCAGGCGTTCGATGGGCATTGTGTCTCCGGTACGATCGCAGCCTTTTACTTTCGTCAAATCTACTTTCATTTTCTACATTATGTTGCCGAACTTTACATCACTGCCACCTACCTCATGTATGGAATTTGAGATAATCTCGATCAAAATGAGTTATGAAAATGCCTGAAAATGGGTCGGAATGATTAGGATAGACCTAGTAATTAGGCAAGATCTGAGAATATGGGCTGATTTCCATGTTATTATTTGTGTGGATTACAATGAATTTTATTCTCCGTCCAGACTAGAGATATTTCTTAGTCATGACCTATTTCGTTCTCATACAACCACCTTTATATTGGTACAGGTAAGAAAAATAAAATAGCTAACCATCCCACCTTTATATTGGTACAGGTAAGAGAAATAAAATAGCTAACCATCATACAACTTAAGGTGCACAAAGATGCTATTATATCATATATACAAACAAATTGTACCTGATCTTTCCTGAGTATGTCGGCTACAACAATAACCCGCCAGTTTTAATTACCATCATGCAAGCTACGTCGCAGTGCACTATAGTGGTGTGTTAGCTTTCGCGTTGTTAGTATACGCCCTTAAGGGGCATGTGTTAACACTGCGAATGCTACCACACTACCTTATTGTTCCACGTGACAACGAAACAAGCAACATTGTCCGTTCAGCGTAAGCCGAACGCAATTTTAATCGTGACCATCCGTCTGACGACGTATTCGCAACCAGTAACGGCACTATATTCTTCGTAAATAGTATTATTAACACTGACTGGTTACTAATTTTATTGTTTTTGTAAGAAATAATCCGACTTTTTAGATATCCACTGTCTCACCAAGTCAGGCTTTGACAAAATCGCACTACACTGTGCATATTCACATCTAAATCGATACTCAGAGAACTACTGTGAAGTGCATTACAGAGGCTATTTCTCCTCGTATCAATTTTTGGGACTTCTCTCAGTTCCATTCACGTATGGAGAGCGTGAATAAGGATTGCTTAAATGTTTCTGTGCACGTTACAATTAATCCATTCACGTCTTAGTACTTGTACGAGAGTAATACGTACTAGAAAAATGCAGAAGGTTGACGTTAACAGTATAGATAGTCTGCAAAAATCAGTAGTCCTCTGACTGGGGAGGCATCAAGAATGGTGTCCCACAGGGTTCAGCCTTGGACCTCTTATTGTTCTTAAAATATATTAATGACTTGCCACTCTATGTTCATGAAAATGCAAAGCTAGTTGTTTTTGCTGATGTTACAAATATAGTAATCACATCCAAGATTACCCAATGGAACTGTAAATACTGTCTTGCAGAAAATTACTAAGCGGTTCTCTGCAAATGAACTCTCACTAAACTTTGAGGAAATACAATTCTGTACAGTAAATGGCATAGTTACAATACTAGAAGAAAGGATTATCTTCACTGTTATGTGTTAAATCTGACTTTGGCTGCCGGCCGGAGTGACCGTGCGGTTCTAGGCACTACAGTCTGGAACCGAGCGACCGCTACGGACGCAGGTTCGTATCATGCCTCGGGCATTGGTGTGTGTGATGTCCTTAGGTTATTTAGGTTTAATTAGTTCTAAGTTCTAGGCGACTGATGACCTCACATGTTAAGTCGCATAGTGCTCAGAGCCATTTGACCCATTTTTTTGACTTTGGCACAGAAAGGGGTGTATTATGCTGCCACGAAAATCTTTGGTCAGTTGCCAAATAGCATTGAAAGTCTGACAGATAGTCAACAAGCACTTAAAAACAGATTAAAAGAACTTCTGAATGACATCTCCTTCTACTCAATAGATGAATATTTAGATATGAAACAGTTACTAAAAAAAAGTAAAATAAAATTGTATCGCATAATTAAAACTTACGTTAAACTGAAACGATCAACATTTCTACGAAAATCGTGTTCATGATCTACGGAACAAGTATTAATGTAATGTAATAACACTATACTGACATCAGCGTGAGGGCGTTGTTGTTGCTGAGAGGGGGCGTGTTTTCTGGAGTGCCTCGTTGCGGACTCCAGTGAGCCCAAGCTAGTGCCTGTGACATCGATCCGCGTTGGCACGATCTCTGGACTATACAGAGTTTTCCACATTTCTATCCAGCTTCTCTACTTCTTCGTGACTTAAGTTACATGAGCTATGAGGACGTGGTCTAAACATGTTTTGTGCACAGTACTGGAGACATCCTCAGTGGCTTTTCGACTGATGGTCATTTCTGAGTTGTAAAATCAATCAATGAAGTCTTTATAGACACTGATGATGTTTCCAGCATTAGGAGACGAAACATTATGTTCAGATACATGCCTGACGACGCGGCCTAGTGCCCATACAGCTTAAATCGTGGTTTTCGGTTGATAGCCGCTGTCTTTCTTAAAGTGAGTGCCACTTCCGGCTTTCTATGTTCCACGTGGAGCAGTGAGATGGATCAGACAAGCCCGTGACCGGTATTAAAAAGCGCCGAAGACAGCACCTCCCACAACCCATAGCAGTGCAGAAGTAGGACGACATCTGAAATGCGGACGAGAAATGGCGAGTGATATCCGCTGCCAACCGAGGCCCGTTTTGCGGGAGCGGAACGTCGATTTGTCAGCGGGACCTGGGAATTGGGCGCAGCGTTGCCCTCGCCGCCTGGCAGCCGCGTCGCGCGCCTGATCTGGCATGCAGGGTTTTTACGCCTTGCTCCGCCGTGAGGAAGGGCCCGGTGAAAAATACCGCGGCACTGCCGGGGCAGTCGGCGCCGGCGGATCGTCAGTGGTACAAATCAGCGCTGTCAGACGCAGGCCGGCCGCAACGGATGGTGCGCGAGGAGCCCGCCGGCTGGCAAGAAAAGGCCGAGGGAGGGGGCAGGCTTGAGATATTGCTCTTATCGCGGCTGCGGCAACAACCGCGGCAACGCCTCGCCGCCGCCCCTGCCGACGGCGAATAAACACGCCCCCAGGAAGAGGAAGAGGAAGCGGGCCAGTTTTCTGCAGCTCCCTCTGAGGCGGCTGCACCTCCCAGCGCCGTCGGCGGTCAATTTGGCGGACCACACGCCCTCTTCCGTTGCTGTCTGTTGCGAACATTTGCATGCTGCAGCTAATATGCATTAGTAACGCTCTGAGCTCCGAAGTAAACACCTGCGGGCGCTCCTCACTCGTTGGCCACTGTCCGGTGCGGAAATACCTCCACATAGAAGCAGCAGTTTAGTATATTACTGTTCATAAACTCCAAGACAAAAGGAAAAAAAAGGCGCACCACGGAAGAATTATCCGAACTGGACAGGAAACGGTAGATTTGATGTACACGTACAGAGAAAAACAAATGATTACAGTTTCAGAACAATTGGATGATTTATTGAAGAATAAGGGCTTCAGAAATTGAGCAATTGAGCGGACACATTTGCGTGATGTCAGGATAACCCGAACCTGTGAAACGTCTTCGAAGCTAGTAAAACATTGTCACTTATGCACAGTGTTTACTAGTAGTAATCCCTCCACACCAGCGTCGACAGATGCTTCATTAAAGTGTGTGTTAAATTTTAACTGACTTCTGTACAGTCTTCATGCCCAGGCGAGATATTAACGACAACGGCGCTACAGCAGGTTGTCGGCGAGAAAGTGCAGCCTTTGCCCAGCACACAGTGGTCTCGTGCAGGATGCTAAGGTATCCTCGGTACCACTCCAAATTCGACAGTGACCCTTGATGACCCATCGACATTGTACCTGGTGTCAGTAGTCGTGTGGCTGATTGCTCTTCTCCACATCAGCCTGACAGGTTTCAGCTTTCGGGACACCTGGATGTTGAAGAGGAACATGAAACCCAAGAGGCCCTGTTTGCTGTTTTCCGCACTAAAGTTAAGTGCTGCCAGCACTTGGCCATGTGGTATTTCCGGAAGACAGTCAGTTTCTCCATCAGCAGATGGTAGGCAGAGATCAACAGGAAGTTCATCAAGTGAAGACCTTCATCTTTGGCTAGGTGATACATGGTGCTGGAGCATCTAGGACTTAGCTGCACTACAGTATCGTTATTACAGCAGCGAGTGCTGTGAATGCCATCGATCCCATTGCTCAGCTCACGATGAGAGCTGGAATGCTGTAATATTTAAAGAGAACCTGTGTGAGGCTGTGACACGAGGGTCAGTTCGTAATCATCACATGTGTTCTCCTTATTCACCTAAAAGGCTGCTTCAGTTTCTCACTACATGTTGTTGTGCAAGAAATAGAGTTTTTTGCCACATGTTTTATGAGCTAACAAAGATGATCATCTCACTTCCTTTGGTTTTCTGTCGCAGCCTTCTTTCTGCTGAATGTGTGTTCTCACTCAGCAGACGATCACTTAATGTATCGAGAGCCTTACCGACCTGTAACATACTGGCTCGATTCTTACATCTGCCTCTGTCTCCTGCCTGACTTCATTTTGCTTGTGGCAGTGTTAATGAGTTTTAATAACAATGTCTACTTTCCTACCCCTTACTATTTGGTGCCATAAAACTTCTGTCCTTTCACTATTCTGATCCATGACATGTGAAGTGACACTAGTGGCGAGAAATCGTTTTATTTATTTTTCTATGTAAATTACGAAACACAGGACATCTCATTTATCTTGACCAACTGAAATAATTTGTCGTCAAGAAAGAAAATAAAAAATAATATTTCAGGCAAATCTTGTTCAACTTCATGGGGCACACTCACCAACACGGTAGCTTTACTTGTAATTTTGTTCATTACAGAGACGTAAACATCAGTAACTACTTTTACTTTTTGTTTGATAATCCACTTCCTCTCCTCAATCCATGTGAAAAAAACATATCGCACTGTACCAGTTACATTATTATATACTGAACACAAAAGTGAATGTCTCTTCTAAAGTAGCACCTATTCAGGATAAGGTGGCTCTTACACTTGCCACAGTTGAAAATAATCAAATGGTAAAAATAAATGCCCATTGATCGTTCAGCCAACATTAACCCGGGTATATCCATTGTACACTCCTGGAAATGGAAAAAAGAACACATTGACACCGGTGTGTCAGACCCACCATACTTGCTCCGGACACTGCGAGAGGGTTGTACAAGCAATGATCACACGCACGGCACAGCGGACACACCAGGAACCGCGGTGTTGGCCGTCGAATGGCGCTAGCTGCGCAGCATTTGAGCACCGCCTCCGTCAGTGTCAGCCAGTTTGCCGTGGCATACGGAGCTCCATCGCAGTCTTTAACACTGGTAGCATGCCGCGACAGCGTGGACGTGAACCGTATGTGCAGTTGACGGACTTTGAGCGAGGGCGTATAGTGGGCATGTGGGAGGCCGGGTGGACGTACCGCCGAATTGCTCAACACGTGGGGCGTGAGGTCTCCACAGTACATCGATGTTGTCGCCAGTGGTCGGCGGAAGGTGCACGTGCCCGTCGACCTGGGACCGGACCGCAGCGACGCACGGATGCACGCCAAGACCGTAGGATCCTACGCAGTGCCGTAGGGGACAGCACCGCCACTTCCCAGCAAATTAGGGACACTGTTGCTCCTGGGGTATCGGCGAGGACCTTTCGCCACCGTCTCCATGAAGCTGGACTACGGTCCCGCACACCGTTAGGCCGTCTTCCGCTCACGCCCCAACATCGTGCAGCCCGCCTCCAGTGGTGTCGCGACAGGTGTGAATGGAGGGACAAATGGAGACGTGTCGTCTTCAGCGATGAGAGTCGCTTCTGCCTTGGTGCCAATGATGGTCGTATGCGTGTTTGGCGCCGTGCAGGTGAGCGCCATAATCAGGACTGCATACGACCGAGGCACACAGGGCCAACACCCGGCATCATGGTGTGGGGAGCGATCTCCTACACTGGCCGTACACCTCTGGTGATCGTCGAGGGGAGACTGAATAGTGCACGGTACATCCAAACCGTCATCGAACCCATCGTTCTACCATTCCTAGACCGGCAAGGGAACTTGCTGTTCCAACAGGACAATGCACGTCCGCATGTATCCCGTGCCACCCAACGTGGTCTAGAAGGTGTAAGTCAACTACCCTAGCCAGCAAGATCTCCGGATCTGTCCCTCATTGAGCATGTTTGGGACTGGATGAAGCGTCGTCTCACGCGGTCTGCACGTCCAGCACGAACGCTGGTCCAACTGAGGCGCCAGGTGGAAATGGCATGGCAAGCCGTTCCACAGGACTACATCCAGCATCTCTACGATCGTCTCCATGGGAGAATAGCAGCCTGCATTGCTGCGAAAGGTGGATATACACTGTACTAGTGCCGACATTGTGCATGCTCTGTTGCCTGTGTCTATGTGCCTGTGGTTCTGTCAGTGTGATAATGTGATGTATCTGACCCCAGGAATGTGTCAATAAAGTTTCCCCTTCCTGGGACAATGAATTCACGGTGTTCTTATTTCAATTTCCAGGAGTGTATGTTCGTACAGATAAGTGAAGTCAGTCTCTCGTTACGTTTTTAATAATGACATATTTACATGAATACTAAACTGTTATATTTTTTGAATAGGTATTGATTAGAAAATGTGGATTACCGAATGGGGCCACATTCACTCACTATACCACTGGAATGAGGTTTTACATCCTAACCTAAACCATTCTTCCCCAAGAACTCCTGGCACTGAAGCGCGGAAAGGAAGGAGCGAGAAACCAGCATCGGCGGCCATTACGGCGCTAGCTTTTTTTCCCCCCTCGACGACGCGCCTTCCTTCGGCTCCAGGGCGATATCATTACTGGCTACGCACGGTCTGCGTGTGTGCTTCTGAACGACGATCACCGCTCGCGGCGTGCGTCCGCCCCCACGGCGGATGGCCAGGGGGCAGTAACGCTTCTTCCTCCGCCCCCACCCGGAGGACAAGAGCTGCGCCCCCGAGGGCGGACTCGGAATTACTTTTTATCGCCGTGTGCGACAGACACTCGAGTGTCCATTGTGGCAGAGGCCCCCGGGCAGGTATAAGGCGTCTATTTATGGCCCCCGAGAGCTGACTGGGCTGGACAGGCGGCGCTGTATGGCGCCGTCGTTTATGATGACCCCCAGCGCGGTTCTTATGAAGGTAACGACGAAAAAGAGAGAGAAACTGGGTGGCACAACGGATTTCAGACAGAGAAAGTATGTTTGGCTTGCTTTTCATGCGGAGATATTTATAGTCATATATACAAGATGTTTCACAATTAATGTTACACACTTTTAGAGTTTGTAGAGGGCACTTAGTAGATCAAATTGTCCATAGGAACCTACGTCCGGAAGCATCATGAAACGACGCTATAGAGCGTCAAAAGTAAAGGCGCCGGTACCAGTAAACGTGCCTACTTATATAGGTGATTCCATGATGATGTTACAAACGATCAGGGATGATGAAGGCGGATAAATGTATCAATTTGAGTGAGTGTTACTATTTCGGAAACAAACGAGTCGAAAGTTACAAACGAAAATCATTCTGATACTTCCAGCAGAGGAGTGCATGTACTGGTACTGTTGTTGCTAAGAATTTACGGTAGACACTTCCAGAGGTGGTTCAAATGGCTCTAAACACTATTGGACTTAACATCTGAGGTCATCAGTCCAGATATCCAAATGTGTGTGAAATCTTATGGGACTTAACTGCGAAGGTCATCAGTCCCTAAGCTTACACACTACTTAACCAAAATTATCCTGAGGACAAACACACACACACCCATGCCCGAGGGAGGACTCGAACCCCCGCCGGAATAATCCGCACAGTCCATGACTGTAGCGCCCTAGACCGCTCTGCTAATCCCGCGCGGCGGTCATCAGTCCCCTAGAACTTAGAACTAACGAAGAACATCACACACATCCATGCTCGAGACAGGATTCGAACCTGCAACCGTAGCGGTCGCGCGGTACCAGACTAAAGCGCCCAGAACCGCTCGGCCACAGCAGCCGGCTCCAGAGGTGGTAGTCTGGAACAAGACAAGAAAAAAGTCAAGTAAATATGGCCTCTAAAACGCGTATCTGTGGAGCTGTGAGCACTTATTCATCATCGATGATGTGAAAGACGTCTCCTCTATTGAACAAGTGCTCATTGTTCTTAAGGTAAGCATTTTAGAGCCCATGTTTACCGAACATTTTGTTTTGTTTTAGTCCATACTACCATCTCTGAAAGTTGCCTACCGTACAAATTTAGTAAGAAAAGTACAGATACATGTCAGAGTTATAACAACGGTTTTCGCTCATAACATGCGACTCGTTTGTTTCCGGTACAAGGACCCTTACCTCAAAATGATACATTAATCACTCTCCATCATCCATGAAAGTCTGTAACATCATCATTGGATCACCCTGTATACACATACAATTACAAGCGCCAGCATCTATAATTTCGACGCTTTGTAGCATCATTGGATGGTGTTTCCAGACGTAAGTTCTCACATAAAACTTGATATATTAAGTTCTCTCTACAACCACTGGAAGTGGGTAATATGAGTTGTGAAACAGCCAGTATGTACTAGGTGTTCCGAAATTCTCTTTGCAAACTTCTAGGACTTGTGGAGAGGAGTGAGAACATAATATTTTGAATAGGAATCCATGTGCGGAAACGCACCGTTTCCGATCTACACCCGATTCATTTTAGATATTTAGCTCGTCCACTTCTACTTGAGGAATTGAACAAGGCGTGATGCAGTACAATTATTAGGTAAGACATCGAAAGGGAACATAATGAAACATCCATTTATTAGTCAAACACATTTGATTCTATTAACGATTAAACACTACATGCTCACATTACTCTTAAATTAAAAAAGGAACACAGCATACTGTATGTGCAGATTAATACTGATGCATTACAATAGCTGCTCCATGTGGCGACCACCAGTGCTGTTACAGCCATTGTACCTACGAAGCACGTTCTGGTACACACTCTCTGTCCCACCTAGTGACTCTTCAGTTCCTATCGCACCGGACAGAAATCTTACCAGTAAGTCTCCCTCTGTCTCTACAGGAGTCTCGTGAATTAAACTTTGCATACGATCCCACGTCATCCTGTCTACCTTATTGGATACCATGACAAGCAGCTCTTCCACTTTTCTCCTTCTCTCAGCAGGTAAGGACGCATTATGCGTATGTATGAAGTTACATTGACATCCGACTATGTCTTCTAGTAGCTTCACTTATTTTGTCAGGCAGTGTACATCATAATTAGTAGTAATGCGTTCCATCTCGGCTGTGGCGTGTACTGCTGTCTTGAATGCTTAAGGTATCCAGACACAGAAACGAGTTTACGAGAGTATTAGATGTGGTCTTATTTCCGAAATGATATTATTCCGCTGTTGTAAATGCCATAATACTATATGAGCTTCTCGTGGCAGGTTGTCCTTTGAAGGCGAGAATATTAAAAAACAGAAATAGAAGAACGGGGATGAAAGACGTTCCTAACGCCACTCATTTATTAGCTACACGAACGACTTAGCGAGAAATCCTGCCCGGGGTAGGTCCACGCAAATGCTTCCCAGCATGAAGAACCCCCTGTGCTGCTCGGCGTGGTGTGGCGTGCATTACTGAAATTAAAACCGCGGGTTTAGCGCAGAGTACACGAGATTAAGCTGTCCCCCCTCCCGCCACCCCCCCCCCCCTTCTTTTTTGCCTCGGGCGCAGGCGGCGAGCGCGGGATCAGGACTTCAGCACTATTCCTCGGCGTTAGTGGCCACTGTATATTACGGCGCAAAGCCGCGCGCGCGCCACTGCGTCCTCTGCAGTCCACGCTCAGATTAGCTTTCTGCTGATGGGACGCCGCGTTTCAAATGCAGGTAGCAGATTTTGTTATGAGGCACGTGAAATACGGTTCGTTATTTTGTCACGTCATTAGGCCTTTTCCTGCGTTAATGAGTGTAAAAAGGTTCTGCTGAACAAGTAATCCTGTTTGGTGGGGAATAAATAACATTAAACTGAAAAATTTTCCATGCTCTTTCATTTTTCTGTAGAGGAGTAATTTTGTAGATATTATAATGTTTATTAAAAATTCATGCCTGACATCATACGTTGCACGAGTTATAAATAATCCAAATGTCGAGCTGTGCTAACAGCACCAGTGTTTTACTAGATCTCCATCCACATTTGTACTCTGCGAGCCACCTTATGGAGTGTGGCGGAGGGTAATTCTGTTACCAATTTTTTTTCCTCTTCCCCATTCCAATGTTTCCGTGCACATTTAAAATGTCGATGAATGGGCTACCGACAAGTTTGTTTACTGACGCTTTGACCTTATGCATGGTTCAAATGGCTCTGAGCACTATGGGACTTAACCTCTAAGGTCATCAGTCCCCTAGAACATAGAACTACTTAAACCTAACTAACCTAAGGATATCACACACATCCATGCCCGAGGCAGGATTCGAACCTGCGACCGTAGCGGTCACGCGGTTCCAGACTGTAGCGCCTAGAACCGCCTTATGCATGCCAGAGTGCTATATTAATGTTGTGGAGTGTAATGTTAATTTACCAGCAGATGACCTAATAACCTGATACCTAAATATTATGAATTCAAAAGTTTTATGAAATTCTTTAGGAAAGCGTGCACTTTCAAAGCAACGGACCACACAGTTCACTGTCTACTGACAGTGGATGTCACTCACTCCGTATAAGCAGAGATAACACAGTTAGAAAAGCTAAACACATTTACTCATACCAGTTTATAACTAGTTCAAGACGATGTTTCTGGAAAGAATATTTTTGAAATAAAATACCTTTTATTAAAGTGCACGTGGAACATTTATATATCTCCACATCGATCTTCTTACATATTTTTTGTAATACCAATATTTAGTATTATGGCAGCACAGTAACATAGCCCACAGGAATATCATATGTTTGAGGTATTACAAATCTGAAAAAGAACATGTCTTTAAAATTTTGACTGGGTACAGTGCACAATTATTTTATGTCAACAGCAGAACTGGAGCATAGGAGAAACATTCACAAGAGATATTCATCATCATAATCATCATAATCATCATCATCATCATCATCATCATGTCACTTGTTCCAGTCTCTGTCATCCATTTGCCTATGATGTCTACCTAGGTCTCTCTTTCCAGTCGGCAGATAATTCATTATTTTTTTGGCAATCTATTTTTTATCGTTTTAAACTGTGTGATCAAAAATATCCAGACACATGGCTGAAAATGATTCACAAGTTCGTACGAACTCCATCGGGAATGCTGGAATTCAATATGGTGTTGGCCCATCCGCAGCCTTGATCACTGCTTCCACTCTCGCAGGCATATGTTCAAGGTGCTGGAAGGTTACTTGGGGAATGGCAGCCCATACTTCACGGAGTGCCGAACTGAGGAAAAATATCGATGTCGGTTGGTGAGGCCTGGCACGAAGTTGGGTTCCAAAACATCCCAAAGGTGTTCTTTAGGATTCAGGCCACGACTCTGTGCATGCCAGTTCATTACAGGGAAGCTATTGTCGTGTACGACTCCGCCACAGACTGTACATTATGAACGGGTGCTCGATCGCGTTGAAAGATGCAGTCACCATTCTCGAATTGCTCTTCAACAATGTGAAGCAAGAAGGTGCTTAAAACATGAATATAGGCTTGTTCTGTGATAGTTCAACGCAAAACAACAAGGGGTGCAAGCCCCCTTCATGAACAACGTGACCACACCGTAACACCACCGCTTCCGAATTTTACTGTTGGCACTACACACGCTGGCAGATTACATTCACCTTACATTCGCCATACCCACACCCTGCCATCGGATCGCCACATTGTGTATCGTGATTCGTCAACCCACACAAAGCTTTTCCACTTTTCAATCCTTACACCAAGCGAGACGTCGTTTGGCATTTACCGGCGTGATGTGTGGCTTATGAGCAGCCGCTCAACCATGAAATCCAAGTTTTCTCACCTCCTGCCTAAATGTCATAGTACATGCAGTGGATCCAGATGCTGTTTGGAATTACTGTGTTATGCTCTGGATAGATGTCAGCCTATTACACATAACGACCTTCTTCAACTGTCGGTGGTCTCTGTCAGTCAACAGACGAAGTCAGCCTGTACGCTTTTGCGCTGTACGTGTCCATTCACGTTTCCACTTCACTATCACATAGGTAACAGTAGACGTAGGGATGTTTAGGAGTGTGGAAATCTCGCGTACAAACATACGATACAAATGGCACCCATCACCTGACCACGTTCGAAGTCTGAGAGTTCCGTGGAGCACCCCATTCTGTTCTCTCACGATGTCTTATGACTACTGAGGTCGCTGATATGGAGCACCTGGCAGTAGATGGCAACACAATGCGCCTAATATGAAAAACGTATGTTTTCGGTGGTGTCCGTGTACTTTTGATCACGTAGTGGATCAACATTATTCTTCCATTTCATTGTCTTCTCTTCTGTTTTGTCGTTAACAGAGAAGTAACTTTCCTCTCAGTCTCTTGTCATACTTAAAACTAATACCACATACGATATAATTGAAGTTGGATACTTATTATAAAATTTCCCTTTTTCATTATTTTCGATCTGACTGCATTCTTCCCTCTGAAAGCCACTATCTTAGTCTTATTTGCAGATATAGATAAATTGTAGTATAATGCGTTTTGGATCAATCTATTTACTACTCTTTTATAAATTATCTTTTATTTATGCATATAATGATCTGGTCATCAGCATCTGATACAGTATTTAATGGTAAGACAGAGATTATTTTCATTCCTAACTGTATTTCATCTTTTCTCTTCATGACTAGGTCGTCAGTACATAAGCGAAATAAAGTGATCGGTAGATTACACTCTTGTCGAAAACCGTGTCGTATTAAAATTTTATCCAACATTTTGCATCCTGAACTTAAAACTGTTTTCGTATTTACTCATAGACTCTTTATGGTATTAAGGAAAAGGTAGTTCTGATGCATTGATCACAAATAAGAAAAGCAACAAAACGAAATTCTTTTCGAGTGTATCGTATAGTCACGATTACCCTGTCATATACAAGAGAACCAATAAAAAATCGAAGTATTGTATCTGTGTCAAAAATACTTATCACGCTACGAACGGTGAGTAGTCTGATATGGCCGTGGAATAGATATTGTTCACTCAGAACTCTGTAAGCGTTTCCACTGCTACATGCCGAAAAATTTTGGAAAAGACCAAATGATTTGCACCTTGCTGATAGGGTACAGCAGGAAGGTATAGGTGTCATCAGGAACGGCAGTGTACGAGGAACACTTGTCAGGAAGGAAGGCAGTCGTGAGCTAAGTATATACATGTGAAAACTGACACTGATGACTTAATTATCATCCGTTTACACATTTAACTACATATATTTGAAGTTCACATATAAATCTGTTTGGAGTGCCACGATGAATACGGTACTATGAAACTGGCGTCCTCGAAATTCGTATTTTGACAGTCCCTGTTTCAGAGAGCAGGCCTACAAAGTTTCCAGCCCGGCAACAAAAAGCCGCTCTGAGACTCGCCTTGAAAGTTGCGCAGCCCCGGACGGCTACTGAACCCAATTTGTGTTGTCGTCCGGCCGGTTGTTCTGGACGCTCTAATCCCGTTACTACTCCGCCGTTTGTTCTCCTTTTTTTCGCTTTCGTACGCCACTCATTTCGCGACGAGCCGTCTTTCTTCGCTAAGCGTCTGCAGCACTCACCATGTTCTAAATTTTCAAGCAACTTCTAATGACGTCTTAACTACCGCAGTTTTGTAGGAAATTTATGTGCTGTTACTTAATAATTTGTTTTTTAAAGCGAATTCGTTCTCCATTAATAGAAATGATGAAGGGATCACTGTTTTCAGACTTAGAGAAATGTCAGTTTATGATGCGTAACTCTACCACCAAAACCTCCATTTACAAGTGTGTTACGCAAGTAACAGTTCAGTGTACGGTAGAGAGCATAGGTTGCAGAATGTTTCTGGCCGTAATCACGTAACATCATGGTACCCTAGTCATCCAGTGCAAGAACGAATTCTTGCGGTTTAGGAATAGCAAGTATAGTATGACACTAATATAGATCTGTATCTACACCGACTTACTCCGCAAGTCACCATACGGTGTATGGCGGAGGGTACCTTGTACTATTACTAGTCTTTTCGTTTTCCAGTCGTAAACAGAACGACTGAAAGACGACTCTCTCTGTGCCTTTGCGGGAGTTCCTATTTCTCTTACCTTCGTGCTTCTTATGAGCAATGTACATTGGCCGGCAATAGAATTATTCTGCAGCCAGCTTCAAACGCCAGTCCTCTAGATTTTCTCAGGAGAATTTCCCGAAAAGGACGTCTTCTTCCACTCACGAATTCCTATTTGGCTTCAAGAAGCATTTCCGTAATACTCAGGTTGATTGGAAGAAACAATACCCCTCCCCCACTGAACTGCTTCGATGCCATTCTCGAATCCAATCTTTAGTGGATCCCAAACACTCGATAAATACTCAGGAAAGAGTCGTACATGTGTTTCCTGAGCGATCTCCTCTATAGATGAGCTACGCTTTCCTAGAATTCTACGCGTAAACCATCAGGGACCAACTGCTTTCCCTACAACTGATCTTACGTGTTCGTTCCATTTCTTGTTGCTCTGCAACGTTACATCTACATAATTACCCAATATGACTGTGTCATACCACTAAAACTGTATTCGGACATTACAGGATTGTTTTTCCTACTCATCTCATTTTCCCACGTTTAGAGCAAGCTGCCATTCATCAAATCGAATAGAAACTCTACCCAAGTGATCATGTAGCTTCCTACATTCTCTCAGAGACTACACTTTTCGTAGACTACAGCGACATTAGCAGAGAGTTGCAGATTGCTGTACACCGTGTTCGTCAGGTTGTGTATGTATGCAGAGAACTAGACTACAGCGACATTAGCAGACAGTTGCAGATTGCTGTACACCGTGTTCGTCAGGTTGTGTATGTATGCATAGAACTAGAGCGGTTCTACCACACTTCCCTAAGACAGTCCTGAGGTGTGGTTGTCTCCGATGAAGACTCACCGTCTAGGACAAAGTACTCCAGACGGGGCGAGACAAGACATAAATGTAAACGGTGTATCACACTGGAATCACTAGCTACGTGTTGCTGCAGAATAAAACTGAACCGCAGCGCCGCTGCGGAGGCTGGTGCAGTAGCGAGCACAGTGTCTGCGGTGGCAAACTCGGGAAGCGCCTAACGGCGGCCTGTTATACGACCCGCACGACACGGCGCTAAGTTTTAATTACCGCGGGGCAGGCCCGGCCGCGCTGGCTCCGCCCCCGGGGTGCGTGCGTTGCCGGCGCTGCGCCTGAGGAACGGCCGTATCCGTTACGCGAGGATAGGGCTCTGCCCACTGCAAGCGACGCTCGCTACGGAGCGCTCAGCGCCTCCGAAATTAGTTGCCCGAGAGGCTTACTACCAACTTTTAATTATGGGCTGCTGCTTGCACAGCTACAGCAGAAACGGCACCGAGTTTTCACGGTCGGGTGGGAAAAAAGACATGTGTGAGTATTCTGGGATAACTAAATAAAAACTGCGGAAACAGAAAAATGAATTTCCTTAAGGCGCTTTTGCTGCGAGTGCGTATGTCACTGACACAATACCTCGTTCATTACTTTCACCCCAATGTAAGCAAACATCTGCTCATCACGTCTTCGGCCTCTGTGCTCCTACGCACATATTGTGGCGTCACTGGAAATGATCCCTCATTATGCATTAGTCATTTCGTTATTCTAGCATAAATAACAATGTTTATGTCAGTCACCGCGTTAAATGTTTAACTCGTGTATTTCTTGTTTAAGGGGGAGTAGGACGTCGACGGGCCGACGTGGAACAGGAGAGGCACCACAAGACATTTTAGTTTCCACTGTCTGTATTTTTACAAATAAATTCATATAACTTTGTCGGCATGACCAGCAATGATCCAGGACTCAAACTCCTAGCAGTGTAAGCTAAAAAAAAAAAAAATTACTTGTGAAATTTCATAATTTTTTTCACTTACTATTCGCTGCATTTGTTGCTATAGGTACACTATTCTTCGTAAGTAAGAGAGGTTCTTCGATGAATTTTGCACAGCATACGAAGAATACCTACAGGTGCAAGAATCTCTAGAATTTATATAATTTATGAAAAAATGATTGAGCTGTTACATTTTAAACTTCGTGTTTAGAAAAAGCTCAATTTATATCAGTTTTTACCACAGATTTTAATAGACTTGGAAAATTCTAGAGTTCATACACCTGTAAGAATGGTCTGTAGGCTGTGCAAAATTAATCGAAGGGTCTCTCTTACTTATGAAGAAAAGTGTACCTATGGCAACAAATGCAGTCAATACTAAGTGAAAAAATGATGAAATTTCACAGGTAAAAAAAAAAAAAACAATTAACTTCCATTGCTATGAGTGTGAATCCTGAATCATTGCTGGTTATGCTGACAAAGTTTATGAATTTATTTGTAAAAGTATAGACAGTGGAAATTAAAATATCCTGTGGTGCCCCTCCTGCTCCAAGTCGGCCCATTTGATGTCCTACCCCCCTTAAAACCTCATTAGACAGTCGCCAGAACCGACTCCCTTGTCATACAAGTTCATGGTGTTTTGCGGTGAACTATAGGAGATGGGAAGCCGTTAAAATGTGTACACTCGAAACGTTTTGGTCAAATGTTTGAACGGGGCGAAAACAAGATTTCCACGAAATTACACAATGTGTTTTTTCCGAATTTTCATAGCCAAACAAAGGATTAGAAATGGGATAATGGAATGTGAAAGTAACCATGGTGAGGCCTAGTTTTACAAAAAGAAATATTTAATGGCTCTAAGTTAATCAGAGTAATTAAGGAAAATTTAGTTAGAATGCCAGGGAATATTGAAATGTGTCAAAAAGACCATCTTTTCAAGGTCTATCTATTTTGCACATGAAAAGTTACAATAGTGCGATATTCAATAAGTCAAAAAGTTTTCCTTCAAATCAAGCACTATATTTAGGATATTTCGAGAACAGAAGACGGCAGAAAGACAAATGAGGTGTCTGAATAAAGAAGAATGGGAAGAAATCGGTCAAATATTTTCTAAATGATTTGTCTAAAAGAAATGAAATTGATCAGAGAAAAGTTTTACCTGCTTTTGTAACATGCTCGAATGACCTCAAGCATACACCTTGAGATACAGTGTAAATTCTATCGACAAAACTTACTAACAGAACAGGTGACAGGATCGTAGTTGAGTCAGTTCAAATGTAAGACGTGACCAGATCGCAACCTGAGACCCATGACGACACGTATTACTAGCCTAACACGTTACTGGTACACACGGACGTTTCATTATAAAGGTCTCTCATTTTTTCCCACTTGCGTTAGTCACTTTTCCACTCTTAACTCTTACTTTTCTTAGTCACATAAGAAACACCGGTCATTAATTCATCTTTGAGACAGTTGAAAAGTCTGTGATCTTTTTCATATACTATAAGTATTTGGCTGGCGATCTTCCTAGTTGATACAGATGACGAAATTCTTCATGAGGATTTCTCCCTACGTAAATTTCATACACAGTGCTCCTTTTTTGCTTTACTATCGTAAGTAAAACTGATTTTCTTGCCTCACCCTCGAGTTATAATAATCTGCGGTTTATGAGTGCCATTCTTCAGAAACAGCTGGTCGGCTGTGGCAGCCATCTTGTACTGAGAGTTCATCGCTCGCATGTGGGACACTGTACGATGTAGCCCCATGCTGCTGCTTGTAGCAGAAATGTTGTGCATCCAGCTGTCACGCAGTGTCGGTCGCTTCTGTTGCGAACATGGGACACGGCTCTGCCGTGTGTTCGCTTCAGAAAACGAAGCAGCCCGTGGATGTAAGTTCTCCCGCCGTTTCCCACAAAGTGGTGCTGTTGTTTACTAGCCCCTTCGCCTCTCTCGCCTGCGAGGGTTTCGGACCACCAGAGATCTCATACTAAAAAGTCGTTCCAGCGGTTACCTTCTTTCGCGATCCGACCTCGCACCCCTTCCGCGTGACCTTCAGTCCGTCCGGTGCACTCTTGTGGCTTAACGCGGTGGCCGCGTCAGTGCATTACAAATTAATTATTTTGTTTACGGAACACTTTCTGCCGTTAATTGCCCTCAACAGGTGCGAGAAACAATCTGCCCGTATATTCACGTTATTATTACGCACGCGGGCGGGGGGAAAGCTCAGAGCGCGGTGCAATTAACTCTAGGCCGCGTAGCTAATTGGCATCAGAGATCTGGCTAGTAGCGCCCGACTGCGTGCTATGAGCTCTGTTGTGCACAGAGTTCGGGCAATACATTCCAAGAATCATTCTGGCTACCTACCGACATAGACTGAAGGAAAAATTGGAGCTTGGAGTACATATTTACGTGTCCGACGTTGGATGAGTGGAATGAGTTGGCAGAGAGTCTTCTAAGAGTCACTGAGGGTACTTCAAATGACATTTCCTTTGTTTTCCTTTATAACACGATCTTATTATTTCTATTTCTTGTTGCCTAGCACAAATTTAGCAACTCATTTTACAGTAACTTGCAAATGAACTAGAGACTTGAAATTTTAAACACACCTCAGAAGTGTATGACAAAGCAGTACAAACTCACTTTCTTGTCGGTGTGTTCGATAGGGATGGTAACACCATCTAGGACCGACGTGTTGTGCTGGTAGTTTCGGAATGGTTCCAGGCGACATGTGACCGGATAGGCTCGTCCGATCAGAGATTATGATGATGATGATGATGATGATTGGTTTGTGGGGCGCTCAACTGCGCGATTATCAGCGCCCGTACAAATTCCCAATCTTTGCTCAGTCCAGTCTGCCACTTTCATGAATGATGATGAAATGATGAGGATAACACAAACACCCAGTCATCTCGAGGCAGGGGAAAATCCCTGACCCCGCCGGGAATCGAACTCGGGACCCCGTGCTCGGGAAGCGAGAAGACGACCGCGAGACCACGAGCTGCGGACTCCGATCAGATAGAGGGAGGGAGAGGGAGAGGGGGGGGGGGGTGTGTGCAATATAGGGAAATGCACGTACAACGGTGAAGCTAGGGAGAAAAGACTAAGAAGCAGAAAATAATTATTTTTATTAAAATAAATTTTTAGCGTAAAACGTGTTTAAATTGGACTAAAAACTATAAAATAATGTTTCCTCGCTCCTTATAGCTTACTAACCCCATACAGATGGTCTTGAATATTTGTGCTTCAATTTTTTGTAAATATGACAATACTTGTGTGATTTATGACGAAAAACGTCAGCTGCATGAAGTAGATAATAATTAGGAAGAGTACTATTCAAGCATCAAGTACGTATTGCACAAGTCCTGCGTTATTCGTTTAAAATCATACAAGTATTGCTATAACTATTAAAAATACACAAGCACAAATGTTATGGGCTATTTGTATTGTGTCAGGAATCTATGAGTTTTTATTGTATTTTCTTATACTTTTCAGATCGATATAAACACATTTTACACTGAAAATTTATTTTTACTTAAATATGTATTCGTTTCTTTTTCTCGCTCACTATCAGGTCCAAAGCAATCGTTCCTACCATAGGCCTGGCCGTTGTTTCTGTCGCTTTGCCTCTCTCACGTCATAACGTCGCCGTAATACGCAGTATAGTATTCTTTTTTCTTTGGCTTTTTTTTATTTTTACGGTTTGTGTGTTGTACTTCTGAAGTGGACGAGATGAACTGGCTTAACTTACATCTGATGTGTGAAAGTGTGGCCACTATCTTCAGACTCCAACCGATAAGTACACAGTATATTATGTCTCTGGTTTTAATGCCCCTTACATGAATTTTGATCCATGAAAACAATAAAGCCATTTGACAACTTTTAATGAAATGTCCGATAGTGAATCAACTTTCATAGCCCAACAGAATAATAAAAGGGCATTTAACATAACCTAAATCTAGGTTAATTGCAATCAGATCTTCGACTGTCCTGCTACAACCTATATCTGTGTCACTCTTTGTAGTTTTGAATCGTGCCTTGCAGATGTAGATGCACACTGTGTTTTATAGCACCTAATGAGTGGAAAATGACTCATTCGGAAGCTAAGTCTTGAAGCGCTCTTCGGTGTAGTACGTAGAGTATGTTGAAGATCACTGTAACTCGCACACCCCTTAGTTAGCTGAAGAAAAATCACAGTGTCATGTTTTGCCGAAGGCAGTTTAAGAGATGTTTTCCGTGATGAAGGCAGTTGAAGATATATTTCAAGTAAGTTCCACGTGAGTAGTGCTTTCAGCAACAAAGATTGAATGATCACATGTGCAGACGAGTATGATCGGAGGACTGGAAAGAGACTTCGCGAGAAACACAAGAGAGAGAGTTGAATTTAAAATCAGTTATAACTCAGGAAGTAGACACAAAGTCTCAGGAATAACACATACAAATATCCTCTAACTGATCACATAAGATAGAAATGAAACCTCGTATTCGCAATAATCCCCGTAATAATAAGCTAGAAAGAAGTGTGATTGGCCACGGATACACTCGGACGAACATTGATCCTGACGTGTTCTAACAAACACGCGAATAGAACAAAGTGCTAACACTGCTCACGTGGGACACAATTGCAAAGTATATCCCCCCCCCAAAAAAAAAAGAAACCTGAAAAGTCATGTATGTTGTATAATACACTAGTGCAGCATGAGCAAGCAACAGTCTCACCAATGACCTAGACGATATCGATTCAGAATTCCCATTCCAGTTGTCACAAGATAAACGTATATACTTCACAAGTCAGCAGCGGCAAGATATTCACAGTTCCAGGCAGAAAGGAAGAGTGCGTCGACGATCGAACCTCGCCAAGCAGCATTACTGACCGGCGTGACGACTCGTCCAAAATACTGAGTAGACATACGCTTTACACAACCGAATCAAAGATTAAGCTACACTCAGCAGAGGGAAATCTTGACTATAGTGTGTCTGAGTCACACAAGTACTTAAGAATTTGCATATGAAACCACAACATAGCTTTCAAGGGTAACAGGAAATTCTCAATCAGGACACTACGTCTCCATTTAATACTTAACTGAATAGAATTATTGATACGAAATGCCCTCTGCCAAGGCCGTTGAATGAATTGTGAAGTACATACCTCGATTAATACTTTTCTCTCAACCGTTCGATAACATGATATTTTTTACTATTTTAAAGATATGGATTACTTTGCGATACTACGAAATAGAATGTCGTATATTTAGCATTTTTTACTCTGGCCGTGGACACCTCTGATATTTTAATAACTGAAGTATGTCTGCTTCCCCGCTAAAGCAGTGAAGGCCAAGGGGCAGACTATGCAGCCTTCATATCACCCACGTGTTTAATACATTAAGCGTCGACAGGGAACTGTGTAGCATATAGACGCTTTGCAAATACTGACGAACGGGTTGATGCGATTACGACGAGTTTGCTTATGTTAGAACAAGCCTGGAAAGTTTGCAGTCGAAATCGTAATGCAAGAAGTTAAGTGTAACCGAATGCTTGCTTTCTATCTCATAGATTCTTGACTGCTATGGGAGAACCGAGAAACTGATATGTAAATGAACCATTTAACTTTAGTGTACCCATCGTACATCGATATTACCACCACAGTTTCAGCTGAACTCTTGTTCATCGGAGTTCGACATTGATGCCTTTAGGGAGAGATTTATAATCACAATGAGAGCTTGTGAGTTATGTCTGTAAGGTTCCTGGTTGGGTGTATACGGTAGAAAAGCCTAATGGTAATTCAATATAGTCCTCAGCAACCTTTGTTTTTTAATAAATATTGTAAAAAACGGCGTTGAATGATGCTTTTTCTGTTACTTCAGTCTAAACCAGGGGTCTCCAAACTACGGCCCGCGGGCCGAAACCGGCCCGCGTTAGCTCGCCGGACATCCCCGGTATCCGGCCCGTCAAATATTTGACGTGGTACCTATACTGCCAACAATTGAGTTTCGAGGCCTATCGCGACCAATACACCGCGACATTGGCTCTGCATCTCGCTACAAGACTACATAACTAAACTTATTGTTGCGCCGCTTGAAATAACAATGCTCTACCTCTTTTACATCTTACAGTAATAGTGTTGCTAACAATGATTTTGAGATTTCGTTAACTCTGCAGGCCGCTTTCGTGAAGAATGTGCAGTGACATACTTTTTTGTCGGTGAAATTCGCCAGAATAAAATACGCTAGAATTTCGGTCAGGTACGTCCACCAATCAAAATTATGTAATTAAATAAAAATCGTAGTTCGTTTCAGTGCTAGCTATTCCCACAACTTTAAATTTTTGCAGTTTCATCTGTCCTTTAGCCTTGCATTACGGTGATCGTGGAGTGCTAGGGCGCTTTAATCCCACTAGGTAGATCTTGGCCCTTATGACTTCGTGGAGGAGTCAATGTGGCCCGCGACCTAAAAAGTTTGGAGACCCCTGGTCTAAACCACAACACAAACATAATTAAACAGTAAGTCGTTGCTAAGAAAACCTGCTCGTTGCGATGTAAATCTGTCACTAACGACAGAAAACAAATCAATAAAATGCCTGTGACGTGCAACAGAGAATAAGTGAAATTCTGCATAAGATTGCATTCCTTCGCTATACGCATTCTTTTTAAACGACTAGTCAACTGATCTTTCAGAAGACAAATTATAATCAGCCTAACGGTATTATCACATCGGAACTGGTGAACGCGCATTCTGTAAGAAAATGATGCCGACAAGTCTGCAGGTATCACGAGACGAGAGAACTCCTGAAACGGCGATCTGTTTATTTTTCTTTAGCAGTCACACGCAGCTGACAAGTCGTGGCGTCCAAAAGCGTCGCCTTTCTTCATTGCACGTAAACTTTATTCAACTTCCTCCTTTTCGCTTACCACCCGCTACCAAATATGTCTCCCCTCCGGAGGCAAATCCTGTCGATCGAGAGGGGACAAAAATGAACAAATGGATGAAACAAATGGATGAAAAGTGTGAAGGTAGCGATGAGATAGCGGTTAGGGGGAGGGGGGGGGGGGGACTGTGGCAGTGGCAAGCGACAGGGGAACGCCCAGCAGTGGCGTATGGACGCTCCAGGCGGTTCTGCAAACGAACCTCAGGTGGACTTTTTATTTCCACTGTGCGCGTGCCGGTGTATCGAGATGGGGGTTTTAAAACGGGTAGCGGCGCCGGATAAGAGGAGTGGTGGCACGCAGTACGGGCTGACACCGCGATGGGTGGGTGGGCAGGGGAGTTCGGGGGTGGGAGTTGGGGAGAGGGGGAAGGGGCTGGCCGGTGCACGCCATGAATTACGCGGGCCTATTACGGATAGGTACGCCGGCGGAGTGACACTGACTGATGGCCGCGGCAGAGGCGGCCGCCGTATTAGCGCCTTTCCCATTCAGCAAACCTGTCGCCGTCCGAGATCGATAGTTCTCCGGACGTACGACACGCGTTTTCGCAGCAGGCAGCCCGTCCATTTCTGGCGGGAGCCGGCCACCGTTGAAGTGTATGCGTGCGGCTCTGACACATTGATTATCGATATGGTACCTTTTGTCGCATCGCTTGTTATGATATTTCTGTCGTCGTCCTTTGTAATAGCTTATTTACGTGGGACGGTCAGCTCTAGTACTGAGCTTCATGACCGAATGATCTTTTCCAGTCACCATCATATCTCGTCATAGACGAGGGGTCCAATCTACACAATGATTCTTATTAAAGTTAAAAAAAAAAGCTCCGAAGCGACCTAGATGACACTGAGACAAGTAATTTAATATAAGTCGCATGTGGCTGAAATGTCGAGAAATACCCCAAAAGTGGACGTCACTAGGTAGTGTATCTCGCGTCTCTTGCAGCCGTCTGTCACACCTGATCTCGTCGTTGTGGCTCTGACCTCACGTACACTATTTTAACGCTCAAGGGTCTTGCGTCTGGCAAGCAGTATCTTTTTACTGTTTTAGACAATTATGTGTTTCCAGAATGAGATTTTCACTCTGCAGCGGAGTGTGCGCTGATATGAAACTTCCTGGCAGATTACAGCTGTGTGCCGGACCGAGACTCGAACTCGAGACCTTTGCCTTTCGCGGGCAAGTGCTCTACCAACCGAGCTACCCAAGCATGACTCACGCTCCGTCCTCACAGCTTGAAAGGTAGGAGACGATGTACTGGCAGAAGTAAAGCTGTGAGGACGGGGCGTGAGTCGTGTTTGGGTAGCTCAGTTGGTAGAGCACTTGCCCGCGAAAGGCAAAGGTCCCGAGTTCGAGTCTCGGTCCGGCACACAGTTTTAATCTACCAGGAAGTTTCAATTATGTGTTTATTGCAAAATACAAACAACAAAAATCTACCGTATTGCGTCACAATTAGGTGAGTATAGGCTTCCGAATTGTGTCATTACTAGTAAATGATATGCGTCTTCTTAAAACTAAATAACGACTGTAAACAAAAAAAAAATGGACAAAAGGAAAGAAACACAAATAACCGCTGCTTTTACGTGGTTACGGCAAGGACTATAATTTTGTAGCTTCTACGTTTACAACAAATCACATTCACAAAAGGTGTTCGAAATTTGCACTGTTTGCTCGAATACAAGTATTGCATAGATCAATCATCCATTTACGCCCAAATCCAGCGGCTGCGCGTGTGGCGAGTTATGTCACCGTATGACGTCATATGATCAACCCTTCTCATCCATTTTTCGAGTATCTACCGACCCCATGTGCCTCATACTAAATTACTTGTCTTAGCGTCATATGCTTTCCTCTCTTAAACGTTAATGAGAATATATACCTTCTGCATATAGTGACGTGCATTTTCTCTGGTGTTACGGAAAATATTTGCAATTTCTTTTTTGCAACGTGTAGGTGGTGTCAGCCCAATGCAGTTCTGTTCATTAAGTCTTTAATACGATATCCAGCGTCGACGGAATGCGTCGGTTTGCTTCCCGTTCAAACAAAATGATTTTTAAATCGGACTTACACGTGCCCGTTCGATAGAGCGCTACCGGGTAAGTCTAGTGCAATTTTCGTTCTACCGATATGTACTAACAAGAACTTTAAAATCCGACGAATAATCAGTACTCCAGCAGCAACTGAGCAGCGTGCTTTTGCGTGCCGGTAGCGGGCCAGGAGGGCGCTTTCGTTATTGGAGTGTTCGTTATTCCTCGTTTTTTACTGTCTCTGTTAATACATATTGTTAAAACGAATATCGCACTAGACTAATTTGCGACCGCTCTGTCGAATGCGAGCGCAAAATTCCAATTTAAAAATCATTTTCTTTGTAACAGGAAACAAACCGACGCTTGCCTTCGACACTAAGCATCACTTGAAAGACTCGATGTGTGTAATATTTGTTTCGGCTAAACTTCGGTACAAATTGTAAAAATGAGAAATAAAAAAAAATTGTGAATATCTCCCGAGATAACAGGAAAATGTGCCTGAAGATCCTTAGGAGAGAGATACTGTACGGGTTGGGTGTTCCAGAAATGTAGCGACAAATTTCGAGGGATCTGCAATATTTTTTGTTATACAGGAGAAAAATAAACTGCTAATGGAACCCTGTGTCCGAAACCGTCATCCATCTAGTCAACAGAGCATCGCTTTCATGGGAGACAAGAGCTTTCTACTCAGCAGCTACCACTATTTTCTCCACTAGCGATCTTGGCAATCAGTCGCCATCGCTGACTTACAAAGAACATTACGATTCCTTTAGCGCACGGTCCGTCACGTTTGCTGCACAGTAGTAGACGCCCGCTCCTGTAACTTCGTCGCTCAGTAGCGCCGCTGAATAAGGTTTCCGGACACGTCTCCCTATCCTCAATTTGTTCCTCAACACTACTCTTCGAAGTTTGTCGTAACGTTTCTGGGCCATATGGGGATTGGCAGTGAGCTACATGGTATTTTTGGCCCCATATATACCTTACCTCTGCATACTTATCCTAGAGTCTCCAATCTTTCTTCGTGTAATTAGCAGTGTGGTATACAGGTTTTGCATGTCTCTGTAAGATTCATCCGTTTACATTACTTAAGATTTCGTTAACGGTTTAGAGGTTATATACCGGAAGTTAATGCTACACATCCCATTTTCATCTCTCCTGTTAATTTCGTTGTTCCTATAGCGATTTACACTTTATTATTTATTTACTAGAGATTAAGTCTGTAAACGGAATAAACTTAAGGAGATGCCCAAACGGGTATGATTACACCGCTAATGACACGAATAAAGTATGGCAAAAACAAGATATATTTTGGTTCAGAAATACTGTGCAACTCAAGGCTAATCCTCATTTGTATTTTTAACTGCATGATTCCGTTTGCTAGCGGTTGCCTAAAGCTGTGAGAGGGAACTTACATAGATTATGTGGCGGTCACATGTCTGGATACCGTTCTGATAGACACCCGTAATGCGGGTTGCGTCAAACGAATCGGTGAGGGCTGCCGTATCACCATGTATGAGACACAGTAACAGCTGTCGCCCCAGTATCCACCAGACAATGGACGCTCGGGAAGGGTACTGAATGGGTCTTCGTTATTGGTTTGTTCACTTTGGCGGACGACGCCTGGAGGGAACACTTACGGAAAGCTGGTGTGTTGAACTGTCAGAGAAGCTACACGCAAGGAATAATAATGACGGGCAGAGAACCGTGCCACCGTGTAGAAGTCGCCACGGTGGTGACGCATTCGCGGCGTCCGAACGTGCCGCACGGATTCCAGGGTTCGGATTTATTTTCGCAGACGGCCAGTAAAACCGCTCGCCACTGTGGTGTGGGCCCGCTATCTGCCTACATGGGCCGCCGCTCTGCATAATCCACACTGTTTGTTCAGCGCCGCGCCGGCCTTAAAATAAACTTCACACGTCTCAGCATCGGGCGGCCGCGCTCCCTCAGACGCCACACCGCCCTCTCCCTAAAGGTGCGATTCCAGTGCGGCGGCTCTGGTGACGCGAGACCCGCTGGTGACTGTGCGGCTGTGCATTGGCTCTGCTTTAACATCGAACTGGATGCAACTCGTTCCAAAGGAGCGTCCATAGTTATGCAACAGGAGGGACACTAAGGCGGTGCACTGCTTGACTATTCTGCCATCTTTAATGACAAATTATAGGAAATAAGAATTCGGATAGGCCTATGTAATGCGGAATTGGTCGTTGGATATCAAGAGAGGCGTATCCGCCTGTCTAAAAGAAGGCCAGTAGAGGAACGCGGACGAATCATTGGATGTCACCTGAGTAACAATTCCATCAGGGGCATTTCAACACTTCTGAAGCTGCCTGTGTCGTCTGCTGGCGAAGAGATTGTAAAGTGGAAGCTCGAAAGAAGAATCAGTGTCTAGCAATGCAGAAGTTGAAACTTCCCGACAGATTAAAACTGTGTGCCGGACCGAGACTCGAACTCGGTAGCTTTGCCCTTCGCTGACAAGTGCTCTACCATCTGAGCTATCCAAGGACGACTGGGACGTGCTTGGATAGCTCAGGTGGTAGAGCACTTGCCCGTGAAAGGCAAAGGTCCCGAGGTCGAGTCTGGGTCCGGCGCACAGTTTTAATCTACCAGGAAGTTTCGTATCAGCGCACACTCCGCTGCAGAGTGAAAATCTCATTCTTGAAACATCCCCCAAGCTGTGGCTAAGCCATGTCTCCACAGTATCCTTTTTTTCAGGAGTGCTAGTTCTGTAAGGTTCGGGGAAGAGCTTCTGTAAAGTTTGGAAGGTCAGAGAGAAGGTACTGGCAGAAGTAAAGCTGTGAGGACGGGGCGTGAGTCGTGCTTGGATAGCTCACATGGTAGAGTACTTGCCCGCGAAAGGCAAAGGTCCCGAGTTCGAGTCTCGATCTAGCACACAGTTTTAATCTGCCAGGAAGTTTCATATCAGCGCACACTCCGCTGCAGAGTGAAAATCTCATTCTGACTTGCAGAGGTTGGTTGTAAAACTTTTGAACTCTTAGCAAGGAATCACCCTCGAGCTCCGAAATGCTGCCAGTAGTCCATCTAGCACAGTAACTGACCGTATGGAGTTAAAAATAATGGGGTACAGTGGTCGATGAGCCCCGCATTAGCCACACATTTCGCTAGTCAGTGCTAAGCGACGCTTCAGATGGCGTAAAGAGCCACTGAATAGTGACTGAATGGAAACGAGCGATGTGGGATGATGAAACGCGCTACACCCTGTGGCAATCCGAGGGAACAGCTGCTTGTCACCGTTTGTAGTGCCACTTGTGAAATATGAAGGAGGTAGTGTTATGGTACATGTCTGGTTTTCGTGGTTAGGGTACGTTTCCACCACTGAGCTTAAAGGATACTGCGTGCAGCAGAGGAACGCAGACAACAATAGTATCAGCACGGCAATGCCCCCTGCGTAAAGCAGCATCCGTGAGGCAATTGTTTCTTGACAGTAACATCCCTGAAACGGACTATCCAGAGTCTCGACATGAACCCAATGGAACACTTTTGGGATGATCTAGAACCCCATCCCCCAAGTCCCAGCTTCCAATATGCCGTAAGTACTTCTTTTGATTTCAGCTCTTGCGGAAGAATGAGCTGCCATTACTCCACAGACATTCAGGTACTTTACTGAAAGTGTTCCCAGCAGATTTCGTCATAAAGGCGAAGGCTGGACGCTCTTCATATTAAAGATCACTAATAGGTGCCGGATAGGATTGGTCAGGTTATGTTCTTCTCCGTCGAAACTGGCGATGACAGCATAAATAAAAAATAAACTGTAGCTGTGAAGCCGTTATTTCGTGAAATACAAATTTGGATGATTCACGACTCTGCTTACATCGTAAAGATTAGTCAAGGGAATTCGAACCTTTTTCTTTATCGTCCTCCAACCTATCAACGGTGCTCGACGCAATCTTGGCACTAGTCAACAATCTGACGGCACTTTGCTCGGAAACAGCTGCAATGAGACATGTGCATATTTGCTTCATCCTTGCCACCGGAAGGTGTGTCCGAGCGGTTCTAGGCGCTTCAGTCTGCAACAGTGCGACCGCTACGGTAGCAGGTTGGATTCATGCCTCGGGTATGGATGTGGGTGATGTCCTTAGGTTAGTTAGGTTTGAGTAGTTCTAAGTTGTAGGGGCCTGATGACCTCAGACGTTAAGTCCCATAGTGCTCAGAGCCATTTGAACCATTTTCATCTTGCCAGATAGCTAAGCGCATGTTTCATAGCTCCAACTACGTATTGGTCAACAATTCTACCCCGCAAATCAGCTTACAGTTAGTAGCGAAGTATACCCTGTGGTACCACTACCTTTTCACCCCTTCTACTTCCGATGGCTCGTGGGAAAAATGTCAATCGGTAACCTCAATATTGTTTTTAATTTCTCTTTTTCCTCTTGGTAATATGTGGAGGAAGTAATACTACAGAGTTTCTACGCTCTTTCTATATTTTTTCAAAATTAAATCTCTCTGTGATGAACACCACGTCTTGTGTCGTCAGCAGCTAGAATTTTCAGACCATGTCTAACGTTCTCGCACTTGCTAAACGATCTTTTCGCTGTATATTCTCTATTTCTTCTGTCAGTCCAGTCTGTTTAGGGTTCCACACCAATGAGTCGTATCCAAGAATCGCTCGAACTAGTGTTCTTTAAGCGAATTCTTTCGTGGCTGAATTATATTAAGAGACTTCTTACGTTAAGAGGCCTTCTTACATTGTCTTCAAGTGAGTTTCAGCCTGACGTCTGCTTTCTCTATATACACGGAGACTTCAGAAAGAAAATTACTCATTATTACATCAAGTAACTCTTTTTAAAAGCTGCACCACATTTCAACGTCACATAGGTGCGTAACATACTTTTCAAGCAAGCAAGTGTCCGTGAAAAACAGTCGGAATTTTGTACCAGTCACTTAGTTCCTCGACGACAGAAATCGCCTCACGGAACCATTCGAGAACAGCTGTGTGAACATCCTCATCACTGGGAAATATTTTTACTCCAGGATGTTCTTTCAACTTGCGGAAAACATGGAAATCACATGGTGCAAAATCTGGACTTCCCGATCCGTTTCATCCACGTGTGTGCCATCTTGGTCAAATCCTTGGCACTATTTTACCATGTCTGTGCTCGGCACTGCGTTTGGTCCGTATTTCACTAGAATTACCCAATGAATCTGTGTGCAGTTTAGGCGTTTTGCCTATAAGAATCGTACTGTCACGCTTCCTTCAACTTTGGATTATGTTTCCGGTGGCTGCGCCGTTTCACTTCCATGGTGTGATGCACATGCTATATGTACCGCGGCAGAACTGCGTCTCCAGGACACGCGGAACATGTACCTTCGCCTCTGGCAACGTGCCGCTGTGCTCTTAGCGTGACATGGCGCGTGTAACTTACTTTGTGAGCTTCCTAGGCTCTTAATCGTAAGCGCTGAGGTATTACACGGTTGCTACTTTTCCCAGAAGTTTATATCGCCCACAGTGCAATCGAACAGTCAGAAACCTATTTATGGATAGAGTTCAACAACGGACAGGCACTGCTCAGTCGTATTTTGTGACGAGCGCGTCACAAGGTTACTGCGTAGCCCTTCGCCTTCACGGAACTTCATAGACCGCCCGTCTCTTGGCCATTGCCCAGCGTTAGCGGTTGTACCCAGACGTCGACATATTTTGCTGCGAGCTTGTACTCCACGTGGGTTTCATATCGTACCGAGGTGAGTAGCCTGGGTGTGTAATTACAGTCGACGTCTAGTGCCCCAGTCCGCCCACAGCCGCTGCCTGCATTCTCTCTGCGGTTTCCGGCAATGCGCGCTGCCGCCAGATGAAATAGCCGCCGCTACTTGAGCGTTAGCTCGCGCGCCGCGGTCGAGTTGGGTGTCGGATCGCCTGCCGGCAGGCGCTCCAGCGGCCCCCTGGAGTCTGCGAGAGCCAGCGCGGCTGGAGCGCTGGGGCAGAGGCGGGCGGCAGCGCGGGCAACCGCTGCTTCCGCCGCCACAGCCACCGCCAGCCACTACCCCAGCCGTGCGCTGCGTCACCTACCCGACTCTGAATCAACTCCCCCTGTGCCTACGGATTTCGCTTATTACTGCGTTCGCTTGTTCACGCGCGTGCGATTGTGGACGCCACTGGGACGGAAAGATCGCCCACTGATGCGTACCGTGCTCCCCACGCACGTAAACACTGGTCTGGAAGAGAGATAATAGGCGGCGTAAATGTAGAACAATGTTGACAGCTTTCGGTGATATTAACTGATGGGCATTGTTGTTTCATTATCTGACTCGTAACAAAAAATTTTATTCCGCCCAATAGAGATCACTGCGTTAGCACTTTTACGCACAAAATGTCTTCCACCGGTCCAGTTCCCTAAACGTCGTAGCCGTCTATGGTTAAAGTATGTTGATCATTTGGCAGACGATATAGCTATCGAGCTCTTTCAAGCGCTACCAATAAGTCTATACTGGACAACAGCGATAGCCCCTTACGTCGTACACTACACCCCCCCCCCCCCTCTTTCGGTTTCTTATGACAACGTTAACTTCTGACGGCAATAGTTTCTTTGTTAACCGTCGTAAAAGCATTGGATTTTCTGTGTAGCTGGCGATGAAATTACATGGCCTGCCTTCGGTCTCTTTCACACTCAGGTGACCTTTTCTCTTTAAGTTACCATTCAAGCCATTTAATGCAGGTACAGCGCGGATATTAATAAACTTCCGCTACCTGAGCCACCTATTCACCCAACTATTCACCCAATTGCGTGTCAAACTTAATAGGAATAAGTCATGACTTGCTCTTAGGCACCGGTTCTGGTACGGTGACGTAGGGTTGAAACGGAAGCATAGTGTACATTCCTGCTGCTGACAGTCAACATGGGTCTGGACAAGGTCAGCAGGGCTCCTCTTTTTTTTTTTTTAGAGCTACAAGGACTGTTCGGAAAGTAAGGTCCGATCGTTCGCGAAATGGAAAGCACAGTCAAAATCCAAAACATTTTATTCGTAGCAGTTAGCCACACTTTCCAGCTACCTCTCTAAATAGTCGCTGCTACGACTCAGAAGTTTGTCGCGGCGTTGTACAAACTTTCCAGTACCTTCGTCACAGAAGCAGCCGCCTATGCTTTCCGCCAATTCTCTACTTGGTCTGCCTTTCGTTGTTTGTGCCAAAATGTTGTCTTCGTAGCCAGCGGTTCAGGTGAGTAGAGATGAAAAACGGAGGGAGCCAATTAAGGGCTGTATTGTGGGTGATCACTTTCCATCAAACGCTTGCCCCTGCAGAATGAAATTGTCTTGAAGAGAGAAACGCATGACATTTATGTTATGTGGGCTGCACTGCTTCAGGCGAAATCTCTGACCAGATCCACATACTTGGCGGGAGACACTGTCGTTTTAGGCATTTCTACGTGATCATTTCGCGCTCTGAACTGAGCAACATGAAGCGATCGACAGGCACTTCTAAAGACACCTCCCAACACGTCTGTGCAAAGTCCCATCGGATTTTCGCAATGGTTTCCATTTCGCATCGGATCTTACTTTCCAAATACGCCTCGTATTTTATCAAAACAACAGCCAACAGTGCTGCTACTTTACGAGTATCGGCGCATTAAAGGAATACGGGGAAGTCCTCTTTTCGCGCAGAGGTTGGAGTACATCATTAGGTAGTTCGAATTAATTGGCGATAAGGGAACTGATGATGCGAAAGGCTGACGGCCAACTGCGCCACAAATTGTTGAAAAAGTTACTTTGCCATTGCTGAAAATGATAGACACAATTTGCGATTTTTAAACAGTATACGACGTTTCACGGCAGCTGAACATCTCACGCTCCACCGTTCCAAAAGTGCTGCGACCAGTTGTGAAATGAAATCTCTAGTGCGGTTCTAAACTGAGCATCGACCTGGAACGTCTACATGGGGCGCAAGCACAAATGTTAACCTTCCATTTGGAGATTAAAATGTGGTTCTTTCAATTATTTATTCGCTATTTCTCTTCCGCACATCCTTATAGATGTTTCCACAAAGTTTCGTCGTCGTACGGTCACTAGTTTTTCTTGGGAAGTTTTTTATAGTCAGCTTCTGTATTTTTAACGAACAGAGTACGGTTGTAATAACAGTGGAAATACTGTCGTGCTTAGAGGCAGCACAGTTTTCATTAATGGTTTGTTGTAACTTACTCTTGCTGCTTCTGTTGGGCAGTCTGCCTTCTCCTTTTCAGAATCTTTTAACTTCCTTGAGAAGGCAAACCAGTTCGATTATCTGATCGTTCAACTCTAGAAATACTCCTTTGTGGTGATTAGAAGACAGGATAACGTAAACAACAAACACATTGGCAATAATGATATGTACTGCAGAATGGAAGGTACTACGGTACTAATTATCCACGCTGTAGTCATTTACCCAGTATTCGAGAATGGGAATGATAGCATTTGGAGCGTTCGTGGAAACACTGTGAGGTGTCGAGATGTCACCGACGTATAATTTTGATATTCTAGCGCTAGTTACTTAAATCATAATCATTATAATTTCTAACTAGTAAAAGAAGTACTTTCAGTTGTTAGCGCGCATAGCTCGAGTTTCAACGTTACAGTCGCAATACAATATAAAAAAACGATCGTTAAGAAACTATAGGTAATAGTACATGCTAAACAGATCGCTTATTCTAACCTGACAAAAGGAGTACAGCTTATATTTCCTTATGGGCGAGAAAGCATAACGATAGTCTACTATCTCGATACAACAGTCACGATATAGATCGCATTATCAAGCAGCTGTTCTGAACATAACCACCAGTCCGTTTGGCACTGTCTTGGTTTAAATTCCAAATCAGTAACCATGTCCGCAGCTCGTGGTCTAGTGACCGAGCTGGCGCGGTAGCTCAACGTTTTCGGTCAGAAGATTAGCTGCCCTCGGGGGGGGGGGGGGGGGGGGGGGTGTAAGCTGAGTAAATGGATCACCGCTGAACTTGAACAAGCATCATAGGACGTCCGCCCCGAACAAACAGAGCCAACACTAACGAACAAAAAATAAGATTTAAGAAAAATTGGCTTACCCACCTCTTCCCGCTTATCAACGAGGTCGGCATTACTATATGGATTTGGCAATGTTAGTGACAGTTTGTGGTCAGTTGTTATTCCTTACGTCACCAATATTACCCTCCCCCCTTCACCTCTCCCAGGATGGAATCTGTGTACCCCATCTGACTGCCGCTAGAGTGAATCGGAGGTCAAAGTGTCAGGGCATTTTGTATTGTTTGCGTAGCGTGTATCTGAGGACATTGCTATAAGCCCGTTATTCAGCTAGTTGGATGTGAGTAGTCGTTCAACAGCCAAATCTAGGGCAGTTGTCTCACCAGACTTGGTTGTAAATACTCGAGGCGGATTCGGTTAGAGGAAACTTCACCTCCCCAAATCCCAGAAGCGGTCCGTTGAAAGCGTTCGGCTATCTGGGCAGGTCCGGTCTCGTTCTCTGATACTGGGTAAAATTTTGGAAATATGTGGTGAGTCCTATGGGACCAAATTGCTGAGGCCATCGGCTGTCTGTGTCAGTCAACAGACGAGGTCGGCCTGTAGGCTTTTGTGCTGCGTGTGTTCCTTCACGTTTCCACTTCACAATCACATCGGCACAGGAACCTAGGGATGTTAAGGAGTGGGGAAATTTCACGTACAGACGTATGACACAAAGAAGCACCCAATCACCTGACCAAGTTCGAAGTCCGTGACTTCCGCGTAGCGCCCCATTCTGTTCTCTTACGATGGCTGATGATATGGTGTACCTGGCAGTAGGCGGCAGAACAATGCACCTAATATGAAAATGTTTATGGTGGTTCCGGATAGTTTTGATCACGTAGTGTAGGTAACAGTGTACTAAATGTTAAGCCTAGCCGGCCTCGGTGGCCGAGCGGTTCTAGGCGCTTCAGTCCGGAACTACACGACTGCTACAGTCGCAGGTTCGAATCCTGCCTCGGGCATGGATGTGTGTGATTTCCTTAGGTTAGTTTGACCTCAGATGTTAAGTCCCATAGTGCTCAGAGCCATGTGAGCCATTTGTTCACTCGAAGACACTGGCGCATTGTGTGGTGATCGCGAGCTGTATTCCTCCATCGCTCTTCCCTTATTTTCCAAATTCTGATAATGAAATATTTCTACGTCTTGTTAATTTGCCACCGCCACCAACTCCTAGCAAGCAGACGAGCTGTTGCAGTGATAGTGACGGGTTCGCGTAGAGCTAGCTGTGCAGAACAGGACACGACGCCTGGTCCCGCCTCCCGCCGCTCCGTCCTGGGCGACCTTTTAAAAGCTGCAGGAGGACGCGTGTCCGGCGACCTCTGCTCGGCCGCAGGCGACTTTTACGCCCCGCCGCAGGGGCGCCGCACGGCAGTAAAGAAGAGGGACGCGCGACAGCCTCTGTAAATACACTTTGTCCCGGAGGCGGCGGGCACAAAAGGCGCCTACAGAGTGGACTCGACACGACGACACGGCGCCCGTCTCCATCAGCGACGCCGTAAATGCCTGCGCGCTCCTTCCCGATCCCGGCTGTATTTGTCCTTCCGTTGTGAAGAGCACCGTACCTTTCGCCTCGGTCATTAGGCGACGAGGAAGTGAGAAGCGAGACAACAAGTGTTCTTTCACTTCGCACAGGAGACCACACAGTGGCGAGCGGAGCAATACCCGTCAATATGAATTCCTCTTTTGAGTACAGGAAAGGATCGAGCCTCGTGTAACAATGCACCGTTCTTCTTCACAGCGCGGTATTTCGAAATCACGTTCGTGCCCCGATCCACACACCCTCGGACATTCGAAAAGCACGAACACGCTGCGCGGCATAATTTTACCACAGCTGGCGAAGAAATCGGTAATTGGAGGACGCTAATCGACCCTGAACTACTACATTAAATACCTGTCGAATCTGGTGGTCTAATGGTAAGGCACGAATCTCGGAAACCGAAGTTGGCAGAACTGAATACCGCTCGTATAGTGAAATATTTCAGTCACCCTTTAACCTAGCCTTCGCCTCTCATTGAAGTGCCAACTTGTGGCTCAAATTCCACGTTGTTTCTCCAGTAGGATTACTGCGGTAGGTTAGGATCACGCAAGTCGCAGAAACAGGCCGTTGACCAACAGAGCGACATGTAATTATTGGCAGCTGCACAGTTTTCAATAAAGCTGTCCTCTCAGGGGACGTGAAAATGTACGCGGACAAGAAGCTGGCTGGCACAGCGTGACATTGACTGCAATGCGAAGCTTGAATTGAAGAATCTGGCATGTCAGATTTTTGCCTCGTGGAGACCAACGTGGCCAGTGAGGCGTGGCATCTGTTTTAAGACACAACCAGAACTTAGAAGACGCCATAGTGTGTGGAGCTCAACTACGTATTTTGCATTCCCCCCCGCCCCTATGTATATAGAGTATGTGGTATGAATGTAAGCTGTTCCGCCGGTTGTTGTTGCCGAGCGGTTCTAGGCGCTTCACTCTGGAACCGCGCGACCGCTACGGTCGCAGGTTGGAATCCTGTCTGGTGGATGGATGTGTGTGATGTCCTTAGATTAGTTACGTTTAAGTAGTTCTAAGTTCTAGGGGACTAATGACCTCAGATGTTAAGCCCCATAGTGTTCAGAACCATTTGAACCATTTTTAAGCTGTGTCAAAGCATCAGGGCTTGCGGGATCTCTCGAAAACGCGTCGTTTAAAGTACGATTTGTTATGATAAAATGACAGTAAACCACATATTGGAAGTCAAAGGCTTCCACAATTTGATGCTTTTAGTGTTAGAATTTGAGTGCTATGAAAGTATACCATTTCAATGCTAGTGCACAAAGATGATCGATCAAAAGCGTTTTTGTTTCAGTATGTCAGTTAAATATCATGTAATATTTATAGATACAGCCGTGTATACTACAAACCTGAAGCGACGCTGTTGTGCCGAACTTGTGGTGAATTATTAAGTGAAAGGTAGCAGGTACATGTCTAGTTACTTCAAAATTTTATTTTCACCTTTTGTTACCTGACAGATTCTGCGTCCTTCTTATTAATTTAATACATGTATAATGTATATTTATTATAAATAATGTTTCTGTCTCAATTTTTGATGCACAGTCCATGATTGGAGTGTTTCCACAGTGGCCACAAATTGTAACGTGACTGCCGGCTTCTGTCACAAGGTAAACACAAGTTACACACTGGAAGTTGTTATTACGAAACTCCGAATAAAATACATGTACCTCAAGTTTGTATCTTTCCAGTAGACATATTTTTCAGTGGTAGTGAGCAGCCTCGAAAAAAATATTCTCTTTCATTCGAATGGACTTACGAAACGAATCCCAGTCTCTAAACCTGTGTGATAAAGCACGTTGTTTAGAGTGACTGTGGTCAACAAAGTATCGAGAATATGTGTATTATACTTTAACTGTATTCAGTTTCAAACCGAAAATGTGATGGAGATGCAACTGAATTTGCGAATAATTTCTACTAGTGTGTGCCTCAGAACATTGTAGACATGATGTAGTGATCCTCTAGCAGCAGTTCGTTGTTCAAGCTGTCGAACAGTCTGGAATCTTCTCTTCCCTTTTGTCCGCTCTTCTTCAATCGCTAACACAGTTAACGCAGCTATTTTACCTGCGACCATTTTCGTAAAGAAAACTGTATGACTTGCGCTCCGGATGCAGCCAAAAACTGCCACTGGAGAGCGCTGCGGTCGAAAGTCACGATGAGCAGCACGTTCCGTGTAATGTGGCAGGTCGCTTCAGAGCACTCCAGCATCACACACGACAGACATCACGTCTCTCAAGCTTCCCAATGAGAAACACGTCCCTTGTAAGGACGGATTGATGTGTTGGCTGCCTCGATTTGATAATCTGAAAAACTCGCCTCTCTGCACCACCGTGATTTCAGGCGTAAGCTGGACCAGACTGTCAGGTAATGTAGGATAGACGAAAATTAATAGTGAAAACTAACGCGGGTGAATGTACACGATAGTAAAAGCGGACACGTTCCAGTACGGGTCTGCAAACAAGTTGTTTACTACAGAAGTAGCAAATGTGTGGTTACGACACATCACTGATTTGAGTATGAAATGTTGCCCTATTTGGTACAAATGTCTGTGAGAAATGTAAGATTTTCGGTTAAGTTACCATCTAATTAGTCTATAATTACACATAAGCCCCTGTGTAACTTTGAGAAATGTGTTAAGTGCGCGATGGGGTACCAGCACATTTTCTGTCATGTGTAAGACGATACCTAAAGCACTAGTGTGGTCCAAGATAGAAAGGCCAAGCAAGGCCCATACCTTGACCTCAAAGATCACGAGAAGTCAATCTTCTGAATTTTTCTGTCTGGGACCACCTCAGATGTGAGGTCTACGGCATTTCCGTTAACACGGTTGGAGAACTGGATAAGTGAATGACACAGCTTGTCAAGATTCACGAGATGGTCGACGGCTGTTTGGAAGCATTCATACGCAATTCGCTGCAGAGAAGAGAACAGCATTGCATCCCAACTCAAGGACGACATAATAGTAGAAAAATTACTCTTTTGTAGATATAACTAGAAATTACCAAAAATACTTTGAAAAGAGATTTTGGCGATGTTCTGGGTGCTGGGATGGCACAACAGTCGAAAGTTTATTGCTTAAACTTTTTGAGTAATGAGACAACGATATTTGTCGTCTTGGAATAGCAAATCTGTATGAGACAAATTCAATGATACAGCAGTTCCGCACGTCTACCAAATAATTTGGGTGTAAAAATACAGTGAATAAGGAAATTTTTGTGCTGTTACTGCCGCCGTTTGAAGGGCGCGCCGGTCACCATGGAAACTGGAGCCGCTGAGAGAAACTTTACGTGATGTTTACGACGTTGTCGACGAGTAGTGGAGAGGGCAGAAGATATCGAATCGGCACCATTCCAACATCCGAAACAACACCACAATGATCTCTATACTTGATGTATTTTTACTTAGCTCTTTATCACATCTACAAAAGAGTTTTTTTATGAGACGCGTCAGGGTAGCCGAGAAAGCTAATGCGCTGCTTCCTGGACTTGGGTAGGCGCGCTGGCCCCAGATCAAATCCGCCCAGCGGATTACCGACTAGGGCCAGTATGCCAGCCAGCCTAGATGCGGCTTTTAGGCGGTTTTCCACTTCCCGCTAGGTGAATACTGGACTGGTCCCCATGTTCCGCCACAGTTCTACGATTCGCAGACATTTTAAAACGTTCGCACTCTTCCATGGCTTACAATAGACGCAGACAGCTGGGGTACACTAATTCCGTACAGAGAGGTTCGGGGTTGCGGCAGGAAGGACATCCCTCCACCCTGTGTAATTAATACTGCCAAATCAATAGTAACAAGGCCGACCCCAATTTATAGCGGGACAAAGGCCTCAAGAAAGAAAGAAAGATCTGCTATTATGAGGTAAACAATACGCTAGTCTCAGTTTTTAAGTGTGTTAGTGAGCCTTATATTTTTTTAAAAAAATAATATACCTTTCAAGTGGAGGAGCAAGAGCTTTTGTGACCGAACTGTGTGAACTATTTTGTTGTCGCATCAAAATTAACGCAGCTCTTGCAGATCGCAGAGTTAGGTGGAAGATCGTGCATGAATGGCTTGGCGGCTCTGTACAGAACTGTTCCGTTCCGTACATGGGCGTAAAAAGTCACTAAAATGTCTTCCCACATTTCCCATTTCGCTGCACGTTTCATCTCTAGCTGTGTCCTGCGCATGCGACAGTTACAGTTTTTATCGCGCCTTGTTTTAATCTGTATGTGCTCCCGTAACTGTCTGGCTGGGTCAGTTAACAAGTAATCTACACCTTCCCAGTTAACCCATCCCCCTAAAAACAAATATGAATGTGGTATCCAGGTGCCGTCCTACAAGTGCCAAACGTTCCTCATTCGCTGCAAGCAGTCGGTGTCCCGTCAGTGCCACGATCCAAACAGTACGCGCGACCCCACCTGCACGACACGGTTCGCTTTATAATCAACCTGAGCGCGCAGCTCACCTGCTGCAGGTCTCCCCTCCGTAAAAAAAGGGGCAGAAACAAAAAAATGGGACAAAAGGAAGACTGGAGGGGTAATAATTCCCGGCGTAGCTAAGCTCGTGTCGCGTCCCGGTGACGACGACCTCCATCCCACGCCCATCAGTGTGTGCTGCTCAGGGAAATATTAGATCGAGCGCGCGTGCACGCGTGTACCGGCGGGTAATTATGACGCACGGGCTGCATGTAAAAATGTTCCCGTTAATGAAACCGAGCGGACGCGAACATCAGCAGCTTGTAGCGGCGGGGAGATGAATGCGCCCCGGGCGGCGCTTGGGAGCGCTGCCGCCCGGCGACTCCCCTTCGGCTTTAACCTCTCGCAACGACCTGTTACAACCGGGCCCCGCCAAAGTTCATCCGGATTAAAAAAATAGAATGAAAGAGCTGCAGGGACAAAACTAATGTGATTGCGCCGGCTCACACCGGCAGCTATACTTAGCAGCGTCGCGCTAATTGTGCCCTCGAGTTATCACAAAAAACTCCCGGTATTTTTTTTTTATCATCGTTTCTCTGAAAACGATTTGTTAGTATGAAGTATTCTTAAATAGGTTTGGAGTCATATCTCCTAGAAATATTTCCTTTGTAGTGCTCTCCGTGACACATTTTAATGGATTACTAATTTTCAGTCTCCGCATATTCATCTTCCGATACAGCGTGGGGCGACAGCTGTTCTACATACTTATGTAGTAGAAATGCCAACTCCACCTGTATTTATAGGTTTCACTTTATTTTCAGCCGATTACAGTGTTAAATTACACCTTCAGGCGCCTGAAGATAGCAAACATATCTTTATCGTATCTGTGCAAAGTGTTGCGTCAAAATATCTATGCTTTTGAATGGATGGTATATTTATTCCTTTAAACAAGAACAACACCGTTACCGTAAGTTCATATAACTACCAAAGTGTTAAAATTTTAACAAAACGCAAGAGTTATGCTACATCATATATGTAATTATTCCAGTAAGAGAGCTTGCGACATAGATAATGTAATAAGAAGTAGCAATGAAGGCTCGCACAATGATAAGATGAAAATGGTGTGTGAAACCATAGTGGGCTACATCAGCCCTAGGACGGGCGCTGTAGCCCTTTTGCTTCATTGACTTAACATAGTTCAGATGAGAGCACTCCGTCAACAGGCCACAAGTGGCGCATCGGGACCATCCGACCGCCGTGTCATCCTCAATTGGGATGCGGATAGGAGGGGCGTGCGGTCAGCACGTCGCTCTGCCGGTTCCTTATGATGGTTTTCTGTGACCGGAGCCGCTACTGTTCGGTCGAGTAGCTGCTCAATTGGCATCACGAGGCTGAGAGCACCCCGAAAAATGGCAATAGCGTATGGCGGCCCAGATGGTCACCCATCCAAGTGCCGGCCACATCCGACAGCGCTTAACTTCGGTGATCTAACAGGAACCGGTGTATCCACTGCGGCAAGGCCGTTGCCTCATAGTTCAGATGACGTGGCGATTAATGCATTGCTTACATGAGGTGCTACCCAAAAGCAACGTAAAATAGAAATTTTACATTCAGCATAGGTAATTAAATTGTTTAATCGCGTGACACAATCCTTCAGTGCAGGGCAGAGTCGTATTCGTGTTGTGCTAAAGTACATATGACTATTTATGACGTTCCACTCATCTCTACATTAAAACCACCGATCAAGGTGCTGCAGTGGCTGAGGCAATAGAGTCCAGAGGAGTGGGTTTCAGATCCCCATCCACTCTTTTGGATATGATAGATTTAGTTCCATGTTATTGTCCATTCGGCTACAGCTCCATCTTTAATGACCTTGATATCGTCGACTGTGAACTACACGCTAACCTTCCTTACAGTGAAATCGGTGGTGATGCATCATGAAAATCGGTTGGATCTTATAAATAAGGTCGGTTAGGTTACGTTAGGTTAGGTGCAATTGGTTCAGACTCTATACACTATTTTCCTTTTGTCTCCCTTATTTCAGTCTTATTTTTTCAAATTAGAAACAAAATATTTAAAAATTGTGTAGCATCTAAAACTGGAGGCAGAGGACGGTCTCAAAATAACACTGTCTGGGTATTCACCCAAATTATTTGAGGAGACCACGAAAAATCTAGATGTGGATGGTCGGACGGGGCCTTCAAACGCAGTTATCCCGAATGCGACGTTTTTCAAACGAGGCTTCAAAAGTACACAGGAAAGATCAAAACGAGTGCACACCAAAAGTGTACGCTATCCTCTTAAAAATAATCGAAAGAATGTTCATTTGCACCCAGTTATTTACTGTAGGCAGACACAACAGTGCACATCTGCTGTAGACTTCACAACTTACCTTTTTTTTCGTACCGGATGAAAATACCCCACTGCCTAGTTTGCCAAGTAATAGGAAGTAATCAGTAGGTTCAGGGATAGGCGGTTGTCCTGCATCAGAAGCTTTTCCTCCCACATAAAGTGACTTCCTTTGGTAATGTTCCACATTCCTGAAAAATTTATTAATTGCAACGAAGTACGAATTCTGCCTTAAACTATTCGTCCTCGTGTAGATGGCTGGGTAACTGATTTCACAGATGGCGGCTATGAACTTATCAAGCCAGGAACATTTTTCATAAAGTACGACTGTGTCAAACGGAACTTCTTAATTGCGACTGCTTTAATTACTTGAAAATCTGGCCAACAGACAATTTACAAAACATCAGCAGCCTGCTACAAGTAGTCGCTATTCCGTTTTTTTAATTACATTCGAAGTTTGCTGTCGTAAGCAGCCGTGTGTTGGTAGCACAAGGTGCACGAACTAGTGTACTGTGCTCGTCAAGTTGCTAAAGGAAAGCCGTCGCAGCTGAGGGACGGAACACCTGTTACGCTAATGCAACGGCTGAGTGGATTTACGTTGCGGCGAGACGATTGCTAAACGCCGACCGCAAATAATCGCCGAGGGACGGACGCAGTTTTCGTTTACTCATTCTAACCTGTTTTGGAGATGGCAGTTACAATATCGGGCATCGTTTTAACATGGGCGAGACGAAGTAAGGTCAGGACGATTGTGCAGTCCGTGTCAAATGAAACGAGTCGTTATCTTCTTCGAGAACTTTCAGTTCTTTTTTCGCACCAGCAAAGCGAGTTGCCGCTGTTCTTAGGCTTCTGAAAATAAACACATCACTGTCACTTTTGCTGCTTTTTATAGCAGTGGAGATCGGCGCCGTTCTGCAAACTTCACATAAAAAAAAATGGCTCTTAGCGCTATGGGACTCAACTTCTGAGGTCATTAGTCCCCTAGAACTTAGAACTACTTAAACCTACCTAACCTAAGGACATCACACACATGCATGCCCGAGGCAGGATTCGAACCTGCGACCGTAGCAGTTGCGCGGTTCCGGACTGAGCGCCTAGAACCGCTAGACCACTGCGGCCGGCAAACTTCACATAATTCTATCCTTTCAATGTTAAACTGAATCCCTTATCTGAGTCTTCTGCACAAGCACGGACAGCATTAGTTATCCCTTCGGATGTGAGAAAGTCAGTGTTCTTCGTACGAATCGACGACCATTTCCTTTTCCCACTCTCGTCCAACTGAGCTACTGCCCATTGTCAAGTCACCTCGGAAATGCGCAGGTGGTTTAGTGACCGGGAGTAATTCCTATGTGCGTCACAACAGCCCTTACGTTGTTATTGTGGCAGATTCGAAAAATTGATGTGGTATTAGGTTGCAAGTTTTAGAATTAATTTTGAGCGCTGGTCCTCTAAAGTGACATAATACCGTCCTCCGTCAATGATAATTTCTTACTCCCTGCAAGGACGATCTTCAGCGATACGTCAGTTTTCGTCGGTGTTACATTGTAGCATAGGTGTTCATAGAACGCACGTGAAAAGTGTGAAACGGCCAAAAACCCTTCACAGCAAAATGGCAGTACTCGGTGATAACTCAACTTTCATATAAATTTAGTTACAAAGCCCTAATTTCCTCTGATTGGAATCAGCACAAACTACAAACTGACGACACATTCGGTCCTAACTTCCTGTTTCAGATGCGGAGTTTCTCCTCTTTTGTGGTAAATTGCGAAATTGGAGTATGAGCGCTTGTGAATGGTTGCCCAGTGATCTTCTTGAGACGACAAACGTAAAAACTATACCAATTCGATGCTTTTCAGATACGTCGCGTCCAGACGATACTGTATACTCCGTTCATCACAAGAATAAACCTAATGTAAACACACGAACGCGATGATTGGTCAGTAGCCGTAGCACACGTTCACTAGTGCTGTTCCGCTCTTGGAAGTCGGTCCATATTATGTATTAGATAGTTTATTACTGTAAATGCTGCACTTTTACAGTAGTCACCGTACCACTGCTATCTGAACCCAACAGAATTCAAAAAAAAAATGTTCAAATGTGTGTGAAATCTTATGGGACTTAACTGCTAAGATCATCAGTACCTAAGCTTACACACTACTTAACCTAAATTATCCAAAGGACAAACACACACACCCATGCCCGAGGGAAGATTCGAACCTCCGCAGGGACCAGCCGCACAGTCCATGACTGCAGCGCCTAAGACCGCTCGGCTAATCCCGCACGGCTCAATAGAATTTATCTGGAGCGAAGTTAAGGGATTTGTAGCGAGAAACAACAAGACATTTAAGCTGCCAAACTTACTGGAAATAATGCACGAAGCTTTATGAAACGTCACTGCCGAACGATGGCGAAATGCAGAACAGCACGTCATAAAAGAGGAGGATCGCCTCGGTATCAGCGTACCGCTTTCTTCGGAGTCCCATATGGAAGTAGTTCAGACATTTCCATACTACTGACTGAAATAGCTTCAGTGGCTTCAATATTTAACTACAAGGTGAAATCCCAGCAGCGCGCTTTTACGCCGCACATAGCTCCTGCAAAAAAATTACCCTTGTTAATCTGAAATTTTCATCACTCTCGTTTTCAATTACAGTATTATGGTAGCTAAGATCGAGTGCATGTTTTCCTTCAGATCACCTAAGAACCGTATCGCCTGAGTTTTACCATTATTTCCTTCTGTTTAAAAATTAAATGACAATCAAGCGTATATTGTTCTCTGATGCTCCATTTTTACGCCTTTACTACAACTGTTCACATCACTGCAGGTTAGTTGGACCAGGTGGCTGGCCAGTGCTTTCTAAGTAAAATGCACCGGTAAAGCTGTTGTCCCGTATTATCGTTGAGTCTATGTACGCATAATGCTCAACTAAAACGCTTCCTCGTTATCATACTTGACTGTACACGACAAAGATCGGCTTCTGCTCCATGTGAAACGATATCCAATGAGGTACCAGTATAGTATAACGTTTACATGAGGTTTATTCTGATGATGAACGGAGTGTAGTAGAACCCCTTTCATACGTGTCAAAAGTATGCATGTAAGAAGAATACCAGTTAAAAATTATGAACCACGCACTCATCTGAGATCTATAAACTGTAAAGAGAAAAATAAACCGCCATCCACAGCGTAGGTAATTCGCGGCTTAACCAAATAAACGTGAAAATAATTTTGTTAGATGTTAATAGGTAAGTACAGGGACTATCGAAAGTAAAGTACCTGCCTGCAGTTTGCTTTTATAGTACTTCCGCTGCATTTAGTTATCTCCGTCCTTCTTTGTGTTCATAGTTTTCTTTCATCACGGAGTAAAATAGCGCTTTTATACATAGTCAGACGGAAGTAATTTATAGTTGAGGAAGCCGACGGAGAAACTGCCAACTACTATTCTCAGATAGTGGCGAGGATGTCATGCTTTCCACTAAACACACAGCCCACTGATGCGAAGGAAGATGCACCGGGAAGGAGCTGCGATGAGTACAGAGATACGTCCTCTGCTCTTCTGTATCGCTGTAAGAGGAGGCAGCTGCGCTGAGAATTTTTTAAAGTGGGGAAGTCAGTTTGCGAGATGGCAGTGTCGTGTTCATAGCTGTCGCAGATAGGCAAATAAGCCTCACTTGTTTATATGAACGTCCCAACCCAAAGAAAAGTACCCTATTCGTCATTTGCTGTTATCCCGTAGTCTCATCGTTCTCTGCATTTTGCAGTCAGCGCTGGTATATATATTGCAAGGCTCCGACGAAGAGGAAAGAATGCATTAATGGGCAGAATCTTATTTTCTGTTTGAAACAATGACAGTAAAGTGAAAGATGCGTTTCGATAACATCCACCTTATACTAAATGTATTCTGCGAGACACTCGTCATTCAATTACGCAATAACGAATTTATATGCAGACGTTGTAGAAAATTTATATATGAGTCCGTAATCGACTAATTTCTCTTAAGTATGTACCAGATGGTATTTTTATTGTACCAGATGTCAAACTTTTTGGTCAATACATTCATGAATAGAGCAAGGAAAGTAGCAGTGCTTCCACGGTTCTGTGTAAACTGTTGCCAGTTTGATCTCACAGGCTCTGCGAGATCGCGATATAGGAGGATGAGTAATTTTCCTTCATTGCACTCAGCAAACTGTCTCTTTCAGTTTTATATGAATCTACCTTACATTTGGAATGTCTGGCAGGTATACAGCTTTTCTAACATTTCTGTGACTCTTATTAGCTTCTTAAACAAACCCGTCAGCACTCTTTCTGCCCTTGTTAAAATTAGTAATTGAAAAAACATATTTTTATAGAAAAATCTTTTACTGCATATTACAAACGTATACAATATGCGTGACCTATCTCGATTTATCCGGCAGGTGAAAAAAATCAAAACTGTTCTCAGTAATCTATAACAAATGTCTTCCTACATGAAAGTCGATTTGATACTTCCTTGAAGTGAAAAATATATGACGGGACTTCCTTACAACAATAAGTGTGTATTGGCGTGTGTTACAGGCAAAGTCTCTTTCATTCCGCCAATGAGTCCACTTCAGAGTTAATTCGACAGACATGTGCAACAGTTCCATACGCTCTGAAGAAAAGTTTCGTTTCACTAGTTTCATGGAATAAAAGAAAGAAAACGTTTAGCCTTCATATTTACAAGAGCATTGTTTTGTTATCTTCTTTGAACCGAGCTATTATCCTTAGTTGCTACTCGTAGCATTATCAGAACGCTACTTATACATTTATTTTATTTGTACTTTCATCGAAATTAATCCCACTGCACCAAATTAAAGCGCTGTTCGCAATATGTATTCAGTGTTCTCGTTTAGAAAATACAAACAGGGCTGAACTGTAGTTTATCTCCTTCCTCGTAGATGGAAGATACGGAATGAAAAAAATTATTTCGCGCTTTGAAAACAGTCGTGTTGGTTCTAAGGAAATAACTTTACCTGTTCTCGTTAATGCTTGGCGTACACGCAAGGCAATCTAGTTTGCGTGTATTGCCGTAGTCCCTCATACATAAAACAGGTGACAGAAGCCATCATTTCACAAGGGCTGTGGAGGTACGTTCACCAGAGTAAAATCGATTTCATGTTATGGCTTGTTATTTGTTGCTCGAAATATAAATGGTACAAATCTTAACCATTACACATGGCCATCAATGCGTGCACTTTAGTACTTATTTACAAACACATAATTATCTTAAATATGCCCATATTGCATGATTGCAAATTACTCGTATATTGAATGTTTGTTCCATTGATAGCAGAAGTTAGGGAACGTTTATTCAGTAATGCTAAAGGGAACTACCGACTGCGTGCTAGGTAAACAACATAATTAAATAAATAATGAAAATATCACTGTATAACATGTGCTATGATGTAAATATGTTTGAAGAAATAATGTTAGTACTCGCAGTGTAGATATTAACTTCGCAGTTTAAGTATATCTTGACAGTTGAGGAACCTTTGACATGTTCAACAACTCCACTGTATAATAATAAAAAAAGTGTATGATAAAGTGTGAGGTGCTGATGGTGTGTCAGCTCTTGGATTCCGTGAGCCAGATAGGGATATGTTCCTACTGCGTAAAGGTAAACGTACGTTTCAAACTATTTAAATAACACAACCCACAGAACTGTGCACATTAACATGCATTGTACCTGGGCAGTGACAAAAATATTTCGAACACAGACACATGGGCACACCAAGAAAAATCTCTTTTTGCGTTTCACAGGAATCTATAATAAACTGTTAGTGTGAGGGGTAACAGTTGCGCACCAGCTGATGCCAATATGCTTCCGAAACTCATGGGCCAATAAATATTGCAAAAATTAAAAGGGTGTTATTTTCTTATGCAGTTACGCCAGCTGGGATCCAGTCACAGAAACAGATATGGAACTCGATGTTTGGGCGTTTGGGCTAGCGTCGATCCTTTCAGGTTTTCACATGGGGACGTATCTGGCGAATACGAAGGATAGGCTATAGTGAAACCATTCTTTCTGGTTAAAGATTCGAGAAAAGAGCAACGAAGTGGGAAAATATGGATTATTGTAGTACAAAATTCATTAATTGTTTCGTCACAAATCCACACTATTTCAACATTTTTTTTTTCGGACTGTTTCACCTAAGCGATTTGTAGGTCATACTCCGTTTGATCGTTCGATCTTGGAACAAAAAGTCATACTTCAGTATGCCTTTAAAATCGCAGTACACAGTGAACTTGATTTTCAGATCTGACGCACTTTTCGGGCATTTAACGACCTTGGCAATCCGGAACGCTTAAAACTAGAGTGATTGACTTTTTGTTTCGAGCTTAACATCCGTAAAATCCATCTTTCGTCGCCCGCCTGTTCGGACATTTTTCGTTAGTTCTGCATCGTTCTTGATTTCATCTAGCGACTCCAGAGCAACTTGCACACGCCGTGGTTTTCAGTCGAAATTCGATAATTTTTCCACCAGTTTTGTTGTATCACTTTTCATACCCAAAACACCCGAAAATTTTCATGCTATCAGACAATCGACTTGCCAGCATCATCGGCGACTTATCTGATAGTCATAACCATTTCTTTAACCTTTTTCATTGTTTCTTCGGTTGATGATCTCCTGGCTTTTGGGCACTCACAATTTTCAGCCTCTTGACAGCCTTCTTCGAAGTGCTTATACCATGGGTAAGCCTACGATACAATGGTAACAAAAATCCACTAACATCAGTATTTAAGATTTTTAGACTTGACTGCACATTTTTCCGTTCTTATAGAGAAAAGTAATACGAATTCTCTGATACTTTTATACAAAATAAATGATCGCTATTACTAGGAAAACATTTTTAGCACTTTTGGCAGCGGCAACAGACGAAACATTCGATATAGCTTACACGGTACAGATACTTTTTAGATTTATTTACCAGCGCAAAAATGAATAAAATCGCCCAAATCGGCCAATTACAACACACGAAATTACAGAATTTTCGGTCCTTTTTGAACACATCTCGCAGATAAATATTTGCCTGAGGTGGAGCACAATAACAAAAATTAATATGTAGTTTCGTAAGTAAAAGAGGGCATGAAATGGAAGAATTACAAAGAACTTCTCAGTTCCCTCAAAGGTCTTGTAACAGTGGTTCCAAAACTTTCTCAGACCATCACCCCCCAATGTAATTAGAATTTAGATAGTAACCCCAGCACCTCCACCCCCCCCCCCCCCGTCTTGCCATCTGTTGTCCCCCCTCTCCCATATTATCGCTAATTTTAGCGCCTAACCGAACTATAGCATGAAAGACTTTTCGTGGAACTCTTTTATTTTTAAAATGATGAAATATAAATGATATTTAGTTTATGAGTGTTCACGCGCGTGCACGTGTGTGTGTGTGTGTGTGTGTGTGTGTGTGTGTGTGTGTGTGTGAATTAGAATGAGTCACGAAGGAGTTCGTGGTGCATCCTTCTCAGATAAGAAAACTAACAGCCCACAGTGAGGGTACACACTTGTGACAAACCATGCTTCCCCTGCATTACTCCGCTCCACCGCGGCACTTGCTTGACTTGCACCCTGCAACGCCATTGAAAACAGGTTCAGATGTGTGCAATATACTTACTGTCTGTAAATCACTTGACTGCTGCACTCCTTGATTCTGAACTGGCAGAATTTGGACGACTTCAGACTGTTAATGTTTTGTGTCAAAACGCTCTAACAATAATAATAACATTGCGTATAGAACTGTAGTAGGCTTTATGTAGTTACTGCTGTGTCGTGTGAATTAATTCATTTAACTGTCTCGAAGTGAGTAACGAAGCGTGATGGTGGGGACACGTAAGAGGATACACTGGCATTTTTTGTCAGAAAAGATGATAGTCTCGCGCTCAGTTAGGACGCGGAAAATGAGAAATTCAGCCATAGGGATGGTACTGCCAGGCCGACTTCTGTTCGGCGAGCGCTTTACTCCGTAATCAGGAAAGAGCGGGACTTGCGGCGGCTTCCAGGCTTGTGGGCGACGCAGCGCTTCCTGTTAGGGTCGCGTCCAGCCGCGGCCGGGAGGGCATTAAACTTGCAGCCGGGCGGAAGGCGGCGAAAGCCTCGGATACCGGAAATTACCGATCCTGCAGCGCGGCCGGAGGAGAGCTTAAACATGGAAGAGCTGGCGCGCACGTGCTGCACGCACTCATCCCCGCTTGCCGAGCCGATACGCACTTCGAGAGTACTGTGCGGGTACCGTTATCGATACCCTCACCGACGATGTGCCTAGCAGCTTCCCGTCCAGTATTTTTCGGTGTTAATGCCCCTTTGTGTCGGCTGGCGCACTGTCGAGTCTCGCCAACAACGCTTGCTGAAGTGTGCGCGCCGAGTCAGTTGAGAGTTTGAGTCGGCTCAGTTGAACATGTGGGGAAGGAGTCGCGCGAAAAGGCCACTGGAAATCAAAGTAGAAAGGGCGTAGGCTTCCACGGCCAGTGTCAATCGGCATAAAAGTTTTCTGGCTTGGTTGGTTTATGGGTTTAAAGGAACCACACTGCTACGGTCATTGGTCCCATTTTCTGGGATTGGTACCGCGTCATAAGGTATAAAACTAATGCTGCTGGTTTTTCTCCAGCATCAATAGTTTTTATACATTATGGCGCGGTACCATACCCAGAAAACTTTTATGTATAAAGTATTTATCAGTTGTACTGAACGGTATATGTAGCCCACACGTAAAGATTAACGAGAAGAGAAGCCGAGCGTGTTTCAGGTTGAGCGGAAGTGAATTTACGGAACCAGATGTCAATGTAGGCGAGTAATGGGAACACTTATTGTAAGAGCGGACACCAGCAAGAGAAATAATTTATATGCGAGATTACTCAAAACCATATTCGCAATGAATTGATGTGAATGGAGTGTGGTCTCTCTGGAATAAAAGGAGACAGGCGCGGAAAAATGGGCTGCCTCTGAAATGTCAGAGCTTAGAGCTAAATATCACATTAGGATATTTACGGTTGAGACCAATGTCAATTTTAGTAGTTCCCGTACCCAGCAACAGATTGCACCACTTATCTCTAACAAGGGAACCTCCCCATCGCACCCTCCTCAGATTTAGTTATAAGTTGGCACAGTGGATAGGCCATGAAAAGCTGAACACAGACCAATATAGAAAACAGGAAGAAGTTGTGTGGAACTATGAAAAAATAAGCAAAATATACAAACTGAGTTGTCCGTGCGCAAGATAAGCAACATCAAGGATAATGCGAGCTCAGGAGCGCCTTGATCCCGTGGTTAGCGTGAGCAGCTGCGGAACGAGAGGAACTTAAGTTCACGGCTTTCCTCGAGTGAGAAGTTGAGTTTTTTATTTTCAGACAATTATTATCTATCCTTCCGTCCGTCCGAAAATTCCAGAACATGTTCAGATTTGCTTGGACATATGCAAGATTTGACGGTCTACACACGGAAAAATTTGAAAACGTTAAAAACATATGTTTTGACAGAGCACAGGGAAAACTGTGCGACTGTGAAACTGTTGCATTCATTTGTTGCAGTTTATGTGACAAACTCTTATGTTTTCATCACCTTTTTGGGAGTGATTATCACATCCACAAGAAAACCTAAATCTGGCAAGGTAGAAGAATCTTTTTATCCATTCGCCCAGTGTACAAGTTAGGTGGGTCGACAACATATTCCTGTCATGTGACGCACATGCCTTCACCAGTGTCGTATAGAATATATCAGACGTGTTTTCCTGTGGAGGAATCGGTTCACCTATGACCTTGCGATCAAATGTATTCGGTTCCCATTGGAGAGGCAGGTCCTTTCGTCTACTAATCGCACGGTTTTGCGGTGCGGTCACAAAACCTAGACACTAAACTTATTACAGTGAACAGAGACGTCAATGAACGAACGGACAGATCATAACTTTGCGAAAATAAAGAAAGTAAACTTTTCACTCGAGGGAAGACTTGAACCAAGGACCTCTCGTGCCCCAGCTGCTCACGCTAACCACGGGATCAAGGCGCTCCTGAGCTCACATTATCCTTGATGTTGCTTATCTTGCGCATGGACAACTCAGTTTGTATATTTTGCTTGTTTTTTCATAGTTCCACACAACTTCTTCCTGTTTTCTCGATTGACCTGTGTTCAGTTTTTCAAGACCTATCCACTGTGCCAACTTATAACTAAATCTGAGGGGGGTGCGATTGGGAGGTTCCCTTGTAAGTTTTAGCAGTTGAGGGTTAGCCCGGTTTTCCGCGCATGTCTCCAAAGGGCTTTGGATGCGTGAATCACGTGTTCTCCGCTGCAGAGGCGAATGTCCTTGCGTTCATGTAGAACAATTTTCCAGTAGTCTGTTAATACACTCAAAAAAAAAAAAAACAAAAAAACGACGCAACGAAGGAGCTACTCAAATTGGTATTCTTACAGGTATCTATGGAAAGCACAAAATTGTAAACGGGAGGGTTGAAAAAGCGTTGTTGGTTTTGAACGGTCCGTACATGAACAGCAGACCAAAAAATGTAGTCGGGCTCTAACCCGTGGCGCGGGGGAATGGGGGCGGGGGGGGGGGGGGGGGTGCTACAGTCCTACAATGTCCTATGTCCTTACATAAAGGTTGTTTTTTCCGGGAGATGACAACAGTGTCAAAGAACGTTTGTGAAGAAAGTTGCTTTGTTGCTCATAGCACTTCGAATTGTCATTTACGGCCGTGAAATGTGTGGGACTCAACCAAGAAACAGATACAATAGCCACACGCCTTGAGGTCTTTTCTTGTTGATTCTAAGCGGCGGTGTCTCTCAGATGTTTCCCACTACCACCAAGAAGAAAATGGTGTGATTTCAACGGTTGACGTCGCAATTGTAACCTATATCACAGAGGCGTCTAAAGAAGAGCGGAAATTTGGGTAAGAAAGAGTGTGGCGGCCTTCCCCTCGTGTGATCGTCCATGTGATGTTGAGAAACGTTATGGTAAAATGGTGCGAATGTGACGTCGTTATTCCACCTTACATCTGACCTGATCTACTGAGCTGTGGCCTTTCTTTTGAGTGTGTCGTTATCCTCCTGTTTGTAGCGTCGCCAAGACCAAGGATGACGTCACAGGGCGCCATGCTTTTGCACCATTACAGAGGCATTACAGAGGAAGGTCGTAGGCAACTTTGAGCCAAGTTTCGTACTTCTGCGCCAAGACCAAGGATGACGTCACAGGGCGCCATGCTTTTGCACCATTACAGAGGCATTACAGAGGAAGGTCGTAGGCAACTTTGAGCTAAGTTTCGTACTTCTGCGTCGCAATAGGAGACAGTTAAGGGTTTTCAAAAAAGTGATAATTAAGTTGTGTTGCGTAGTCTCGTTTGTCCGATGACCTAAAAAATAATGTTCGCAAGCTTTTGTATTTGTGTAGATCCACAGCCTCCAGATGCTTAGCAAACGTAAACATGGTCTGTGGTAGGCTCTAATGCGACGTTTGCGTAGTCTTATGATTAGCTGAGTTTGACTAAGTGTCATTGTCAAGCACGTTTGGATCTCTGTAGTTCATGTTATTTTCAGAATATTCTAAATTACAATCAAAAGGTAGCCATATACCGTCATTTTACGAAAGGATCAGCATTACAGTGACACTTTTTAAGATCGTATTCTGAACTTTGCCGTATGTTCAACAACATGGTAACAGTTACTAAGTAAAAACTGGCCATATTACGTCGTTTTACGAAAGGATCAACACTACAGTGACACCCTTCAAGATCCAATTCTGAACTTTGCTCTGTAAGTTACCATCATGTTATACATGAGCAAAGTCCAGAATAGGATCTCAAAAGGTGTCACTGTGATGTGGATACATCTACATCTACATGATTACTCTGCTATTTACAATAAAGTGCTTGGCAGAGGGTTCAATGAACCACCTTCAAGCTGTCTCCCTATCGTCCCATTCTCGAATGGCGCGCGGGAAAAACGAGCACTTAAATTCTTCTGTGAGAGCCCTGATTTCTCTTATTTTATCATGATGATCATTTCTCCTTATGTATTTGGGTGCGACTGAATGTTTTCGCAATCAGAGGAAAAACTGGTGACTGAAATTCCATGAGAAGATCCCGTCGCAAAGAAAAACGCCTTTGTTTTAATGATTGTCACTTCACGTGTCATGTCTGTGGCACTATCTCCCATATTTCGCGATTATAGAAAACGAGCAGTCCTTCTTTGTACTTTTTCGATGTCATCCGTCAGTCCCACCTGATGTTGGTCTCACATCGCACAGCAATATTCCAGAATAGGGCGTACAAGCGTGGTGTAAGCAGTCTCTTTAGTAGACCTGCTGCACCTTCTAAGTGTTCTGCCAATGAATAGTCTTTGATTCCCTATGTAAGTAGGCTGTTTACGTTTTCTTAGTGGTAACGCCACGTAGCGCTCTATATGAAAAATCACTGGCTGTGCCGTGTGCAGTCTGTGGCTGGTTTGCATTGTTGTCTGCCATTGTAGTGTTGGGCAGCGGCAGCTGGATGCTAACAGCGCGTAGCGTTGCGCAGTTGGAGGTGAGCCGCCAGCAGTGGTGGACGTGGGGAGAAAGATGGCGGAGTTTTGTAATTTGTAAGACTGGATGTATATATATATATAATGACTATTAAGGTACATTGTATGTTCTCTATTAAAATCTTTCATTTGCTAACTATACCTATCAGTAGTTAGTGCCTTCCGTAGTTTGAATCTTTTATTTAGCTGGCATTAGTGGCGCTCGCGGTATTGCAGTAGCTTGAGTAACCAAGATTTTTGTGAGGTAAGCGATTTGTGAAACGTATAGGTTAATGTTAGTCAGGGCCATGTTTTGTAGGGATTTTTGAAAGTCAGATTGCGTTGCGCTAAAAATATTGAGTGTCAGTTTAAGCACAGTCTTGTATAAATTTTTCTAAGGGGACGTTTCAACCTGCTGCACCTTCTAAGTGTTCTGCCAATGAATAGCCTTTGATTCCCTCTAACCACATCATTATCTATGTGATCGTTCCAATTTAGGTTATTTGTAATTGTAATCCCTAAGTATTTAGTTGAATTAACAGCCTTCAGATTTGTATGACTTATCGTTTCATCGGAATTTAGTGGATTTCTTTTAGTACTCATGTGTATAACTTCATTTTCTTTATTCAGGGATACTTGCCACTTTTCGCACCGTACAGATATATTATCTTAATCATTTTGCTATTAGTTTTGGTCATCTGATGACTTTACAAGACGGTAAATGGCAGCATTATCTGCACTCAATCTCAGACGGCCTATGTTAATATAGATCAGGAACAATAGAGGGTCTATAACACTTCCCTGGGGAACGTCGGATACGACTTCTGTTTTACTCGATGACTTTACCTCTGTTACTACGAACTGTGACCTTTCCGACAGGAAATCACGTTCAAATGGTTCAAATGGCTCTGAGCACTATGCTACTTAATATCTAAGGTCATCAGTCCCCTAGAACTTAGAACTACTGAAACCTAACTAACGTAACGACATCACACACATCTATGCCCGAGGCAGGATTCGAACATGCGATCGTAGCGGTCGCGCGGTTCCAGACTGAAGCGCCTAGAACCGCTCGGCCACACTGGCCGGCAGGAAATTACGCATCTAATCGCACAACTGAGGTGATATTCGATAGGCATTCAGTTTGGTTTGAAGATGCTTGTGAGGAACAGTGTCGAAAGCCTTCTGGAAATCTAAAAATGTGGAGTGAATTTGACATCCCCTGTCGATAGCACTCATTACTTCATGAGCTAGTTCTGTTTCGCAGGAACGATATTTTCTGAATCCGTGCTGACTATGTCTCAATAAATCGTTTTCTTCGAGCTACTTTATAATGTTCGAAAACAGTTTATGTTCCAAAACCCTACTGCAAATCGAAGTTAGCGATATGGGCCTATAATTCAACGGTTTCCTCCTACTTCACTTTTTGGAAATTGGTGTGACTTGAGCAGTTTTCCAGTCCTTAGGCACGGATCTTTCTGAGGGCTAGCGGTTTTATATAATTGCTATATATAGAGTTATTGTATCAGCATACTCTTATATTATTTTCGTAATGTGATGGAATATGACTACTTTGTTGTTGTAATAAAGAATGATTTGAAAATGACATGAAATACAGATGCTACAAGGTCCTTGACAATGAAACTCAGTTGAAATTAGCTAATCACACTACATCTACATCTACATGATTACACTGCAATTCACAGTTAAGTGCTTGGCAGAGGGTTCATCGAACCACAATCATACTATCTCTCTACCATTCCACTCTCGAACAGCGCGCTGGAAAAACGAACACCTAAACCTTTCTGTTCGAGCTCTTATTTTATTTTGATGATCATTCCTACTTATGTAGGTTGGGCTCAACAAAATATTTTGGCATTCGGAAGAGAAAGTTGGTGACTGAAATTTCGTAAATAGATCGCGCCGCGACGAAAAAGTCTTTGCTTTAATGACTTCCATCCCAACTCGCGTATCATATCTACCACACTCTCTCCCCTATTACGTGATAATACAAAACGAGCTGCTCTTTTTTGCACCCTTATTAAATAAACATAGCCGGCCGGAGTGGCCGTGCGCTTCTAGGCGCTACAGTCTGAAACCGAGCGACCGCTATGGTCGCAGGTTCGAATGCTGCCTCGGGCATGGATGTGTGTGATGTCCTTAGGTTAGTTAGGTTTAGGTTTAATTAGTTCTAAGTTGTAGGTGACAGATGACCTCAGAAGTTAAGTCGCATAGTGCTCAGAGCAATTTGAACCATATTAAATAAACATCGCATTACATCGTACTACAGATCGTGTTTACGTCTATTAAATAATGTTGGATTTCATGACAATTTTCTATAGACTTAAAGACGGCGCAACATGGGTAAGGTAACAGTTGAAACTACTCCTAGTTCAGCCGTGGCTGCGTAAGGGGAAAGTTTTGAAGTGGAATGCTTGCTGTGCTCATTGTTACCGCACAGGGATGATAGCACGTTATAGCAGGTCCTAACCGCGCAGCTGGAACCGCGGTGTCAGAAAGCCGACCGTAACAGTAAAAAAGAGTAGCACCGCCAGCATGAAACGAACTGCAACAAGCGGCCGGCAACGACCGCCGGGATAAAACACGTCGCGCCGCCGGCGTTATCATGTGCGCGCATCAAACGCGGGCCGTAAACTGACTCCGAGGCAGGCCTGCCGGCCGCCGGCTGTGTAACTAGCAGCACTAAAGCGAGGAGTGCGTCCGCGGGCACGTTTACACGCTTTCCCCGCCGTGTTCTATTACAGTGCGCAACCAGAGTTATTTGTGTGGTTAACACCGGCCGGATGCTCGCGCCCGCAGCTGACTGCAAATGAGGCCCGTGGCCGGCTATCCGTTATCCGAGTGTTCTCCGAGATAAGTTACTGCCATTTATTCGGGGGAAAGGGTCTGGAAAATTTTATAATTTGGTACCAGTAAAAAAAAAAAAAGTCCGAAGACAAGGTGTTACGTATCGTTTACGAGTCTCCTGGGAATAAGCGTTATTTAAGGGCGACGTGAAGGAAGAAAACTGCAGACTGGGGCGGGATTTTCGAGTTAATAAGGCGAGCGCGGGAGTTTTCTAGATTTACGGAAGACTTGACTGCACCAAGTCTGGCCCGGGATGTTACGGCTTATTACATAACTGAAACTGTCGAGCTTGGTTTCGTGATGACGCGATGCAGAGTTCTGTTTAGGACTGCCGTTGTGTTATGCTGGTATACAGGGTGTTACAAAAAGGTGCGGCCAAACTTTCAGGAAACATTCCTCACACACAATGAAAGAAAATATGTTAATTGGACATGTGTCCGGAAACGCTTACTTTCCATGTTAGAGCTCATTTTATTACTTCTCAGCAAGTCACATTAATCGTGGAACGGAAACACACAGCAACAGAACGTACCAGCGTGGCTTCAAACACTTTGTTACAGGAAATGTTCAAAACGTCCTCCGTTAGCGAGGATACATGCATCCACCCTCCGTCGCATGGAATCCCTGATGCGCTGATGCAGCCCTGGAGAATGGCGTATTGTATCACAGCCGTCCATAATACAAGCACGAAGAGTCTCTACATTTGGTACCAGGGTTGCGTAGACAAGAGCTTTCAAATGCTCCCATAAATGAAAGTCAAGAGGGTTGAGGTCAGGAGAGCGTGGAGGCCATGGAATTGGTCAGCCTCTACCAATCCATAGGTCACCGAATCTGTTGCTGATGCTACGTACTGATTTGCTTGATGCTATTACTGTAGAGCAATGAGTCGCGTGTCAACACAAGCACCGAAGACAACATTACCTTCCTTCAATTGGGCCAACTGGCGGTGAATCGAGGAAGTACAGTACATACTGACGAAATTAAAATGAGCTCTAACATGGAAATTAAGCGTTTCCGGACACATGTCCACATAACATCTTTTCTTTATTTGTGTGTGAGGAATGTTTCCTGAAAGTTTGGCCGTACCTTTTTGTAACACCCTGTATACAGATGATATAATTTGCGAGGACCCCAAGAGTAGTTGAAGAAGCCTTATCAAAAAGTGGTGCAAGAAATGTGATTGAAGGGAAAACTAAGTACATTCTCCTAACTAATGAAGGGTATCCTAATGAACCACCATTCATGGAAATCCATATAAATTGAAAAATCGAAGGAATATGTGGAAAACACTGATAAGGAGAAGGGACAGGATGATAGGACATCTGTTAAGACGTGATGGAATGACTTCCATGGTACTAGAGGGAGCTGCAGAGGGCAAAAACTGTAGAGGAAGACAGATATTGGAATACAACCAGCAAATAACTGAGGACGTAGGTTGCAAGTGCTACTCTGAGATGAAGAGGTTAATACAGGAGAGGAATTCGTGGCGGGTCGCATTAAACCAGTCGCAAGCCACATGACCAAAAAAAAAAAAAAAAAAGAAATTGTGGAGGTTGCTGTGCCAGCACTCCACTCCTTCGGCCGTTGTTAGTTTCGCAGACACGCTGGCCAATTAGCTATGGAGGCGGACGTAAAAGAACTGTCGATCTTCTTTTGTGTGGGTGTGGGGGTCGTCAACAATCTTCTGACTGATAGCATCCGACCAGTCACAAATTCCTCTCTTGTGCCAACCTCTTCATCACAGAGAAGCACTTACAACGAACGTCCATAAATTAGTTTTTAGGTGTACTGCAATTTGGTCTTTCCGTACAATTTTAGGACCCTACAATTCTCTCAGACACCATGGAATTTATTCCCTAATTTCTTAACGCATTTTCTGTTAGCCTGTTCCTTCTTCTTCTTCTCAAGGGTTTCGACGTTTATCTTTCCACACTGAATCTGAGGAGAACCTCGTTTCTTCCCTTTTCAGATCACGTAATTTTCGATATGGCACTCTTCTGGTTTCCCCCCAGTCACTTCGAACCCTTCTGATGTTCAGACGAGCAAATTAAACCCATGTTTGACTTTAGTAGACTTCTTTTGGGCAGAGAAACACTCTTTGTCTGCGCTAGCCTGCTTTTTATGTCCTCCTTGTTTCTTCCCTAAAGTTATCTAAATTATTTAGACACGGTGGTTCATCAGTTGAAATGCCTGGGCTGTTACGCTGTTGATCGACGCACTGATGTAATGAGAATTCATTGCGTGTACTGATATTAACCTGTGTCGTTTGGAAAACCAGACACAATCAGATATCGAACAAAGGAAATTCTTTGTGTTGATGGTATAAACACAGTGAAACATGTATAGATAAAAAGAACTGTATTTCTGTGTGGAGGTAGCCTTAGAAATCCGAGATCGGTTTCTGCAGACATGATCCAGGAAAGAGAAGTGTGAGTACTGTACAATTATTGACTATTTTGTTGTGTGCAGAAAAATGGCATTATTAAAAACCAAAAACTTTTCTTAAGTTAGGAAATACAGTATCCGGATTTTATCATTCAGACGTTGAAGAGTACGCTTTCATATTGGACGAAGCCCTGAAATGTTGACTGGGTAGCGTATTTTCTCTATGAAGACGTGTTCGAGTACCTGACACTTCAAGTATAGGGGAACGCTTGCTTAATGAGTGTGAGAACCTCTCATGTTTGGATATAAGCGAGTTCTTGTCGCCTTTTCTCACCGACGCCCACGTCGGATGACGTAAGCGTCCGGTGCACATCTCCCAGCGTCACGCAGGTCGTGCTCGGCAAACAGCTGCGTCACGCCTGCGTGAAAGGATGCGACTGCCGAGAAAAGCGCTCCTGCTAATACCGCCATCTTCCTTTTTCCCCCGAATCACACGGCTGGCACGAACTCTCTCTTATTTATACGAAGCCTCACAGGAAGGCCTTCATTCTCTCGTTCTCACTTTAGATGCGGCTTCCCTCTTCCTTTCTACAGCTTGCCACACACGTGCATGAAATCGTTTCGCTAGCGTAGTAAGACTTCTGTGGAGCCTGGGGCTGTTGCTGGGGCAAGCAACTTCTCACAGCTGGCATGTAGGCACGCTGATAATAATGTTTGCTGTTTATCAGTGTACCAGAGTGTGCCGCAGTCTACAACACGTGTTACTATAAACTAGTTGTAATGTACATAGAAAGATTAGAAAACTGCTGCCAGTCATTTTACTAAGGTAATTTATTTTGCTCTTACTATTTTCAGGCCGGTTTGCTCATTTTCAGACGAGATCAAGTTAGGCTGTAGTGTGGAGGTTTGATTTTCAGTTGATGAAGCCAATGAATGTGGAAACAAAAAAAAACTACCAGCAGTTCTACCTTGTTGTCACAAGCTCCGTTTCCCACCCACATCACGTTAGAGAGCATTTAATACTTTCCTGTCCTCTTCAGCGTCAGTTTTCTGTAAAGGAAAGGAGAGCTGGTGCTGGATCTACATCTACATCTACATCCATACTCCGCAAGCCACCTGACGGTGTGTGGCGGAGGGTACCCTGAGTACCTCTATCGGTTCTCACTTCTATTCCAGTCTCTTATTGTTCGTGGAAAGCAAAAGACAGCCGTCATCGATGGAAGCTGTTGTGGAAACTTAAAATTTTTATTGTAGTAAGATAGGAAGGGGGAAAATACACTTGTATCTGTACACAGCCAGACTTACACTAGTGAGGGAACGAGTCGACGAGTGGGAAGAGACCGCGGCACCTCCATTCCCAAACTAGTCATACTCGCATAGCGTGAAGGAAGGAAGCCGGTGTAGCACCGACGTAATAGCGATGCCTTGATTTCTAATGTATGCAACCCACAATATTGGACACGTATTCGCTCCGTTTCTGATCTTTAACGCACAGCCACAGCATAAACGTATCTCTGTGTGTGATATTAAGTCATGAACCACAACGTGGCATACACGCTACGTTTTGCTTACTCCTTTTGTCCACCACTGGTGGGTGTGTACCGTCTACCTGCCGCTTTGGCGGTGTCGCCGGGCCATCGCGCCAGCCTCAGCCTGCAGCAGGCGACCACGCCACCCCCCGCTCTGCCCTCCTCCCCGCTCCTCTCGTATCCTATCCTAGCCTGTCCCAGCCAGCCGGGCCGGCGGCGGGCTGCGGTGCGCGCGCCCTGAGTGGCCCTGTAAATCATGCAGGCCGGCCCAGCTTGCGGTGGCCGGCCGCCGCCCCCGCGCCGCCGCGCTGGTCAGCGCGCCCTCTGATGTGCCGCTGCAGCCACCGAAATCCAAACGTGCGACGCCAGGTGCGACCGGCCAGAGAGAGAGGCGCTAGACCGCTGCGTGCGACGCCTGTGGGCGCATAAGTAAGCGACCGGAGCGGCACTGCGGTCGAAACTCGGCACACACGCGACCCACTGTCCGACAACCTCCATTAGTTTGGACGTGCCCTATCCCGTAGCAGTCCCTCCATATCTCTATTTCGTAATTCAATATGCTCATTTGCGTATCCAATATTTGTCTAGACAACAATTTTTTTCTCTCATCTGCTTTCTCTAGCACCTGGCTAGCTACTGCTGGCAGTCTTAACACGTAACAGCAATATACAGGGTGAAAAGTATTTAAACCGACAAATTCTGGGAGATTGTAAGGAACATCAAAACAAATATTTTTCCCTAATGTCATTTTTTCCTATGATATGTATTTAAGCCGGTAGAGGAAGATTTCTCTGGCGGCAAACTAATTAAACCAACAAACACTTTTCCATTTTTTATGACCAAGAGACAACACATTAACGCAACCCAATTTCAATTACAGTAGATTTTCAAAAATGCCTCCATTGACACGTAAACAAAGGTTACACCGTCGGATCATGTTCTGTCTGACACGGGCAAAAACCCCAGAAGTATCTGAATTGTTCCTGCTACTGCTGCTATCCGGGCAACCAGATCCTCTTCTGTTGCAACATGAGTTGCGTAAACAAGGTTGCGCATCTCTCCCCACACAAAAGTCCAGAGGGTACATATCCGGGGATCGAGCAGGCCATGGTACAGGACCACCTCTGCCAATCCTCATTTCTGGGAACCGTCGGTCCAGGTATCGACGCACAAGACGACTGAAATGTGCCGGCGCCCCGTCATGTTGGAACCACATGCATTGTCTTGTAGGGAGCGGGACGTCTTCCAGCAATTCTGGCAATGCTCTGGCGAGAACATTGTAATAGTGCCTGCCATTTAATGGCCTAGGTAGCAGACACGGCCCAATTAAACAGTCCCCAACAACACCGACCCACACATTAACGAAGAACAGCACTTGATGAGCGCTAGTAACTGTGGCATTTGGGTTATCCTCACTCCAAACATGCGAATTGTGCATGTTGAAGACTCCATCACGCCCGAACGTTGCTTCATCGGTAAACAACATAGAGTATGGAAATGTAGGATGCATTTCACACTGTTCCAGGTACCACTGCTCTGGGTGGATATTCAACTGGTTCCAGGTTGTGGACATGCCGTAAGTCAAACGGACGTAACAACTGCTCTCCAAGGACTGTTCTTACATTCGTCTGATTCGTCCCCATGTTATGCGCAATTGCATGGGTGCTGATTGAAGGATCCCGCTCCACATGCTGCAAGACAGCTTCCTCAAATTGCAGCGTTCTTACCGTGCGACGGCGACCCTGTACAGGTAATCTGCTAAATGACCCGGTCTCACACAGACGTTGGTACACAGCAGCAAAGGTCGGATGATGCGGGATACGGCGATTAGGATATTGTTGTTGATAAACCCGCTGTGCAGCTCGTCCGGTGTGGTGCGCTACGTAGTACACACCAACCATATCAGTGTACTCACTCCAGGCGTATCGCTCCATTAGTAAAAAGAGACAGTGAACTACTACACTGCTGGACAGCAGTTGCCTACAACTGAAGATCGTAATACGACCTATAACAACTGAAGAGCGTAATACGGCCTCCACCGCTTTAAATAATCCTCATAGGAAAAAAAGACATTAGGGAAAAATATTTGTTTTGATGTCCACTACAACCTCCAATAGTTTGTCGGTTTAAATACTTTTCACCCTGCATCACATCCTCTACTAATTCATTCTCCATAAAATGATGTTCTCACTTACCTACATCTCCATATATATTCGGCAAGCCATGTTAAGATATATGCCAGAGGGTACACCACACCAGTATCATCGCATATCTTTCCTACTCCATTCGTGATTTGAGTGAGGTACCAATGAATGCCAGTATACCTCTCATCTTAATCTCCTGATCTCTACGTGATACAACGCCGTCTGGTCAAAACTGTCTGAACACCTACTAGAGGACTTCGCCTTCGTGATGGCTAGAATTCAGCTGGGGACATTTTCAATGGGGTGTCCGAAAGTCTCCAGAGGAATGGCAGCCCATTCTTCCTCAAGAGCTGAAACTGGATAAGGTACTAATGTCCGGTGTTGGCATCTGGGGCGAAGTTGACCTTCTGTCTCATCCTAAAGACATTACATCGGCTTCAGGTAGAGATCCTGGGCCGGATAATTCATTTCAGGACTGTAATTGTCCACAAGACATAGCCTCGCAGATGCTACTTTATGACAGAGTGTACTGTCATAATGAGACACACAATCATCGTCTCCAAATTGTTTCTCTGCTGTACGTAGTAGACGACGCTGTAAAATATATTCATACCCTTCGCGCATGCCGTTTTCTTAAGCGAAATAAGAGGACCAAACACTAACCACGATAAACACCCTACACCATAGCAGCGTCTACCCCATACTCCATTGTTAGCATACCCACGATGGCAAGTACCGTTCTCCAGGCATTCACCGACCCCATACACTTCCATCTCGTTGCCACAGGGTATAGCGTGATTCATCACTGCAAATCACTCGTTTCCAGTCATCCACTTTTCAGTGACGTCACAACCTCAAGCCTCGCTTGGCATTGGCTACAGGAACTGTACTCCATTCATCCGGCCGGAGTGGCCGAGCGGTTCTAGGCGCTACAGTCTGGAACCGCGCGACCGCTACGGCCGCAGGTTCGAATCCTGCCTCGGGCATGGACGTGTGTGATGTCCTTAGGTTAGTTAGGTTTAAGTAGATCTATGTCTAGGGGACTGAGGACCTCAGACGTTACGTCCCATAGTGCTCAAAGCCATTTGAACCATCTTTTTGTACCCCCATTCTGTTCAACTGCACACGCACCGTTATTGTGCTAGCTTGACTCCTGGCAGCACTTTAGATCTCACAAGTTATGTCTTAAGCTGACTTCATGAGAGTTTTTGTAACCACCCTCCACAGTGTTCGAAGATCCATGTCGGTCAGCACACGAGGTCTGCCTGCTGGTCGCTTTAGGTGTGGTTGTTTCCTCGTGTTTCCACTTGCCAACGACATTACCAACAGTCGACTTGGACTGCTTTAGGGTTCAACTGCACCTGGTGTTTCTGTCACTCAGTTGACATCCAGTGACCACCCACGTGGGCAGCGAATGGGCTCTCCTGACTGATCCGTTCTGCTGTCACTGCTTCTCTACCCATCAAACATTTATGGGACGTAATGGAGAGGTTAGTACGTGCACACAATCCTGCACGAGCAGCACTTTCGCAATTATGGACAGCTGTACAGCCAGCATGAGTCATTATTTCTTCAAGGGACTTCCAATGAGTTGTTGAGTCCATGCCACGTCGAATTACTGCACAACGTCGGGGAGAAGGAGGCCGCAGTCCAGTCTGTATTCAAGTAACGGGTAATAGGCAGTAATGTAATAAATAAGCAAACAAAAGCAAGTAACCAAAAGTAACAATTATAAATGCCAATGTAGATGGCTCAAACGGTTCACATGGCTCTGAGCACTATGGGACTTAACATATGAGGTCATCAGTCCCCTAGAACTTAGAACTACTGAAACCTAACTAACCTAAGGACATCTCACACATCCATGCCCGAGGCAGGATTCGAACCTGCGACCGTAGTGGTCGCGCGGTTCCAGACTGAAGCGCCTAGAACCGCTCGACCACTAGCGGCCGGCAGCTAATGTAGATGTAAAGTAGCTTATTATAACAGGACGTCCTCAATGAAATTACACTCTGCAGTGAAATGTGCGTCGATTTGAAACTTAGTGAGAGATGAAAGCCGTAACTCAGAAAATATTCCTGAACAACCTCGGTCGACTGCGGTTCAAAATGGTTCATACGGCTATAAGCACTATGGGACTTAATATCTGAGGTCATCAGTCTCCTATACTTAGAACTACTTAAGCCTAACTAACCTAAGGACATCACACACCTTCATGCCCGAGGCAGGATTCGAACCTGCGACCGTAGCAGCAGCGCGGTTCCGGACTGAAGCGCCTAGAACCGCTCGGCCACCCCGAACGGCCTACATCTGTCACTTCTTGATAGAAATACAAAAGAAGAACAGTTCTTTTCTGGAAGAAATCGTCACGGCCGACGGGGCTTTTAACAGTATGAACCAGAACACACCACAGAATAACAAAGTACAGAAATTCACATGAAATGTCAACACTTTCGCGACAGAATGTGATGCGCGAGATGAGCTACAACTCAAAGAAGGGTTTTCCTGATAGCTTCACATGGTTATACGAACGTTCAGTCCATTGCATTACGGAGGGGGGGGGGGGGGGAGGGGGTAGGAGCTATGAAAAACACTTGAAGCAACAAAATCATCACCTTCACTGTTCTCTATTTTGTTTTGATCCAGTCTCGAAACGTTAGAGTCTGAGGGACTCTAAAGATATTGCAGTAGTTAGTAGCAATTTCATCTTCTGTAGGCTACCAATGAACAGCTGATGTATTTGCAACTTTCCAATATTTTTTTCCATTTTCTGTTATTTCGTGCTACTGTGTTACAAAATGTGTTCTTTGACCGAGTTTGAAGTATTTCACTTTTTCGCTAAAATATGTATCAGTATTATATGTAAGTCGACTTTTGTTGCTCCGATGCGAACTCCAATGAGTGCAACACATCGCCTGCGCAGGCAACCCGTGGCTCAGGGGCGGATCGAAGAAGGAAGCCGGGCACGCAAACACTTTGGCGCGCTTCCGCTACCCGGCTGAGAGCGAAGACGAATCGCCACAATCGATTTGGGCGCATATTGAAATTGACGAGAGCGGCGCGGGGAGCAGCGGCATCGCTTCTGCTGTGTGAAATATGGCCGCCATCCGTCAGCGCCGGGACGCTGGCCGCCGTCTTCCCAGCAGAGCGCGCCGTTTCTAATTTCTGCGAGAAACTTGCCGCCGCTGCGGGATTAGGAACCAGCTCCGCGCCGGCTGACTCGCGCAGAAGTACTACGCTGGCTGCGTCTCTGCGGCACGTCCTTTAGAAGAGCGCCACCTCGGGACGGAAAATTGTCTGAAGACACAACTGCTACATCTTTCCTTCGTCAGGGGAATGTGTTCAAACTCTGAACTTCATCGGAAAAGGCCTCGGAAGGCCCAACGGTACCGACGACCGCCATGTCACCCGCAGCAGCCGATAAGCATCACTGGATATGGTGTGGATATGTAGGGGCATGTGGTTAGCACACCGCTCTCCCGGCTGTTGTGAGCTTTCGTTACCGGAGCCGTTACTTCTCTGTCAAGCAGCTTCCCAATTGGGCTCACAAGTGCTGAGTGAAACACGCCTCTCACAAGTGCTGAGTGAAACACGCCTGTCAACAGCGCTCGGCAGATCAAACGCTCAACCATGCGAGTGTTTGCCACCCTCAACAGTGTTTAACTTCGGTGATCTGACGGGAACCGCTGTTACCACTGCGCCAAGGCGGAGTATACTGTGCCCTCTAAATTTGATTCAGTCTGGATCTGAAACTTCCTGGCAGATTAAAACTGTGTGCCCGACCGAGACTTGAACTCCAGACCTTTGCCTTCCGTGGGCAAGTGCTCTACCATCTGAGCTACCAAAGCACGACTCACGCCCGGTCCTCACAGCTTTACTTCTGCCAGTATCTTGTCTCCTACCTTCCAAACTTTACAGAAGCTCTCCTGCAAACCTTTAGAAATAGCACTCCTGAAAGAAAGGGTTCTGCGGAGACTGTGAGGACCGGGCGTGAGTCGTGCTTGGGTAGCTCAGATGGTAGAGCACTAGCCCGCGATAGGCAAAGGTCTCGAGTTCGAGTCTCGGTTGGGCACACAGTTTTAATCTGCCAGGAAGTTTCATATCATCGCACACTCCGCTGCAGAGTGAAAATCTCAGTCTGGATCTAGTTGAAGTCTGTGACAGTGAATACAAATATTTTGGTCGCAGCAAACTTGCCATAAACTCTGTTTAATTATGCTATTTACCCATTTACAAACACAGCTGCTCAGTGTTTATGCTTTTCTCTCTAAAAGGTTTTGCATGCTTCTTTTACAAAGGATTTAGTCAGCTTTACCAATTGTTTAACAGAAAAGAAATTACACAAGCGTCGACCATCTGTAAGATGCTTTCATCTAAACAAATAGAGATCCTACAGTCTCGCGAGAGGGACATGCTGCTTTTCTTCTAGGTTTCTATCCAATTGCGTAGCACACGTACTGTGACAAAACTCATGAGATACTTCTTTCCGTTACATTGCCTAGGCACTTTAAAGATTCCTGTCGCGTTATTTTTCAAGTTTCTCTGCTCTCCTGATTTCGTAGCTAACTATTACATTTTTCTTCATCTTTTGTACTGTGAACGATTGTGAATCGTGCTGTCCAATCTCCCCCTCGAACAATTATCGTCATCAGCATCACCGTCATGTTTTGTAATCTTTCGTACAATTCTGCTGATTCTTGACCACTTTTATTCTTGTCTCGTATTAAATACATTGGCGCTTCTCCTGGGAGGGAGGGGGCGGGAGATCAGGAGGGAGAGAGAGAGAGCGAGAATTAAATTGTTTCCGATCATTGCTTGCAATGTCGTGTCTTCGATCAAATGTCTTCAGTGTTCTACGACTTCTCGCCTACCTGTATAGACCACTCGAGACTTTACCGTTGTAGGCATTGTCGTAGCTTCTGCCTTCATCTTTCGTGGTAAACGCTAAATGCCTCAGCGTGTACATAAAAATGCTGGGAGATATGAACGAACAGAAGACATAAGAATATTGCATTTCCGAAAAGCACGAAAATTTATTAGTGTAGTGGGGTGGAAATAGTCGCATGTGGATCTTTGTAAAGAGTGTCTCTTCAGTATTACAGCTGCAGTACTCATAAATCAGTGCTGTAAACGTCGCCTTCCGTCAGCTATTAGTTGTCTCCCACTTATAAATAATCTAAGTAATTGAAGTATGGGTGCGTCGATGTCAGAATCCTTAAAGGAATGTTGCGACTGTCTTCTTTACGGATAAAAGAATAAAAGCGAAATAAGAATAACCGTCACAATTCGAATTGGAAGATAATCAGCTTGGTGATTTACTGGTTTGGAACTGTATACCTCTGCAATGCATTTAACCAAAACAATCATCTACAGTCTTACATCTACATTTATGCACTATAAGTCATCTTACGGTACTTGTTAGAGGGTAATTCTGGCACCATCTAATCCCCCTCTTCCTGTTCCCTTCGTGAATGGGGTGCTGGAAGAACGGCTGTCGGCAATTCTCAAGAATCGCTCGAACAAGTGATTTGCAAGCCACTTCATTTGCGGATGACCTACAGTTTCTTATGATTCTCACATTAAATCTCAGCCTGGTATAAGCTTCTTGTACAATTAATTTCATGTAGGCTTTGGGCGGGTTGTTTAGGCAAATCATGGGCTGATCCTCGATTTCCGCCTTAGAGAATATATCACATATACAGATAACATATGTTAAAACACGGGACAAAGTTTACACGATTCACAGACAGACGGCTCACGTCATTTCCCTACCTTAAGACTACCCACCATGTCTACAGTAGCGTCACAAAGGGTATCCGGCTGCAAAATTAAATGATAAATAAAATTCACCAAATTCTGAAAAAGCGGATTCTGTACCAGGCGTGATAAGCGCCAGTGAAAACAAGAAAGAAGAAGACTGTTTCCAGTGACTTGTCAAAAATAATGTAACGCAACAGCAGTGGATTTCCTCAGCTTTTTATACGCAGTGAGTTAAGTTTGTTTACGTTCATGGCAACTGCAAGTCCCTGCAGGAGGTCTTCCTGACTGCATCCGTTGCCCTAGAAGTCCAAGCCTACATTCCAATTCTGCAGGCGACGCGGGTTGGCGGAAATTATTTTTTGGAAATAAACTGTGTAGTGCTCTCTGACTCGGAAACTCTCGTTGACCTCTGCTCGATACAATATGATCTTGCTTTCGGCGTGATCTGCCATTGTTACGCAAACACAGACGATACGTCGTCTTTAGGGGCAAAACATTTGTTTGATTTTCAGCGTAAACGCTCTAACATCGGTGAAGTTTTTATTTGTATCGATGAATATTGCACATGTCGCGGGCAGTCTCGTTCTCCGGCCGGTTTGTTCGGAGCTCTGCACATAGAGCTCGGCATTTCAATAAATAATCATACGGCCCTTTTGTTTGCTTTGGCCCGTGGAATTCTCGCTGCATAAACAGAGCGTGCCCTCATTTTACGACTGCCAGAGTTCGCCGTCACCAGTCCTGCCAATAGGGGAGGTCTGGTTCAAAACCCTTTAAAACAAACATTGTCGCTAGCGCTAATATTTTCTTTACGGGGATTTTTCTGTTCGTACCATTTAAAAATAAATGGTTTCACTGTAAACAGTCGTATCTTCGTTTCCGATCTTCCGCGATGGCTCGGCACGCGAAACCAGGTCAGAGACCCTCCGTGTCGCCCCGTTTCCCCTCTTACCTAGTTAAGGAGCGGTCGACTCCTTAGATTCCGTGGACAGGTGTTTGCTGCGCGATTGTGTGCGAGTCGCGTTCAGACGCTGCTGCGTTAATAAAGTATGTAAACAGACTTATGAGGGAAGCCAAGTGTGTAGTTGGGAGGACAACGGCACGTTATGTAAATAACTTGAAATTCAGGGTGGTCATGTTATCTTTCTTGTTTATACTTTTCTATGTCTACAGAGAGGAGAGGACAAGCGTTCCCTATTCCAGGAAGGTTGACAATCCAAATAGTTCCATCTCTCTCCCTCTGACGGTCGTCTGTGCGTAGTGATGACGTTGCCGTCACAAAAGCGCTTCTCTCTGTTGGTTAGTGGAATTATTGGTAGACAATGTTGGCAACGATGACGTGTCCATTAAGCCTACTATCCACGAGAGTATTGATAGTCTTCTTAAGAAGAAAAAATAAGTTAACTTACATTATATAAGTGCGGAGACAGAAAACGAGTCTGGTCCCTTTAACTCCCACAAACCAATCAACCAAAGAAAACGACCGTATTCCTTCTCCTCATTTATTGACTAGGGCCTCCCGTCGGGTAGGCCGTTCGCCGGGTGAAAGTTTTTTGATTTGACGCCACTTCGGTAAGTAGCGCATCGATGGGGATTAAATCATGATGCGTAGGAAAACACATCACCCAGTCCCTGAGCGGAGAAAATCCCAGACCCAGCCGGGAATCGAACCCGGGCCCTTAGGATTGACATTTTGTCGCGCTGACTGCTCAGCTACCGGAGGCGGACAATCCTTCCCCTAATATTCCATGATAGCAGTCATATCTTAAGAAATGTAATAGGTGGTTGACTATATTTAGTATCAGATAACGTACTTCTGTGTCTAGATTCACACATTAGATACAAAAGAGGTACATGAAGTTTTACTTGCTTGTTTCTCGGCAAATATCTCTTGTAGATTATAGTGGTACTTCATTTTTATAAAGGTCTTTACAAAATTTATATTTCCAAACACTCTGGAAGCAGCAGCATAACCGCCGCTGTGTAGTTTTGCAACAGAATAGCGCAGACGTAAAGACGATACGATATACTAGCAAAGTACGCCAGTAAGTTCTCTCTCTCTCTCTCTCTCTCTCTCTCTCTCTCTCTCTCTCTCTCTCTCTCACTTACTCACTCTATCTATCTATCTATCTATCTATCTAGCTCTCCTCCCTCCCTCCTTCCCCATAAGCACATCATAATACATAATCTTCCTTATAGACGACAGCCTGCTATGCACAAACTGAGAAACAGCGTAGTACAGGAAGGTTTCTGGTAACGAATCATTCTCCGCTTCACCGAAAGGCCTCTCTGTGAGCATAAATCACGAAATGTAGTTAGCTAACCCACCAGCATCGCGGTATTTCGCCCAACATCACTTTTGCCGCTTCTCTACATGATAGGGCATGAAAAAAGAAGTGTAAGACTTCAGAGCTACTTTTCTGTTCATAGATATTTAATTTGTTAATGGTGTTGTGCACACATCATGGAGCGAATTGAAGTTGCCATTAGGACACTGGGGAGCCATTCGGGAATAGCGTTGTCCATTCCCCATTCGCCCATCCGTTTTCCCATAATGCCCCTACATCAATTAAGGCGAATCCCGCGACAGTTCCATAGCACTGATTATGGCAACACTCTTCCCTCATCGACGACGGAGCATTAATCCCAATTATTCCATCCTTCTGAGTTCATGCGGTCTGAGTTTGTCTTAGTTATCCATTGCCTGTTGGTTCATCAATATATCTTGTACTTTACCACACGTTGTGATTATTTGTCATCAGTATTGGTTTTTTCTTCAAAACCCACATGTTTCTCTCGTACCATCGACTGCTTCTTTAACTTGTGTTCGATATTCCTAGTACACTAGCTGCTGCTTCATTTACGGGTGTTCTCATTCCTTTCAGACACGCGATTTCCTTGCTTGCCTATCTGTCCCAATTAAAAACTCATGTTCTTATTTCATAGTATTTCTGCATTTCATTTAGTCAAATGTGAACTTAGTAGTTTCTCTAAGCTTACATTTCACGTGCCTACACTACTAAGTGAGCATTATCATTGACACAAGAAATAGAAGTAATTCATTAACAAAGGAACATTGCAATGTCCAAGTAAGGAAGAAGTTTGCAAGTTACTTACTCTGAAAATTTTAATGTATCGTTGTGAAGGGTGTGTCCTCGAGAATAATGAAAGAAAAGTGTGAAGTTATTCATATTAATGCTAAAAATAACCCACTAAACTTAGATTACGCGATAAGCCAGACAAATCTGAAGGCTGTAAATTCAATTAAATAGGTAGGGGTTAAAATTAAAAATAACCTAAATTGGAACGATCACAAAGGTAGTGTTTTGGGTAGAGGAAACCAAAGACTGAGATTCGTTGGTAGACCACTTAAACGGTGCAGCAGGTCTACTAAAGAGACTGCTTACACCACGCTTGATCGTCTTATTCTGGAGTATTGCTGTGCGGTGTGGGACCCACATCAGGTGGGACTGACGGATGACATCGAAAAAGTACAAAGAAGGGCGGCTTATTTTCTGTTATCGCGAAATATGGGAGATAGTGCCATATACATGATACGTGAATTGGAGTGGCAATCATTAAAACAAAGGCGGTTTTCGTTGCAACGGGAACTTTTCATGAAGTTTCAATCATCAGTTTCCTCCCCCGATTGCGAAAGCATTCTGTTTGGCACCCACCTACCTAGGGAGAAATGATCATGACGAGAAAATAAGAGAAATCAGGACACCCACAGAAAAATTTAAGTGCTCGATTCTCCCGCGAACCGTTCGAGACTGAAACGGTAAGGCGGCAGCTTGAAGGTGGTTCATTGAACCCTCTGCCAGGCATTTTTTTTGTGAGTAGCAGAGTATTCACGTAGATGTAAAAGAAAGGATTAAATTTTTGAAGTAATACAAAGAATCAAAAAACATTCTGGACTGAAAGAAAATCCAATAAACAAGTAGTAGAAATAGTAAAGGGAACATGGACGTTGATAAACACTTTTCAGGGAAATAAACTGAATTAATATACAAATAATTAGTCGTTAACAATTTATAAGAAGCAAGGCGTTACCTTCAGTGAATAATGACGATCACGCTTCTAACATTTGAAACAGTCTTTCATTTTAGATTGAGCACCTCCCCATCAATCCGACTGCAGCTTGGGCTGCCAATGCGGGAGCGTCGCCCTATGGCTTAGTATCGAACAATAGGAGGAAGACGGCAGCTGCTTCCTAGAAAGCTTCATTCGAGGTTCCGACAACCGGTCTTCCACGAACGGCACCTTCGCTACCCTTGCAGACAATACTAAACCTAAAAATACGGGAAATAAGGACTCTTACTGAGGCATACACAGCCCTTATTTCAATATTTGAGCCACTAATGTGTTAGAAAAGACGCACTTTTTACTATTTGCTGATGTTAAAGCCTCTGCAAAATTATATAAACAATAGTTTTCTATTTTCTTGTTTTCAAGAAAGTCACCAGTCTTTGCCCAGTCTGCGTTATTTAATCAGTGTTTAGTTTCCATAACAGAACTTTTATGTCGTGGCAGATTTGCAAAAACCTCACATTTGTATTCAGACATCCCCTGAAAAAAATAATACAAATCTGTTTGCACTAGTTTAGTATCTTCGACAATTGAGAACAACCTTATCATAATCTCTGAAGGCAGTACCATGTACTTCTATGAACCTGAGGTGATTATTTCCAGGAGCAGTTATGTATTCGAAAGAAGCCAGAAATGTGACTAACTCGACAATAATAGATAAACGGTTGCAACCTGTTTACATGGTGTAACGGTGCTGACAAAAATATAAGTGTAGGAACATAAGAGAATGCAGTGATGAAATTGAAGATGCACCGTATTTGCTGTAAGAAATAATTAGAAACGTGGGTACACAAACGAAGATACAATACATTCGTTAGGTTTTCCAGGCTGTCTGACACATTTTTAGACAATTAGGAGCAGGACACTTTATAGTGAAATAAGTAAGTCCGTCGTACATACATGGGATAAGGGATGAAGACTTATTTTGGTTCTTTGTTTAAGTTGGGTAAACGATCACGGTTTCTAGTAGACAGCAGTATTATTGGTGAAAATATTCACTATATCTTTTAAAACACCGCTTGTTAACTAGAAAGAGAACATGAAACGTAAAAATATCAGATATGATATCTTTGCGTGGGGACTAGGACATAGAATTATTGTTTCTGAGGTGAGAAGAAGGCATTAGTGTACTGTTTACATCCGGAAACATTGTAACTTTCTTGGTTCATTACTGCAGTTTATGTGACGAATCGTAATAAGGATTGACAAAATATACATAGACAATGATACATCGAACGAATGCTTTTATCGAAAATCAAATCGTTGCTGAAGTTCCCTTCATGTGTTTCGATTGTAGAGGTTCGGAGAGCAGAGTTTTCTTTTCCAGGTTGGGGGAATATTCCCCGCCGGAAAAAGAAGAACTTGGCATTCTGAAACTCCTCTCGGGCAGCTGTTCCTTCTAAGCAGAACTCGGAATCGGTTTTTTCGCCGAAGTGTATCCGATTCTCGCCGCCGTCAAATCCAGTTTTGCCGCGGAAACTTCTTGGATTCAGCCCGTGGGGGCAGGGAGGTGGAGGGGGCGTGTGTTGGCATGTGCCGCTGGCGTTTGACCGTCTTCCTGCTACTAGCGACCATTGGTTGCAGCCGGCGATGAATCCACAGAATAATCGCAACCGTACAGCAACACATGTCAGCTTTTCAATCAAAGCTCTTGTGTTTCATCTTATTCTAAGCAGATATTCTTTCTTCACCGCTCTGATACATCTGGTATATGAGAATACACATACCGTATGTCTCTTCCAAAAATCCTTGCTATTTCCAATTTTTTCAACTTTGTTAGTACAAAGTGGCTCGATGACAAAGTACTGTATTACAAATCTGATTCCACAGTTAGATCCCCAGGTGGTCCAAAGATTACTTTTATTTTATTTTACCTTTATAAATAAAGTCGCGCAGGAGGCCTGCGTGCATTACACTATTAACTAAGAGCGTCTTTAACGCTGCTTTAGGTCATGAAATAAAAAAATATCTGCTTGCTATAAAAATCTTATTGACGGTTTCCGGTCATGGTCCACCATCAGAATATCTGAAGCAAACTTGATACAAAATATCGTGTCAAATGGTAAACCTATTAAATCGGCGCAGATCTACCATTTGACTTGCTATTTGTATTGAGTTTTTTTCTGATGTTCTTACTATGGGCCATGCCTAGAAACGTGTCGATTAAATTTTTATAGGATATGAATTCTTGTTATTTACCGATATGAAGAGGTGTCAGGCGAGACACCCCCCCCCCCCCCCCACCGCCTTTTCCTATGCTGATCCGCACAACTTTAAAGTCTGCTACACAGTATAACAGGCTAGGCGACGAAGTACAACGCACAGGCGTGAAATTGGCGAACTATCCAAACTTTGTCAGACTGTTTTCAATCATATGTAAGACTATACGCGGGTTGGAACTTAAATAGTGGCAACTATTTATTCACAACCGATACAAAATGGTTCAAATGGCTCTGAGCACTATGGGACTTAACATCTGTGGTCATCAGTCCCCTAGAACTTAGAACTGCTTAAACCTAACTAACCTGAGGACATCACACACATCCATGCCCGAGGCAGGATTCGAAGCTGAGACCGTAGCGGTCGTGCGGTTCCAGACTGAAACGGCCGGCGTAGCTAATTCGTAACGATCTGGGGTACTTTATCATACTAGAACAGTTGTGTTATCTCGATAAGCTGAAATTCATTTTCATTAGTACAGTTCATTCTAATTAGCGTTTCTTCTTTCATTTACATCTTATATTTACGTGTTATGTTAAACACAATAATCAGCGTTTATATAGTGTTACACATGACTGAAAACAGTCTGACAAAGTTCGGATAGTTTATAAATTTCACGCCTGTGCACAGTATGATGGTAGCACTTCGTCGCCTTGCCTGTTATGCTGTGTAGCAGACTTTAAAGTTGTGCGTATCAGCATAACGAAAAGGCGAGGGGTCTCGCTCGTTTTGCCCACGACTCTACATGCATAAACCGCAAGTACAAATTTTAATGTTTCTGCTCTCTGAAAATTGGAAGACAAGTATGCAATTGGTCCCGTACCTAGCCGCCCCCCTATAGCCATTCCTTCGCACCCGCCGCCCGAAGCATACTCTCTCGGCGAGTAGACGAGACCTGGCCTCCTGGAAACGCCTGCACGAGGACGCCTGTATGCAGCCAGCGACGCGCGGAGGCTGGAGGCGTTGCGTCTTAACGTGCGCCGTTATGACGCGGGAGCTGACTGCGATGGCTGCGAAATGTACACATCTCGCGCGCTCCGGCTGCGCGTTTGCGCTGCCGGCGCTTATACTACACTCTGGCGCAAAGGGCTCTCCAGGTCGGCGACGGCGGCAGGCGCTCCACTTTATACCGCCGGAATGGGACGAATATTGCCCGCCGCCTGAATGGTCCCTTTTGCTGTCGGAGGGAGTGTAATACATGCAATACTCCGGGCACACGCCGAATGGAAGAGTCTTCGCGGAGAGATCAAACACGGCAGGCATAAAACTTAACGCAGTGCCGTGTTCCAATTCCGACAAAGTAGTTCCGCCGCTTTGAAACTCTGGCGCGCGCCGCCATCGAAGTCTCCGTTACCTCCCAGGGGCGGCGTGCCCTTACCCGCAGAGCTCCGCAGAGAGGGTAATTTCGGAACGCTCTCCACCGCAGAAATTGCTGTTATCTGCAAAGGCCGGATAATGTCCGTATTACGAGATAAAACTAACTTCGCGAGATAAAAGATTCCTTTCAAAGGGAAGTAATCACTGTTCTAAATAACTTTCTCGTTTCGGGTGGCTCTGCAATTGCTTTGAGAGCGACCATTGTATATCCTGAAACCCGCAGTCTCTCTTACGTGCTAACGTGAGAATGCTCGAAGTTGTTATTGCTTAAATTTCCTCTAAAGGATCTTAGTAAGACGGGCTTTTTTTTACACTTCCACATGTATCCGCGGGCGCGCGCACACACACACACACACACACACACACACACACACATACACACACACACACACACACCATTTATATATAAAAATACCCAGCACATTCTTGGCTTCCTCTTGCCCCTCTGTTCATCACGTTTTTCTCTTTCCATATCTACCTCTTTCTCTGTCCCAGCTCTTTCTCCCACCTTTCTCCATGTCCCTCTCCCTCTTTCTATGTCCATTTTCTCTTCCCCCAACTCTCTTCCTACTCCTTCCTATTTGTCTGACTTCCACCTCCCCTCTTTCTTCTCAGCTGTTCCTGTCCACACGTATAACTCCTGGAACGCATTCTCATACTGTCCACACAACACACCAGTCATGCAAGACCTTTTTATCCCCACCCCCACCGTTACAGAAGCTACATGGTTCTTACCCCCATGTAATCTTTCTTTCAGGAAAAATGTAGTTTGTCTAGGTGCAATTGATGCAGTGGTTTAGTAGGAGATGTGAAACATACATACACACATACGTCCCTTCATTTATAATTTCTTGTTTGTATTACTTCGATCTCTCTCTCTCTCTCTCTCTCTCTCTCTCTCTCTCTCTCTCTCTCTCTCTGGCTGTGCTGGTAATCCACACTCATAAGTGGGTGAATAGGATAATCTCTGTGAAATTCACCGTCTGATTTTCAGTTTTGAGGTGATCATATCCAATAGACAATGGCTGCTAACCTTGCTTCCTCTAATAGGAAATATAATTATATTTATTTCACATTCACGTATCCGTATGAAATGATAATTACTGTCAACTATGTATCACTATTACAAAGTTCTATAATTATTATTAGTGGCAATGGTTGCCTAGCATCTAGAGATATTCTGTAGTTCCCACGCTTAGTCCCAGGGTGGCTGTCGATTTTTCCTCACCCACTCGGCCTCGGAGTTCTTTCCTGGCGACATAAAGCGGCCGGGGAGATGGGGAGACACCTTACTAATTATGGTGCCGAGGCGAATAAAGGCTGTACCCTGCCGCCAGAAGGAGATGTAATCCTGTCACGGGCTTTCTTTCTACAATTATTATTAACTTGTTAGGTAAACTGGATATACCGAGCTGAAAACTGCTCATCAGCTGCGTTTGCGTTATCACCAGATCAACACTGTAACTTTTCACAGTAACACAAAGAAGGTCGCTATTGATATCCAGTTTTCTTTCAGTGGTTCCTCTGCTCTCCTTATGTTCCTTCCTGAAGGTCTGTAGGCAACAGGCAATCGCTAGTCTTGGCCGACTGCCATTCCTGTCACTTCTTAACCATTCGAGCTTAAGCTTGGAGGACAAACCGTGTATATCATCGCCTGTTATGGAAGAATGATCAGGGTTAATCGACGTCATTATAGACGGAGCACAACATTCAACGATGGCGATGGGAAAGGAAATCGCCAGTACCATTTTCAGAGGAACCATCCCGGCATCTGCCTGGAGCGACTAGGATTCCTGCTTGCTAGGCAGATAGCCTGACTACTGAGCCGTATGGACGCTGTGGTCATTGCACCTGCACCAACTACCATAGCACGCCTCCCGTCAGGCCCAAATTCTGAACTTATTCACACACAACTAATGTAGAGACCCTTGCCCGTAATTCTCATTACTCGCAGCATTTCGCCGATTCCGGTAAGGGTTCCAGCCTGATGTGAGCATTGAAGAGACCATTGGCGGTCTCGCCTTATATATTATGTGCTGTGTGTGGGTGGTGTCTATTCTTTCGAACTCTTACTGGAACCGACAAAATGCTACGAATAATGATGATAATGGTTAAGGGGCACTACGTTAGTAGTGTGTGGATAAGTTCAGAATTTGGGCCCGACAGAAGGGCTGAATTTGCAATGGCCTCTGTGTCTGTATGGTTTAGTGGTCACAGCATCTATCCAGTAAGCAGGAGACCCACGTTCGAATCCTAATCCGGCACAAATTATCAATATTTCCCAATGATTTCTATCAATTCCTATTCGCAGCCAATTCCTGTAATTTCTTCGTGTCTTCATCTGTCTAGTAAGTAGGAGACTCCCAGTCTGGGACAAAATTTCAATTTTCTCGGTTGATTTCAATCAAAACTTGGTTTCAGCCAAAGACCTACTTGTCTTAATTCATCATGACTGCCCGATCAGAATGATGGCTATACTTTCGGCCATGTCCGAAAGCACAGCGCCACATATGTACAACAATCAGGATGGCCGGACGTGGATTTGAACCCCAATGCGAGTCCAGCGTGCTGACTACTGCGTCACATCGCTCGGTCATCGTGTTTGAATGGGAATAAGAAATCAAACGAAATGGAAAATACCCTGTAAAGAGCCAGCAGAGGCCACGGGCACATTATACCAAAATATCCAGAACTATCTTTGAAATGTTATCGGTGTGCACCTTGGTAACTACGCGGTCAGCGAGGCGGGTTCCTAACCATAGAGGACTGCTTTCGATTCCCGGCCGGTTTGAAGATTTTCTCCGCTCAGGGACGGTATTGCGTTGTCCTCACGTTCGTATCGTCATAACTAACAGTCCACTATTGAGATGGGTGTGTGGGCACATCCCAAAACCCAATAAATTAAAAAAAACGGCGGAGTTAGGGTTATCCCTGTATTTACTAGGACGCCATCGATTAACACGATTTCATAATACCTCATACAGACCGACCCGTGCACAAAAACTGGTGCCCCCTTTCGTGAGTTTAGAGACAGGAAGACGTTCCTCGAAAAGGCCGCAGTCACGGGGAGAATAAATGAGGCGAAAAAGGTTCGTTCAGCTTCTCAGGCATGAGACATGAGCGCCGCCGGCCGGCGACAGTAAGAAAGGCCGCCTGTCCGCTGCAGGGCGGCAGGGCGACTCCCGTCCCCGGCGTCGCGACGCCACCCCCGACTCCGGACGGAGCCGGTTTTTGCTCGCCTGGCAGGAGTGTCTCTCCTCTGGGGGTCGGGGTGGCGACGGCGACGCCGCCCGGGAACTGCCAACTTTGCCACTGAGACGACTCGCGCCAGATTTTGAGCAGCGCTCATGCAGACCCTAGCTTTGTTTTCATTCCTCCTCCCACCTCTCGCACTACAAACCCCACTACCCTGCTCACAAGCCGTTTGTTTGTTTTTTGTCTCTCTATCGTAACAGCTACTTTTTTATGTCAGCACTGACGCTTTATCTGGAGAAATCAAGAAAATGCTGGGTCCAGTTCTCAGTCAGATCAGGAAGGAGGATTGCGTCTCATCCTCCTCCTCCTCCACATCGACACAAATGTACCGATGAAGTGGCTGAAATGGACGAAGATGCAGGGCGGTCGGCGGTGGCAAACCAGGGCGACATTTTTGAAGGAAACTTTCTGGTTCGAATTCTTACGGTGGGAGAAAGTTTCGTCGCCATTATTCGTCCAGCAAGGAAATTACAGATGCCGGCGTACAGTTCCTGGTCAGTACAGACCGATTTAAATTCGCTGGAATTTGACGAGGAGGAGGGTAAACTGCTGCCTCCAGCAGTAGTCCATTAGCAAGGTGGAATTTTATTGCCATTCGTGTTGCACTAACCATTGAGCCTGCCAGATATCAAGTGAAACTTCCGCTCATTTCAAGAAAAAAGTACGCCGTCCCTAATTAAAAATTATTATAGATTACTGGCAAGCTTCCACACATTTCAGAGATTTATACCACACGTGAATTTCAGTTTTTTCAGGACGTAGAGGTCTTAAACTTCATATTTCTTACGAGTTAAATTATTACAAAATTGCAAGCTTATACAGGATGAGTCACTATTGCCACCAAGAATAACTCCGAAAGTATGATAGGAGCTGAAAAGTTTGTGGGACAAATGTTGCACCGGACAACGGGGGCCATAATATGACATTGGTTGTTTTGGCTAGGTGGAGTCGCTTCATTCCTCTTAATCTGAAATTGAGCCCCTCGGCGGATACCAGCTAATTTAAACCGGATTGTGGATGGCGCTTATCGCTGCCAAATCGAGGACCTCTTGCACATGGAGGAGACAGTGACATCGCAACGATTATTCTTAGTTCGAGTTGTAGTTCAGGGAAGGTAACTGTGTACCAAAATTTTGGCTACAGGCAGGTTCAAAACAGCGGGGACGAGCTAAGAACGTAAACAGAGAGATATTGCATGTTCTTAGACTTGTATTACTGAGATCCATATTGAAATACAGTAGTTGCTGTATTTTACTGTTCTTTTACTCATCTCCCCTCTTTCCTTTTTAATAATATAAGTCTGTCCCAAAGTTACTGTATTGAAATTTATTTGACTTGTTTTTCTGTTGTTTTTTTTCAGGTAAGCTATCCTGTTGTCGTCACCAGCGTAGCCAAATTTTGTGAGTACGCTGTGTTCAAACACACAACAAAAATATTACGAGATTACATCATTGTTTCCTAAACGCTCTTCTTGGCAGCTACAGTTGGATATTGGCAAGTGTTAAAATTTGTGATGAGTTTCCGTCTTTGAACGGCAAAAAAGTACAACGATCAAAAGTCTTTCATTTTGAAACAGTATTAAAACATTAATAGCGGAGCATGACCCCGATGTTGATGTCTTGACATTCATCCTTCCTCTAGTGTTAGGGGACCATGCTTGATCAAGAAGTCGCATCCGTCATTACTCTGACACGTTCATTTCTTCTCCACAAAAGCATCTTCATTGTATGAAAGCTAGTCTGTGCCGATGTATAGAGTGTTCCAGTCACACACCGTACTTCAACCGGGAACGTCGTCGAAGAAGACCTTTATAACGACGGTAAAAATTTATCATCTGCAATAGATACATGACCTGATTGTTCATTTGATAATGAATCGACCGAAATCATTCCCCGTTGTTACCTACTTAACCGAACTTGTATTCCTTTTGTAATGACCCAGTCGAAGACCGTATGTTAAACAACCAGTTTTTCTTTCTTTTTGCGCTCTTGGAGAATAAAGGGTGGTAATATCTGCAAAGATATAAGTAGATCATTGTGCAGAACTGTTCACCATGAGCACGTTGTGTATCGTAATGTCACAAGTTTTTATACAATGGTTTAAGGGAAGGAAGGGACTTTATTTTACTCATCTGAATGGTGGCTGAGTTCACTGGACACATGGATTGAAGTAGCTGAAGAATTACAGCAACCAGCTACTTTTTATATAACTTTATTTATACGGAGATTCGTTTAGGACTTTTTCCCCATCATCAATTGACTTGATACATTTGTATTGTCGTGAATAGGTTTTTTAGCTGATGAAAACGTAGTATTGACGGAGACATAATCATATTATGCCATCTGAAGTTGGATGAAAGCCCCAGCCGCATCTTGGTATGGATACATCTATGCAACAAAATGGGTGTTTGCCGTATTTCTTCAAGTAAAGTAAAGTAAAGGAAGAATAGTGATCCGTCGACGGTGATGTCATTAGAAATGAAGCATGGGTTATGATTGCAGAGCCGTGAGGAGTGAAATGCCCGTGATGTTTTAAAAGGAGCCAATCTGGTATATGGCTAAGCGATTTAGGGAAAAGAAAAAAAAAGCTAAATAAGAATTTTAAACGTAGTCTTCCCGAATGAGAGTCTTAACACTGCGCCACTTTGCTCGTTTGATCTACGCAAATGGCTAACAGGTCTGATGTCAATGTTGAAGAGCGGTGTTCTGTCATTAAAATGCTCTTCCTCATTTACGATCAAAGGGATTAGCTTCGTGGGAAGATTATTTTTTGAGTTCCACGCGTAATTCGTGAGTCTTTTCCACATTAATTTGTGGATTTTTAGTGCTTTGGTAATCGTATTAAAATGCATAAGAGGTTTACTTCATGCCACAAAATAATCTGCGAATTAGGGCGACAGTTAAATAACAGCTTTCGGAAAAATAGGTACCTATATGAAGCCTGCAGAAGAGAAACGATACAGACATGTTACACGGTGAAATCAGTCGCATAAGATTGCCCATTACCTCTTTAGATTACATCATCCTCGTTCGTTGATGTCTCTCTCTGTTTTTATCATGTTAGGCTTTATAGTTGCTGACACTGATGTTCGTTGTGGTTCCGTGCTGCCCTAAATGCACGTTTTGCTATGGAAAATACGTTTGATCATTTCTTATTGTGTATAACGCAAATTTGTCGCAATTTATAAGCTATCTCAAGAAAATCATTATTTTCATAACTAAGCTTTTGCAAGCAATTCAAGACGAATGTTTAATATTTATGGGTAAAAAAAGTATTTCAACTGATGTTGCAATGCCTGCGAAATTCTTGATTTTGGTTTTGCAACTGTGTCGTTACTTTGTGAGGAATCTACGAGTAATTGCTTGCAGTTAGAAAATGTCCATTCACATGCAGCTTTGCTCCTAACATTTTACTGAACAAGGTAGTTAATTACGTATGGTACTAAAATCCTACATGAAAGAAGCTAAGATCATATCTTCTCCCCATTTAAGATTTCCGTAGTTTCCCAGGTGATTTCAGACGAATCCTTCAAAGCACTGAAGGCAATAGACAGTAACTACCCACACCATTTCGCTTTACTATGTTACCTTTCTCTGGCTATCTCGCAGTCTAGGATACGTTAATCTCCAACAGGGGAAAGGACCAAACCGCCAAGTCGCACATTCTTGAATGACGAGATACGGCTGGTCTAGCATTCCATTAAGAATGTATGGACTATCTGGCTATTTGCTTTCCGAGAAACCAGTCAGTAATTTCTGAGCGAAGTTTGCTCTGAATTATGATGCAGCAATGCTTTGGATACTATCCATTTTAATGCCAGCTTTCTTGCCAAGCTGCAATTTCTTTTTATGGTTGAATTTCTTGAAACATTCTCTCTAACGTGACATTTGTTGAACATACCTATCCGCAAGCACTCATTAAAAACCGGCTCATCCTTTTTACGCATTTCGAGGACTTTACACAGTACTCCAATGTGTTCTAGTGTAAGGGGCAGAGAGTATGTCGCTACAGGGACTTGAGCAAATCTGCCGAAAGGTGAGTGCTGTCGTACGCGTCGACGTTTCCAGAACTGTTTTAACCGACTGTATGGTTGGACGACTCTTGAAAGGACAGGGGTCATGCAAAACTCACTGTGTTTCTTGTTCGTGCACAATAGTCCCAAGAGATACATACGGTTTTCAGCATGAGAAAGACGCGACTTTGGAAACTAGCCCGAATTACCACTAAGTAAAGACGAAACGCACAAATCCACTTACGAATATTTACCTATGACAAATCTCCGTCCTTCAGCTTTGACAAAGGTCTTCTTTTACTTTTTATTGTTGTTTCATTCTTCCGTTATTAGCTCGGACCAAGTTTTTACATACGAATTCGTAAAGGTTGAGGATATTATCTATGATTAAAAGAACCTTCTGACATAAAAAATACTGTGTGCAAGAACGAACCCAGTGAGCAGCGTGTGAGGACAGCTGTAACACTCCCCGGTAACCCCTCTCCACACCTAGAAAAATGTCTCTTCGCACTCCGAATTCACATCCTGCGACGCCAGACAGACATTTCTCCGTTCAGTATCATTTTAAAGATAGACAGAACAGGTAATGGATAATTTATACTTACTAGCAGCAAATGTTCAAAGAGTCGTTAAATCTCAAAACTGTCAACCACAATAGGTCTATGTACGTACTTCGTTGTGTAGCACCGCACCTTTGGTGTCTAAAATGAAGTGTCACTCACACATTGTCTATAACATACACATAATAAATCTATAAAAATTCGCAAATAGGAGTTCATGGCATGTCAGCATCGCAGTGAAGGTTTTTACATAGTAACGGAAGTGCGATTACGAAGTTGTGCACGAAATATCCATTGGCAAAGTAAAAAAGTTACTGCAATATTGGAAAGGCAGTAAGCTGTTTTTATTGTTAAGTTTCCAAAATGACAGCTGTTGCTTACGAATTTGACGAATACATAGCCTTTACGCAAACGTTATTCAGTCTCTACATTGATCAAGCAGTAAAGGCAAATGTTTGAAAAGGCTGCTACGGTCGCAGGTTCGAATCCTGCCTCGGGCATGGATGTGTGTGATGTCCTTAGGTTAGTTAGGTTTAAGTAGTTCTAAGTTCTAGGGGACTGATGACCACAGCAGTTGAGTCCCATAGTGCTCAGAGCCATTTGAACCATTTTTTTGAAAAGGCAATTAACGTTCAGCGGGAATAAATAAAAACTTTAAAACTTGCCTACGACATTTTGATTACCCTAGATATGGCAAAGGATTTGGAAGAGAAGCTGAAAGTAATGCATCGTGTCTTGAAAAGAGGCTGTAAGATGAATCTCATCAAAAGTAAAACTACGGTAATAGTACCTAGTCGAATTAAAAAGGAAAAGACACACTTACGGCAGTAAATGAGTTTTGTTTGGGCAACAAAATGAATGACAAACGCCGAAGTAGAAACGACACAAAATGCAGACTGACAATAGCAAGAAAACTGTTTCTGAAAAAGAGAAATCTGTTAATATCAAATATACATTGACCAGCCAGAACTTTATGACCACCGAAGTACTATCGATATGAACCCGACCATGTGATAACAGTGTCACCTGGTGAGGAATGGCTTTTAGTCAGACACATGTATGTTGCATGAAGTAACAGGGAGCGTTCTGTCCATGTGTAGAATGGAGAGTGTGGCCAAGGGTAGGTTGTGATGGCCTGCAGTCTCGCACGAGCATTTCAGATTCTGCGAGACCTGTCGGGTGTTGGAGGAGTGCTGTGATGAGTGTTTTCAACACGTGTAGAAACTAAGGGAAAACCACGTCCAGATGGCGAGGGGTTAGGCGGCCACTCCTCATTACAGACGTCGGACGTCGGAGGCTAGGAAGACTGGTAAAACAGGGCAGGTGTCGAACTATGGCGGAACTAACATCGGACTAATTCTGGGCAGAATACAAGTGTGTCTGAACACCCAGTCTACCAAACACTCCTAGTGATGGGTCTCTGCAGCCGACGACCCGCGCCTATGCCAATGGGAACACCACGGCATCTGTATTTACGACTGAAATGGGTACGTGACCATCGGCACTGGACGTTGGTGCAGTTTCAGAGCTCTGCATAGTCCAAAGAATCCCGATACCTTCTTCATCAAGCCGATGGGAGGGCACGAAATTGTCTTCCTGAGGAACAGCTCCTTACCATCTGTGCTGGGGGATGGAGACAAGCTGGCGGCGCTTCCATTATGCTCTGGAGAACGTTCATGTGAGTACCCATGGGCCCAGTGGAGCTCGTGCAAAGCACCATGACGGACAAAGAGTATCGTACGCTGTTTGCAGACCACGTACACCCCTCGCTGACGATCATGATTTCCGAAAGCTGTGGTATTTTTCAGTAGGGTAATGCTCCATGTCACGAGGCTAGGAGTGTCATGAAGTGGTTCGAGAAACACAGTGGCGAGTTCCATTTGACGTGCTGGTCCCCCAGCACGCCAGATCTGAACCAGATCGAACACGTCTATAATTTGATTGAATATGGCGCAGAGCTCATCGGCCCCCTTACCCGACTTCAGGAAAATCAGGTAATCGTGTGTGCAGATGTGTGCCAACTCCCTACAGCGACCTACCAAGCCCTCATTGCTTCCATGACACGACGCGTTGCCGATGTTTTTCGAGTCAAAAGTGGACATACCGGCTATTAGGTAGGTGGTCAGAATGTCCTGGCTGGTAAGTGTAAATTTAAGTGCTCGGAAGTCTTTTCTGAATGTATCTGGATTGTAGAGGATCGTGGGCGATAAATAGTTCAGATAAGAATACAAGCTTTAAAAAATATGGCTGGTAAGTGTAAATCTAAGTGTTCGGAAGTCTTTTCTGAATGTATCTGGATTGTAGAGGATCGTGGGCGATAAATAGTTCAGATAAGAATACAAGCTTTAAAAAATATGGTGCTACAGAGGAACGCTTAAGAAGCTTAGAGAAGAGTAGATGGAATCACTAATTACGAGGTACTGAATGGAATTGGAGAAGAAGGCTTGGCTCGACTTGACTAAAAGAAGGGTTGGGTTGACAGGACACAGCATTAGGCACCAAGGATTTGTTAATTTGGTCATCTAAATAGGTGCGGGAAGGGGGGAGAAAAAAAGGTGTAGGGGAGACCAAGAAATGAATGCAGTAAGCAGTTTGAAATTGATTTAGATTGCAGGAATTTTGCAGACGCCAAGAGGCTTTCACAGGATGCCCTATCCTGGAGAGCCGCACCAAACCATTCTTTGGACTGTAAAACAAAACACCAGTCTATCAGTCCACCGAGGTATGCCACTTATAACTTGACTCCAACCTATGCTGCCCTGTCTTGGCTGTTACGGTATTCCCTGGACACACTAGCTTGTAAGATATCCTTTAACTAATTTTCAAGTTCACAATTGACTTTGATTGCTGCTTGGTTACCTATACTTTATCTAAGGACATTATTAATACTGATAATTCACACGTTGCTTTTGTACGCCAATTGGCACATGGTTTGCGCCAGGAGCGCCACCTGCCCTGGTCGCAGAGTAACTACGCTGGCCGATTACACTCAGTCGGTTGTGAGCTCTGCAAGATCCATGTACTAATTTATATTTACGTGACAAACCCTATTTGTAGGGCCACATCTTAATTTTGACAAATGGATCCACGCCGACGATGGTACACGGCGATGGTACATTAATCCTTACTAATGTAAAATTGTAAGTACCAGTCGTCATTCTCATATTTCTGTAAAGCAAGAGCTCTCTAATTATGTTAAAATCTATTCTTGACTTAAGTTTCATACTTTTCTAATGTAAGCTATGATGTTCATTGTCCTTAGGCCGCCTTGTGAAGAAGACAGATTTAAATTTGTTGAAACCTAGGTAAAGAATTATTTATCCATTGCAACTGGTCGGCTGTTTATAATTTTATTACGTGGAACCGTTGCTGTTGTGCAGCTATGTTTAAAATACTTACCTATAGTTGTCAATTATTGTTGTCTTTCCATCAGTCAGATTTCTTTGTTTTCTCAATATGAATGCCGCTGCTAAAGAATTCTGTTTGATAATTTTGAAACACAATTAACGTAAAATGAGTAGTATTTTGTTGCTCGAGAATAGATTATACTAAACTCAACACACGCAACACTCTAATATGTGCCACGGTTACAGTCTGTACTTCCATTCTGAAACTTTGTATGTAATTATGTGAAACACATTACCCTCAATCTTACCTACGTCACACAATTCTGTCTGCAACACGAGCCTCAGAAAACTTTGAACTATCACTGTCCGTGAACAGTATACATCATACTTCCTCATTTTTCAAAACCCGACAGCGACGACCTTCCTGCAAAGACTCAAACTGCTCGCATCTTAAACGTTGAAGTAATTTATCTACATTTGCGCTCCAGAAAGGCTTATCTCCTCTTACATTAGCTTGGAGGTCGATAGTGACTAGCCAGTCAGTGAAGTAATAAGTAAGGCAATGTGTAGAAAGTAAATTATAGTGTACATGGTAGTCTTTGCGTCCAACTTCTTGAGGTAATAACTCACCTGTGGAGTAACAACTTTTGTTGCAGGCAAAATTTTCGTTAACGCTGTGCGCCGACATTAGGCGTCCTTCTGTTTTAGTTGTGCCACTGAGAGACAGCGCTCTATTGGCATTCTGTGACGTACAATTAGAGATCAGAAACGGAGCGAAGCACAGTCTTGTGTTGCGGGTTGCGTACTTCACAAATCAAGACGTCGCCTTTTAATCAATGCTAACGGGAGCCCTTCGTTCGCGCTGTAGTTCCGAGATTATGACGAGAATGACAACTGTGGCGCTGCAGTCGCTTCGTACTTGTTACTCTCTATTATTGAATCATGCGGGGGTGTAAGGCTATTAGTGACCTATCGTTAGTACTGAAGATGAGTACACGTTATAGTTACCGTAAACTAGCAATGAAAAGGTGAAGAGTGCTACTGTCGAGACTAGATGGCCTTTAACGAAACTGTTTTTTGTGAGACGGTAGAGGGTGTAAGACGAAAATTGGTTCAAAATGGTTCAAATGGCTCTGAGCACTATGGGACTTAACATCTGAGGTCATCAGTCCCCTAGGATTAGAACTACTTAAACCTAAGTAACCTAAGGACATCACACACATCCATGCCCGAGGCATGAATCCAACCTGCGACCGTAGCGATCACCTAGACGTGTCTGCAGCTAGTAATGTAGCGGTTAGCATTGCTGCGTGTTGATCACAGGGTCCCAGGTTCGATTCCCGGCCCGGTTGGGGATTATTTCTGCCCAGGAAGTAGGTGTTTGTGTTCTCCTCATCATCATCATTCATGACACTGGCAAGATCGGACAGTGTAAAAAATTGGACTGTGTAAAAATTGGGGCTTCGTACAGGCGCTGATGACCGCGCAGTTGGGCGTCCCACAAACCAAACATCATCATTACACCTAGGCGTCTGATCTACATCTACATCTACATCCATACTCCGCAAGCCACCTCACGGTGTGTGGCGGAGGGTACCTTGAGTACCTCTATCGTTTCTCCCTTCTGTTCCAGCCTCGTATTGTTCGTGGAAAGAAGGATTGTCGGTATGCCTCTGTGTGAGCTCTAATCTCTCTGATTTTATCCTCATGGTCTCTTAGAGAGATTTACGTAGGAGGGAGCAATATACTGCTTGACTCCTCGGTGAAGGTATGTTCTCGAAACTACAACAAAAGCCCTTACCGTGCTACTGAGTGTCTCTCCTGCAGAGTCTTCCACTGGAGTTTATCTATCATCTCCGTAACGCTTTCGCGATTGCTAAATGATCCGGTAACGAAGCGCGCTGCTCTCCGTTGGATCTTCTCTATCTCTTCCATCAACCCTATTTGGTACGGATCCTAAACTGCTGAGCAGAATTCAAGCAGTGGGCGAACAAGCGTACTGTAACCTAATTCCTTTGTTTTCGGATTGCATTTCCTTAGGATTCTTCCAATGAATCTCTGTCTGGCATGTGCTTTACCGACTATCAACTTTATATTACCATTCCATTCTAAATCACTCTTAATGTGTACTCTTAAATAATTTATGGAATTAACTGCTTCCAGTTGCTGACCTGCTATTTTGTAGATTAATGATAAGGGATCTATCTTTCTATGTATTCGCGGCATATTACACTTGTCTACATTGAGATTCAATTGCCATTCCCTGCACCATGCGTCAATTCGCTGCATATCCTTCTGCATTTCAGTACAATTTTCCATTGTTACAACCTCTCGATATACCACAGCATCATCCGCAAAAAGCCTCGGTTAAACTTCCGATGTTATCCACAAGGTCATTCATGTATATTGTGAATAGCAACGGTCCTACGACACTCCCCTGCGGCACACCTGAAATCACTCTGAACACTCTGTAGGTGAATCGCATCCCACACGAGAGTACAGTCTTCTCACACACTGGTCGGCAGCGTCCGCGGTCGAAACCAACTCTGATCCGTGAGTTCCTACGCGGGCCGGTAATCCACGAGACCTCGGCTACAAGCATTGCGGATTTTTCCGCCGGCCAGCCGCGGGGCTGCAGTTTTAGCAGGGCGGAGCGAGCGCACGCCGCTGTAGGGACAGCTGGCCGCGCACGCGGCGTGTGCTGTCAGCGGCGTCGGCTTACACAGACGTTTCCTCCTCCCGGAAATTTCGCGAGTGTGTTCCCGTGTCGCCACTCTCTGGAGCCGGCGGTCCGCGGCCGCTTAAAAGGGGGCGCTAATCGACGCCACGAAAGCTGGCGCGACACCCGCTGCGGGCAGGCGAATAAAAGAGGGAAAAAAAGACCGAGCTGGCGGGGGTGGATGTGGGGGTGGCAGGTCGCTAATACCCACCGGCAGTCCGGCGACGGGGCGATCCACAGTTTCCGCACCACCGGACGTCAGCAGCTTAACTTCACCCCCCGACGGCCGACACTGTTCTCTCTCTCTCTCTCTCTCTCTCTCTCCTCTCTCGTGGGAGAGAGGGTGTTGGGGAAGCGTGTTTTTTATACCCTTGTATTCTTTTTCTGGCAGCTTAAAATTGCTCTTTTCGAATATAAAGAGCCCTCGCCCCTCCTATTCCCTGTCTAATGTAAGTTTTTTTTTACTCCGTTACGTGTAATTAATTAAAATTTTCTAAACGAGCACTTCTCCAAGAGGCCACCGCGGAGGGCGAATAAACGCCAAGTTTCGCCTTCCCCTTCGGTGGCACACCGCTGGGCGGTTTGGGAGGGGTCGCCGAGATCGGGAACCGGTGCCTGTTGGTGGCACAGATTTAAAACGAAAAACTTTGTCGTACTGCGCGATTCCGGGTCGCTGGGCACTTTTTCATTGTTCCGCAAACTGCTTCTCGCCAGGAACAAACCTAATGACTGGGGTTATTTTTCCCCGAATAAGCTACAAAATGCCCTCTTTATACGTTAACTCGCAGACCATTTCCTGTAGTTCATCACCACAGCGCATAAATTACTTTCGGAAGCATGGCGCATACTTATTAGTGCTAATAATGATCTACATATCTACAATCAAATTCCGCAATAGGTATGGAAAAAACGGAACGCTTAAAACCGATACCGATATTTTCGTATTGAATAACGTGTATTTTTCGGTGTTTGCTTTGTCTCGGTTACAGCAGCTATTTTTGTTTTGGTGATAACCGGGTATCTACCAATTTGTTATAACAGTGGTACTAAGATTTTATAACAAACGAGTTTCGAATGAAGTTATGTGGCTTCTTTCAGATCCATACACGAATGATACGGATGAAAGGAGTCGATCTACAAATCAACACATCATAGAACGACTATTTATGAACAGATAGGACAATAAATATTGGCCATTGGATTTATCATTATTGAAACTGTAACTAGTCATGTATTGCTCAGGGTGTATGCCAAGTTTCGTCCACTATCTAAATTGTTCAGAATAATTTTTGAAAGACAATTGTCGGTTTTATCAGTAAAAATCAATTGTATTACAATTCCCGTTAAAAAGTAAAGATATATTACACTAAAAACGAATTTTTCATTCGAAATAGTTAAAAAAAAGAAAAAGATGCCACAAATTTTACAAAAATGTTAATTATTTGCCATTTCCATGAAATAATAAAAGAGAAAGCAAGTTATAGCAACTGCAATAAATTACAAATTCAACAACTGATTCGTAGTTTAAAATATAGGTTGATAGTAGCTGATCTGCAGTCTGTGTCTACATAATATGCCTTTATCTGCTTGTAGCATTTTGAAATAGACAAAAGTAGAGTCCTCCAAATTGAGTTTTTCACTCTTTAGCACTGATGATTTGTAACTCCCAAATAGTGATATGATCCTCGATTACAACAGAAAAATTTGAAAAATAGTATCTGTAGGAGAATACTGGTGAATTTAACGTAGTGTTCAACACTTCATTAATTTCCAAGAAAAGAGCGAGCAGTGGACAAACAAAGTTTTCTTTTATTTACATATTTTATTCGATATTTCAGTTCCATCCATCTAGGAACGTGCTGTGCAGAAGTCTTGTGGGAGTTTTAAAATAAAAAAACTTTGTTAGACGTCTACGTTTATTGCTGTAAATAATAGCAATAAAACCCCGAAAATCGGTTACTTCGTTGGTTTGAATAGTCAGGTTGAACAGGGGGTGAAAAATCCGGTATAGTCGAAAACCGCTTGTTTTGGAAGAACTGTCATCTCAAGTGACGGCATTTCGTGCTTCGCAGTCGCTTCCCAACTTGCTGTTCAAGTCGCGAATGGTAAGCCTCCATGGGAACTCTAATCTCTTTACCATCGTAGTCAACTCTCAAGGTCTGGTTCGTAGGAGAAAACAGTATACTGCCTGAATCCTCTAGCAACGCACGCTTTCGGAGTTAAACAGTACATCGTATCGTAATGTACAGTGCTTCTCTTATAGCACTGGATGACCATATCCGTGACGCTTTAGCACTTACTAACCAAATCTGTGACGAAACGCGATGGTCTCTTTTGGACCTACTTTGTCGATATTATCTTATACAGGTCGCATACTGACAAGCAGTATTCACAAATGGGTAAATGAGAGTTTTGTGAGCTACTTTCATAGTGCGTCGACTACACTTCCCGACCATTCTTCCAATGAACGTGAATCTGGAGAGTGATTTTCAGCGCTCGTTTCACTTTAAGTCGTGTCGTACGTACGTTCCCAAATATTTAACGGATGTGGCTGCTTCTGCTTATTATCTGCAAACCGACCGAGCGACTTGCCACACTGGTTAGCCCACTGGACGCCAACTCGGGAAGACGACGGTTCAAAATCCCATCCAGCCATCGAGTTTAAGTTTTCTGTGATTTCCCTAAATCGCTTCAGGTAAATGCTGAGATGACTCCTAATAAAGGGCATGGCCGATTTCCTTCCCCGTCCTTATCCAATGCGAACTTGTGCTCCGTCATTAATGGTCTCGATATAGACGGATCGATAAGCTAATCTTTTCTTTCCTTCCAGCTTTGCGACTTCTCTCTGTACAACATCTTCATGGAACCTCCGACTTTATCCGCAATATCAAATACAATGGTACGTCTTACACGATATGCAGTCCTGTATTTTCGTGTGTTCTTCATTTAAACAGCTCTGTCAACAAGCATTGTCTTTAACTTCGCTGACTTGCGTGAGTTCAATAATCAAACGTCTGGGAAGTACAGTATAACACAAACACCAGTCTTCACACCTCCTACACAATTTTTAGAAGTCGTATCTCATAAATGCATCCCAATTGTTTCGCTAACAGACGTGTAATACGTTTCTCGTGGGACGTCAGGAAAAACACATGACAGGGTTAGTTTTTAAATCAATGTTGTCCAATATGTTTCAGGATATCTGTGACTTACGAAATATTTCCTCACACTACCACTCAAAGAATGTCTCGTTCATGTAAAGTTCTAAAAATACGACTGACGGAGCAAATTTGCGTTCAGAACCAAGAAAAGGTGCATAGTTTTGAATTAATAGCAACAAGTTTTCGCTGATCTCTTATGTATATGGCCATTTCGATGTCCGACGAATTTACAAGTTTAAATTTTATCATCAGTGAGAAAATCTAACATTTAAGGGTACATTTACTTCAGATTTCTATCTGATAATCGTCTAAACAATTTAACAGATTTTACCGTAGGTAATCTCCTAATTTGGTACTTATAAAACGGAGAAATCACAAGTGTGTTAAAACAACAGCTATTTTTACCAGAAACGAAATTTAATGGAAAATAAATGTGGGCCTAATAGGGATTTACCTTGCTGCGATTATAGAATGTTTGCGTTTTGTCACAGTGAGAACCTAGGCATTTGACGACGCCAGTTCTCGCAACTTAACGTTTTCTCTAAGTGCAGCGCAGCTGAAAAGTAATGTAACAACTTGCTCTTTCTCTACAGTTGGCACCACTGATAACAACCACATCGTAAGCACCGGTCAGGTCGTATAAAGCACCACTTAAAAGCATTGTGGTAATATTCCAGAGGCGCCACCTCCATATATAACTTCGCTTTATCATTTGCGACATCTTAAAACTTTCGTTTCAGATAATAAGGCCGTGGAACATATTTTATTGCTTCGCGTACCCTTTCCGCGATCAACGCATTACTCAGCCTCAACGCTCCTCATTATTTATTCACGTTCTTCCTTCTTTTAAGTGTTCCCCTTTAGAATAAAGGCAGTCTAGTGCAATCCATTAAGCAAACTGTACCCTTTAGGACTTTCTAATAGGTGATCATTATATGCTTTGCATATTGCCGATTATTTATGAAGTTTGCTGAACATCTGTGTTCCCTTTTAGTATCCTCAATTTACTTTACAGCTTATTTCCTTCACAAACAGAACTTTGTTAGCATATCGAACTATCTGGATGTTGAGACACATCGTACTTACATAGCTGTATATTCACTGACATGCGAATTTTTTATTTTCTTGATACAAATGAGATGGGGCGTTTGGGAGTAGCAGCTTTTAAACGCAGTCCAGTAATCGCAAATTAGACCTTGTGTAATTAACTAAATCACTTCTGCTGAAGGTCGAGGTGGCACGGCGCAAATGGCTCTGAGCACTATGGGACTTAACATCTGAGGTCATCAATCCCCTAGAACTTATAACTACTTAAACCTAACTTAAGGATATCACACACATCCATGCCAGAGGCAGGATTCGAACCTGCGACAGTAGCGGTCGCGTGATTCCAGACTGTAGCGCCTAGAACCGCTCGGCCACCCTGGCCGGCGAGATAGCACGTATAAGAAGGCTATACCGTTACGAATGACTGTATAACATTCCTATATTTCTAAAGTTACCGTATTTTTATTTATTAAAGTACAGACTGAAAACAGTATGTATGTTTAGGTGTTGCGGTCAGACACCAGTAAAGGCGTCAAATTTTTTAAAGCAGAATACGATATTTGTAAATGAAGAAACGCAAAACTACTTAATTATATCTGTGACGTAGCACAGACAGTGGTTTCAAATTATAGATCGACAACTTAGTTCGCTGAATAAGAGCGTGTTATTAATAAATTTGAACACCCTAAACTAAAAGCAACTTAACTCTCTGTACATGAGTTTTGGCGGTAAGCACGCAGCTGACAGCATCTCCGACAACCAGCTAAGAACTAGTTCTGCTCGTAAATAATCATTTCCGTTGCATGTAACTGATCAATGGAAACGGTCCAGGCGCACCCGAAGCTGGAGATCAGTGTTATAGAGAAGACATGTGCTAACACCAGTTACGAAATGCGTTACACGTAGCTGCTCAGCTACTTCGAGTTTTACGACCCAGAAACGTCTTTTACTGATAATGAGCTAACGGAAAAAGGCCACCTCACGATGACAGTAATTGTCGAAACAGACAATAGCAGTATCATAATTCGTACTACAAGTGATAAAGAAGAGTTAAAATATCTAGTAACTGAAGTTCCACGAAGTTCAAGCCATTCGATGGCATATACAAATAAAGTTAGAAAGTTTTTCCTTGATTGTTTTGTATTTTATCTTTCCACTATTTTTTATAAGTGATAGATTTTGAGCCTTTCAACTTACACAGTAAAATAAGATGGATTAAGATTATGAAATTATGTAGACATTACTCATTGTTTTTTAATTTCATTTTATACTTGGTTTCTTTTATACTTCAAATATCGTAAAATAACAGGAGGGTTCCGTGGTGCAAGGCTGTCACTGTGTCGGCTTTCGTGAATAGCCGCAGTCAGCATTTATTGAGAGACCTTGTCGATATTTGTTAGCAGGGTGTTACGCCGTGGTCGAAGGCTTGTTTATGTCCCTTTCTTCCGTACCACTGGAGGCATCCTCAGAAGCTATAAAAACTTAGTTGATTTCAAACCACTCAGCAAACTGAACTGTTTATGCATCACCACAAGACGGCCGGAAACCGATGTCTTCATACAACTGTCAAACATGGCGAAGGCGCGCCTGTGTGTCTTATGGAGCTTCTGCTGCAGAGTTGGTGCTGTTTGCTTTATATCACGACTTGTCTAATTACAGTCCTTCTCCTCTCCCGTTACGCACCCTAACATCGAGTTTACCATTGTGACGGAGATGAAAGAAAAATTACCATTTTTAGATGTTATACTTGAACAAAAATTAGATGGGTGGCAAGGGCACGCTGTTTACCGGAAGCCACAGCTTACTGGCCGATAAGCTTTTTTCATCCAGCCTATAAGAGAGCATAATCATCTTGGAGTTGAAGCTGTTTAACAATACATGTGTTTTTGGATAGGGTCCACCTTTAGCAAAACACAATTTTATTTTTTAACCCAGACATGTTTCACTGCAGTTGCAGCATCTTCAGTGGGCTTATATTTTATGACCGTTAAAGATAAAGAATGTTATTTGCTGTTTGTATACATGTAACTATTAGTTTTTAAATCATAATTACAGATAATTGAAAAAACAAAGTTATGAATTCATGCCTTTTTACCACGTGGTGTTCGCCCCCGGTAGCTGAGTGGTCGGCGCGACGGACTGTCAATCCTAAGGGCCCGGGTTCGATTCCCTGCTGGGTCGGAGATTTTCTCCGCTCAGGGACTGGGTGTTGTGTTGTCCTAATCATCATCATTTTATCCCTATCGACGCGCAAGTCGCCGAAGTTCCCTCAAATCGAAAGACTTGCACCATGCGAGCGGGCTACCCGACGGGAGGCTTTCGTCACACGCCATTATTATTATACCACATGGTGTGGTTTTTCTGATGTACTGCGTTCCTACAGTCACTGTAGAAAACTATATGAATTCATACCTTTTTAACACAAGGTGTGGTTTTTCTGATGTATTGTGTTTCTAGAGTCACTATCGGAACGTCATGAAACTACACTCCTGGAAATGGAAAAAAGAACACATTGACACCGGTGTGTCAGACCCACCATACTTGCTCCGGACACTGCGAGAGGGCTGTACAAGCAATGATCACACGCACGCCACAGCGGACACACCAGGAACCGCGGTGTTGGCCGTCGAATGGCGCTAGCTGCGCAGCATTTGTGCACCGCCGCCGTCAGTGTCAGCCAGTTTGCCGTGGCATACGGAGCTCCATCGCAGTCTTTATCACTGGTAGCATGCCGCGACAGCGTGGACGTGAACCGTATGTGCAGTTGACGGACTTTGAGCGAGGGCGTATAGTGGGCATGCGGGAGGCCGGGTGGACGTACTGCCGAATTGCTCAACACGTGGGGCGTGAGGTCTCCACAGTACATCGATGTTGTCGCCAGTGGTCGGCGGAAGGTGCACGTGCCCGTCGACCTGGGACCGGACCGCAGCGAAGCACGGATGCACGCCAAGACCGTAGGATCCTACGCAGTGCCGTAGGGGACCGCACCGCCACTTCCCAGCAAATTAGGGACACTGTTGCTCCTGGGGTATCGGCGAGGACCATTCGCAACCGTCTCCATGAAGCTGGGCTACGGTCCCGCACACCTTTAGGCCGTCTTCCGCTCACGCCCCAACATCGTGCAGACCGCCTCCAGTGGTGTCGCGACAGGCGTGAATGGAGGGACGAATGGAGACGTGTCGTCTTCAGATATGAGAGTCGCTTCTGCCTTGGTGCCAATGATGGTCGTATGCGTGTTTGGCGCCGTGCAGGTGAGCGCCACAATCAGGACTGCATACGACCAAGGCACACAGGGCCAACACCCAGCATCATGGTGTGGGGAGCGATCTCCTACACTGGCCGTACACCTCTGGTGATCGTCGAGGGGACACTGAATAGTGCACGGTACATCCAAACCGTCATCGAACCCGTCATTCTACCATTCCTAGACCGGCAAGGGAACTTGCTGTTACAACAGGACGATGCACGTCCGCATGTATCCCGTGCCACCCAACGTGCTCTAGAAGGTGTAAGTCAACTACCCTGGCCAGCAAGATCTCCGGATCTGTCCCCCATTGAGCATGTTTGGGACTGGGTGAAGCGTCGTCTCACGCGGTCTGCACGTCCAGCACGAACGCTGGTCCAACTGAGGCGCCAGGTGCAAATGGCATGGCAAGCCGTTCCACAGGACTACATCCAGCATCTGTACGATCGTCTGCATGGGAGAATAGCACCATGCATTGCTGCGAAAGGTGGATATACACTGTACGAGTGCCGACATTGTTCATGCTCTGTTGCCTGTGTCTATGTGCCTGTGGTTCTGTCAGTGTGATCATGTGATGTATCTGACCCCAGGAATGTGTCAATAAAGTTTCCCCTTCCTGGGACAATGAATTCACGTTGTTCTTATTTCAATTTCCAGGAGTGTATAACGACTGAAGCGGGAATATTTCACGATGTCCCACATCGGATTCCACATTTTTTTTCAACTGAAATTCTCCGAGCAAAGTAAATAAATAAATTAGTTGACTTCTTATTGAACAAACTGAAGTAGCCTTTCTAACGGCTTACTGAAATCGTATCTCCTGATGATGACAGTGGAGGAAGTCATCGAAGGTTCTCGGATAGACAAATCTGACACGGCTCGAAATCTGTGAAGCAGTTATTCTACTTACAATGAAATGAACACCCTTAGCTGCTTATAGGCGTTGACATACGTCAACGGGGAAAGATGAAAATGTGTGCCCCGACCGGGACTCGAAACCGGGATCTCCTGCTTACATGACAGACGCTCTATCCATCTGAGCCACCGAGGACACAGAGGATAGCGCGACTGCAGGGATTTATCTCTGGCACGCCTCCCGCGAAACCCACACTCTCAACGCATTGTCCCGCACTACATTCGTAGTGCCCCCGCCCATTATACTCATTTCTCGCGGCGCGTTGCCGATTCCCATAAGAGTTCGGGCACTGTTTGTGCATCCGCGCAGAAGAAGAAGATGGTCAAGTGGCCTGTGAGCCTTAACTATATATATATATATATATATATATATATATATATATATATATATATATATATATATATATATACTAAGATGGTATGCGGAACAATACTTTGAGAATGTGGGTTTCGCGGGAGGCGTGCCAAAATCCTTGCAGTCGCGCTATCCTCTGTGTCCTCGGTGGCTCAGATGGATAGAGCGTCTGCCGTGTAAGCAGGAGATCCCGGGCTCGAGTCCCCGTCGGGGCTCACATTTTCGTCTGTTCCCGTTGACGTATGTCAACACCTGTAAGTAGCTAAAGGTGTTCGTTTCATTGTAATTTCGCTGTAACGAGATGCATGGTCACCGATGGTATCCGAAAGAACAGATACCATCTTAGTGTATATATATATAGTTATTCTACTGTTTCTGTGTGGGTGTGTCTTTTTCAATTTCTATGGGTTTTCTGTACGTCTTAGCATAGTAATGATTGGACGTTGATAGAACTACAGTATCGGAGAATCAAAAAATGGTTCAAATGGCTCTGAGTACTGTGGGACTTAACTGCTGTGGTCATCAGTCCCCTAGAACTTAGAACTACTTAAACCTAACTAACCTAAGGACATCACAAACATCCATGCCCGAGGCAGGATTCGAACCTGCGACCGTAGCGGGGAGAATCAAAGTTGGTGATTCTTTGTTACTCACAGAAACGTGCCTTAGGCAACAGTCTACTGTCCATGTAACCAAAAAGAGCAAGGATGTAAATAGCGGCTGCCTTCGCCTGCGTTGTGTGAGTTATCGTGTGATTAGTATCATACAGTATTTGATGTAGACAGTGGAAAGTGGATACTATTTATGTTGGTAAATGGTGAATTTCACCCAGGCAGTTTGTGATATGCACGATAACTGTTAGTCCAGAATTATTACTGACGTAAACAAAGAAAACCGCCTGTCCGTCTTTGTGACTAACACTGATTCGTAAATCAAGAGGGTGATGTAAAGAACACACGGAAACTTGCGGTTTCCCCACAGACAAGTCTCTGTGATTTGCAGAAGACCGATGTGAGTGCGCAGGAATAGACGACGGCTGCCGGGAAGGCAGGTTCGCAGCCTTCGTGCATGCAACATATTAGATGCTATCGCCCTGAAAACATGTCAGCGTTTCATCTGGCACTGTCCGTTGCAGCACGGTACGAGTGATGTCGATGCGTCATGCCACGGCGCGGGCTCGCTGCAACCCCGTCAGGTCCAGACTTCAGGGCATCCGGTCTCATTGCGTATACCACTCACCTCTGGGTAACACGATTCCCATAACGAAGGCGGGCTGGCGGGCGAGCGGGCACGGCCGTGATTAACGCTCCGGCAGCGGCGGACGCGAAGGCGTGCGCTACGAGCGCTCCCGGGTTCTAGATAAACGCGGCCAGGGCGAGGCCCCGCAGAAATATAAGACTCTGCAAGGCAGGCGGGGACGTGCCGCGGGTGTATAAGCGGTGTTCCCGCTCGCAGGTGCCTTGCTCGCCCAGGCCCCGGTCAGTAAGTTTGTCCGTCCAGGGGCCTCGGCGCACGCTTTCATTACCACTGCCTGCCGCGCCCCAGGTATATTATACACATATTAGCCAGTCCGTATGAAAGCCGGCCGTTTCGTGAAGCTGCCGCCAGGTGGCGTACCGGCTGATTAAGCGGGTATTCATACGGCGTGCGGGAGCGCGCAGTCCTTCACGTGTCGCAGCTGCGAGCCAGTTTCTTGCGAGCTTTTTCTGCTGACGCTCGGAAGGCAGTCGGACGCGTCCTTGGTGAGCCTGCGCCGGTAGCTGCGTTCCGAGGCGTCTCTCGCCAGCCTCCGGAGGCGAAGTTTCTTGCTGAAGCCGCCTCAATGTACATGTACTCGCAGACAAAGAGTTTCGGTCAAGGGACTATCTTCGAGACACGGAGTAACACTTGAAACCAATCTGCATTAGCGACGGTTTGAGCTCCGAAATAAAAACGTACGAGCTCTACGCACACCTCAGCGTAATAATACACTACTAGCCATTACAACTGCCACATCAAGAAGACACGCAGATGATAAACGAGTATCCATTGGACAAATACATTATACTAGAACTGACATGTGATTACATTTTCACGCAATTTTGCTGCATAGATCATGAGAAATCAGTACCCAGAACAACCACCTCTGGCAGTAATAACGGATATGACACGGTTGGGTCTTGACTCAAACAGAGCTTGGATGGCATGTACAGGTACAGCTGCCCGTGCAGCTTCAACACGATACCACAGTTCATAAAGAGTAGTGACTGGCGTATTGTAACGAGCCAGTTGATCGGCCATCATTGACCAGACGTTTTCAGTTGGTGAGAGATCTGGTGAATCTGCTGGCAAGGGCAGCACTCGAACATTTTCTGTATCCAGAAAGGCCCGTACAGGACCTGCAACATGCGGTCGTGCATTACCCTGCTGAAATCTAGTGTTTCGCAGCGATCGAACGAAGGGTAGAGCCACGGGTCGTAACACATCTGAAATGTAACGTCCTCTGTTCAAAGTGCCATCAATGCGAACAAGAGGTGACCGAGACGTGTAACCAATGACACCTCATACCATCACGCCGGGCGATAAGCCAGTATGGTGACGACGAACACACGCTTCCAATGTGCGTTCACCGTAATGTCGCCACATACAGAACGTGGATTCATCCGAAAATGACGTTTTTCCATTCGTGTACCCAGGTTCGTCATTGATTACACCATAGCAGGCGCTCCTGTCTGTGATGCAGCGTCAAGGGTAACCGCAGCCATGGTCTCCGAGCTGATAGTTCATGCTTCTGCAAACGCCGTCGGTCTGTTCGTGCAGATGGTTGTTGTCTTCCAAACGTCCCCATCTGTTGACTCAGTGATCGAGACGTGGCTGCGCGATCCGTTACAACCATGCGGATAAGATACCTGTCATCTCGACTGCTTGTGATACGAGACTGGTGGGATCCACCCTCCTGAACACACAGATTCCATATTCTGCAAACAGTCATTGATCTCGATCAACGCGAGCAGCAACGTCGCGATACGATAAAGCGCAATCACGATAGGCTACAATCCGACACCGGCGCCAGTCTTGTGTGAATGCTCTGAGAAACTAATCGTTTGCATATCACAGCATCTTCTTCCTGTCGGTTAAATTACGCGTCTGTAGCACGTCAACTTCGTGGTGTAGCAATTTTAATGGCCAGTAGTGTGAAAAATAAATTTGCATATTATGCTACGAAGACGTGGTGATGGCTTTCTTCGTCAGGTCCTTGAGCGTCGCCACACTTTTCTTGAGCACTGGTTCAGGGTTGTCGAACCGAATGCCACGAAGCTTTGCCGTTAGTGATGGGAATACGTTGCCGGAAAAAAATTAATACACCGGAAAAGACAACGTCGATTTTGATACGATGACGACATATGCCACCTGGAGGATAGAAACTGATAATGGTTTCAAAGTCGTCCAACAGATAGCGTTGTGACACAGCTACCTGAACGCCATCTGTGTCTAACCTTCCACAGAAAACGCTCCCAGCCAGAAGGCTCAATATGTTGCAGGCGTGAGAAGCAAGCATGCAACCATGCCACGGGGGGTACTCGTGGTTCCTACAGCCAATTGAGAGAGTTTGAAAAAGGTCAAATTGAAATTGTGGCCTTCCGAGTGGCGGTACACTCCTTTATGAGAACTGCCAGACACGCTGTACATGCTGCGTCAGATGTGCTACGATGCTCGTGGTCGTGCGGTGGCGTTCTCGCTTCCCACGCCCGGGTTCCCGGGTTCGATTCCCGGCGGGGTCAGGGATTTTCTCTACTTCGTGATGACTGGGTGGTGTTTTCTCTGCCGCTTACAAAATGCAAGTCAGGTCCATAACGCGACGTAGTGGCTGGCGTCTCGACGCTACCCCAGCGACGGTGATTATCGTGCTGACTGCCGAAATTCACTTCAGGTGCACGTAGCCATTTAGCTATTACCGACTGAGCTATCCAGACACAACTCACTGCCCTCCCTCACAGGTTTACTACCACCGCCAGAACCTCTTCTACCTTCGAAACTTCGCAGAAGTTCTCCAGCACATCTTGCCTCGCCAGAAAGTCTCACATCAGTGCACACTCCATTGCAGAGCGAAAATTCATGCTATAAACAATCCCCTATGCGTTGTCTAAGCTATTTCTCCACGATATGAGCGCTAGTCCAACAATGTATTCCGGCCGAGGTGGCCGAGCGGTTCCAGGCACGTCAGTCCTGAACCGATCGACTGCTGCGGTCGCAGGTTCGAATCCTGCCTCGGGCATGGATGTCCTTAGGTTGGTTAGGTTTAAGCAGTTCTAAGTTCTAGGGGACTGATGACCATAAATGTTAAGTCCCATAGTGCTCAGAGCCATTTTTTTGCTACGATGCTAGTATCCTTACATCCGTAGACGAGGTTCTAGACGTCCATGCAACATAGACACCTGCCACGATCGTCGTATTGTAAAGACAGCAGTGGGAGATCGTACAGCTACCATAACACAAATAAGAGGGCTTGTGAATCCAGTCATGCCAACATGAAGTTTTGCGAATTGTTAATTAGTAGTGGGGCTACGGGCACGCACACGTATAACCCCTCTTCCACTCACGCCACAGCATCGACGTGCATGGCTTGAATGGTGCCGTCAGATGATCATCTGGAAGATGGAATGGCGCGCCAGACTCTTCAGGAAAGCAAATTCTGTCTGTATGCAAGTGATGTCCGTATGTGAGCCCGAAGTAGACCTGGTGAGTTCTGTATGATAGTGGTAATTTTTTGAATAAACAAATCCATCAAAACCCTTGATAATCTTATAATGGAAAGCCCCAGTCCAACTGATTGGAAAATAACTCTAATTCGAGGTAAACTGCCTTTTTCTGATTTTTCTGCATTTTGACTGTTTTAATTTTCTAAAGAATCTAACTGTCCCCGCGAGGTAAGTTGGTGTTGTAGTACACAATATTATAGAATTAGATAAAAGTTGCAATAAGATTATGTAAGGCAATGCGTGGACGAAGGGCATTCGAATTGTAATCCAAGTCCTGCGCATCGCGGAAATCGAATACTCGTTCCCTCCTTGCCGTCGATTTTACTTGCTGAGTCCTGCTAACATAATTTTGAGTATTACATGTAGTAAAATCTCTGCCGACGATTTTACCTACTGAATCCTACTAACCGAATTTCCAAGATTACGCGTACTAATTCTGTGTCAAGTGAAAGAACGAAAAAATAATTATCACTCTTTGAATTAAGATTTTCGGGTCAGTCGTTCCAGTATAACCTAAAAAAAAAAAAATGTATCATTGCACTTCGAGGGCAGACTTACACTCTCTTAGTTGGGGAATAGATTGTAGGTAGAGTTTTAATAACGCTGATGTCAGCGTCGTGCAATTTGTTACGCAAGCACCAACTAAAACAATAGTTTTGAATTGCTGTGTAACTTTCGGCAATCCCGGAAATAATGGTGTTGCTCGTGACCTCAGTGTCGATATAGTAGGTCGGTGTTGATATTTGCTGCAGAGCCCTGCGTCGTTTCTCGTGTTGCCTACGTTCTGAGATAGAAACTGAAACAAGCTGTATGCGAGAAATCGTGTAAGAAACACGCAATGGTGCCGTCCCGACCACTGTCCGACAAACCTTATAGTGTAATGATAAAGGTAACACTGTACGCAATGTGTCTCGCATTCGGTCTTTTTACCCTCACCAGGATTAATCTGACATGCTGGTAATTTTAGACTCTTTCTATCATGGTGGTCTCTAACATATCACGCCTTTACTACTTTCTGAATGCAGACGGGGTGATACGCGTTATAATTTAGTCAAAGCTCTGCTTGTTTCGGTGTCCTTCATGACCATTCTGCCAACACATATTAAATCTGAATGGCATGTGTCTCAGCTGAATGATATATCATCGCATACGAAGTGCACCGACCAGCTGAATGATATATCATCGCATACGAAGTGCACCGACGCCCAAGAAACCTCCGCTTCTGGGCGTTGCCATTTTCTTTCTTACTGAGCAATTGAAATACTCGAAAGCCGCTTTCCTCCAACGGCATGTTCTGCCAAGACATCTGTCATTGCTGCCCGTCACTGTTACCACGTTCCTGACACTCTGGTGGGGACGCTGACATACTAGAAGGTGAGAAGTGTCCTTTAATTGCCAGCACGTTCTTGATGCATTACTACGGCGTGTCGAAATCTTAATTTTATTCAGCGGGAGACTTCATCTCTCATTGTCAACGAACCGTTACAGCGCCATGGAAGATAATTCAGACGCTCTAGTGCCATTTGAGCTGTACTAGTAGGCCCTGTATCAAGATAGTCCTGACTGAGAATTCATTTTCACTGACAATGATTTGTTCTGTCGAACGACTTTTCTATTGTCTTCGCGCTGCTATGCTGTTTATCAGTGCCAGGGCAAGTAAAAGACAATTTACATTCTGTCACGAATGTACGTAACTCATCTAGCTTCTTCCAACCTCTTCCACAGAGAAATCAGTTTGCTTGAGAATGACTCGTGCCCTTTCCGTGTACTGTTAGGCTCTGACCACAATAAATAAAGTATTATTCTCTGTGCTTCCAGAATATCTGTAAGAAACGAAAGAAAAATATGCACAAAGAAAGATATGCACCAGTTTCATCATTTGCGTCTCCTTAAAGATGACGTATAGTTCTTTATAAAGCTAACTATTTTCCGGTAGTCACACAAAAATTCAAATGGAAGTTACCGATTTCAGCTGTGACTGGTCTCTGAAGATGGACGTTACAGCCAAAACCAATAATTTCCATTTGAAACTTAGTCACTGTGTTAATAAAGCATTGTATCAATCACAGACGTCACCGTCACAACTGAAATGTCGTTCTTTCCTAATCTAGAGTTCTCCGTGAGTGTTTTCTATATTTTTGGCTGTTCAGTACTTTCAAAATAACCGATATTAGAGTAGTTGCCTCCTAACCTTCTTAAGTGACGTCGCATTCTCCACATCGGAGCCTCAATTAATTTTCCTACATGGTATCCGACGAAATTTTTTTATGTTTCGCCCAGTTAAGATTCATTATCAATCATCCATATATGCAAGGGACCGTTAAGATCCATTCCTACTTCTTTCCTCGCGCTTAGAGAAACTCAGAATGAAGTTACTTCGGCATTGAAGATTTCTTCAATAACACTACAACGTGCTGATTATCTACAGGCGAATTCTGAAAGTTTTTAACGATACTGATATCATTACTCCGCACACTCTGCTGACACTACGCCAGACAGGTTCAGCGACGTTCGAGAGACAAGCACAATCATAAAACGTTGCGTCGGTTGCTGTATAGCTTCTTAACTTCGTGTAGAAACTGTGTCACGTTCCCATTTGGTATGGAGGATAGTAACTGAAATGTTACAGGCAAATTTTTAACAATATGTTGCAATACTTTAGGAAGGCATGATTTTCAGACTCTTCATATTTGTCACTTAGGACACATACATTGAAAGAAAGTCTCGCTCATCTCCTGTCTTCGAAATTAGTCTGAGACTTGTCAAATCGCTCTATACGTATAGGAAGTTAAAAACTTCGCTTTCTTGCTTAGTAGTAAGGCACACAGTACGATTGGTGGTGTTGGGAGATCGGGGCAAGTTAATACACTTTTTTTAAGCTCATATATCTCGATACAAAACACACTCAGTGTTTCCAGCTAGTGACGAAACGAAGAAACTGCTCTAATGGCAAAATTTTTATTGTCTCGTAACGACTTGCCCCATGTAACAAATAGCCCCGGTCTCCCATAGTCTCCTGTTACTTTACATCATCTGAAAACCACAAAATACTTTGTTGCAGTTCATATACACGATGCTATATATTTGGCTTATTTAAATAAAGAAAACAGACACGAACTGTTTTATAATCTCCATATATACATACCAAAACAAAACTGTATCCTTGGAGATCCCACTGATTGTGCCTTAAAGTGAAAACGGCAAAACGCTTCTGAGAGAACTAAAATACAATGCAGCAACGAAAGGTGGTTTTCAACTACAAAACAAATATTACTGCCTCTCATCTTTATCATGCTACAAAACAGTAATATTTAATCGAAAAAATCATAAAGATCTCATAAAAATTCAGCCTTAGTTCAACTGCTGACCAAACGAACCAGCCAAGTTTCTGGACTTTGCTGTTGTAGTTGACCTAACCCTAAATAGTGGTTACTGGTATTTCGCAAAACTTACCTTTGTGTATAAACTTTTTTCTCGTGCCGTTATTATCAATACACATTCCTGAAAATGTGATTACAGAAATCCGAGGGCGGCTTTTGCTTAATACGTCATAAAATCTGGAAAAAATGACCCTTATTCTCTGACCGCAACACTGTCAGGAAAACAAAACGTTTAGCTGAACCACGATTCCCGCTTTTTCGGCCCCTCCCGTCTTATTCCGTGGCCACAAATATGTCACCTTTCCGAAGCTAAGAGGTAATTCGAAAGTAACGAAACGAAACACAGCAGGAAAAGTTTCTTTAAAGCGAGCCATTAGTAGAAGACAGCCTTCGCCAGTGGCAGGTAAGTGGGTAGGTATCACACGTGGGACACAGAATGGCGGCCGGTGTTGGGTCACCCACTCCATTCAGCCGTGTGGGAAAAAAGGGAGCGGCTGCAAGGTTGCGCAGTCCGGTAATTCGTGCCTGGGAATGCGCACTGAATGCCCTCCCCCCTTCCTTTGCCTCCAGCAAATCACAGACACGCCTGGTCGACTCAGTCGGTTATTTGCTGTGTCGACTGTCGACTGCCACCCAACTGGATACCCGTCAGCAGGCTATAAAGTATCGTCACAGTTACTGGTACTGGAAGGTTCACTTCGACTAGAGTATCAGGTCACATATGCAGGGTGTTTCTGAAATGAATGTAAAAAATGAGAGGGCTCAATGCATGGGTCGTAACAAGCAACTTTTACACAGCAACCCATGTCCGCATCCCTTAGCGTTCGGCGCTAGGCATCATTTAAAGCATCTCACGCCGCCGGGAAGGTAGGCCTACCACCCGACATCGGAGTCAACATGGTAGCGGGTCTGCAGGGCAGCGTTTTCAGTTTCTTTGTGACATCAAACAAAAGAGGTGTGCGGTTGGCGTTTCAAAGCGAGCAATACGACGAGAGAGAATATAGGATCCTCACAGACACTAGACGTGATAGCACGGCTGTCTATTACAGAGAGTTGTGTGGAAAAGGTAGCACTTCGCAAATGAAGCGACTGCGAATGTGGGATGGTAATATCTGTAAATCATAATGGTGACAGCATATCAGATATCACACAAGAATGTGTGTTTCCGAGGTCAAAAGTGTATCGTGAGCATTTTTAATATCGCACTTGTAAACCTCTGTAGAGAATGAACACAAGTGTTTGACGAACCGACTGCGAGAGTTAGGGGTGGCTTGTCCCCCCGTCCCTCCCAGTCGGACGGCTGCTCACCCCGTCTTGGTCTATGTGGGTGCCGATCTTGCTTCATTCACTCCCCGAAACTCCCCCTGACAACGGCCAACTGACAGATAAGCCTGTGGTTCACTTGGCCGTTGCAGTGAACAGCTGTTAATGTCGCATCTTTGCCGTTTTCAATTAGTCCTGATGCTGGAAACGCACACTGTCCACTCCAGTGGACAATCGCTACTGGTGCCGTGTCTTGCGGACATTTGCAGCCACGGCACTGCTAAGAAAAGCCAGAAAAGCTAACATTAACTGTTGTCCGCAGCAGTGGACATGTACACAGCATGGTTAACACACTGTATTTGGACTGCACGGAGACGAACGCATCACATACCATTCAGCAACCGACGTGTAACTCGTGCCCATAGCTTTCGCATGACTTTATGACTTTGGCTAGTTATTGTAGCTTCTCAAAAAAATGTTCAGATATGTGTGAGATCTTATGGAACTTAACTGCTAAGGTCATCAGTCCCTAAGCTTACACACTACTTAACCTAAATTATCCTAAGGACAAACACACACACACCCATGCCCGAGGGAGGACTCGAACCTCCGCCGGAAGCAGCCACACAGTACTTGACTGCAGCGCCTTAGACTGTAGCTTCTCCGTTGGCGTTCCATCAAAGGAATGTTAAACGCGTTCAGAGTCTTCGGTCCTTCACAGTGGACATGGACTTGCCGGAGAGAGCGTAGAACGTACGCAGCCGTAGATAGCTCCTTTCAGGGAACACGGTAGGAATCATTGTTGTTTACACGAGGCACAGTAGTGGCGGAGTGAGCCGCGTTGGCCAACAGCTGAGGGCAGCGCGTCGCAGGCCGCTGCGTCGCCCACGGGACAGGCGCAGCCGAAGCACGCACACCTGTGCCGACCGGGCGGCCTTGGGCGCAGCACCTGAAAGGCCGCGGACGCTCACGCACATGCGTAGCTGCGTTTCACAACGTGACCTCCGGCCCTGCTCGCTGGCCGCTAGCCGCTAGCCGCCGCTCCGCCACGCCTGTTTGCGACCGCGGCGGACACAATTCCAGCGGCGTCCGTACTGCTGCGCGGGTTACTTCAGCTAAGCCTTTTCTGTCTTTCTTTATTTCCGTCTCAGCATTAACAAACTTCTTTGGCTGAAGTGAATCTCTCTCTCTCTCTCTCTCTCTCTCTCTCTCTCTCTCTCTCTCTCTCTCTTCTCTCTGTGTTGTTTTTTATTTTCACGTCAAGTTCCATAGGAAGCAATGGAGGAGCAGCTCTCCAGTGTCATGGAACGTGTCAGTGCATGAAATAACAACATAAAAGTACGCTTGTTCGCCCACTGCTTGAATACTGCTCAGCAGTGTGGGATCCATACCAGATAGGTTTGATAGAAGAGATGGAGAAGAACCAACGGAGAGCAGCGCGCTTCGTCACAGGATCATTTATAATAGCGAAAGCGTTACGGAGATGATAGATAAACTCCAGTGGCAGACTCTGCAGGAGAGACGCTCAGTAGCTCGGTACGGGCTTTTGTTGAAGTTTCGAGAACATACCCTCACCGAGGAGTCAAGCAGTATATTACTCCCTCCTACGTATATCTCGCGAAGAGACCATGAGGATAAAATCAGGGAGATTAGAGCCCACACAGAGGCATACCGACAATCCTTCTTTCCACGAACAAGACGAGACTTGAATAGAAGGGAGAACCGATAGAGGTACTCAAGGTACACTCCGCCACACACCGTTAGGTGGCTTGCAGAGTATGGATGTAGATGTAATAACAGATGAAAATAAAATGTTTATGAGCCCAAAAAAAGTCAAGCCACAAATTTTAATAAACGCAATCAACAATACAACAATAGAAGACGTGACCCCATGAGGAAACTCTTCAGTTTCGATTTGAAAGTGTGTGGATTACTACTAAGATTTTTGAATTCTTGCGGTAGCTTATTTAAAATGGATGCAGCAGTATACAGCATAACTTTCTGCACAAGAGTTAAGGAAGTCCGATCCAAATGCAGGCTAGATTTCTGCCTAGTATTAACTGAGTGAAAGCTGCTTATTCTTGGGAATAAGCTAATATTGTTAACAAGAAATGGCAGTAAGGAATATACTGGGTGCTCAAAAAGTTGTATAAATTTGAAAACTTAATAAATCACGCAATAATGTAGATCGAGAGGTAAAAATTGACATACATGCTTGGAATGACATGGGGTTTTATTAGAACCAAAAACAACACCCCATATTGCTAGACGCGAGCGTCGTTTGGTGATGGTCGTGTGCTCAGCCGTCATACTTGGTCTCCCAGGTCCCCAGACCTCAGTCCGTGCAATTATTGGCTTTGGGGTTACCTGAAGTCGCAAGTGTATCGTGATCGACCGACATCTCTAGGGATGCTGAAAGACAACATCCGACGCCAATGCCTCACCATAACTCCGGACATGCTTTACAGTGCTGTTCACAACATTATTCCTCGACTACAGCTATGGTTGAGGAATGATGGTGGATATATTGAGCATTTCCTGTAAGGAACATCATCTTTGCTTTGTCTTACTTTGTTATGCTAATTATTGCTATTCTGATCAGATGACGCGCCATCTGTCGGACATTTTTTTAACGTTTGTATTATTTTGGTTCTAATAAAATCCCATGTCATTCTAAGCCTGTTTGTCAAATTGTACCTCTCTATCTACATTATTCCGTGATTTATTCAGTTTTCAAATTTATACTGACTTTTTGATCACTCGGTGTATATATTGAAAGGCCAATGTCGAAATACCCAGACTCGTGAACAGTGGCCTAGAAGAGGCTCGTGAACTTACACCACTTATTGCCCGAACCGCCCGATTCTGAGCCAAAAATATCCTTTTAGAATGGGAATACTTACAACAAAATATAATACTACATGATATAAGCGAATGAAAATAACCACAATGCGTTTGGGTGTGTGTATGAGAGGCATGAGATAGATAGATAGATAGATAGATAGAGAGAGAGAGAGAGAGAGAGAGAGAGAGAGAGAGAGAGAGAGATTTCAATGCTTGGATGCGTGGTTTCGTGCGAGAGAGTGAGTACCAGATTTAAATGAAATATATGCAGTGTACCATGGTGGAGGCTAGTTGCAATACCTCCCGAAATGCTGAGTTATGATTCTACAATATGGCGTTGTCTATAACGAAGAAGAATTTAATGACGTTGTCTCCAACCGTGAAAGCCTGCAGACAGTATCCAGTACACTTTTTCAACCTCATGAAGTGATCAATCAGGCTGTGCCCTGTAGCAGTCTAATAGAAGGGCCTGGGTTTGATGAACGCCTGGAGAATTTTAACTATCGTCGTCTGTAGTGCTAACAATAAAGTACAGAGGAGGTGGTGTTACAGTATGGGTTTTTTTTCGTGGTAGGTGTGCTTCCTTAATGCACTTAAAAATGCCAAATGCTGAGGAATCACTGAGTGTGTGGCCAAGGAGATGATTAAAGGTATCATATTTGGGGTGGCGGACTGTTCCAGTTGGCTGTGATAAAATAATGTTGTGTGGCTTAATGATCTGGTGTAGGTCTTTCAATTGGGCACCACTTCGGCGACTTGCGTGTCCATAACCCACCCTAGTTGTCCAACCAGTATAGAGGTTAAATACTTGCGTGTCCAAAAATAAAATAATATAATATAAAACCTTGTATTCCAGCATAACCGAGGTTTAAACGGCGAAGAGTCTCCGGACCTGTAGGTGTGGTTTCTTAAGGGCTGTACTGTTTGTGCGAAACCCTGAATATTGCGGGAGCTCAGCAGCGCCCCTTGCCGGCAACTGGAGGGGTCGTAATTCCGGGACTAAACGCCAAGCGCCACCCTCCAGTCTATAAGTCACGCACTTGAGGTTTCCTCCCTGCTCGGCTCATGCAGCGCCCCAGCACCCGCTGCACTGCTGTTGGCTCTCCCGCTGCTCGTGGAGGATGATGAACAGAACGCCTCTAGAATGAAGTCCTCCCTAAGCTGCCTGGTGGCGGCAGGCATGGGGCGGTGCAAAGCTGCCGGCTCACCTGCCACGCCCGCGTGTGGGCGTCCGGCAGGCACTGGAGGCTGAGCTGGAGCACTGGCCTTGTCCTTGCCCCCCCACGTGCCCGTGCAGATGGTTCGTGGGCGACATGGTACGCTGAATGCACATGCGGTGGATATGGGTCACCAGGAACACACACTTTTCGACTAGCACATCGTAGATCCCGCAAGATAGCTGCGCTTGACACGCCAAGACACGCCAAACGGACGGAAATAAATACGATTCCGACGACACACGTAGAACACCAAATAAAGAACATAGAATAACCTAATCATGTTGTTGTTGTTGTTGTGGTCTTCAGTCCCAAGACTGGTTTGATGCACTTCTCCATGCTACTCTATCCTGTACAAGTCTCATCGCTCAGTAACTACTGCAACCTACATCTCTCTGTATCTACTTTCTGTATTTATCTCGTGGTCACCCTCTACGATTTTTACCTCCCCCCCCCTCGCTTATCATGACATCTTGATGCCTCAGGATGTCTCCTACCGACCGATGCCTTCTTCTAGTCGAACTATGCTACAAATTTCTTTTTTCCACAATTCTATTCAGTGTCTCCTCACTACTTACGTGATATACTCATCAGCATTCTTCTGTAGCACCAAATTTCAAAAGATTCTATTCTCTTCTGGTTTAAACTGCTTATCGTCCATTTTTCAATTCCATACATGGCTACACTCCAGACAAATAGTTTCAGAAATGGCTTCCTGACGCTTAAATCTATACTTGACGTCAACAAACTCCTCTTCTTCAGACACCCTTTGCTTGACATTGCCAGTCTACATCTTATATCCTCTCTTCTTCGACAATCTTCAGTTTTTTTCTCCCCAAATAGCAAACTTCAGCTACTACTTTAAGTGTCTCATTTCCTAATCTAATTCCCTCAGCATCACCTGATTTAATTCCACTACATCCCATTATCCTTGTTTTGGATTTGTTGATGTTCGTCTTACATCCTCCTTTCAAGACACTGTCCATTCCTCCAACTTTTCTTCAAAGTGCTTTTGCTGTCGCTTAGAGAACTTCAATGCCATCGGTATACCTCGAAATTTTCACTTCTCCCAAGGCTCTAATTCCTACTCCAAATTTTTCTTTGGTTTCCTTTACTGCTTGTTCCACGTACAGATTGAATAACATTAGAGACAGGTTACAATCCTGTCTCACTCCCCACTCCCTTCTCAGCCACTGCTTCCCTTTCATGTCCCTCGACTCGCATAACTGACGTCTGGTGTCTGTAATAGTTGTAAATAGCGTCCCCCCCTTCCCCCCCCCCCCCCTATTTTACCCCTGCCGCTTTTAGAACTTGAAAGAGAGTGTTCCATTCAACACTGTCAAACGCTTTCTGTAGGTCTACAAAGGTTATAAAAGTAGGTTCGCCTTTCCTTAACCCATCTTCTGTGAGAAGTCGTAGGGTCAGTATTGCCTCGTATGTTCCTACAGTTCTTCGGAATCCAACCTGATCTTCCCCGAGGTCGGCTTCTACAGGTTTTTACATTCTTCTTTAAGGAATTAGTGTTAGTATTTTGCAAGTCATACAGACAGAAAAGGCGAAATATCCAGCGGAGAATCTAGTGAAGACATTTAAGGGTAGAATATTCTTGTTTTTCATTAATGATTCCAAGACGGTTTGAAAGGTGACATTATTACAGTAAGGAAAGTCGGAAGTCTGTGCACTATTTTTTACATTAGCCTGTGAAATTATAGGAACCTGGAGATTTTAACGGCCTGAAACGTTACCTTTATATAAAATATGACCCATTTGTGAAGAAACATAATCTATTTTTCTTTTCTAAGTTTCGTATTGGCAAGGGCCTTAGCAAAGGGAATAATTAAAATGGGACGGGGACGGGGGAGATTTAACAAGATTTAAACAAAGACAGAACTGACTTCACCAGTGATCATGTTTTATTTAAATATAATTTCAGTTATGTTGATAAGTTCATGTTGTTTTTGAACTTCAAGATACTTAGAGATATATTTCTGTTATCGCACAAGCTCAGGTCCCTTCATTTATTATGCGTCATAGGATAAAGAGAGCAAAAATATTTGCGAAAATATTTGTATAGGTATTAACTGTATGAGATCTACTTACAAGCTCAAGAATCATATGCAATAGATATAATTCTTACTATGCAAATAGTTTTGCCCTTTGTTTCCCACAACGGCTAGTAAACTGGAAGGCCCAGTGTTAGTGTTATATCGGAAATATATCTCGAAGTTTCCGTCTCTTGAAGCTCAACGCCAAGCTGAAATTTCATTCAAATAAAATGTGATCACTTACGATGGCAGCTTATTCCCTCTCGGTATGAAATATAGTTAAAACGAATACACCACATTCGATAACGCAGTTCTTAAGCGATATGGAGGTAAGGAACACGTCGAGATTTTAACTTGAAAGAAGACCAAAGAGAGTGAAAATAAGTTCATAAAAGAAAAAGTCCCAAATTCTGTTTACACTTCTCGCGTTTCATATACAAATCTCATTCAACGGACCTCGTGTCTTTCCGTGACCACATAAAATTAACAAGGAAAATCCTGATGTGTTAACACTGACGCCAGAAATATTTGATGAGTGGAAGAGCGATGAGATAATCACCTCGAAAGCTTAGATTACTGAATAATAGTTGGATATCGATAGCCACGTGCGCCAAAAAAGCTGTGAGCGAAAATAAAGTCCTAATGTTTCACAAGTTAAACGCAATTTCAAACTATTTCGCGAAAGAAATATAATGTTCCATAACCTGCAAAATACCGTACACTTAACCACGTAAATGCAGGGCAAGTACACAACCCATCATGCAGCTCACGATAATCAAGAACGATATCGCTTAAGTGTGCGTCATTTCATTACCACAAGACAAAGATTCTATACTAAACAATCAGCCAGTCCTCACTGTATCGCCGGCCACTGGTGGCCGAGCGGTTCTAGGCGCTTCAGTCTGGAACCGCGCGACCGCTACGGTCGCAGGATCGAAATCTGCCTCGGGCATGGGTGTGTGTGCGTGTGATGTCCTTAGGTTAGTTGAGTTTAAGTAGCTCTAAGTTCTAGGTGACTGATGACCTGAGAAGTTAAGTCCCAAAGTGTTCAGAGCCATTTGAACCATTTGAACTCAATGTATCAACTGGAAGCAGAGTGTCCCCAGCGGACGCGTCCTCTTTGTCTGCCGACCATGCAGTAGCGTGAAATGATTATGACGCCAAGATTCTCTGCTGGTTGACTCAGACGAGTCGCTAAGACATAACTCAAGCTTTCCACCCAAAGATGTACTACCCCAGCAGACAGAGAAGAAGCTACTGATTCTTTGAGGCAGACAAGCTTTATAGACGCACGCTTGAATGGATTGTGAAAGGTGTCCAACAACAGACACCTTCCAAAGTGCAGATATTCTTCTGCGTAGAACTCAAAAATAGCGCTAAACGGATTATGTAAATAATGATCAGTAATACTGCAACGAAAAAAAGGCATTTACGATCTTAAACCCAGAGCATCTTCCAGGATGAACATTGGTCAATATAAAATAACGGACGACAACGAAATGTCTTCTGTAAAAATGCCGAAAATGTAGTCTCTGGGGAAACGCGCTCGATATCTTTCGCTTTGCTTCTTGATGTTATCGCCAATGCAGCAGCGGTGATTCCGCCTCGCTGGAACTGCAAGCGATACGTTGAGCGGTACAATCCGTTTCACACACTGCTAGTTGCACTTTGCAAGTAGGCGAACATCCTCTCGCGTGGGAAACAGCACAGCGGGCGGCGAGCAGGATACGCTGCCGCAGATGCATCGACGACTAACTTAAGCAAAGATCTCAGAAATTGAGACGGCTTTGCAAGCCATCCGCTATTGTCTCCTATCCCCTTTAGCCTCACAGTTAAATTTAACATACTTACTAATTATTAATGACGCTTTAAATGAAAGTGCACCAATTTTAAAGTGTTCAGAGGGGATGAAAAGAAACACGTCTTTTTGTGTGACAAAACTGTGACAGGTCCACCGTTTTTCCGCTAGGACACCATCAAGGTTTCGACAGTAGTTGTGTTCAAAGACAGTGTTTAAACTGACGTGTGATAAATATAGTTTAGAGATGTTACTGAAACTGTTGTCCTTTTACATTACTGCTGCCGAAATGGAGTGAGATGACGCAATGGTTAATAAATATGCTCGCATTTGGGAGAAAGTGGGTTTAAATCCGTGTCTAACCATTATGATCTAGGTTTTCTGCCGTGTATCTGAATTGCTTTCTGTGAGTACGAGCCGGTTCCTTTGTGAAAGGTACGACCGGTTTCCAGTCTCAGCGTGTACTGCATCTTCAAAGACCCAGTCGTCGATGGGGGGTTACGTGCTAATGTACCTTCTTAAGAAGTCAATATTCTGGAAAATTTGTTACACATTTCGACAACACTTCGCCATCTGTGCCTATGTCCTGTTTTCACTTGCGCATAAATTTGCTTCTCGGTATGTAGAAGCAGCTTTCTCATGTTTTGAATGTCAGAAGCTCCAAAGGTCATCAAGAACATTACTCATAGGGTTATACTTGTCTCAAAGCTGTATGAACTTCTAACATTCATCAAGTCGTGCAGGTGAAAGTGGACGAAGAAGCGTTCTGTTGTAAGAGCACAATCAAGCACTTGCCGCGGGCTATAATATTTTTACATTATGTTAATATATTATTAAACTGCTTATTTGAAATGACAGATGAAGCTATTTATTGTTCAGGCACAATTAGGAAACAGGTCGATCGACTGAGGACTGCTTTATTACGGTAAAATTCTGTATCTCGGAGGATTTCAGTCCGAAGAATTGTTTGATATAACTCTCCCATGCTAATTTGTCATGTACAAGCCTCTATTTCCCCAAATAACTACTGTAACCTACACGGATTTGAACCTGTTTACTGTATTCGTGCCGAGATCTCCACCTAAAATTTTTACCCCCAATGTTTCTTTCATTTTTGAAATGACGATTCCTTAATGCCTCATGACATGCCGTATCAACTGATCCCTTCTTTTAATCAAGTTGCTCCATATAATACTTTTTTCACCAATACGATTCAATACTATTTAGTCACTCGATCAACCAATCTCATTTCCAACATTCTTGTGCAGTACCAAATTTCAAAAGCTTCTGTTTCCTTCTTTTCTGAACTGATTATTGCCCTCGTTTTTTATCCGTACAAGGTTACACTTCAGACAAATACCTTCAGAAAAGATTTCGCAACAAAATCTATGTTCAAGATTCTCTTCCTTGGAATAAATTTTCTTGTTGTCAGACTGCATTTCATGTCCTGTATGCTTCGATCATCATCAGTTGCTCAAAGAGTAGTACTCATTTATGCACTACATTTGGTGTCTCGTTTCCTAACCCAATTCTATCAGCATGGTCTGATTTAATTCGACTACATTCCATTGCCTTTGTTTTACTTTAGCGTGATGCTCATACTATACCTCTTTTGAATACACTATCCATTCCATTTAACTTCCAGGACACAGAGGAATTAACCGCCAACGGACACTGATTTAAATCAATGGGAAAAGTTGAAAATTCGTGCCAGGCCAAGATTCGAACTTGGGTCTCCTGGTTACTAGACACTTGTGCTGACCACTACACCATCCGGACACAGTGGCTGTCACAGCTGCACAGACTCCCCTAGCACGCCTCCCATCAAACAATTTCTCAACTTATCCGCACACTACTAATGTAGGTCCTCTTGCACATATCCTCATTACTCGCTGCATTTCGCCGATGACACGGCGCTTAGTCGGCCCTGACTGGCCCGTCTAGGCCCGGGACGCAGAACTTTACCAACTTAACATACACCGAACAACTGACTTATCACACAGAAAAGTTAAAACAACCTTCTATGGCATTAACGGTGCAATGGCAATTTCCCTATTAAATTCAAAGGAGACAGCGACTAGATGTAAGATGTAAATTGAAGGCCTCTATGATGAGGTGGACGTGTCTCATGACGTGATGGAAGAAGCAACAAGAGTCGAGAGGGAAGAGAGAGGGAATCCAGTATTAGAATCAGAATGTAAAGGAGCTTTGGAAGACTCAAAATCAATTTAGGCCGAAGGTATATGTGACATTCCATCGCAATTTCTAAAACGACTGGGAAGAAGTGGCAACAAAACGAATTCACGTTGGTGTGTAGGATATATGAGACTGGCGATGTATCATGAAACTTTCGAGAAAACGTCATCCACACAGTTCCGAAGATGTAAAAGCAAGTGCTCGAATTATCCCACAATCAGCTTAACAGCTCATGCATCAATTTGCTGACAAGATTAGTACACAGCAGAATGGAAATGAAAGTTGAGGATGTGTTAGATGACGATTGGTTTGGCAATTCTGACAATGCGGTTGATAATGGAAGCAAGACTAAAGGAAAATCAAGACACCCTCTTAGGATTTGTCGACCTGGAAAAAGCGTTCGCCAGCGTAAAATGGTGCAAGATGTTCGAAATCTGGAGAAAAATAGGGGTAATCTATAAGGAGAGATGGGTAATATACAATATGTACAAGAGCCAAGAGGTAATAACGAGAGTGGACGAATAAGAACGAAGTGCTCGGATTAAAAACGATGTAAGACGGGGATGTAGTTTTTCGCCCCTTCTGTTTAATCTGTACATCGAAGAAGCAGTGATGGAAATAAATGAAAGTTTGAAGAGTGGAATTAAAATTGAAGGTGGAGGTATATCAATGATACGATTCGCTATGACATTGCTATCCAGAGTGAAAGTGAAGAAGAATTACGTGATCTGCTGAACGGAGCGAACAGTTTAATGAGTACAGAATATGGACGGTGAGTAAATCGAAGAAACATGAAAGTAATGAGAAGTATCAGGAATGAGAACAGCTTTCTTGACAGCAAAATATCCAATGACGGACGGCGCAAGGATGAATCAAAAGCAGAATAGCACTAGAAAAAGGGGCGTTCCTGGCCAATAGAAGTCTACTAGTATCCTAGTAGGCTTTAATGTCAGGATCCGGCGTCCGGCCATCCTGATTTAGGTTTTCCGTGATTTCCCTAAATCGTTTCAGGTAAATGCCGGGAAGGTACCTTTGAAAGGGCACGCTCGACTTCCTTCCCGATCCTTCCCTGAACCAATGAGACCGATGACCTTGCTGTTTGGTCTCTTCCCCAAACAGCTCAAGCCCTTAATGTCAGGAATTTCTTTTTTTAAAATAATGTACATTTGGAGCACTGCGTTGTATGGTAGTGAAACATAGACTATGGGAAAACGAGAATACAAAAGAATCTAAGCAATTGAGATGTGCTGCTACAGAAGAATGTTAAAAATTACGTAGACTGATAAGGTAAGGAATGAGGAAGTTTGCAGAATCGGCGAGGAAAGGAATATTTAGAAAACTGTGACAAGAAAAAGTCACAGGATGATAAGCTATCTGTTACGGCATCAGGGAATAACAGCCATGGTATTAGAGGGAGCCGCAGAGGGTCAAAACTGTAGACGAAGAAAGGAATTGGAATACATCCAGCAAATAATTGAGGACTTAGGTTGCAAGTGCTACTCCGAGATGAAGAGGTGGCCACAGGAGAGGAAGTCATGACGAGCCTCATCAAACCAATCTCAAAAAGAAAACCCTACACAGTTCTGAATCGGACTATAAGGTCTTATGAATAGCTTATCCATGGTAGCTGGAGAATTGCCCGTATTAGTTACACACGAACGCAGCCCACCGACGCCGGGTGTGAGCGGCGCACGTGAAGCAGCAGGTGTACGGACTGTAAGGACAGCAGGCATCGATTGCGGCGAGGCGGCCGGTCGGTGCCGTGCCTGGGCGCCGTTAGCCGGGGTTGTTTTCCTTGCCTTCCATCCGAAGCTGTTGTTTGGCGCACACTTCCGTCCCATAACTCAGCCGGCGCTGCCTGTGATCGCACGCGACCGCCCATTGGTTCGGCCCCAGCCGCCTGCGCCCCGCACTGCCAGCCGCTGCGGCAGCTAAATTGGCTCTCCCTGCGAGCAACGGTTAATCATCGCCTGCTCTAAAATGAGAAATTTCCGCTGTCGCCGCCGGACTTCGCCCGCCGTCGAGTGCCGGCCCTAATACGCAATATCCCGGCCAGTTTAATCTCGAGCCTCGTCCGCCCTTTCTCACTGGGACAGTCGTTCGTCTTCCGATGGCCTACTTTCGCCTTCTCTCGCCACCATTCCTGACGCACCTGGTGACCCTGAGTCAATCGTCACTGCTCCTGTAGTGACAGAAAAGCAATTTACCAGACGCCGTACTTACCGAACGGTTTGATTGATACCAGAATGAGATTTTCACTCTGCAGCGCAGTGTGCGCTGATATGAAACTTGCTGGCAGATTGAAACTGTGTGCCGGACCGAGACTAGAACTCGGGACCCTTGCCTTTCCCGGGTACGTGCTCTACCATCTGAGCTACCCGAGCACGACTCACGCCCCGTCCTCACAGCTTTACTTCTGCCAGTACCTCGTCTCCTACCTTCCAAACTTTACAGAAGCTCTCCTGCGAACCTTGCAGAACTAGCACTCCTGAAAGAAAGGATACTGCGGAGACATGGCTTGGCCACAGCCTCGGGGATGTTTCCAGAATGAGGTTTTCACTCTGCAGCGAAGTGTGCGCTGATATGAAACTTCCTGGCTGATTAAAACTGTATGCCGGACCGAGACTCGAACTCGGGACGTGTTGCCTTTCGCGGGCAAGTGCTCTACGATCTGAGTTCGAGTCGCGGTCCGGCACACAGTTTTAATCTGCCAGGAAGTTTCGGTTTCATTGATACTGGCGTGCATCAACAAATGTCTTGCCTCAACCCGACATGTCATACAAGTTTATAACTGTTTTGACGGAACCTATATCGATCGGAACTTTACCCCCTAATGTTGTTTGTAAACATACACACACATACCACCAGTGCTACCTATGGGTAGAACGTCGCTATCGCATGGATTACGGCGTTCCAGTTGAAAGAAAAGCACAATTGGGGACGCACTAAAGACGTCTGTGGAACAGTAGAGTGAACATTTATCATGACACGAAGGAAAATCACAACCAGTGGTCGGCATCATCACTTTACTCGCAGAAGACCTGTCAAGCAGGGAAGTTGCTCTACATGTCATCGGAGTCAAATTGAAGTGTTGCTGACATGGAGCCGGCAGTGTGACCGTGCGGTTCTAGGCGCTTCAGTCTGGAACCGCGTGACCGCTACGGTCGCAGTTTCTAATCCTGCCTCGGGCATGGATGTGTGTGATGTCCTTAGGTTTGTTAGGTTTAAGTAGTTCTAAGTTCTAGGTGACTGATGACAACAGATGTTAAGTCCCATAGTGCTCAGAGCCATTTGAACCATTTTTGCTGACATGGAAATCCCCATCCGGCGATCCAGTTTAAGTTTTCCGTCGTTTTGATAATCGTGTATGAGAAGTACTGGGATTAGGTCTTTGAAAGAATATGCAGACTGTTTCCTCCTCCAGTTAGACCTTGTCATCCGTGTCTGTCGACGCAGCGTTAAACCCTAAACTTTCTCCCTTCTCAGAGTAAAAAAGCACTCCGTCTTCAGGCCACGAGTGACCTACTGGGTCTATCCGACCTCCGTGTCATTCTCAGAGGAGGATGCGGATAGGAGGGTCGTGGGGACAGCACACCGCTCTCCCGGTCGCTATGATGGTATTCTTGCCCGAAGCCGCGACTATTCGGTCGAGTAGCTCCTCAATTGGCATCACGAGGCTCAGAGTGGTTTCTTTAATCAAAAGCACAACCAATGCCCTTCCTAGAATTTTGCACATGTCCCCTTGTGATCCACTTCTAGTACTTTTGAAACCCACAGCGCTTTATTTAGGCGTCGTGTAAAAAAGAATGTCAACGGCTTCGGGGCCGTTAGCGGAACAAGACTGGTAGTGCTCTTACCGTTTACGCCTAGGAGTCTATGCACTGTGGAAAAGAACAGTAGCTCTGCTCACTGACCGTCTTCCACGCTGTACAGAAACTTCGTGCCATTTGAGTAAGGGCCAACAAATGTCTAGCAACAAAGAAGACAGCCGGGAGACTTGCGACAGAACATGAGGCTGTAGGTCGTTGGGTTGCTGCGCAACGCGACGCTAGAAAGTGGCAGAAGACGCGCAACACTAGAGAAACCGGACTGTGCCACCGGCAGGGCGTCGCAGTTGGCGGGCGACCGTAGGCCGTAATACCAGCCCACGGCTCCGCTTCCTTACCACAGCGTATCTGATCGTCATGCAACGCAACTTCGTCCCACATCCTTAGAAACTGGGTGGAAGGTAAAGCTCTATATTTCTACAAAGCTTTAATTCCTAAACTCCAAATACACGACCGATTTCAGTCCTCGCAGACGCTAGACAGCATCCAACTATCAAGTGGTAGAATCACACAGCTGTGTAAATTATTGTGTGTTTCGACAACTATAACAGAAATATGGGATTAACACTCAGCGATGCATGGAAGCGGTTTTTTAATATACTTTTCATTCTTTAGCCCATGCGGTTGAACGGTTTCCCCGAGAAACGACACATTTGATAGACAGGCTTTCCATCCAAATACCAGGCCAACTGGTTGTACTGACAAAAAGAATCACAAATGGAGTATTTGGAAGGATACTCTCAGGTCCAGAATTTGCTTTACAACTCAGGGAAACATCTCAAAAACCTTTCCTTTAACTTTGGGACAATATGTCCCACACACAGAAACTTGAAGAGCCGATGTATGAATCGGAATATTGTATTAATTGTTTCTTTCCTCTTGGTAGAATATTTTGTACTTAACGAGTCACTCAGGTGTACAATCAACATTGCTACACCACACACAACTACTAATACACTGCACCACTAGACAATCAGGTGTACAATATTTTTTTATTTTGCATACCCATTCTAGGCCGCTATACCATCATCTGGTACAAAGATAAATATTTGTGGCTGTGAAATTCTTGTGAAATCAGAGACATTAAACTAGTGCGCCTACAGACTACCTCCGCTGTCAGAAGCTGAGTCGCGGCTAATTATAGGTGGGTTGCAAACATCGACGTAGGCGGCGCTAGTTACTAACGAGATTGTAGGCCCTTTGTGTGTTGCCGAACAGGATTAAGGGACCCGAGGGCACAACTGCAGCTCCGCGACCTCTTTCGAACGCGGCCAAGAGGAAGGCATTTGGCGGAGGAGGACTCTGGAAATTGGTTTCGCAGGCCATCAATGCACTAGGCTGCCGGGCCACTGTTCACGGAGTACATGTATCCAACTAGAATAAAATCCGAAGCTAAATGACTAGTTGATAACATCGTTCATTTAAGCTTGTCATAAAAGGAGGAAATTCTGTAATACACAAACCACGCATTTCTGGAAGATGCAAGTGTGGAGCCACTGTTACCTACTGTCTGTCCCTATTGCCGTCGTACATTTGATCTTTTATAGAGGGTGGCACCGATGTAATATAAGAATGCAGGAGAAAGATAGTGATATCCAACGTTTTTCGCGGAAAGCGTATTTTCAATTTAGAGCCACAGTGTTTCACACAGTATATTTCAGGACGACGTGCCTCGAGGATTTGGTTGCAAAATCTGTGACATGATCTTTGTAGATCATGTGTAGCCTGTAAACATTTATTTCGCAGTTCTGACGTCGCATGGTATTTAGCCTTGTGGATGGTCACTTCCTTGTAGGGCAATCATGCTGTGGTGAACATGACAAGTAGCAGAGACGAGAAAGGGTTTAGCATCACTTTTATTTGACATGCATGAACCACCTCATTATGGTCTTAATCAGTAAGTAATTCCCAGCAAAACTTGTGCCCTTGCGTCTTTGTTCTTGCCGCAGATTGCGGCCAAGCATTGTCGTGAAGCAGAACGACGCTTCTAGAGGGCAGCCCCCGCCAGTGATTTGAATAGAGTGCCTGTGCTTTAATAACATTTCACACTACCTCTCAGCGTTTATTGTCATTCCTTTTGGCAAAATGTGTAACAGAAGAATGGCTTTCCTGTTCCAGAAAACCGTGGCCATGACTTTTTTGTTTTAGTAATTTCGTCGGGGAGCTTGATTGATGCCACTCACTGGATTGACGTTTATTCCCTAGAGTGTAGTGCGCAATCCCTGTTTCATCACATGTCACACTCAAGAACGTGTCCCCATACTTGCAATAGCGCTCCAAAGCGGACAAAGAATGTGGCATTCGTTTTGATTTTTGTCCTTCTGTCAATATTTTCGGCACCTATCTCGCACATATTTTCTTGTAGTCAAGTTTGTCGGTAACAACATGAAAAACTAGTAATCTCGTAACTTGTGCAAATTACTGATGGAGCCGTCAATAGTGAAGCGCCTGTTCCGGTGAACGTCTTGGTGTTAAGTCTTCATTCAGGACATTAGGCCGTCCAGATCGTTCTTCATAATGAACATTTGTCTTTCCTTTATTAAACAGCCTACAGTACTTACGCACATTCCCATCATTCATTACACCTGCTCCATAAACTTCAACAAGCTGCCGGTGAGTTTCGGCAGGACGAGATTGTTTTGTATTTAAAAACGAATAACGGAGCGCACTTCACAGTCGGCGGGATTACTGACTGACTTGGCGACAAACGAAGCAATGTAACCATAACAACCAACACCGGAAGAGACGTGAAACGTAACGACGGCGGAGTGAGGGACTGGCCAAGGGTGGGCGATCGTGAACGGATGTCATGTTACAAGATGTGCGGACACCATGCACGATCGGTTCTTACTTTCAAAACGACCCTCGTACTTACTTACACTTGTTTGTAATCACGATCTGATATTAAAAAAAGTGTGTGAAATCTTATAGGACTTAACTGCTAAGGTCATCAGTCACACACTACTTAACCTAAATCTTCCTAAGGACAAACACACACGCCCATGCCCGAGGGAGGACTCGAACCTCCGCCGGGACCAGCCTCACAGTTCCTGGCTGCAGCGCCCGAGACCGATCGGCTAATCCCGCGCGGCTCTGATATAGAAAAAAAAAAATAAGAAATGGCTCTGCTCACTATGGGACTTAACATCTGAGGTCATCAGTCCCCTAGAACTTAGAACTATTTAAGCCTAACTAACTTAAGGACGTCACACACATCCATGCCCGAGGCAGGATTCGAACCTGCGACCGTAGCAGTCGCACGGTTCCGGACTGCAGCGCCTAGAACCGCGTAGACACCGCGGTCGGCTCTGAGTGATATCATTCTGTGGGTTTCATAACAGCACTTTTAGCATGCATATACGGGTGCAGTTCCAGCGTTTAAGGGCTTCCAAGGTTTTACTGCGCAAAGTCATGCGCCGGCACACCAGTCGGGAACGAAAGATCAGAGAGGGCTGTGAAGAAGACGTCAGCCACTTGCACTCTGACCGACCCCTCTGCAGGACACAGCACGACAGCAGCGGCCTCTATGCGAAGAGAACGTAAATACCGAACCCGACTGGCCGCGGTCCAGTTCTACAGAAGCTTCTCGACTAGCGACCTGAATATAAGAGTCAACCGTATTACTTCACTTTCATAAGGAATTGTATATACTGAAAAGATTTCTTATTTGCATGTCACCCTTTGCTTTCGACACTTTTGTGTTACTGTCAAAGTTAAGTATTGTCATTGTTCATGTGGTACTAAAACTCATTAATATGATATGTTTGAATGTTCTCTAGCGATCTTAGAAGGCAAGTTTCCTTGACACTCCTTATTCGACGACTAGGCAGAATTCAACAGAAGGTACTGTGAGGCCCACTGTATCAAGATAAGCTCCATAGTTATTGCAAACCGTTGGTAGCATTGCGATTTTTGTTTAGTCCTGACTGAATCCTCCTCCCCCAAAAAATGTTAATCGTTCTTCTTCACATAGCACCAATGGCTTTGCCGCAGAGGTAACAACGGTTCCCGTCAGATCACCGAAGTTATGCGCTGTCGGGCTTGGCTGGACTCGGATGGGTCACCGTCTGCGTCTGCCGAGTGCTGTTGGCAACCGAGATGCAGGCCAATTGAGGAGCTATTTGACTGAGAAACAGTGGCACCGGGAAAGAAAACTGACAACGGCCGGGAGAACAATGTAGTGACCACATGCCCCTCCGTATCTACATCCGGTGACGCCTAAGGGCTCAGGATGACACGGCTGCCGGTCGGTACCGTTGGGCCATCAAGGCCTGTTCCTTTTTTTTCTTCTGAAGGATCACTCCGCTGGCTACCACATCTGTCGTGACTCCGGAAGACTCGAGATGACTGGGTGTTTGTGTTGTCCTCATCATTTCATCCTCATTGATTAACGTGGTCCGGCCGTGGTGGCCGAGAGGTTCTAGGCGCTTCAGTTTGGAACCGCTACGGTTGCAGGTTCGAATCCTGTCTCGGGCATGGATGTGTGTAATGTCCTTACCTTAGTTAGGTTTAAGTTCTAGGGGACTGATGACCTCAGATGTTAAGTTCCATAGTGCTCAGAGCCATTAACGTGGCGAGATTGGACTGAGTAAAGGTTGGGAATTTGTATGGGCGCTGATAATCGCGCAGTTGAGCGCCCTACCAACCAAACATCATCATCATCTTCCGGAACACACACTCTCTCTCTCTCTCTCTCTCTCTCTCTCTCTCTCTCTCACACACACACACACACACACACACACACAACACAAACACACACACACACACACACACACGTCCCTTTGCAGCTGTTAACAGGAAAGGAAATGGCTTGGGTTGGAAGCGCTCTCGGCAGATTACGTCACTATAGGACGGACTGCCTGCACGGAAGGGAGTGTCGCGTGCGACGCCGGCCGAGACAATTGCATCCGTGGCCGGCGCGGCGCCGCGCGGGCAGCCGTCCTCAGGCTGGGCGGCGTGCCCCCGGGAGCAGGCGTCGCCGCGTATATCACGTCGCCAGCTCCCGGGCCGGCCACCGTTGGCGCTGCTGCGGCTCCATTTGGTGATTGGGCGGCATTATCCGGGGACCAGTCCCGACACGGGCATTAGCCACGCGCCGCCTCCGTTCCCCGGCGTGCTGCGGTGCCCGTCCACGGCCGTGTGGACTCGCGGACACTCCAGCCCAGAGAAAAGCACCTTCTAGCAAAAGAAACGACCGCTGCCGCCGTCCACGTGCTCGAGGCGAGGAGTGGCTCGTGTGAGTGCGCTGTGAGACGTGGATGGGTCGCCATCTGTATAGCAAATATTAATGGTGTGCCCGGGTCACTGCCCACACTCATCTGTACACCACCTGATCAAAAGGACCCGGACACCCCTATATAATGCGGAACTGACCACCAGATGTCACAAGAGGCGGATCCGAAAGTACAAAAGGAGCTAGGGGAATTGTGTAGTCAGTACCGCGAAGTTAAGGACAAAGTGCGGAACAGGCTCTGCATACTCTACCCGGTGCTGAATCTCGGCTCCCACCACCGCCGCTGGGCATCACTCTGTACAAGGCGCTGCTCCGCCCTGTACTCCAATACGCCGCCGTCGTCTGGGGGAACGCCGCCGACACGAACATGAAGAAACTGGTGACACTGCAGAATCGCATCCTTCGGCTGGCCTTACACCTGCCTTACGATTTCCCCAGCGCTCATCTTCACGACTATGCGGAAGTATGCCCCGTGACCTCTTCCAGACGACCGCCCGCACCTTCTACGAACGTGCTGGCCGGTCCCACAACGCCCAATTGCGGACGCTGGGCCGAAAACTGCCCTGCAGCGTCACCACCCGATGGCCACACCTGCTCGCTGCCTAGCTAGCACTGCAGAACTGTGCCGAGGAGACAACCTACACGTGAAGACGCATTACATGGACATGCATGGGAGGCAAAGCAATAACTGCTGCGAACTCCATCACACTTCGGAGGACAAGTTATCGCCGTGCAGATCCACGTGAGGTGTAGTCAGTAGAGAAGCAGTAACAGCAGAATGGGCTGGTCACGAGAGCTCAAAGACTCAGATCGTGGACATATCGTTAGATGTCAACTGAGTTCATCCATCAACTCTTCTATAGCTATTCAGGTCGATTCTTGGTGACGTGAGTGTGAAGTGGAAATGCGAAGAAAGAACCAGAGCCAAACCAAAGCCTGGCAAACGCCGTGTACTGACGGACAGGGACTGTCGAGCATTGCGGATGGCTGTTGTAAAACACCGCATCAAATCAGAAGAAGAAGTCACTCATTAGTTCCAAGATGCTACCAACAATCCGGTTAGCATAGTGTGTGTACGTGGAGTACAACGGTGGAGCAACTCTTCGTAAGCCAAACATTTCTGTACTCAGTGCGAAACGATGCTTCAGGTGGTGTAAGGAGAGACGTCATTGGATACTAGATGACTGGAAACGAATGACGTGGAGTGATGAATCACGCTTTTCCCAGTGGTAATCCGAGAGAAGGACTTGGCTTTGGCCAACAGCTGTAGAACGTTACGAGCCATCATGTGCAGTGCCAACTGTAACGTACTGAAGCGTTATGCTGTGGGATTTTCTTCGCAGTTAAAGCGTGCTCTCGTTATTGTGCTCAACAAAAGGCTAAATGCGCAACAATAGTAACAGATTTCACGGCGTTGTGTGCCACGTGCAGCAGAGGAGCAACTCGTACACGATGATGGCTTGTATCAGCATCACAATGCACCCTGTCGTGAAGCAGCATCTTTGAGACAATGGCTTGCGGAAAACAACATTCATGTAATGAGCTGACCTGTCCAGAGTCCCGAGCAGAAGATATTGATGGAACACTTTGGGGTGAGTTATACGGGCGCCGGGCGGAGGTGCCGAGCGGTTATAGGCGCTACAGTCTGGAACCGCGCGACCGCTACGGTCGCAGGTTCGAATCCTGCCTCGGGCATGGATGTGTGTGATGTCCTTAGGTTAGGTAGGTTTAAGTAGTTCTAAGTCCTAGGGGACTTATGACCACAGATGTTGAGTCCCATAGTGGTCAGAGCCATTTGCGTTATACTGTCAGTTTCGCCCCAGACCCTAGTGTCCAACATCACTACCTTCTTGGGTTTCGGCTCTTGAGAAATAATGGGCTGTCATTCCTCCACAGACACCAGGCACCTCATTGAACGCGTCCCAGGAAGTTCGAGGTGTCATAAAGGTTAAGGACGGACACGCCCCACATTAACGTCGCTTAATTCGTGTCTCGACATTGTTGATCAGGTAGTGTACAATAGTTGAAAGTGTTGCGCCCCTTACCACTGATGTTAGACACTCTCCTCCTTTCTGTTCTGGGGCAGCGATAACGTACAATATGCTGATGGTGTTTGGTTTGTTGTGCGTGCAACTGCGCGGTTATCAGCGCCCGTACTAATTCTCAATCTTTACTCAGTCCAATGAATGATGATGAGGATGAAACGATGAGGGCAACACAAACACCCAGACCGGAGAAAATTTCCAACCCGGCCGGGAATCGAACACGGGACCCCGTGATCCGGAGGCAACAACGCTAGCCACTGTACCACGTTCTGCGGACGTAGAATATACTGATACGACGTTTATCAAGATATTGATAATTAGCTGTTGGGTTCCACCAATCAGGGCTATGTCATCAAACACCCAATATTAACATTTGTGGCAGTGAAGGCTGGAAGTACTGTCCTTTAATAACTCCAGTAGTAATGATTTCGTCTGCGCACACTGGACTCGCATTCGGGAGAAAACGACGGTTCAATCCAGCGTCCGGTCACTCTTAGTTAGGTTTTCCGTGATTTCCTTCAATCGCTCCAAACAAATGCCGGGATTGTTCCTTTGAAAGGGCGCGGCCGACATCCTTCCCCATTCTACCCTAACTCTATGAAACCGATGACCTCGCTGTCTGGTCTCCTTCCCCAAACAACCAAACCCAATCCAACTTCGTGTGCCTCTGTGGCCTGTTACAAATTTTTCGAATGGACGCCACTTTGGCGACTGTGTGTCTCTAACTTAGCTGAATAATCATATGGGGCAAAGGTGACCTATTCTTTAACGTGAAATCGCAAACACGTTTCGTTTCTAACGACTCCTCAGAGCTTTGAGACGTGATGTCACATTAAAGGCAGGCTCAAAACTCACACCCTTCCCAGGTCGGACAACTGCAATAATGATCTCGCACAAAATTTTAGGGAACGAAGTGATCCTTCGCTTCCGAACCTGTGCGAAAGATAAGGTCCGCGAGGAAAGTTAGACGCATTATAAGCCACTCACTTCCGACAAGGGGTAAACCACTTCCGCTTTCTTAAGCGTTCAGCTGAGTCGACGCAACCTGGCACGGCGGCGTTGCTCTTAGCTCGCAAAAGTTGGCCAGCCCGCTGGAGCAGGGAAAGTTTGAGTGTCGGTAGTGGCGGCGTTGGTGGGAAGGGGGGGGGGGGGGGGGGGGGGGGGGGAGACAGCGGCAGTCTGCGTCCAGAGCGGCGGCTTTCTCTCTGAAATGTCACGTGCCGCGGCTGGCCGCTGTCAGCTGCCCGCCGCCCTCCTGTCAGCAAGCACCGCGTGGCCCGGCCGACACCACCGCACTTGTTTCCATTGTGACCCCGTCATAAGCCGGACACTGGGCAGCCGGACGGAACACTGCTGTCGTGTCGTGCCTGGTTGGTAGAGCGCCCCCGCGCCATCTCCTGCTGTGTCATCTGCTCCAAACGGCATTATTTTCTGAACGACACAACGAAAATTTTTAAAAATGTGTTTTATTGCTGTAATATGTTTACGCACAAAATTCACTTTCCTAATACCAGTCGTAATTAACGATTTACACTTAACATTACTTGTGGCTATTGTAGAGCCTCGTAAATACTGCTCACCGACAAATACAATCAACAATAACAGTTGTTAGTATCTTAGAGTTCGTACCTACTAATATAAGTAATGAGATACAAACATAATGAAAACAGGAAATGGTAAATAAAATAACAAAACTTTTCTATTACAATACTAGTTGAGTACACGATGTTGCCTGGGTATATATTAATTCCACTCTTCTGTTAGTTCCTCCTACCCCTCAGCCTCTCCATCACATCTTTCTTTCTATGTCCCTCTCCTCATCCCTCACTTTTCTTTTCCCAGCCTCCCCCCCCTCTTTTCCGCCCCCCTCCGTCCTCTCTGTCCATCACCTCCTCCCCCTTCCCAATAGGAGGGTTGTGATTCTTAATGGCACAGTATTTCTTTCCAATCATGACTGATATGTGTAATAAATTTGTTATGAGAAAGCCAAAATACCCTCAGACTTAAAGAAGAATATAATAATCCCAATCCCAAAGAAAGCAGGTATTGACAGATGTGAAAATTACCGAACTATCAGTTTAATAAGCCACGGCTGCAAAATACTAACACGAATTCTTTACAGACGAATGGAAAAACTGGTAGAAGACGACCTCGGAGAAGGTCAGTTTGGATTCCGTTGAAACGTTGAAACACGTGAGGCAATACTGACCCTACGACGTATCTTAGAAGAAAGATTAAGGAGAGGCAAACCTAAGTTTATAGCATTTGTAGCCTTAGAGAAAGCTTTTGAAAATGTTGAGTGGAATACTCTCTTTCAAATTCTGAAGGTGGCAGGGGTAAAATACAGGGAGCGGAAGGCTATTTACAATTTGTACAGATACTATAATGGCGGTTCTAAGAGTCGAGGGGCATGAAAGGGAAGCAGTGGTTGAGACGGGAATGAGACTGGGTTGTAGCCTCTCCCCGATGTTATTCAATCTGTGTATTGAGCAAGCAGTAAAGGAAACAAAAGAAAAATTCGGAGTAGGTATTTAAATCCATGGAGAAGAAATAAAAACTTTGAGGTTCGCCGATGACATTGTAATTCTGTCAGAGACAGCAAAGGACGTGGAGGGGCAGCTGAACGGAATAGACAGTGTCTTGAAAGGATGAACATCAATAAAAGCAAAACGAGAATAATGGAATGTAGTCGAAATAAATCAGGTGATGCTGCGGTAATTAGATTAGGAAATGAGACGCTTAAAGAAGTAAATGAGTTTTGCTGTTTGGGGAGCAAAATGTCACGATGGTCGAAGTAGAGAGGATATAAAATGTAGGAAAGCGTTTCTGAAGAAGAGGAATTTGTTAACATCGAATATAGATTTAAGTGTCAGGAAGTCGTTTCTGAAAGTATTTGTGTGGAGTTTAGCCATGTATGGAAGTGAAACGTGCACTATAAATAGTTTGGACAAGAAGAGAATAGAAGCTTTCGAAATGTGGTGCTACAGAAGAATGCTGAAGATTAGATAGGTAGATCACATAACTAACAAGGAGATATTGAATAGAATTGGAGAGAAGACAAATTTGTGGCACAACTTGAGTAGAAGAAGGAATTGGTTGGATGGGCATCTTCTGAGGCATCAAGGGATCAACAAGTTAGTATTGGAGGGCAGCGTGGAGGGTAAAAATCGTAGAGGGAGATCAAGAGATGAATACACTAAACAGATTCAGAAGGATATACGTTGCAGCAGGTACTGGGAGATGAAGAAGCTTGCACAGGATAGAGAGTAGCATGGAGAGCTGCATCAAACCAGTCTCTGATCTGAAGACCACAACAACAACAAATCGTTACAAGGATTTAGGATGAGCTTTTTTTTACAGTGGCTTTGCCCTTGTACGTACGCGTCAAACGTATTTCACATATATTTAACATATTTTACAGTTGCGTGGCCCCTCCCACCCAAGGATAGAGTTCTCCTTCGGGCATGGGTGTGTGTATTGTTCTTAGCGTAAGTTACTTTAAGTAGTGTGTAAGTCTAGCTACCGATAACCTCAGCAGTTTGGTCCCTTAAGAATTCACGCACGTTTGAACATATTTTTGAACATATTTCACACGTATTTATATAGCATATATTTCACCTACATCTCTAGCAAAATTTGCCCTGCAGTTTCATTTTCACGCACCTCCATGATTACGACATTTTATCTTCTACACTGTGTCTCGTACAATGATATAATTTTCCTGGTACATCCAGTGGTACATTTGAATACTATATGAGGAATGTATCGCGAATACAGTAGTTAGTAAGGAAGTAAGAAATGCTTCGTAAGATAGCTTTATTGTGTGAACAGCCAAGATGTAGTAAGCGATAAACATTTTTCCTTTCATCATTTTGTTGGGGACGTCGGCGAGAAGTGGCTTTCAGAAAATAGATAAATTTTAACTGCAACTAAAGACTGTGCACACAGTTTCTGGCACAGGCTTTTTGTAACAGCGAAATTTTACAGTTTCAGACTGGTCAAACATCCAGTGAATTCCACCATTCTTAGGACTGAAGGGAGGTGGAAAGCTTTCTTGGAAGCATCGTATTCCAGACCCTGTGGAAAACTGAGTGATTGTCTTGTATACTTCGGTTACTTTCATCCTATTTTCCGCTGTTGTGTTATATTTTTAGCCACTATGTGCACTTAACACAGGTCTCACTCAGGGAAGGGCGGCCATGCAGTTATGCAGAGTCATTTCGCTAACTTCCTGCAGGTTATTCTCCACATCTCTCTGATTCTAACTCTACCATCACTGTACATATGTTCCACTACAAAAATTGTTGCTGACAACATGTACTCATTCGAAAGACAATAAAACATTCATTCACTGAACAGTAGACGGAAAAACAATTTGTGCTTGGATAAAACTTCTTTAAGCACTACAAAGAAAGGTGTGCACTATTTAAAATACTTCATTTTCAGTAGATCTCAAGCACATCTTTCTTCCATATTGTCCACCAGAAGGTGAATGATGATAGCTACGTCATTAAATTCGCAGTGCCAGAAAAAATCACAGAAAACGCAACCACTATGCATCAGAGAAGTTATGGCTCTGAGCACTATAGGACTTAACATCTATGGTCATCAGTCCCCTAGAACTTAGAACTACTTAAACCTAACTAACCTAAGGACAACACACAACACCCAGCCATCACGAGGCAGAGAAAATCCCTGACCCCGCCGGGAATCGAACCCGGGCGCGGGAAGAGAGAACGCTACCGCACGACCACGAGATGCGACACTCAGAGAAGTTACTTTCATTTTATATTTATGGTGAGCCTTTCGTTTCGGTTAAGTTTTCACCTCACACCCTGATGTGCTAACAGAATTTTCTGCCGAAGTCGTTTATAAGATTCCGCCGGTGACATTTCGTCGTCAGTTTGTCTAAAATACTTTTCGTAACTCGATGAGAACAGTATTACAAAGTATCCACCGCCGTTTGCCATGCACTGTTTCACTATATATGTATATGTCTTGTGACTAGGGCCTCCCGTCGGGTAGACCATTCGCCGGGTGCAAGTCTTTCGATGTGACGCCGCTGTTTCACAAGCAGTGCGTTTGTACTCCAGGACAAAGGTTTCGCCGTCTTGTTATACCTACCCGCTTAACGGTGAAGCAAGGCGGGTAGTTTCCGTCGGACCTAACAAGGGGCGACCATCAGCGTAGACCATTGTATCAGAATTTCGTATCGGCCTAACAGTCTAATTCTAGAGTGTCTGACCTACTGGCAGGTCGGTCGTCTGTCCTTCTCTGTGAATTTATGATTTGTGTGTGTGTGTGTGTGTGTGTGTGTGTGTGTGTGTTTAGGGAGGGGTGGGGGGTTTGGAACGGGAAAAAAACGCCCTCTCCCTCAATACCTATCAAAGAAAAGCAGAAGTAGTAACTTACTTGACGGGAATATTTGCGCATATCACTCAGTGAAGGTGCCGTAAACCGACAAACGGCTCATGAAATGCCGTGTGGCATATGGATATCATTTGTTGCAACTACAACAAATTCCCAGTTTCGCTGCATGTTAATCCAGATACGCGAGTATTCGACTCGGCACCGACTAGTTTAGCGAAGATCTGCTTTGGCTAACAAAATGGACTCGTATTCATGAGAAGCGTTCTTCGAGTCCTGGTACTGCCAGTTTGATTTATACACTCCCTGCTTTCTTCAAATAATATTACGAGGTGCGTTCAATAAGTAACGCAAGACATTTTTATGAAATCTGGTTGGTTTTATTCGGGATTCCAGTACACCATATTATTCCCCATTCGCTTGGCTACTAACCCCTATTTTTCAAAGATTCCGTTTAATGCGACGGCCCTACGCCACCTTACTTGGGACGACACTTCATGAGTGCATGGACCCCTCGACTGAGCCAAACAAATGAGTGTTGGAATGTGTGAGATCCGGACTGTACAGTAGATGAGGTAGAACAATGCAATGAAGATTTATGAGCTCCTCTCGGGGCCACAGATTGGTGGGAGGCCTTGCGATGTCTTGGAAAAGAAGAAGTTCTTTCCATTTTTGCAGCGACGAACGCATTGAAGTTATTTCTTCTATTTCCTGAGGGATGCACAATACACTTCACAGTGATCGTTGCAGATTGGTGGGAGGCCTTGCGATGTCTTGGAAAAGAAGAAGTTCTTTCCATTTTTGTGGCGACGAACGCATTGAAGTTATTTCTTCTATTTCCTGAGGGATGCACAATACACTTCACAGTGATCGTTGCGCCATGAGGGAGGACATCAAACATAATAGCATCTTCAGAGTCCCAGAGGAGTGTCGCCTTGACTTTATTGGCTGAGGGTGTAGCTTCTAGTGTTTTCTTTGCAGGACAGGTAATGTGGCGACTCTCCAAGGATTGCCGTTATTTTCTGGCTCGAAGTGATAAACCAATGTTTCATCGCTTTTGACTGTGTTCTACAAAAAATGCTGACTATCAGCTTCGTAAAGCGCAAGCAGTTCGTTGCTTGTTATGGTCTACGGTTAGGCAGCGAGGAACTCAGCGGGCACACACATTTGAGTGCCCCAGCTGGTGGACGAATGTGTCAGCACTACTACAGAGACGTCTTGTCGTGCAGCGATGTCTTTGATCGTGAGGCGTCAATCGTCTCGAATGAGAGTGTCTTCACGTACAAGCACTGCAGGAAACACAACTGTGTGCAGCCGGCCAGCCTAGTTACGACGATGACAGACGTCTCGCCCAACGACTCGCCATGGTTTTGTTGACTGCCATGTATCCGTAGACATTCTGCAAGCGCCCATGAATATCTGCGATGCTCTGGTTTTCCGCCAACAGAAACTCAGTGACAGCTCTCTTCTTGGTACACACCTCCGTTCCAGACGCCATTTTGAAGGCTACGTATAGCACCGCCGCGGAAATTCATGAAATTATAGTGATTGAAGTGAGAATATACCACTATTTCCCACAGCAAATTCAGTCTTTTTTCAACAGGATCTGGCCGAGAAAAAAATTTATTACTTAGGGAACGTCTCTTGTACTGACACCAATATCGAGGATAGGCAGTGCTCCTGCCTCCCTGTATTCCTCGTTGACCGATGCACCTTGCAAATACCTGACTGAACTCGGTGCTGAGAAAGAGCCCCCTCATCCCCCTTCAACAGCTGGTGGTAGTAACCGCTCTAGCAGCTACTCTTTCGGGTGCACCTCTGATTATGCGACGCAGGTACGAGCCGGTGAGTAGGTCGAGTGCTGTGGAACAGACCTCGCAGCTTCGTGGATGCTAGGAGCGTGCCGCAGCGGCTGGTCTGGTCTCGCGGACAATTAGAGCGCTGGGGCCGACCTCTCCGGCTAATGAAATTGTATCGATTGCCCCAGAGGCAGCGCCGGCGGCCCACGGGGGCAGAGCCAGCGCGGCGCAGCGCCGTCTTGGCTCTTGCCGTCGCAGGAGACACGGAAGTGTCCGCTCCGTGCAGCCGTCACACGCGCTTCTAAGAACAAGTGACGGGCAGGTCTGCGTCTACTTGCTCTACACGGTTCTCTCCTCTCTAAAGTTCTGGACTGTCCAACGGTTTCGCTATATCGCCTAGTCTGCACACTATCTGCTAAAGGATACCCCTACGTAACATCAAGTTGGAAAGTAGATGTCGTGAGAGACTGTTCCTCCAGTGTAAGAAGAGTCAAACAGTATTCTCTTGTTAGCAGAGAAACAGTAACAGCAGAATGGGTTTGTCAGTAGAACTTAGTGACTTAGAGCGTGGACTAGTTCAAATGGCTCTGAGCACTATGGGAGTAACTTCTGAGGTCACCAGTCCCCTAGAACTTAGAACTACTTAAACCTAACTAACCTAAGGACATCCCACACATCCATGCCCAAGGCAGGATTCGAACCTGCGACCGTAGCGGTTGGCGGTTCCAGACTGTAGCACCTAGAACCGCTCGGCCACTGCGGCCGGCGGTGGTTTTTTTTAAAAAAAGAGTATGAAATCAGCGGAATGAATCACTCGTGTGTTCCCAAGTGCTGGCAGCAGCCCAGCTTGTACAATTCCTGTGCGTAACGAGTTAAAAATAGCAGGTGTAGAAGTATGAAACCGAAGTTTTCTTACTGATGGTACTAGCCGTCAGTGTAGGGCCCGTGAGACTGCGCCTGCAGCGCCATCTGCTTCCTGTAACGGCTGACAACGAATGTCAACACCCAGGAACCCAACTTCCATACATCGGTATCTGTTTCAAACCGTTAAACATGTCGAGTTTTTTGCCTGTGAACTACGATCTGCGGACGGGATTGGTTTTCTGTTATCATTTGAAGAAAACTGATACAAAATCGCATCGAATGGTTGTCGAAGATTCCGCGGAACATCCTCTTGGGAAGACACAGTCTTTCAAGTGGTTCAAAAAATTCAAAAGTGCTGATTCTGACTTGAGAAACGACAAACGCGGGAAACCACCGAAGAAGTTGGAAGGCAACGAAGCGCAAGCTTTATTGGATTAAGATGATACTCAAGCTCAACAGGAACTCGTGGAACAATTGAATATGACACAGGAAGCCGTTTCTCTTCGGTAGAAAGCTGTGCCAAAGGTACAGAAAGTGTGAAAATGGGTTCCGCATGAACTGAATGAAAGACAGCAGCAAATCGGAAGACCACTTGTGAAGTGCTACTCGACAGATACAAACGGAAGTCGTTTCCCCAGCTAATAGTGACAGGTGATGAAAAATGGAATCCCAAGCGTCGTAAATCATGGGTGACTCCAGGCAAACCATCTACATCCACTGCAAGACCAAATCACTTTGGAAAGAAGGCAATGCTCTGTTTGGTGGGATCAAAAGAGTGTCATCCATTACGAGCTACTAAAAGCTGATGAAACCGTTGACGCCTATCGCAATCTATTGCAAATTGTCGATTTAAATCGAGCATTATGTGAAAAACTATCGGAATATGGAAAAACGCAAAGCAGAGTCATAAAGCTCCATGATAACACCCCATCACATACAGTAAAATGGGCCAGGAAAATGACCGAGACGTTAATTTGGGAAATACTAGGGCAAGCGGCTTATTCTCAAGACTTGGCTCTGCCTGATTATCATCTACTTGGGTCACTGGGACACGCTCTCGCTGAACAGTGCTTCTATTCATATGAAAATGTACAAAAATGGCTCGCTGACTGGTTCGTTTCAAAAGAAGAAGTTTTTTCTGGGTGGAATTCATAGCTTGCCGAAGAGGTGGGAGAAACGTGTAAGTAGCAATGGCTATTATTTTGAATAAAATATAGTTTATCATTTTCAAACAACAGACATGTAATTATTGCAATCAAATTCCGGTTTGATACTTCTACACCTGGTAAATGTGCGCAGTGGTCGAGCTACACATTTCTGTACTCAAAGCTAAGCGACTTTCGAGATAGTGTAAAAAGCGGTGACTCTGGACAGTGGATGACGAGAAACGAGTGATGTGGAGTGGCGAATTACTCTATACCCTGTGCCAGTCTAATGAAGAGGTTTGGGGTTCGGCGAATGCCTGAAGTATGTTACTAGCCATCATGTGTAGTGCCAACAGTGAAGTGCAGCAGAGGGAGTGGAACGGTATTTTGGGGGGGATTTTTCTTGGTTAGTGCGTGGTCCCCTTATCGCGCCTAAGAAGACGCTGAATGTTGTAGGATGTCAATCCATTTTACAGCATTGTGTGCTGCGTGCAGCGCAGGAACACTTCCAAAGCATTCATTAATTCAGTCAGCATTGCAATGTACCCTGTCATGAAACAGCACCTCTGAGACAGCGGTTTGTGGACCACAACACTACTGAAATGGGCTGGTTTCCAACAGTCATGACCTGAATCCATGTAACACATCTGGGATGAGTTAGAATATCGACTTCGCTCCTATCTGTCTCATTTTTATTTATTAACGTACCGGACACAACGATCTCGATTATCTTATGTAATATGTATTGGAATTTTTGTTTGTTCCGTTATGCTCACTAAAACATCAACGTCAATAAATTTTGCTATGTCCCTTTCACCTATTCCTTCTTTGGTAGGCATCTTTTAACTCCCATTATTTCTAGAACCTCCTCGCTCAGTACTTTATCTGTGCATTGATTTTATAGCATCCCATTTCAGGTCTTTCCTACTCCTTATTTTACCGTTTTCCCCACAGTGAAGTTTCATTTCCATACTATCCTGTGCTCCAGACGTACTGCTCCGTATAAATATAACGGCTCTATAGGCTAAGAAAGTTTTCAACATCTGGGCCAGTGTGCGATGTCTCCGTCGCTTTGGCCCCGTTTTGTAATCTCGCTTCCTACGTACGAGAAGTATCCCATTTATTGCTCGTTCATTTCTGACACTACGCAAGTCCGTCTTCTCCTTTCCGTTATTATTTACCGATGTTCGTCATAACTTGTTTAATTCTTAAGCCAGATGGTGTGCTTAGTAGGGTACGCTCTAGAGCCAACAGTACGATGCCTGCTTCATTTTTTTGGAAAGGGTTTGGTACTTGTTCCCTCTGCACCTGTCTCGCCGTTCTTGGTGTTCATACTTGTTTCTTTGTATATTTGTTAGACTGTGATGGAGATAAAGTAGAATCCTTCTTACCACTAGCCTATATTCTCTGTCGGATAAGAAACTAACAGTTGAATAGTGTCTCCAAGTCTTTGGCAGTGTTTCACCTGCTACTTGAAACCAGTGTTATAATTGTATCTTTCCATCTGCAGTGGTAAGTAAAAGGACCATTTCTCTTACTTCATGATAAATATTTTAATGTAGTGTGTGGATAGCGTATAAAATGGTGTGGAAGTGCGGTTCTAGGCGCTTCAGTCTGGAACCGTTTGAGGCCTACGGTCGCAGGTTCGAATCCTGCCTCGGGCATGGATGTCTGTGATGTCCTTAGGTTAGTTAGTTTTAAGTAGTTCTAAGTTCTAGGGGACTGATGACCATAGATGTTAAGTCCCATAGTGCTCAGAGCCATTTGAACCATTTTTTTTTTTTTGTTCTGATGAACGTGTTGCGTCAGATTTTTGTGGCAGATACCAGAGGGTATGATTTCCTGTTGTATAAGCGTCACACCGAGATAATGTAGCAGTAGACACATTTTTATCTTCACATCTGCCTGTGCCCCAGTAAGAGCGACCATGTATATTTCACAGTGACAAAAACAAAGAGGCAAGGCTTTATTGTGGTGAAGTAACAAAGCTAAAAGAGGAAACTAGACTATTTCACAATAAATCCCTGTGATCATTTTAGTTCACCTCGAGTAAAGAAATATCACCAAGTTTTATGTGCCAAGTGGCAAGAAATTGTGGATCTGCAACACTTGCGTATTACTGGCACCGTACATCATGCTGCGACTTGTAACTATTTTAATATACACTCCTGGAAATGGAAAAAAGAACACATTGACACCGGTGTGTCAGACCCACCATACTTGCTCCGGACACTGCGAGAGGGCTGTACAAGCAATGATCCCACACGCACGGCACAGCGGACACACCAGGAACCGCGGTGTTGGCCGTCGAATGGCGCTAGCTGCGCAGCATGTGTGCACCGCCGCCGTCAGTGTCAGCCAGTTTGCCGTGGCATACGGAGCTCCATCGCAGTCTTTAACACTGCTAGCATGCCGCGACAGCGTGGACGTGAACCGTATGTGGAGTTGACGGACTTTGAGCGAGGGCGTATAGTGGGCATGCGGGAGGCCGGGTGGACGTACCGCCGAATTGCTCAACACGTGGGGCGTGAGGTCTCCACAGTACATCGATGTTGTCGCCAGTGGTCGGCGGAAGGTGCACGTGCAAGTCGACCTGGGACCGGACCGCAGCGACGCACGGATGCACGCCAAGACCGTAGGATCCTACACAGTGCCGTAGGGGACCGCACCGCCACTTCCCAGCAAATTAGGGACACTGTTGCTCCTGGGGTATCGGCAAGGACCATTCGCAACCGTCTCCATGAAGCTGGGCTACGGTCCCGCACACCGTTAGGCCGTCTTCCGCTCACGCCCCAACATCGTGCAGGCCGCCTCCAGTGGTGTCGCGACAGGCGTGAATGGAGGGACGAGTGGAGACGTGTCGTCTTCAGCGATGAGAGTCACTTCTGCCTTGGTGCCAATGATGGTCGTATGCGTGTTTGGCGCCGTGCAGGTGAGCGCCACAATCAGGACTGCATACGACCGAGGCACACAGGGCCAACACCCGGCATCATGGTGTGGGGAGCGATCTCCTACACTGGCCGTACACCTCTGGTGATCGTCGAGGGGACACTGAATAGTGCACGGTACATCCAAACCGTCATCGAACCCATCGTTCTACCATTCCTAGACCGGCAAGGGAACTTGCTGTTCCAACAGGACAATGCACGTCCGCATGTATCCCGTGCCACACAACGTGCTCTAGAAGGTGTAAGTCAACTACCCTGGCCAGCAAGATCTCCGGATCTGTCCCCCATTGAGCATGTTTGGGACTGGATGAAGCGTCGTCTCACGCGGTCTGCACGTCCAGCACGAACGCTGGTCCAACTGAGGCGCCAGGTGGAAATGGCATGGCAAGCCGTTCCACAGGACTACATCCAGCATCTCTACGATCGTCTCCATGGGAGAATAGCAGCCTGCATTGCTGCGAAAGGTGGATATACACTGTACTAGTGCCGACATTGTGCATGCTCTGTTGCCTGTGTCTATGTGCCTGTGGTTCTGTCAGTGTGATCATGTGATGTATCTGACCCCAGGAATGTGTCAATAAAGTTTCCCCTTCCTGGGACAATGAATTCACGGTGTTCTTATTTCAATTTCCAGGAGTGTATTCCTCAAGTATGTGGCAGTCCACATAAAAGATAACAAATCATCCGATTCGCATCTAACGGCGGTACTTTGCCGTCGGAATAAAGCGCACGCTGTTAGCGTTCGTATACGTCCAACGGGCGGGGCATTAGTGCCGTGTTATTACGGCCACCTGTCTGGATATTAACAGTGCCTAGGTTGCATGCGCTGCAGGCGGCGTGTTTTATGGTGATGGCGAATCGACCATTCACTTAAGTCGTCGGCAGAAGTCCTCCCAGTAGCTAACGAGCGTGGGCGCCGTTGTGGCCACAAAAGGAAGACGGAGCGACTGAGGATTCATTAGCCTGCCGTAACAGATTACCACACACGCAGCGCCGCTTGTTAGTTGACTGAGAGTGAGGGAGACTCTGCACATGTTTTAGACATTCACTAACAGCTTGCAACCGACACTGTTTATTAATCCCACATGCAGAAATGTAGCCGCTAACTATTTGCTTATGCTCCAGCAGTTTCAAATAATATGATTATGAATGCTCGCAATGCTGGCACGGGAAAGTAACTTAAGACATATTGATGACATTTTACCTCGTCCTTTCTCACCTACACTCATAACGATAAAATGGCAACATGAAACAAATTGCAGGAAAAGTAGATGCTGGGCTGAGATTCATTGGAAGAATAATCAGAAAATGTAGTTCATCCACAATAGGAACGTATAAAAGACTGGGGGTCAAGATGGTCATTTCCTTCAAGGGAAAATGTTTACTGCTGGCTACGGAGCCATGATTGTACCCAGGTGTGCACTTCTTCACTCGAAGCAAATATACGGCCATGACTTCCTTTCTTCATAGCCCCAAAAATATGGAAATCGTATGGTGAGGGATCGGGACTTTTTGTATGATGTGTAAGGGCTTCCCAGCGGAACTTCGGAAGCGCAGTCGAAACGAACTTGGCAACATGTGGCTCCACCAATAGTGGTATATCTGTACTAATAGTTGTGGCAGTTCCTTTTGAAATAATTAACAGTTTACTTATTTTTCCATCCGTCTCATTTTCATGTGACTACCTCTTATATATTGTAAATATACAACTCGTGAGTTTCACAGTCTTCCAGGATGCTCGGATGTTGAAGAGTTGGCAACTTGCTATACTATTTCAATATGACAAACAGCCCAAGTTTGAAAATAGCTCTTTTTGCTAGTGGAGGATGGCTAGTTTCGGTTTTCTTAATAACCGATTCTCAGGTCTCTCATCCAATCAGGATAAATGTTACTCCACATAGCAGAAAGTCATGACAAACGTTAACCGAAGAAGTACAATGCAAGTGATCATAAAACTCGATACAGTCTCGTGATCATTTGCATTGTGCTCCTTGGATAACTATTGTCATGATTTTTTGCCATGTGAAGTATTATTTATTCTGATTGGATAGACATTAGGGAATGGGTTGCGAATAAAAATTCGAAATTAGTAGTCATCAAGTAATAAAACGAGCTATTTTGAAACTTTGGTTCTTTGTCATACTGAAATCGTGGATTTTTGTAGATAACCATTTATTTGCACACGGTTGCTGCCGGATCCAAATTTGAGTAAATGTTTTTAATGATATGCTAAGTGAAAGATTTAAATATGTGTTAAGCCAACTGAAGGTAGGCGAAACTCCGAAACGCATAGTTCAAAATGGTTCAAATGGCTCTGAGCACTATGGGATTTAACTTATGAGGTCATTAGTGCCCTAGAACTTAGAACTACTTAAATCTAACTAACCTAAGGACATCACACACATATCCACGCCCGAAGCAGGATTCGAACCTGCGACCTTAGCGGTCGCGCGGTTCCAGATTGTAGCGCCTAGAATCGCTCGGCCACTCCGGCCGGAAACGCATAGCGGTATAAACAAATATACATAAAAATACTGGCTGACTGCTGAATGTGTTCAAGTAAGATCATTTAGCAGTTCGATAGATTAAATACATTACATATTTTACTAACTACGAAAGAAACATAATATTTGTTAGGAGCTCATGTTTCTTCTCCATAGCATGTGTTCTTCACATGTAATAATGACTCTTCGAAACAGATCGATACAAAAATTATAATAATTTTATCATCTATCAGTGTTTTGTTTATGAGCAGAAAAAAGTTGCAGTGTAGTTCAGATTTTTATATAACCACCTCGGCATGTGGAGGGAAGGCGGGCGAATTTCACTTTCAACAGAATCGTGCCTAATAAGTTTCTGCTATGTTCAGCCTGAACCTTCTTCTTGAAGATCGCTTTACATTGCTCCTGGTGCGCAAAATCTTTTCGGCCACCCATTTTAAGCCCCATAAAAATCCACCGGGCACAAATGTGACCCACAGGGTTACCGAAACGTGTGTGCGCTGATTTTCGAAAACACCGAACTGCGCAGTGCTTCGATTTTACAACAGCCGCGCCAAGTGGCATGTGTGGGCGACCCTTCTCGGCGGAACGCAATATTTGAAACAGGATCGAGAGAGCCACGCTCTGATTCCGCTCGCCACTGGTATCCGGACCGGCTTTTTCAAGACCTCCTCTTTCGACACACTCCTTGCGCAGGCTGCTCGATTGCACTCGACGTTTCTCCACGCGGTCAGGTGCGACCGTTCTCCCGTTACGCTACTCTGCGAGTAATCGTTATGCTTAGAGTTATCTGTCTACCTGCTGTAAGCATCATAGAGGAAACAACACGCAGAGCTGTAGCCACCACGGATGTTTGACTTTCGAGGTGAATGTGGCACTGGCAGCAAAACAACTCACAAATTTCAGAGAAAAACATAATAAAGTTTGAGACTTACAGATCATGTACACGTAGAAAAATGAAAGTTACTGCGTATGACTAGGAAAAACAAACCTGTAATGTCCGAATACGGTGTTGGTAGTGTCCAGCTTGACACGATGATGACGATGACTATGAGGTCTCATACTCCGAAGAGCGTAGGGGACGATGTAGGGGATGATGTAAGACACGCGCACCGCTGTACTGGGCAAGGTCCTAGAGGAGAGGTTTACCATTGCCTTCCTCCGACCGTAATGTGGGTGAATGATGATGATGAAGACGACACAAAACCCAGTCATCTCGAGGCAGGAAAAATCCCCCGCCGGGAATCGAACCCGGGACCCAGTGCGCGGGAAGCGAGAACGCTACCGCAAGACCACGAGCTGCCGACTGAAACATCTGGGCGTAACGTTGCAAAGCGATAAGAACTGGAACGAGCATGTGTGGACTGATGTACCGAAGGCGAATGGTCGACTTCAGTCCATTGGGAGAATGTTAGGAAATGTGTTTCATCTGTAAAGTAGACCGCGTATAGGACGCCAGTGACCTATTCTTGAGTACTGCTCGAGTGTTTGGGATCCATATTGGCTCACATGAAAGTAAGACATCTAGGCAATTCAGAGACAGGGTGCCAGATCTGTTACAGGTAGGCTCAAATAACAAGTAAGTGTCATCGAAATGCTTCGGAAACTCAAGTGCGAATCTTTGGAGTCGACATTGTTTTCGAGGAGCACTATTGACAAAATTTAGACAACCGGAATTTGAGACTGACTAAAGAACGATTCTACAACCGTCAACGTACATTTCGCTTAACGACCTTGAGAGTAAGATTAGAGAGCTTAAGAGCATGTACAGATACGTATGGATACTCCTTTTTTCATTCGCTCTCTCTGCGAGTCGAACAGGAAAGGAAATGAGAAGTAATGGTACAGGGTACCATCCGTCACGCGCCTTACGGCGGCTTGCGGAGTGTCGATGTAAATGTTGATGACACTGTAATTCTCTCAAGAGACGGCAAAGGACTTGGAAGATCGTTTGAGAGGAATGGATAATGTCTTGAGAACAGGGTGTAAGATGAATATCAATAGAGGTAAACCATTAGTGGTGAAATACAGTCGAGTTAAATTGGATGATGCTGAAGGAATTAGGTTAAGAAATGAGTCATTACAGGTAGCAGATGGAATTTGTTATTTTGGCACCAAAATAATTTTCGATAGCCGAAGTTGAGATCAAACAAAATGCAGCTGGCAACAGCAGGGAAAGCGTTTCTGAAAACCAGAAATTTGTTAACATCGAATAAAAATTTAAGTTTCGAGTTCAAGGTGTCTTGCAGCCTTCACATAGTTGATGAAACACACTTTTATTTGCGTATGTAATGACAGGGTCACTCAGTTTTTATATTTTTCAACTAGCCGGACCGGTATCGAGCTCATGTTCAGCGTCGGCGGTGTTACATTTCACTTTTAAGCCTTCGTATAATTTTTCAGATGTTCTATTAATTTCATGTATTTTCTAGCACGCGCTCGTGTTATTGTAAATGAAGAAAATTGTGCTTTCAAATGTCACTGACGTAATTTGATGTAAAATGTGTCGCTGATATTTGAAAGCACGATTTGCCTCACTTATAATTATTTGACAGTGTGTTAGAAAGTATACAAAGTGAATAGAACATTCGAAAACAATGTAGGAAGGCTTAAAAGTGAAATACAAGACCGCTGATGATAAGCATGAGCTCGATACCGGTCCGGTAAATTAAAAAATATAAAAACCAAGCAGCCTTGTCATTGTATACACAAATAAAAAGTCTTTCATAAATTTAAGTGTTAGGAATTATTTTCTGAAGGCATTTGAATGGAGCGTAGCCTTACACGGAAATAAAACGTGGATGATAAAGAAAAGAAAATAATAGAAGGTAATTTATTTTTAGTTCTTCCATATTTACATTAACATTTAGGTTTAGTTATTAGTCAAAGACCTCCACAGAGCCGTTTTCTGAAATAGTTTTTTTTTTCTGTACTACACAGTGCCACAACTTACCCCATTAACGTAACACAACATACATCATATTAATACGTACAAATAAATCCAACTGATGATGATGGCGCTTTAAACATTTGAAACGTGAATAAACAGTGACTGGTAACAGTAAATCTGTTGTTTTATTCGAGAACAGAAGATTCCGAATCATTGAATGAGTAGAGAATAGAATTGGGAAAAAATATATTCAGGCGACAACTTGATGAAAGAACACATCAGCTGACCGGACATTCCCGCTGCATCAGGGAATTGCCAGTTTGGATCTGAGGGAGGTGCGGAGAGAACATGTTATATTGGATTTGCTACAGTAAGCAAATTCGAAAGGACTGCAGAGGACAGAGTAGGGTGGAGAGCTGCATCAAACCAATCTTCGGACAGAAGACCACAATAACGACAGTAACAAGACAGCTGTGACAAATCTCATTTTGTCCCCCATTGCTACAGACTCGAGGCACACTTGGCTTCTTCCAGAGTGTAGAGGGTCGCTAACTCGCACTGATGTGTGGAAGCGAAACTACTCGCTAGATCAAGGAACATGACGGGTTAGCGAATTCATTCTCGCGTAACGCGTTGTAATCCGTTCGAATAAATGAATAACGAAACTGAGCTGGCTGATTGTATTAGCATACAATGCGAGAGAGGCGTATCCCCGAGAAGTGTAGCGCTTAGCGGACCGGTCGGTGAATTCATTTCCAGAGGTACTTCTCCTGATGTCACCCGTCCACAACTCCACCGGGGTGTGAACGCACGCAGCAGGTGTTTCGCAACTGACCAGGCCAGCCAATCTCTCTCCGAACAGAGAATGAGATGCGGACGGCCTCTTTGGCGCCATTTGCCAAGTCACTGCGTGACAGCCCACTCAGAATCTTGACGTAGGCGGAGGCATGTCTTAGAGCGCATTCATTGTTCGGCATGGCCGCCACTTGAGACGATGAAATACCTGTCTCCGTAACTTCTTTTGTACTCGCTCAGAATATGTAAGCCGAAAATTGCCTAAAAAAAAGCAAGGTTACAATTGAACGCGTAGTTGACAGCTCGTGTATTAGTAACGAAAGAGAAGCCTGATATGTTTAAGATACATGACTCTTATTCTGCGATAATCACAAGTGATCCAGACATACGGTTTCCGCAGTTCTGAACAAGATTATTTCACCACCCTTGCCTAAATGAACTGACGTCCCAGCTTTGGTTATCTCGCTGTCGGCGTAACTTAAAAACTAGTTCCCTCGCCTTCTTTACGAAAAAGAGTACCGTACCTACCCGTTACCATCGATTTCATTCACATTTATCGTACACGTAGGGCTTGGTCAGAAATGGAACTGGCAGAAGTGGGGGCTCGACGAAATAGTACTTTTGGTGTGGATCGCATGAGTCATGAGCCACTTGCCATAGCGTTGTATCACACAGTGGTTGGCGCAGCGAACACAGTGCAAAACCGTAATCTGAAGGTCTTGGATTCGAGTTCCTATATGCAAATTTTTTGTATTTAAATTTTTTACGTTCCTTACACATCAGAAAAGAACCAAAATAACGTTCAAAATATTATGTTTGGTAAGGCAGAGGAAAATTTTGATTTACAAATAAATTTCGAGGAAGGCGGAAAAACAGTGGAAGCAGTAATTTTCTCATCATCTAGTTCAAATGCATTGCTCCCTTTGTTTCCCTTTTATGGAAAATATCAGAGAAAGTATACCTTTTCATAATTTGTCTTCATGAACGATCCAGTGTGTACAAACGGTTACAAAAATATTTTTTATTGCATAATGAAATTTTTCTGGAAAATATTACAGTAAAAGTACGTGTCATTTTTTAAGAAACTGTTCCAACATTTCATCTAATCGTCAGAAGAAAATCAAGTTATGAAAAGATATACCTCGAAATACGTTTCTCCATAAATACTTCCGAGGACGGCTAAAGCCGTCACTGTGTGACATCCTATTAAAGCCGTTATGTCTTTCACTGTACGCTCCTTGGTACAGTTCCTGATTGTTAGCTGCGTTCTGCTGCAGAGCAATTAAGTGCTGGAGGCGCGCGTCGCTCGTGGCGTGTTAAGGCGTCAGGCGGTACATTTGTGTAAACGGCAAGGGCAGCAAAAGGTATCGAACGCGGTGTCACGGGCGTATCGCCTTCACGCAAGTGCTCACGCATGCTCGCGTGACCCCCAGCCGTCTCACGCACAACGCACTTCCCGCAACACGGACGACGAAGAGGGTGTGTGCGCAACTGGCATGGGTCGAGTTTCACTTCACTTATACAATAGTCGCCACGAAATGAGACAAGTGTGACAATTTTTAAAACTGCATATCTCATGCGACAGCACTAACTCTCACACAAACTTAAAAGCCACTAGAGTCCCTAATTTCCAAATTTAAGGAACTGCACCAGTAGCACAGTTGATTCTTTAGGAAGCTATCTTCAGTCGAGTCATTGTGGTGCAAGTACTATTAGCTATAAATTTTTCATCAGCGAGCGGAAGAACCGCAGCTAGTAAGTATTATTCTGGGTTAAAATGCAAACGTCTTCGCCTGTGATACATTTACGTGTTCCATGACCGTAGTGGTAATTACTCGTTTTTGTACATTTTTGTTCGGAATTGGTACACGTAAGATTTGCTATTCTTAATAGACTGTGATGGTGAGACAGCCCTAGCTCCTCTAAGGGTGAATTCTGGGTGATACTGGAGTAACAGTTATGATTCATTGAAGAAGCGCAACGTTAAGGAGTAGAACGCACAGTTCTTGGGGTAGTTAAGCGGATTGTTGACAGTCTCTATGGCATTTAATCCTAGAACAGGAGTCCGTAAACAGTAGTTACAGGGCAAAACGTGCAAGAAATCATTTTCCTGTGCCTTTATGTTCAGTGGTTTTCTTCATCTTTCTCCTACGTACTTGTCCCTTTTCTATGTAGAGAGGCTGTAGAGGCAAGGAGAAGGAAAGTGCCGTACTGCAATCTAGTCTTTTGTTACATTAATGAGATTGACAATCTGAAAGATAAATTTCTTCGTTGTGGCTCTACATAGTTTCTTGAAAAAAGCAATTAAAATACGGTAAAACTGCACTATAGCAAAATACGATCCCTTTTCTGTCTAATAGAAGACTGAAATCAGTGGGTAACGGGGCTACGCTTGTCAATTACCTTAACTATTTGACAAATGCCAATTATTTATTTATTTTTGAACTCTTCATTCTCTTCTTATAGGGGTAGAGCGGTTTGTTCGACCAGACCTCCATTCAATACAAGCAAATAGTAAGCAAGCTTAGAGTAGGGTCGAGTAGTTCCCAATGGGGATTAGGTGGGAGGGCTTACTAGTTCCAGCATTTGCCTTCCAACCGAGACAAACCTGTCGAAAACTCTAGTTAGAATAAGGGGATACGAGCAATTTTCCAGACGAAAATGAAAACCTAGTGCATGCAGAAGTTCATCTGCTTATGAGTTCACAGGGTACAGCCGATGTGTTTTTCGAAATGTGCTATGTACCTACGTCAATGCTCATCGCAGCCGATGTGGATAGCCAACCTTCCTCTGAAACTCACCATTTCGCCTGCATCAAAAATAGCAGAGCTTACAGTGGAAAAGTAACACAGTATAACAGGTGCAAAGCAGTTTAATTGTCCAGCTGACTGACTCCAGAAAACTAGCCTTCTGCATACAGCAAAAGAAAAATAATATTTTTTCTCGTTTCTGCTCACTCCTTCCTCATTTTGCTGAGAGACCTGCCATTTTTCGTGTGAAGAGACCGCTGTGTAGTCACTCTCCCTCAGTTTCATATGCTCGGATCTGAAAAAGAGTCCCGCACAGTCATCTCTACATGGCAGGATCACGTCGTAAAAACTTTAACTGCCATAAAGCATTTACCTAATTGTGCCGACGGTGTGCGGAGCGTCTGGCAGAGTCCATGAAGCACGAACCAACCCGACGCGGCCGGAGGCGGTGAAATATTTAGGTGGGAGGGGTGGGGGTTATGGGGGGGGGTGTAGGGAAGGAAGAGACCGCCATAAGGCGGAGGATAGAGCCCCCAGACATGCTGTATTAATGCGGTTCGAGAGGCGGAGAACGCCGCAGCGTCCGCCTAAGAATATCTACGCTTATCCTGCCTTAGACTAGGCTGACCCGTCCGCCCGGCAACCCATTTAGTAAACTTTCTTTTTTCTCCGGGGCGTCTTTCACAGGCTGCCTGCCACGCAATATTTTTTTTTTCTTTTGCTTCTTGCTAGCTTCGTTCCATTTCCTACCTTTTCCTCCCCTTCCACCTCGTGCGGCTGCTCCAGTGCTCGACGCCTTACAAACCTGCTCTGCCCCTGAGCTCCTGAAAGGACCCAGAGATCGCTCTCAAAAAGTTGTCGCTAGACAAAGCTGCTCTGCCGAACGCGCACCCACACAATATTTTCGAGAAGCCGTACACGTGAATTCAGCACTTTGGCCTGCCTCCTCCACATACGTCCTTCTGTTCACCGTTTCTTAGTTTCTTTATCAGCTTATGCTCCTCATGCGATGCTTCCGCGCAGGTGAGCAAACATCCAGACCAGCAACAGTAAAGGCACGTTTGCTGCAGTCATTGAGAGAAATGAGCAATCGAGTCTGCGCTCTGGAAGCAAAGGCGAGACGCCTCACCACAGCCATTACTGGTAAGAACTGAGAATTGGCTATAGCGGAGAAAAATCAGTGACGTAGTTGTGAAAAGGTACACGTCCCTTTTTCGAATCGCAGCATTTGGTACAGTTGTAAGTGACTGTTTATAGAATTTCAGTAACTGTACCGTTCTATAAACAGGTTCCAGGTCGCACGTTCATCATTATCAACAGGGTACTCTAAAATGATTTTTACATTTTTGATCACGTGTATTTCAGAAATAAGGATAGGTGGAAAGGTGCAGTGTGCAGTATAATGTACACACACACACACACACACACACACACACACACACACACACCAAATATTTTAGTAGCCGTTTAATAGAGATCAATGGGTGCACCATCTGTAGCACGGACACCTAAGCGATTCTCCAGTTCCTCTCACGTCCTGTTAAGTATGTCGTCATCAATGTGTGCAATTGCTGGTCTGACGCGACCCTGCAGTTCCTGTAGGTCTCACTCTCGGGTCTCGTAGACAGCATCCTTCACAAAGCCCAGAGGAAAAACAATCTAAAAGGGGGAGGCGGCGGGGTAGTTTACATCTGGACGCCTTGGGGCCCACGAAATGGATCCTGCTCCTGCAAACCAATGGCTTAGAAATGTTTCGTCCAGTGCCTTCCTAACGATCGAGGCCCAATGAGGACGGGCACCGTTCTGCTGCAGCATGATGTCAGATTGCAGTTCTTCGGCCTCTAGAAATGCAGACTTCTTCAATATGTCCAGATCAACAGTCGAGGTTACTGACGCTCGTACAAAGGAAAACGGTCCCACCACACGTCCATGAAATATACCACACCAGATTTTTACTTTTGAAATGTCGCTCACAACTTCTGTACTAAAGTAGGGTAACTCAGGGTCCCAAATTCTCACATTGTTTTGGTTTACCTTCCCAGACAAATGAAAGCCAGCTTTGTCATCGATGCGACTCAGAATCCCAGTTGCAAATGCTTTGCGTTTAAGCCTGTCATCAGGCAGCAGCTGTATCTTATAAGCATGAAGCTTCAGTCCCTTGTTTAACACCCTGTGCACAGTGGTTGATGCTTTCTGCAACTGGCGAGACGGTTGCCAGATTGGTTTGGTTGCGCTCCGGATAAATGCGTGTTGCACGTGTTCCACAACTGCATCAAGGCTGCTCGGACGTCCAGGTCTCGTCTTCTTAATGACAGTGTCGGATTCCTTGAAGTCGTGTACCACTGTCTGATTATCGTACGTGATGTTTGTGTACTTCTGTAACGTATCCGGAAGTTGCACTGGACCTGGGTGTCAGATTCGGTCTCTGTCAACCAATTCATACAGTGTACCATCTGCGGGGGTGACCATTTTCGTCAATAACTTACTATACAAACAAACAAACAAACAAATTTAAGGTGTGTGCCACATTATGCTGCAAAAAGCATCTTTCTACCTAGCCTCATTTCTAAAATGTACGTGGCAAAGCTTTAAAGATAATTTGCAATCCCCTGTAGTTTCATCATATAGGCACCGAATACATATACACGCTCCTCCTCCTATACCTCATAAGACTTTCTCGTATCGTCTGCCGAGTACTTTTCTAGTCATTTCAAGTGGACAAACAATGCATTTAAAGAGTGACACCCGTCACAACGTCCCGTACTCTGCTTTTTCCAGACGACCTACGTATCTCCGTTAAGGTTTCAGTTGTTGCTTCAGTCGCCTTAAAATCACAAAGAAGCTGCGAAGCTTCCAACTAACTTTCAGTCTGTTTGTGCATCGTTTCTCCGTGGGCAAAACTGCTACAGACAACTACGACAATTCCACTAATTCAGGAATAAAAGTAAATCGTACTGTTTTGTGTACATCGATCATTGTGTCGGTTTGTTTGTTTGTTTATTGCCAGTTTGACATTAAATCCACTGAACTATTTATTTTCCTTTCTTACTCAGTTTGTTACGTACCTTCCTTATTTAGCCGGCTAGTCAGTCTATGCACAACCATTGTGCTTTCTTATTCAGCGAGTTTCTCTATTTACTTTACGAGAAACGATCGCTCACAGCAAAGTCGCCTCCTTACGCTAAGGGAATAGCTGACTTTATCTTCACCGTCATTCATAACTGATTCAATTAGCATTTTATTCTCTTGTGTAATCACTAGCACGTTATCAATTACAAACAAAGACATTATAAACAGCAAGTTAAACAAAAGGTTATTGTACGATTACACGGTTGCGGAACAACCACTAGAAGCAGTTGCCTACGTGATTTGAAGAGGAACGACCTCATAAAATTACTCGCGGGTAAAGCAGGTTCGAGAACGAGAATCATTGGAAGAATCCTGTGGAAATGTATCCATTGCAAATCACCTGTTGGACCAATAACTGAGTACTGCTCGTCAGTCTGGGATCCTTTCTAGATCGGACTGATAGATGAAATACAGATCCAAAGAAGATCAGCACATTTCGTTAGAGGTTCATTTAGTAAGTGCGAAAACGTCACAAAGATGTTCTGCGAACCCCAGTGGCAGACGCTGTAAGAGAGGCGTCCTCCTTCACCATATGGTCTACTGTTAATACTCCGAGACCGTACGTTCCTAGACGAGTCAACCATACATTGCTTCCTCCAACTTACGTATCTTGGGAAGACTCTGAAGATAAATTGAGAGAAATTCGAGCCCATACAGAGGCTTACCAGATTGTTCTTCTCGTGATCCATACGCAAGTGGAACGAGAAAAGGAAGAAGCGACACTGGTGTACAAACTACCACACACTGTAAGGTGTCTTTTAGAGTATAGATGCAGGTATAAATGTAGAAAAATCGAAGAGCCATGTTACGCTTTTGCAGCCATTAAATTCCTTTGAAAGCACATAATGAACAGTCCTGAACGATTTTTACACCGCCTGCAGTCACAGCCGGCCGAGTCTCTCCAGTTGTAGAGAGTAGCATCTCTTCTCTCTGTCCTGCGTCTGACGCAGCTAATTCAGTCTGCAGTATGTTGTGCGAGAAAGACGGAAGCCCCTGAGACTCGGTAGGAGCTTTACTGGGGGAAAATACACACTCTGATTTCCAGACAAATGGCTGAAAGCGCTGGCTGCCAGGGTCTTGGAGGTCTTGGTCGCCGAGATTCCAGTTGGATCAGAGCCTGGTTGAATTATTTAGTTTCTGGAAAGAGACTGATTCCACTATGTACTTGTCCACAACCGATGAGTCCTCTTACATGTGGTGAAATTGTTTAGCACCATGAGGCACCGAACAGGCATAGACAGAAGAGTATCATATGCAATGTGTATGCCCCGTCGAAGCTGATGCGGGAGTTGTTGAGCTGTACAGCTGACCATCACTCAACTGACGAATAAACAGTAGCCGGTATGGTTCTTCTAAATGCGTTTGCGTCACTTCTCCAAGAAGTTCCTGTACGCTTTTGCAAACATTTATTGCAGCAATTCGCCTTCGTAGGTGTCCTGACGTACCCGAAGTAACGGCTAGGTACTTTAGAATGTTGTTACATTGTAATAAACTGTCTCTGAATATTGCCTGCGTTCAGCAGTTTGTATATTTGTTGCCCAGACGGAAAGCTGCAACTACCATCTTCAGAGGGTTTGGATAGTTTCCAACTCTAATCTACAGCAATACGCGCAGAAACTCGGTCACTATTTCTTCTGTATCGCTTCCTGTAAGGGAGAAAGATATGAGCATATAGAGTCTGTTGACGTGAGAGTTTTGTCATTTTATCCGTCATCTAAATTTTATTTTTCTTATCGTTCCACGAAACGGCTGCATATCAGAAATTCCTCAGTGCTCAAACGATTATAGCGGGTTCGGAGCTTCGATATTCAATGCATGTAGCTCGGGTAGCTTACTAACAAAAGACGGCCGCCCGGTTCTGTTGCCATAATATATTCCCAGTCTGCCGAGTGCAGCGCACAAATTATCCGCAGAGAATGAGCTTCGAAAGTGAGGAACGTAAAACAAAACAAGTGCGTGGTAATTTACACAAGAAAGGGCAGAGAAGGAATCAAGTTGGATACCCTCGGCGTTTCCTCCGGTGTAGTAGAGCCTACGGAAAGGCAGCAAGAATCCAGAACTCCCCCAAATTCGTAATGTATTCCTTAATGTGGACGTGAAGCCCGCATTGCCAGCTAAGTTTGCTGAGCTGACAGCGACTGTTGTGTGCGAAACACGGCTTACTGCACCGCAGCACTTGCAAGAGCCACAAGGAGCAGTTCCACGAGGCAAGGCTGGTAAGAAAAGACAGCGAATCGGACCAAGCGCTAATGAATCACCACTAATGGGAATATGTGTCAGCGTTCAGCATACTATAATTTTAAAGTTGTCCAGACAAATTTTGTATAATGACAGTGCTTCTCAGCCTTCAAAAACGCTGGCAAGGTGGTGGCAGAGGAAATGCGCCTTTAAGGCAGCCTCACAAGTAATAGCAAGTTTGAGAAGAACGCTCGTGCGGTAACACACAAGTCCCCTTATTGTACTCACTGTCAGCTTTTGCACCAGTTGAGATGAAATGAGAACACAGCGCAGAGAAGCAGTGTAGAACAGTTTTATTAATGAACTAGCTGCTAAACACGGCGTTGCTAGGGTATTTATTTCTTCCAATCTTCTATTAATTCATCTCCTCCTCCCTCCGCTCTGTGTTCACTTCCTCTATTCCTACTCTCTGCCCAACTCTTCCCGCCCCTCACTCTACCATCTCGTCCTTCTCCTTCACTGTCTGCCACCTCCTCTTCCCCCTTCTCTCTCAACGTTATCACACCTCGATTGCAAGCTGGAGGTTCTTACCCATACATTATTTCTTTCCAGGTCGTAACTAGTAGGTATACCAAATTTGATTGAAATCTTTATAGAAGCTTAGGGCGAGGTTTCAACCCATCGATTTGCTCGCATACACGGATGTCAAGTTTACTTCAAGATATATTTATCATATTTCACGCGTATTTGTGCACATGTTCCACCTGTATGTCTAGTGAATTACAACTGCAGTTTTATTATCACGCAGCTTAATGTTTATGGCATCGTATCTCCTGAACTATGTGCTGTACAGTGATATAATTTTGCAGATACATCACCAAGTGAGGTGGCGCAGTGGTTAGCACATTGGAATCGCATTCGAGAGGACGACGGTTCAAACCCGCGTCCGGCAATCCTGATTTAGGTTTTCCGTGATTTCCCTAAATCGCTTCAGTCAAATGCCGGGATGATTCCTTTGACATGGCACCGTCGACTTCCTTCCCCCTCCTTCCCTAACCCGATGGGACTGATGACCTCACTATTTGGTCTTCTCCCCCAGATCACCCACCCGCACAAACACACCCCCACCCACCCACCCACCCTCCCTCACCTTGCTGATACATCCAGTAGTAAATGGCGACAGTTAGATGGTACTGCAATTGCATGCGAAAAAGCAGTAAATAACAAAAAATAAACGAAAGAAGAAAGGTGATGTTTCTTGTAAAGACTGGTTCTTCCTGTTCACTTTCTGGCCTTTATGCCCTATCATCATGGGGTTGTCATGTTAATTATAGTATTTGGCGGTGTTAATAGTGAGGGTGGTCAACTGCCCGTTCTATGGCCTGTCGCTCTCCTAGCCAGTACCTTCACAGACAGCACGGCAAGGTCAAACGGTTCAGATGTCTCTAAGCATTGTTGTACTTAATATCTGAGGCCATCAGTCCCCTAGAACTTAGAACTATTTAAATCTAACTGACATATGGACATCACACACATCCATGCCTGAGGCAGGATTCGAACCTGCGACCGTAGCGGTCGCGCGGTTCCAAACTGAAGCGCCTTGAACCGCTCGGCCACAGCGACCGGCAGCACGGCAGAGGAGGCGACAACGGCAGTGATGGTGCTGATTTGTTCCGTGCAGTAGGGGAGGGGGAAGGGTACTGTTCAGCTACTGCAGCCTGCACAGAAGTAGAACATTGAAGCTACAGCTAAGCGAGTCTGCAAAACATAGTATTACCAGGTCACGTCATCACGACAAATAATTGGACACGTCAGTAGGCTCTGACTAGAGTACCTAATAAGAGAAATGGTGCGTTTCCAATGGATGAACTACACTGCTTATCAGGTAAGATACACACTTCGGCGGCTATCCCTTCAGAACAAGGCGGTGGACTGGCCCAAAGCCGAGAACGGCAGTGGTTCCCTGTGCAGGCGCCGAATTACTCTGCGCGAGCTCTACGACATTTCTCAACCACGGGTAGCGAGTGAGGTTTTAACTGAGTTACATGTGGACTTAATAGAGACGTCACAACTGAAATACCTTTGTATTAACTAAAACAGTTAACTTTGTCGAATTCATTCCTTTTTTATGCTTCTATCCAACATTTAGTGAAACAACAACTCTTCTCCGATTTCTGACTGTATAGTTTGAGGGGCTTCCAATAAGTAACGCAATATGTTGTTTTTTCCTGAAACCATATTATTACCCACTCTTTTGATTACAGAAAACTATTTTTCAACTTAACCTCCGATCACTGCGACGGCTTTATGCCACCTCTGCCGGTCGACGTCGGAGCCAACATCTTACTACATCAGTAACTTCCCATCGCGTAAGTACTGCTTCCCGCGGTGTGCACCCTTCACTGAACCAAACAGACAAAAGTGGGAAGGTGTCGGGTGCGCAGACTTGCGTAAGACCTTGTGTTATTACGGAGAAGAAGAAGTTCGTTTACCATTTTGTAACGACGAACACGCTGAAGTCGTTTCCTCAGTTTCTTGATGGTCTGTGCGGCCAGCCGGCACGCGGGACATAGGGCTATTTTGTGCGACGTTGTTAGGATGATGACAGTTTTCTCGCCCAACGACTCATCGTGCTTTTGTCCACTCCCAAGTCTCCATAGGCATCCTGCAAGCGCCTATGAATATCTGCGATGCTCTGGTTTTCCGCCAAAAAGCAACTTCATGAGAGGTCTCTGCTTGGTTGGTTGGTTGGTTGGTTGATTCGGAAGAGGGAACCAGACAGGGAGATCGTCGGTCCCATCGGATTAGGGAAGGTTGGGGAAGGAAATTGGCCGAGCCGTTTCAAAGGAACCACCCTTATATGCTTGGAACGGCCTTCCGTTACTGATGTAGGGTACCTATAGCACCTCAAACCTCTGGATTTCACGAAAGTACAGGAGTTGAAGCGAGAATATACCCCACAACAAATTCCGCATTTTTTTTTCAACTGAAATTAGCTGGGGAAAAAAAGCGTTGCGTTACTAATTGAACGTCCCTCGTAGACTACGGATCCTCGTCGTTTTGACCGAATTCTTCTGTTCCTCAGATACGGTGGCAGCGTGAACACGAAATTTACTAGGAACAGAGACTCGCGAAGAAATAACTGACGCGAAGTCTAGCCTCGGAAATGTGCGTGCGAGGACGCTGGTGACTTCCTAGCCGCAACTGCGTCGTCACTCTATTTACAAGTCAAAGGTCCGGACGTGTCACGCCGTTAGCGATGGCTGCCCGGGACGCGCCGCGGAAGGATGGCGAACGGTACGTCGGAACGCGCGGGCGGGCACGACGCACTGTGCGCAAAGGGCGCTTCCACCCCGCTCCGAGCGTGGCTGGTTGCCATACTAAAGGAATAATTAAATTTTATGCTTCCGAGGGCCGGGGCGTCGCTCGCCGCTCTGGCGTCCGAGCGTCGCCTCTCGAAAACAAAAGGCCCGCACCCAAACCCCATCCTGTTCCCGCTCACACCCCTTCCACCCTTTCACTGGCGGTTAATACTCGGCGCGTTTGAATATTTATTCGGCAGCCGGAGGCGGTTCCTGATTATACCCACTAGCCGCATTAGGACCCCGTCCTTTGAGGCCTGCTCTGGTTGTTACTTCTTTGTGGTGTGTGTGTGTGTGTGTGTGTGTGTGTGTTGTATGTACGTACCTGTGTTTGTCTACCCCTGTCTTTTCTGGAGTGCGTACCCATTTTCAAAAAAAAAAAAGAGAGGTTTTTAAGTACACTTTTTTTCCCGCGTGCTCCTTGCTTTGAAGATATGGAGGAGCTAAAAATAACCCGCTCCGCTTCCTCCACAGGGGCGCCTGGCGCGAACTGTGATGTGCGCATCTGAGGGCATTGAAACATTCATTTCAGATTTAAAAAAAAGGTTCGTTTCAATTAGCTGAGAGAACAGTGCAGAACTCTTAAATTTTCGTCTTGATGAAGGAACCTGACGTGTGCGAGCGTACGTCACTGCTACGTTGATGGTTGTTTTGGTACGGGACGTCCCGAAACTGCAAAGATTCTTGCCAACTTCTCCTCAAAAATTATCAGCATAGCGAGATTATACTGTTTATCTGCCTCTGATAGCGTGAGTAATGAATGCAGACTTGCACCTGTAAGGTAAACCCTACAAGAAGCCGACTTTTCATTAATGAACGGGTGAATGTTCCGCAACTTTAAAGTCATGAGACACTATTATATAAATGTTGAGAGAAAATAGAGGCTAAGTTTGTGGGTTTGCGAGTGGGTGAATGAGAGAAAATTAATAATTCGACGTATACATTCCCAGCCAACGTTCTTGCCGCAGAGATAACATCGGTTCTCGTCAGATCACCGAAGTTAACTGCTGTCGTGCTGGGCTAGCACTTGGATGGGTGACCATCTGGTCTGCCGAGCGCTGTTGGCAAGCGGGGTGCCCTTGTGAGCCGGCCGGTGCGGCCGAGCGGTTCTAGGCGCTTCAGTCTGGAACCGCGCGACCGCTACGGTCGCAGGTTCGAATACTGCCTCGGGCGTGGGTGCGTGTGCTGTCCTTAGGTAAGTTAGGTTTAAATAGTTCTAAGTTCTAGGGGACTGATGACCTTAGATGTTAAGTCCCATAGTGCTCAGACCCATTTGAAACATTTTCAGCTCTTGTCAGGCAAACTAAGGAGCTACGTAATTGAGAAGTAGTGGCTCCGCTCTCGTAAAGTGACTTACGGCCGGGAGAGCGGTGTTCTGACCACTTGCCCCTCGGACACCTGTGGTTGAGGATGACACGGCGGCCGGTCGGTACCGCTGGGCCTTCCAAGGCCTAATCGGACGGAGTTTCAGTTTAATATATTCCCCCTTTCTTTTATCTTTTTAAATCTGTGCCTCTGAAGTTTTAAATGAACAACCATCTCCTCAACTTACTGTAAACTGGAGAAAACTGCCTCGATCTCATATCTCGAATAGCCAAATCGTAGAACTTTAATATGTTTGAATGAAGTTCTGAACATTTATTATTCTGAGACATTTTCTACAGAATGCGCAAATTCGGCATTTATACCCGTACTCAGCGAACCACTGTAAAGTGCATGGTAGTGTGTGTGTTCCGCTGTACCTGTAATTACAGATTTTTTCCTTTCCATTCACGAGTGGAGCGCGAGAGAAATGTTTGTTTAAATGCCTGCTGTAAATAATCTAATCTTATCCTCTCGATATGTATTGGAGGAATATGTAGATGATTTGCAGTATATTCCGAGAGTTGTCATTTAAAGCAAGTTCTTGAAACGTTGTCAGCAGTCTTTCTCAGAATAGTTTCCACCGGTCTTCCGAGCCTATCTTTCACTTCTTTCAACGTCTCAGTGACACTCTTCCGCGGGTCAAACAAACCTGTGACAATTCGTGCTTGCCTTTCCATGAGATCATCTGAATGATACTTCCGGCATTGACTATATCTAAAATGCTAAATTAAAGAAACAAATTTTGTACATAAAGTGTGCGTTTAAAAATTCATTTTCAATATTGAAACGAAGAAAACACTTTTTCTTGCACTTCGACTTTCAATTAAATTATCACTAATTTTGTTCCCCCTCACCCTATACATGGGACAAACAAGCTTGGGCCTGGTATCCTGTACCCGAAACTTTCATGTGTGTCCAACTTTAGTAATTTCCAAGCCGCTCAAATAATTTAAACAGAATTGCTGTTTCTCGGTGGCATACGTTTTATATTCAGCTTTAAGCGTATCCGTTAAAACTAAAACTACACAGAGTGACGTTGTGTCTATGGAGGTAGTGCTGGCTTACCACTCCGACACGCCATCACTTCACAGCAACAACACGAAGAGACTTTTGCAACAAAACTGCCCGTACACGCTGTGCCTGATGCTTTGCTACCACAAAAATCCATTTCCCAGCAACACTGTCGTAATGATGAGCTAACCGTAAAAAATTTAAAAAAAGACCTTTTCCCTAATAAAGCTTCTACTTTGTCATGTAGCGATCTACTTTTAATCTGTCATTATTTGTCGCCACGCACCGGTAAATATTGTGTCGTGGTCAATGCCGAATGGAACCCCTGACTTACACGGAAGAAATACTTATGATCCTTGTTCTTGTACGCTATACTTACTGTTACATGTCACAATACGAAGCACAGATTCTACTGAAATATAATCAGCAGGTAGCATGTCCTCAACTTCGTCTTGTATACTACAGGATGCATAAAAGAAACTCCAAGACAAAATAAAAAAGATGAAGACACACCTCGAAGGTATTTTTCGAATGGGACGGAAATTGGTACAGGTACAGACAAACAAATTCTTACACTTTCAGAAGAATTGGATGAATTATTCAAGAGATAGAGCTTCACTAGTTGGCAAGTCAATAACGAATTGGTACACCTCTGGCTCTTAAGCAAGCAGTTATTCAGCTAAGTATTGATTGAGGGAGAATTTGGGTGTCCTGCCTAGGGATATTGCGTCATATTCTGTCCAACTGTCGTATTCAGTCGTCAAAATCCCGAGATGGTAGGAGAGCTCTGCACGGTAGCACTGGGGAGAGATCCGGTGACTTCGCTGCCAAAGTAGGCCTTAGAAATGCTTGCTGACGTGTAAGCATAGGGTGGCTTGCCATAGAGGACGGTAAAACGGGGCATATAATATCGTCAAGCCGGCCGCTGTGGCCGAGCGGTTCTAGACCCTTCAGCCCGGAACCGCGTTGCTGCTACTTTCGCAGGTTCCAATCCTGCCTCGGGAATGGATTTGTGTGATGTCTGTAGATTAGTTAGGCTTAAGTAGTTCTAAGTCTAGGGGACTGATGACCTCTGATGTTGAGTCCCATAGTGCTTAGAGCCATTTGAACCATTTGAATATCGTCGACGTACAAATGTTCTGTTACGGTGCCGCGGGTGACAACGAAAAGGGGAGAGGTGGTTCTGTTATCAAAAGAAATGTTTCCCCAGAACATCACGCCTGGTTTTCGGGTGATAGTCAGATTGGAATCACACCGATCTCCAGGGCGTCACCAGACTCATCTTCCGCCTGGAATCTCATTGACTGAAGTAGAAATGTCTTCAGCGATGGGTCCCGCTTTGAAGTGAGCCTCGGTAACAAGTGAATACGTGCCTGGAGATAACCTGGTGAGTGGTAGGATACCAACGTGAATGTTGCCCGTCATACGTCCTAACAACCGGGAGTGATGGCCTGCAGTGCCATTTATTTTCGTAGTATGACCCCTTTGGTTGTCATCTACGGCTTCCTTACAGACAGCGAAACGTCGACTATATTCTACGACTCGTTTTGTTGCCCTTCACGATAGCCATCCTGGGATTACATTTCAGCAAGGTAATGTCCTTCCGCACATTGTAAGCGTTTCTGGTGTTGCCTTCGTGCTTGCCCAGCCTTACCTTGGCCAACAAAGTCGCCGGATCTCTCCCCAATTGAGAATGTTTGGTGCATTATGGAAAGGGCCCTCCAACAATTTTGGGATTTTGACGATCTAACGCACCAATTGGATAGAATTAAACGCGATATACAACAGGAGGACATCCAACAACTCCGTCAGTCGATTCCAAACCGAATAATTTCTTGCATTAAGGCCAGAGGTAAACCAATTATTGACCTATTCAATTTGTGAAGCTCTTTCTCTTGAATAAATCATCCAGTTTTTCTGAGATTTTGATCATTTGCTTGTCTGTACATTTAAGGCACGTCTATCGATATCCGTCCCATTGGGATAATTCCTTTGTGGTATTTTTTTTTTTTTTCTTGGAGTGTACGTCCATCCTGTTTCACAAGAGTATATCTTCAACGTGAATGAAGACAGAAGTACATTTTAAATTCCGCATCGTAACTAAAAGTTTACTTTGGCGCCAGTTGTAAGTTACCGGTTCATATGACGGCTGCCGGAGCTCCTCCTGGGGCAGGTAGCTCGTTCGCTCGTTCATTACACGGCTCGTGCCGAGTCGATACAGCGATAACACATTCACAAAATACGTTTTGCATTCTCTGCATCAATAGCAGCAATTCAGTTACGACTGTTTGATGCGAGTTTCGCCGAGAGCGTGGCAGTGGGCGTCCTCACCGCCCCAACGGTCGATAGGCCTCACTGATTTGTAACTGAACCGTTGGCCTCCAACGCAGTCCATGTAGACGACATAGACTTCTGAAACAGGATGAGTTATTTTGTAACACCATGTATTTTAACTTTCAGTAGATTAGTTGTAGTGGCTGGCAGTGACGTCACAGTGTGTTTGAGGGCAGGTCTCAACAGAGCAAGAGACAGAATAAACTTGTTTTCGCCGGCCACGTAGCCAATATGTATTCCATCTAACCAACGTGTTTTTGATAAATGAGTTCTGTTTCAGTCAAATTTCACTTAACCTTCCCCGACTGTTATTCGTGTACTCGAACACATTTATCGGTTTCCTTTCTTAAGCCTATGGCGAAACATCACCCCGATTCCACATCTTTTTCTGTCATTGTATGTAAAACGTGAAACTGCGTGAGGTACGGCCAGCCGCGCTTACGCAGGAGATCTTCTGATCAGCTGAGCCGTCAACGTATGCAACATGGTCCTACTCAACGCTTAGCTTGCCACTGCCATATCTACATTGTTTCATTTGATTCACCTTTTCTCTGACTGGTTTGATGCGGCTCGCCATTAATCCTCTCCTGTGCCAACCTCTTCATCTCGGAGTAGCACTTGCGGCCTACGTCCTTAATTATCTGCTGGATGTTTTCCAGTCTCTGTCTTCTTCTACAGATTTTACCCTCGAGTACCATGGAATTCATTCCCTGATGTCTAAAGAGGTGTCGTATCATCCTGTCCCTTCTTCTTGTCAGTGTTTTCCAATACAGTCCTTATCCTATCAGTACCTCCTAATGTTCAGTATTCTTCTGTGGCACCACATCTCAAATGCTTCAATTCTCTTCTGTGCCGGTTTTCTCGCAGTTCATCTTTCATACCGTACAATGCTGTGCTCCAAAAATACAGTCTCATGAATTTCTTCCTCAAATCTAGCCCTTTGTTTGAAACTAGTAGCCTTCTATTGGCCAGGAATATCCTTTTTACCAGTGCTGTTCTGCTTTTTATGTCCTACTTGCTCCATCCGACGTGGGTTATTTTACTGCCTAGGTAGCAGAATTCCTTACCTTCACCTACTTCGTGAATATCAATTATCATGTTAATTTTCTCTTTATTTTCATTTATGCTACTTCTCATTATTTTTCTCTTTCCTAAATTTAATCTCAGTCCATATTCTTTTCCCATTAACCAATTGATTCCACTCCAAAGAACATGCAATTATTCTTCTTTCTTTGACTGAGAGGTAGCGATGTCATCACCAAATCTTTTGATTTATATCCTTTCACCCTGAATTTTAAACAAAGTCTTGAATATTTCTATTATTTACGCCATTGCTAATTCGATATATCGATAGAACAATACCGCTAAGGGCTGCATCCCTTTTTATTCCGAGCACTTCGTCTTATTGCTCCCTCTTTATTCTTGTATTTTATACTACTCGTCTTTCTCTATTGCTTACCCCTATTTTCTCTTGGAATTTCTAACATCTTGCACCATTTTACATTGTCGAACGCTTTTTCTAGGCTGACAAATCCTATAAACCTTGTTTTTTCTTTAGTTTTTTTCTATTATCAAACGCAACATTATCACTGCTTCTCTGGTATCTTTATCTTCTCTAAAGGCAAATTGATTGTGATCTGACATTGCTATCAAACTCTAAAGCCAGGCAGTCTCGGCCTAATAAATTTTTTGTATGTTCTCTTGTGATCAGCGCTGCTAGAACGAAAAGATTGCCGTAATAACAATGTGCTCCATGCATGGGAGAGAGTTACACTCCAGAAAACTGAAATATGAGCTGTTTCATGAACACTAACAGTTTCACCACAATTGAAATTGCAGTTTTTTTAGAAGTAGCTTATCAGTCCTTTTATTTAGGAGTCAAAACTGACTGAATTACTAACGTCATGACCAAATGCTACATTATTTCTGTGTCAGATTTAGCGTACGTATTAGCATGCTTGGTGCTGTAAATCTTATTTCAGCATTCTCGTTAGTCCTGGAAGCATAATGTTGCTACTTTCTCTTAGGTTTTGTGATTACTCAACAGAATTATCCTCTGTGAGCATGATATGATCAGCGTTACTGTATCTCCAAGTTATATTCCAGGCATACGATCTGAAATGATTGCTTTAGGTATCACATCCCAACATGCTACCACAGACAAAATTGAAAGGCCACGTTTCCCTTAACAGAACTAGATATGAATTTGATCTTCCCAAAACACAGGTAATAAGTGCCACTTAGGTGTCATTTTCGAATAGAGGTATTTAACTAGTCGTTAATGGATAACAAAACAATCTCTTTCAGCAACAGTGGTAATGGAAACTGATCTGCAGTCGTCATATAACGGGGGTGACGACGGTGTTTCTCCCCTAGCGCTTGGCTTAATCCTCAGACGGCTACAGAGCTAATGCGCGCTCCGTGTCCGATAAATTATTGGCCGCAAGGCGCTGCCGCTCCAAGGTTAATATTGGCAGATTCCGTGGGATGACCACTGTCGGCCCGATGCCCATTCCTTAGCAGTTTCTGCGTGCGGTCACTCACCGTCGATGAAATATGTATACCTGCTTCAATAACTTACCGCTGGCCAGTCTCATCCGTTAGTGCGAACGCAGCCATCAATATTTCACCTGAAGGGGGCTGGTGCATAACAGTGGAACCGTCGAAAGGGGGACTTGGTAATTCATGTTTTTTCCATCACGTATTACTAAAACTCTCTCTATAACTTCGTTCTACCACGCGAACGTCAGGGACTGTGCGGACAGCTTCGTGAGTTGTGCCGCTCAATCGAGTTCACTTAAGATCACCTTCTGATGGTAGAATTAGATTAAGAAATGAGACTCTGAAAGTTGTAGACGAGTTTTTCTATTTGTTCAACAAAATAACTGCCGATGGCCGAAGTAGAGAGCAAGCAGCTAGGAAAGTGTTTCAGAAAGAAAGAAGAAATTTGTTAACAGAGAATATAAATTGTATGGAGTGTACGCTTTTACGGTAAAGAAAAGTGAACAGAAACAGTTCAGACAACAAGAGAATGGAAGATTTCAATGTGTGGTGCTAAGGAAGAATGCTGAAGATTAGATGGTTGCATCGAGTAACCAATGAGAATGTGCTGAATCCAATTGGGTAAAAATTATGTTTGTGCCACAGCTCGACTAAAGATACCGGTTGATGCAACACAGCCTGAAGCATCAAAGAAATGTTAATTTGGTAATAGAAGCAAGTGTGCGGGGTAAAAATTGCAGCGAGAGACAAAGGATTGAATATAGTAAACAGGTCCAATTGATGTATGTTGCAGTAGTTATGCGGTGAGGAAAAGGCTTGCACAGAGTAGACTGCACCAGACTTGTCTTGAGACTGAAGACCATAACAACAACAACATAATAATGCGTAAGCATACCTCTATGCACAATTTTTTGTATGAACTTTGTCGCAAATGCATACTGTGAAGAAACATTCAAAAGGGCTGTTTTACACGATTGGCTAAAAAAGGAAAGTCAGTGGCCCTTGAATCAGTCAGTACCTACATTCCTTCCCTTGGGCTGGTGCCACAGTAGTACAAAATCTTTACAACGACAACATTTCCGTCTTCTCCTTTAATTATTATTTACTTTCTACTGTCGTCCTGTTTCGGCCTGTGCCATGAAATTCTATTTTATCATGCTCGACTTGCATTTAGGAGCGTTCTCGTTTTGCTTCTACTCTTAAATTGTTTATATGTCTGTTGTACGAAGGACTACTTGCATACGTGTTATGTTTGCTCCGCCATATCTCGGTGACAGGACAGCTTGGTGTTTTGTGTTTGTAAAAGGACCCTTGCCCACTCTTTTCTTCACAGTGTATTCCTGAATCCATCTCGTCACCAGTAGATTTGCGGCTATTCTAATCAACCAACTGTCTTGCAATATCTCGGCAACATCCTCCTCATGTCCCTCATGCCAATGACTCGACCTCTTTGAGGAAAGACCTACAGTTAGCGACAAAATGTATTTGTATGTCTTAGGGGTATTCTGCGTTGCGCCCTGCACCAGGAAAGTTCCAGTAACGTTAGACACATCCAACAGACGTCTTGTAATGCTTTAAACAACTTGTTGAGGGAGTTATCAGCTTGTAAATGCTTCATAAATGCCTGACACACAAATTCTGACTTTACTTTCATTTTATTCTAACCGGTTTCGGTCATAAACCATTTTCCCGGCCCTGTACGAAATACAAAACAAAAATCACGTCAAAATGGAGAACGGAAATAACCTACAGGGTCACAAGATTATTTAGAATGTAACAGTAGAAAAATACTTCTGTCAAAAAATTAATCTGCAGCCAACGTTACATGTCAGAACTAAACGTATCGCTCATTCCGAACATTACGATTTCTGTGTCAAGAGTAACTAGCTGAAGAGAACCAACAGGAGACATACAAATGCAGAACTCTCAGTAAAGAATTCAAAGGCCAAGGGCTACGAAGACATCATATTAGTAGACAGGAAGTTAATAACACTTATCACACATCTGTCAACAAAACTGTATTCCAGCTAAACATTTTCAAGAAGGCAATGAAGTAAACATTTAAAATTTCATTACGTAAGGGTTTTTTACGTGTTTAGTTACGATAACAGCAGCCTTTGTCGTCATAAAGACGAAGTACGGAAGCACGGAAAAAACCTTATGTAATAAGATTTTAAATGTTTCGTCAGTGACCCACAGCCACGACCCTTCTGATTGGCTGGTAGTTTGTCACCAACTGATGGGCGCGCCCGACAGTACTCGCTACCGGAGGATAAAGTCAGCCGGCCGGAGTGGCTGAGCGGTTCTAGGTCGTAGGTTCGAATCCTGCCTCGGGTATGAATGTGTGTGGTGTCCTTAAGTTAGTTAGGTTTAAGTAGTTCTAAGTTCTAGGGGACTGATGACCCCAGATGTCAAGTCCCGTAGTGCTCAGAGCCATTCGAACCATTTTTGGATATAGTCAAACCTTGCCTATCAAACCCCTTGTTTTATTTTTATTCCCCTTCGATGCCCATAATTTCTTACAAACACATTGGCATCTACACGGTAACGTTCGGTCGTGGTGTGGAAACTACCATATCAGTCAGTGTAGTTGACAGTGGTAAAACGGGAAAAAACGAAAAAGGAAAGAAAACAACGCTATTTCCTACTGGAGTAGTACTTGTTGTGCGTAAGAAAAATAGTGGAATAAGTAATCCAGCGCTGACTAAATACGGCTACCACCTGTCTCGACGGACCGCTGACGTCACCCGAGACGCGCGGAAGGCGGCGGTCGTAACGTCGCTGCCACGCCCACTCGCCGCCGACAATATGAGCCGGTCGTGTGCTGCGCGCGTCCGCCCCCACAGCCTCGCTATATGGCTGCGAGGGAAAAAAAGGACCTGGGGAACAGCTATCGTATAGGTAGTTAGGCCCGGCAATAAACGTTTAGGAGCATTACATTAGCTTAACGAGTTTTAATTCGGAGGACGGCCGCAGCACCGGCTTTTGTTCGGCGCGCCACGTAATTGGGGCTGTCCATGGGGGTGGTAGTAGTAGCAGCAGCGGTGGTAGCAGTAGTAGTCTTGTAGCGGCGCCAGCGGCCTGTGTACGCGGCTCACCGAAATCCGTGTCCTGTGCTGAGTCGGTGTTACGAGGGGAGCTGCCCGTACCGCGCCGTCCGTTCATCCCCAAGCAGGAATGATCACAGCCAGGTTCATCTCCTACCACACGATTTAAACGATGGAGAAACGTTTGAGCACAATTTTCTGCTTAGGAATCTTGCACACAAATTTTCGCATTTTTTCTTGGCGCCTTAGTCAAGGGAGTGGCTCATACGACATATTATTGTTTACTTGTTTTCTTCTAATCTTCCGAATGAATTGGCAATGCGATCTCGACGATGAAACACTGATCTCTATTGGAAAGAGCACATTCAAATATAGATTCGACGACCTTCTGGTTCACATGTGTGTGAAATCTTATGGGACTTAACTGCTAAGGTCATCAGTCCCTAAGCTTACACACTACTTAACCTATATTATCCTAAGGACACACACACACACACACACACACACACACACACACACACACACACACACGCCTGAGGAAGGACTCGAACCTCCGCCGGGACCAGCTGCACATTCTATGACTGCAGCGCATTAGACTGCTCGGCTATTTCCGCGAGGCGACCTACTGGTAACATTTCATGTTGGTATTGGGATCATCTGTTCATCAAGTCCGTGTGCTTCGCTTCTAGAATGAGATTTTCACTCGGCATCTGGGTGTGCGCTGATATGAAACTTCCTGGCAGATTAAAACTGTGTGCCGAACCGAGACTCGATCTGGGGACCTTCGCCTTTCGCGTGTAAGTGCTCTACTAAGAGCACTTGCCCGCGAAAGGCAAAGGTCCCGAGTTCGAGTCTCGGTGGGCTCGCATTCGGGAGGACGACGGTTCAATCCCGCGTCCGGCCATCCTGATTTAGGTTTCCCGTGATTTCCCTAAATCGCTCCAGGCAAATGCCAGGATTGGTTCCTTTCAAAGGGCACGGCCGACTTCCTTCCCCGTCTTTCCCTAATCCGATGAGACCGATGACCTCGCTGTCTGGTCTCCTTCCACAAAACCAACCAACCAACCTTCGAGTCTCGGTCCAATACACAGTCTTAATCTCCCAGGACGCTTCCCTTCCATTTTTCGGTTAACTTAGCACGCTCTAAACTATAATTCAGGTCGCTAAATGACAAGAGAGAACTCGGTACAACAATTTTATTGATTCGTTTATATTTTGGTCTATTAACAGAAAATCCCAAACAAATCTGAAACAAAGACCCACGGTAGAAATGAAGAATAAACTCTAAGATGAAAAGGATAACTCACTACGAAGGAACTACCCGAATGGGACAAAAATCGGTAGATGTGATGTACATGTACAGTCGAAGAGATGATTATAGTTTCCGAAAAATTGGATAATTTGTTCAACAGAAAAAGCTTCACAAACTGAGCAAGTCACTAACGTGTTGGTCGACCTCTGGCCCTTATGCAGGCAGTTATTCGGCTTGGTATTGATTGATAAGAGTTGTTGGATGTCTTCCTGAGAGATATCGTGCCAAATTCTGTCCAATTGGCCCCTTAGATTGTCAACTTTCCGAGCTGGCTGGAGTGCTGTACACACAATACTCCAAACATTGTCAGCTGGGGAGAGAGCTGGCCACCTTACAAGACAAGGTAGGGTTTAGCAAGCACGACGGTAAGCAGGAGAAACTCTCGTCGTCTGCGGGCTGGCATTATTTTGCTAAAATATAAGCCCAGGATGGCTTACCATGAAGGGGAACAAAGAACGATGCAGAACATCGTCGAAGGGCCGCGGATGACAACCAAAGTGATCCTAATATGAAAACAATGGCATCCCAGATCATTCTTCCTGGTTGTCAGTCCATATTGTTTGGTATCCCATCGCTGTCCGGTGCTGAGATTCCGGGCCGGAGACGTGTCTGAAGACACCCCAAACAGCGATGGGATAACAGCTTGACTGTAGCTGCTATTTAGTCCGACAATTAGTAAGGATGGTCTGTTGGTACCGTTTCTTTCTACAGTCGGACCACTCTATCACCCGTGACATCCTTACAGTACAGCGGGTCGCCTACGATATTATAAACCAGTTTTTTTGGCCCTTCCTGGCAACCCATCCTGATCTTATATTTCAGCAAGACAATGCCCAGCCGCACACAGCGAGAGTTTCTCCCGCTTGTCTTCGTACTTGTTAGACCTACCTTGGCCACCAAGGTCGCCGGATCTTTCCCCAGGCAGAAAGTTTGTAGCACTGTGCGCATGGCTTCCAAGCAGCTCGGGATTTTGACGATCCAAAGGACCAGATGGATAGAATTTGGCACGATATACCTCAGGAGGACATCCAACAACTATTATCAAACAATGCCAAGCCGAATAACTACTTGCATAACGGCCTGAGGTGGACTAACTCGTTATTGACTTGCTCAGTTTGTGAAGCTCTTTCTTTTGAATAAATTACCTAATGTTTCTGAAACTGTGGTCATTTCTTTGTCTGAACATATACATCACATCTAATGATTTTCTTTCCATTCGGATAATTATTTCGTTATTTTTTAAATTTGTTAACGACTATATTAAATTTCGGGAATGTCGGTTGGTACGTTTCATATGCTGTGTGGTGAAGATTAGGTGATTTATCGGGTTAGTTGAGGTACATTAAGCAGCTTGAATATTCGTCACAGCAAGAACGTATGCTGCAGCCCTATGAAGACGGCTGTTGTCATCTTGGAAGATGAAAGTGTCCATAGTAGAAGAAACGGTTCAAAATGGTTCTGAGCACTATGGGACTTAACAGCTGTGGTCATCAGTCCCCTAGAACTTAGAACTACTTAAACCTAACTAACCTAAGGACATCACACACATCCATGCCCGAGGCAGGATTCGAACCTGCGACCGTAGCAGTCGCACGGTTCCGTAGAAGAAACGGAAACCTTGTTCAGCAGTCGCACGGTTCCGTAGAAGAAACGGAAACCTTGTTCACGAATAATACAGAAATAAACTTCTCTGCACGCGCTAGTTTCCAACTATATTATTGCCATACTTGAAACATATTCCTTGGTTTTTATGCGGTCCGTGACTTTGCCAGTGTTTCTACCACCAAGTTTAACGATATTGTTCTCAAATAGTTCTTCAAATACATATATGTAATCAACATGACTAAAATTAACAACGTACATATACCGGATGATCAAAAAGTCAGTATAAATTTGAAAACTGAATAAATCACGGAATAATGTAGATAGAGAGGTACAAATTGACACACATGCTTGGAATGATATGTTGTTTTATTAGAACCAAAAAAATACAGAAGTTCAAAAAATGTCCGACAGATGGCGCTTCATCTGATCAGAATAGCAATAATTACCATAGCAAATTAAGACAAAGCAAAGATGATGTTCTTTACAGGAAATGCTCAGTATGTCCACCATCATTCCTCAACAACAGCTGTAGTCGAGGAATAATGTTGTGAACAGCACTTGAAAGCATGTCCGGGGTTATGGTGAGGCATTGGCGTTGGATGTTGTCTTTCAGCATCCCTAGAGATGTCGGTCGATCACGATACACTTGCGACTTCAGGTAACCCCAAAACCAATAATCGCACGGACTGAGGTCTGGGGACCTGGGAGGCCAAGCATTACGAAAGTGGCGGCTGAGCACATGATCATCACCAAACGACACGCGCAAGAGATCTTTCACGCGTCATTTTGTGAACGTTGTTGTTTTTTTTTTTTTTTTTGTTCTAATAAAACCCCATGTCATTCCAAGCATGTGTGTCAATTTTTATCTCTCTATCTACATTATTCCATGGTTTATTAAGTTTTCAAATTTATTCTGTGTTTTTGATCACTTGGTACATCCAGGAAATCTAAATGACATCAAAATCATCGAAATAATTAATTGGTAGTTATGAGGTACTGTGTTTTAGTGTTACAATATTTTGCCCGGTAGCTCGCATTTTACATCAACAAAGGCACAGATTCAAGGCAGAATTTACGCTGGCGAGTCTTCGAAACCAGAAGGAAATTACCATAAACTCATGGCGTGAGATGATACAGTGCAGAGCGGCACTTTTGTTGCTTTTACAACGATTGACCTCAGTCTGTGTTAAGAGAGTGGTTGGAGGGATGCCGCGAATGTCTCCCCCGACGCGACTGTGCGCGGTGAAGTGAACGCCCCTCGGGGTCACCAGAACCAAACATTACGGAGACCGCCGCCGTCCGGCGCAGAGCAAAACAAATTAGGCATCCCGGTCTGGCGCTGTTGTTTCATTAGGTGGGTCGAGCCGCGACGGCCTACTGGCCCGCGCTTGCCATTTGGCGATCTATTAGCGGCGATAACTTCGGGCGCGCTCTGCGCAGATGGCCCTCTGTCACGCGACCGAGTCTCATTTGCGGGGCCTCCAGACGCCGAAAGTTATCCGCGGGATTTATGCCCACTTGCGTAGCCGCTCCCCTGGGCAATGCCGCTACTCCGCTGCTACTGCCCTGCCCCACGGTCGGAGATCGATGACCGAAGCCAATCAGGCACGTGTTGGCCACTAATAGTAGTGTGCAATACTGCTTCGTCTGCTATTTATTGTCTGACGTCGTATCGGCCCTCATATCTAAACGACGCCGACGGGTAGTAGTTTGTGGGGAGAATTCAGGGGAATTTCTCGGATACGGCATTCTGTCTAGATGTGTGTCGCAGTTGAAGCGAGTGGCTGAAGATGCTATTCATACACTTGCGCAGCAGTTAATATTCACAAGTGATTTGCCTTGAACATTTTCATTTTGATGAATAAAATGCAAATATGAAATGTACTTCTTGAACAGGAACGTATTACGATAATGTAAATCCGGTCCGTAATTTCTGATCATCACAAGAACGAGGTTGTCCCATGAATTATTATCTGTTATTATTCCTTACAAATTATGAATTTCCGATTCACTGATGAATAAATAATATTGAGCTACTTTGGTCCGTCCTCAAATAAGTTGCCAGTTTTTTTCCATGCATTTTTTTTTAAATTTTGGATCTTGGGCTGTTTACCGTAGGTGAGAGTCCAGACTGGATGGTGGATAGCACATCAGGCACTCTTGAAGGTAATGTTTGGTGATTCTCTAATATTCTGCGATATCCACTTCAGTACTTCGATACCAATTTTGGCTACGAGGTCGGGTTCTTTGTAGAAGTTACATAGTTCATGGTCATGTAATATTATCCGTCATCATCATCTCGCGCGTATACTACCAATGGCGCCCCTTCTCGCTTCCCGTTTTCCACTTGCCATCTTGCCTCCAGCTCCTCCTAGGTCACCCACGCTTTCTACTTTCCGCTTGCGTCCACTGTCACACTTTCTTTTGCCATCGGCTATCGTCTATCCCTTCTACATGTCCGTACCAGTTCAAAAGTTTCTTTTCTATGGCGTCTATTATTGATTTCTCGACACCCAGAGTTTCAAATTCCGCTTCGTGTATCGTTGCTTTAACTGACTGACACATATTAGCTACAGTATAATCCTTGATATGTGATGCCTTGGCTGCCATTCTAAGTTGATAGAGGAAGCGTGTTGAATCCCCCTGCAATCTTAACAGATTGTACCGGAATCCGTAAGACTTCACACTTGCCACACCTTCACTTATTACTTTTTTCGGTCCGAAGAGAAAACAGATTCTTAAAATCAATAGTAATGATTTGATCCACGTTCGGAGCCTCTTAAAACTGTCCCGTCATTTGTAAAAGGCCTTGTTTTTCGCCGTATTACCATGTAGTCAGTTATTGGTCTTTACACGTGTCTTTACAAGTGTATTGGTGTATTGAATCAAACCTAAGCCATCCATTCGTTACCTTAAAAGCATATTGCTGGAACAAGTTTATCAGTCTATTCCCGTTGTCAGTTATCACATTTTCTCCATGCTGACCAACAATGAGGTTATTAGTTTTCCATCCAGTATGTGCATTCAAGTCCCCAGTAATTAAAATTTGTTTTCCATCACCTTTTAAAGTCAGTTGCGCATACAATTTTTGTTTTTCCTCCATTTTGGAATCACTGTTGTTGCTTCCTCATACAATTCCGAAAGAATACCTGCGAGAAGAGCATTGTCTGTATTGAAATGTATTCCCACGTAACACGATAACAACGGAAACTTTTCGCTACTGGTCAAACCAACCAGTAGAATTTTCCTGGAATGCTGCATGGTCGAAGAAGAGGGACTTTGCTTAGTAAAGTAACTTTTGCAGGGCTACTGATTTCCTTCTGAAACACTAAGAGAGGAGGTTTACCCTCTCCCTCCCCCCAAAAAGCCCATTTGTGAAGAAATATAGCTCTTCCTTCACTCAGAGACTTCTGGAGAGGCGTTTCGCGAAACTGCGATAAATTTTGTAAAGGCGACGGCCAAGAGTAACAGTACAGTACGACTGATCTTATATTGCGTCGCAAATCAGTATGCGAAATGTGCTTCTACACTCAATACTACGCATTTTCTCTTTGTTTCTTTATTTTAAGGTTAATAAACGTTTACAGAGTTACGAAGTTATCACAATGCACTACCACAGTCAGAGATCACAAATGGGCATAACGAACTAATTGAAGACACACATTATGAAAGTCTTGTGAGTGGTAACGCTCTTAATTTTCCATATATTAACTCCCCGATTCCCATCGAAATGATGTAGAACAAGGCAAACTACGATAACGTGATTTATTTGTTTGTGTGGTAACGTGTTCTTCATTTACAGATTAATAGAAGGCTCACATTTTGATATAGTCAGGTTACTATTGTATTTCCTGTTCCCTGTTGTATTTCTGCCGCTCTTGGTAGCCGAGCGGTTCTAGGCGCTACAGTTTGAAACAGCTACGGTCGCAGGTATGAATCCTGCCTCTGGCATGGATATGTGTGATGTGCTTAGGTTAGTTAGGTTTAAGTAGTTCTAAGTTCTAGGGGACTGATGACCTAAGATGTTAAGTCCCATAGTGCTCGGAGCCATTTGAAGTAATATCTTCATTAGTAACATTCGTTCTATGACGTATAGTCTGAGAAAGATCAGACAACGCCAGGGCAACACTGAAGTCATTAGGGTTGATCTCCAGTTGAAACGAACTACGAAGCCCGTTGGTATCTGTCCCATATGTTCTTCAGAGAACGTTTTCGGGAGAGAGTTTGTTAGTTCAAAGGACATGTAAATGTGTATGGCTGGACGGGTATACAAACGCCGTTCATACCGAGCACGAGTCCTTTTTTTAGTATGTGTTGAGCAAATTACTTTCTCTAGGGTGAAGGAAGTTCCCAGTAAGGCAGTCACAAAATATAGGTGCTCTGACGTAGGTACCCTGGCATATATTTCACAGGCGAGCTTCTCGTCAGAAATGGAGAGCGAGCACGAACTGTTTACGATTTCCCGTTTTGACGAGTCAATCGGAAGAGCCGCATCAAGAATCGATTACCGAGCCGTCCCAGGTGGCCGGCGCCACTCGGTGGATTAAACGAGCGATGGCTGGAGGCGGGTCCGCAGCACACGCCGACGCCGACGCCGGCGTCGCGATGCGGTGCGGCGGTGTACGGGTCATTATCCGCACCGGCTAATGTGTGCGGGCCACACCCATGCGCAAACATATTACCGTAATGGGCGTCACCCTGCCACAGATGTCCGCCGCGTGTTTGCCGCCTGTGTGCTCCCTCGTTTTCGTTCTTTTAGCCGGACCCCGGACGCTGTTCATTAGGGCTGACGCGCCTGCGGAAACAGGTGGCTGCGCCGCTCCGATTCCTGTTTTGTTTTTGTTTTGTTTTCTCTGCCGCTTACAAAATGCAAGTCAGGTCCATAACGCGACGTAGTGGCTGGCGTCTCGACGCTACCGCAGCGACGGTGATTATCGTACTGACTGCCGAAATTCACTTCAGGTCCACGTAGCCATTTAGCTATTACCGACTGAACTATCCAAACACAACTCACTGCCCTCCCTCACAGGTTTACTACCACCGCCAGAACCTCTTCTGCCTTCGAAACTTCACAGTTCTCCAGCATATCTTGCCTCGGCAGAAAGTCTCACATCAGTGCACACTCCATTGCAGAGCGAAAATTAGTGCTACACTCCTGGAAATGGAAAAAAGAACACATTGACACCGGTGTGTCAGACCCACCATACTTGCTCCGGGCACTGCGAGAGGGCTGTACAAGCAATGATCACTCGCACGGCACAGCGCACACACCAGGAACCGCGGTGTTGGCCGTCGAATGGCGCTAGCTGCGAAGCATTTGTGCACCGCCGCCGTCAGTGTCAGCCAGTTTGCCGTGGCATACGGAGCTCCATCGCAGTCTTTAACACTGGTAGCATGCCGCGACAGCGTGGACGTGAACCGTATGTGCAGTTGACGGACTTTGAGCGAGGGCGTATAGTGGGCATGCGGGAGGCCGGGTGAACGTACCGGCGAATTGCTCAACACGTGGGGCTTGAGGTCTCCACAGTACATCGATGTTGTCGCCAGTGGTCGGCGAAAGGTGCACGTGCCCGTCGACCTGGGACCGGGCCGCAGCGACGCACGGATGCACGCCAAGACCGTAGGATCCTACGCAGTGCCGTAGGGGACCGCACCACCACTTCCCAGCAAATTAGGGACACTGTTGCTCCTGGGGTATCGGCGAGGACCATTCGCAACCGTCTCCATGAAGCTGGGCTACGGTCCCGCACACCGTTAGGCCGTCTTCCGCTCACGCCCCAACATTGTGCAGCCCGCCTCCAGTGGTATCGCGACAGGCGTGAATGGAGGGACGAATGTAGACGTGTCGTCTTCAGCGATGAGAGTCGCTTCTGCCTTGGTGCCAATGATGGTCGTATGAGTGTTTGGCGCCGTGCAGGTGAGCGCCACAATCAGGACTGCATACGACCGAGGCACACAGGGCCAACACCCGGCATCATGGTGTGGGGAGCGATCTCGTACACTGGCCGTACACCTCTGGTGATCGTCGAGGGGACACTGAATAGTGCACGGTACATCCAAACCGTCATCGAACCCATCGTTCTACCATTCCTAGACCGGCAAGGGAACTTGCTGTTCCAACAGGACAATGCACGTCCGCATGTATCCCGTGCCACCCAACGTGCTCTAGAAGGTGTAAGTCAACTACCCTGGCCAGCAAGATCTCCGGATCTGTCCCCCATTGAGCATGTTTGGGACTGGATGAAGCGTCGTCTCACGCGGTCTGCACGTCCAGCACGAACGCTGGTCCAACTGAGGCGCCAGGTGGAAATGGCATGGCAAGCCGTTCCACAGGACTACATCCAGCATCTCTACGATCGTCTCCATGGGAGAATAGCAGCCTGCATTGCTGCGAAAGGTGGATATACAGTGTACTAGTGCCGACATTGTGCATGCTCTGTTGCCTGTGTCTATGTGCCTGTGGTTCTGTCAGTGTGATCATGTGATGTATCTGACCCCAGGAATGTGTCAATAAAGTTTCCCCTTCCTGGGACAATGAATTCACGGTGTTCTTATTTCAATTTCCAGGAGTGTATAAACATTCCCCTACGCTTTGTCCACGATAGAAGCGCTAGTCCAACAATGTATTCCGGCCGCGGTGGCCGAGCGGTTCTAGGCGCTTCAGTCCTGAACCGATCGACTGCTACGCTCACAGGTTCGAATCCTGCCTCGGGCATGGATGTCCTTAGGTTAGTTAGGTTTAAGTAGTTCTAAGTTCTAGGGGACTGATGACCTTAAATGTTGAGTCCCACGGTGCTCAGAGCCATTTGAACCAACAATGTATGCAGGAGAACTGTTAAGTCTCGAAGATAGGAGAAGAGTTCTAGGAGGAAGTAAAGTTGTGAGGGTGGGTCGTGAATCGTGCTTGGGTAGCTCAATCAAGCCAGCCTTAGTATTTTCCACTAAATTACTCGTTACGGTCGCCTACAGGTCTTATTGATCCCAAGTCCCTAAGTGTGGCCATAAAATTAGACAGCGCAAACGCAAGTCAATATCTTGGCTCGTATGCTTGGGTTACCCCAACTGCAAGGCGCAAGAGTTGTTCGGTAAATAGATATGATTGAGAAATCAGAAGCTAAGTAAGTACTACATTAATAGTCGAGTCAAATAGTAACTTGACGACGTGAAACAGCCGCTAGAGTAAAACGAAATTCTTGGCTTATTGGTTTTACCTGTTGGTCGTGCTCACGGCACGAAATAATTTGACAAGATAATAAAAAGTCATTGACGCTTTCTGACGTCATTATTAACTTGATCTTCGCTACGTTTCACGTTCATGCTAGATTTTTGATCTAAGACGGCATTCAGTAGTGCGTGTTAAGATACGCCATGTCCTTCCCAAAAAATCAACCCTAGTTTCTACTTCTTACTTGAACTTTTGCCTTTGGTTGGGTTACCAGGAATGTACAACTATAAGAATGACGATATTAACATGTACCAGCGAACGTGTTATAAGATGCAATGTCGAGTAAAGAGCTGAAAATATTCCTTTTTGATAAATTTTTTGTAATAATTTAAGTGAAAATGCTAACCGGCAGTTGGACTGGTATACCACTACACAGCTGTCTTATAGGGTCCACTTGGTGACATTACTTACAATCATTTGGCTCCATACGATTACTCCTGGTGCATGGACCATATTAGAACAAATTGTTTATGTTTGTGAATCATATTAATTAAACAAGACTACACTCATTTTGCCACAGAGAACAGCATTTTACGTCAGCGGATGAATATCCCTCCTTCAACAAACCATTGGTGATACATTTCGATGCTGTGTCGAACAGATCGGCTTCACAAATGTCCCTCGCTCTACACTTCAACTCTCTTATGACACCTCACTTTTGTTGTAATATCCCGGAATATTTTAATAAGCGTGACATTTCCAGTCATCAGTGTTTAGATTTTAAAGTTGGATTTCAACTACATTCATTTTTGCAGTATTAACGCGTAACCTGTACAGATAGCCTTGCGAGTAAAATGCCGTATCCGGGACTAGGTGGTGCGCCAGTCCCTGATCGAACGCCCGGCGTATTAACGACGGAGGTCAGTGTGTAACGACGGAGATTAGAGTGCCGGCCACGTTGGATGCGGGTTTTAGGCAATTTCTCATATGCTACTAGGTGAATTACGGACTGATATGCAAGTGCCCCTCACTTACACGATTCGAAAACGTTTAGAAAACTTTCGCTCGTGTGTTCTTCTAAGCGTTCTTCGACCGTTCTTTTAGTAGCGCCGATGTACACATCGCCACTACCACACGGTATCTTGTGATTACTGCATCTTTCGGGTGGTTTTGTAGACTATAGCAGTAATCCGTTTCGTCAATATATTTCCTATTTGGTCAGTAAAATCTTAAATAAATGACAGAAAAACTTTGGAGTACACATATTCCATCCTGTGAGTATGGGGAGGGGGTTAGGGGTAATGGTGTTGGGGTAAGGGGTAATGTGGTGGCGTCAGGGAATGGCATCAGGCCACCCCTTAAATTAACCATGCCGAGTCTGTTAATATCCACGCTGACCTTGCGCCGATGCAGGACAAAGGCATAAGAAAACTGAATATTAGCGTTAACATATGCTGATCAAAAACGGAATAAAATTAAGTCTCTGCATGTCCATCTTTTCAGAGATGGTAGCAGACTCTGCTGTTCAGTACAGAATATCAAATAAAACATCTTTCAGCAGTGTAATTTCCAAACTGCTATTTTATTTGACTAACAGTTTTGGCGATTTAACACTATCTTCAAACCCCTGTCCTACCTATTGACAGACGCTCATCGAAGTGATCGCTGTATTAAGCAGAAATCTACAGGTACCACTCTTGGAATGATAGCCTTTATTTTGACTGGAACCGAGGCTCTATCGTCGAACACATCGGCCTGATGACCTGAAAATAGCGTGTAAAACCGCCGAAACTGGTAGCCAAATAAAATAACAGTTTGCTAATTAGATGACTGAAAGGTTCATCTAGGATCACATAAAGATAACATCATACCAGTGTCACAGAACTATCGGGAGAATTGCAAGGTTGCATCAATTGCTGATAGCTGTCGAGCGGGATCTAGCTAACCCTACAGAGCATGCCCACGGTGCCACACCTCCAGCGGCTCTGGGACAACAGCGCTTTGATTCACTCCAAGACGCCTGGACACTTCCCTTGTTGAGTGCCCTTCCTGGCACAAAGGAACAATGCGGACGCGATCGAACCGCGGTATTGACCGTCTAGGCATGGTTGAACTACAGATAACACGAGTCGTGTACCCCCCTCCTGATAGAATGACTGAAAGTGATCGGCTGTCGGACCCCCTCAGTCTAATAATCGCTGCTCATGCATGGTTTTTAACATCTTTGGGCGGGGTTAGTGACATATCTGAACAGCCGAAGGGATTGTGTCTGTGATACAACATCCACAGTCAACGTCTATCTTCAGGAGTCCTGGGAACTGGGGCGATGCAAAAGTTTTTTTGGTGTGTGTTCGTATTGATAGTGAACTAGACAGGAGAGTTAGGTGTTAGGCGACATACCATGTATATGTGGGTTGTTACATCCTTCAGAGCACCGCAGTGTACTTACCCCATAGATGGTGTGCTAATTTTTACTAGAGGGATGCGGAAGCGTGCTGTACGAGGTGACATACAAGAGGTTGGCCCCTGATTGGTTGACAGACCGGTGATACGCGGCGGGCGCTGCTCTCCCTCGCGACTGGCAACCCCGCTGGCGCACTCTGCATAATCCCGGCGCTTCCGCGGTCCTTGTCGCCTGACGCCGGCAAAAACCGCTCCTAATTAATAATTAATGAGTGAGCACCAGGGGGTGGGGGTGAGGGAGAGGGGGAGGAGGCGCGCTTCTGGCCGCCATCGCGGGCCGCTCCCGGTGGAGCTCGCTGTATTCACGGCTCCGTTTCAACGTAAGTGGCCGCGCGGCTGGCTGCCGGCGGCCTTAACGTCCACGTCCTAACGGAGCACTGTGCGGCTGATCCAACCACATCACTGCCCACACACGTAACGAAACGTTATCACACTGAGCGAAATTTTAACCTAATCCAGTGTTAGCACAGGCCGGCCGCGGTGGTCTAGCGGTTCTAGGCGCTCAGTCTGGAACTGTGCAACTGCCTCGGGCATGGATGTGTGTGATGTCCTTAGGTTAGTTAGGTTTAAGTAGTTCTAAGTTCTAGGGGACTGACGACCTGAGATGTTAAGTCCCATAGTGCTCAGAGCCATTTGAACCGGTGTTAGCGCAATTCGTTGCATTAAAAACATTATACCCATATTGAGGAACTCGTAAAATATGTGGCTTTATTTTTGGCAGATAGACTTGCTTGCGGTCGGCGGCCTAGCCGCAGTGATAACACCGGTTTCCGTCAGATAACCGTTGTTAAGCGCTGTCGGGCTTGTTATGCTTCCTACCATGGCAAAAATCATCCTTACTACACTGTAGGCACCACAGGTGATGGCAGGAACCGTCCTTAACACATTCGCCTAATACAGACCCTTTCATGAGATTGACGCATGGTATACAACACAAATGAACAAGTGGATTAACACGGTTCTTTATTTACAAGGACTTGAAGTATTTACTTATCTTGGATACAGTCCATGTATTGTGATACAAGCTCATCGGCAATGGTCTTCTTGCATACAATACTATTAATCTTGCTATAGTGACAAACCTGGACGCTATGTACTGTCATAACCTGCGATGTGAACTGAGCTCTTTCTGCAAATAAATAACAGACGTCAGACCGAGCGAGGTGGCGCAGTGGTTAGCACACTCGACTCGCATTCGGGAGGACGACGGTTCAATCCCGTCTCCGGCCTCCTGATTTAGGTTTTCCGCGATTTCCCTAAATCCTTTCAGGCAAATACCGGGATGGTTCCTTTGAAAGGGCACGGCCGATTTCCTTCCCAATCCTTCCCTAACCCGATCTTGCGCTCAGTCTCTAATGACCTCGTTGTCGACGGGACGTTAAACACTAACCACCACCTAACAGACGTCAGACTGGAAATGTGAGTCAGTGAGGCCCCCCGGTCAGCGGAGGCGGCCTAAATACTTGCTGTCGAGAGGGCGTTGGTGGCCTGTTGCTTGTCGATGTGTCTCTGGCCTCTCTGGTGACGTCGCGCTTAAACCTGCGCCTGCTTATCGATATTTGCGGTACCTTTCTGCCTACCGTTGTACTGGATACAGCTTACGCCAGCACAGTTTAAATGTTACTTCAGTTACTTACAGTGAGTAATCTACATTAGAAGTCATTGCCCTCTCCTATTTCTGCTGTTACTGCTTCTCTACTGACAACGCAGTACACTTCGGTTCCTTTGATACATACGTATATGCCCCTCGCGACATCCTGTCGTTAATTCTGCATTATGTAAGGGTGTCCGGATACTTTTTATGGGTCTGTTTAGCGCTGCTGGCAAGTGGGGTGCACTCAGCCCTTGCGAGGCCAATTGTGAAGCTACTTGATTGAGAAGTAGCGAGAACTGACAACGCCTGGAAGAGCAGTGTGCTGGTTACATGGCTCTCCATATCCGCATCCAGTGACGCTTGTGGCATGAGATGGACACGACGGCCTGTTGGTACCGTTGGGCCTATGGTACCATGTGTATATAGTCTTTTTTTATTCAAGTACGGCGGCTTAGTTAGTGCGAAATTCGGTATTCGAAGAATATTGGTCCACTATTGGCCTCCCGCTATCATATATTTCACGTTGAGATTATGAGAATAAGATACCAATATATTACTAGAATAGAAACCAGATTATTGATATAAAAAAGTTATATTGCTTGTTAGCGGAAGATACTGAATTTGAGGTGCGGATTGTAATGAGTCATAGAGATCGAACCTAGGCTAAGCTGCTGGTGAGAGTCTGTTAGTTTCTAAATTTTTTGGTCACCCAGGCTGGGCTAGAATTCAGTGTCTGATAGTTTCTGGATGTTTTGTCACACATGTTTCAGCGTGAAACTCTCTCACATGGTACGTACAAAGTGCCCTTTTGGAGTTGATTGTTAATTAATTTTTATGGGAGATACTGCATCCGTAAAACTACCTGATCAACAGTTGCTTGCAACAGTTCCGGTGGAGAAATTTGTTCTTGTATATTGGCCTTCAGAGCAAGTGGTGACCGAGCCTGTCCGTGGCAAACGCATTCTTTTAGACATCTCAAGAGTCAAAAGTCCCATGGATTCACATCATGTGATCTTGCACGCAATGAATCTGGAAAACCTCTGGAGATAAGACGCACGTAGAAGATCTTTCACTAGCCGAGCGACATGAGGTGCCCCATCTGTTGTTTCCAAACGGTTGGTAGCTCCACCCCATCGGATGATCGAGTCCTCCCTTGGGACATGGGTGTGTTGTGTGTTGTCCTTAGCGTAAGTTAGTTTAAATTAGATTAAATAGTGTGGAAGTCTAGGGACCGATGTCCTCAGCAGTTTGGTCCCATAGAAACTTACTACCACCACCAAACGGTTGCGCTCTTCCAAAGCACGAATCACGTGCTGTACAAGGAGGTCTCGATAAGGTGCAGACGTAACTCTACACCTAACGGTGCCTCTTGGTGTATTCTCATCAAGGAACGGACCGAGAATTAAGGTTTTTGTGGGTCCACATTACGGAGTTCCATAGAGCGAATGCAGTGGCTCTTCCCGCACAACACGCGCTTTAACAGCACTCCATATGCGTCATTTCTTTGTATTCAATGCAACTTTTAGTGTAAAATGTACCTCGTTACTCCATGTAATATTTCCCAGCCATATGTCATAAACTTCGAAACTTCGATCCTTGCCAGAAACCGAAGGGCCAATTCAAAACGTTGATGCGGATCATGACGTTTAAATTGCTCCTCCGTCTGGATCTTGTACTGGTATCAGTCTAAAATAGACGGTAAAATTTTCCATATTGTTGATCAAGTGATAGACTGCTCTCGTCACACTCCACGGCCAATGGCACTACACGGGGCACGTGCTGCGTGGTCAGTTACAGCAACAGCAACATCGACAATAACTTCCACCCGGATGGGACGTATTCCTCTTTCAGGTGTCACACCAAGCTCACCAGCGTTTGCGAATTTCATTAATAGCACTTTTAAATCATTTAATGACATCAGACCTCTCGTCAGACCTTACAGTCGGTGATAGTCTCTCAATGCTCCACTGTAATTGCTGTTTTCGCTAATAACGCACATACTATCTTCTCGATTAGCCATACTCTTCATTCACGTTGTTGTTGTTGTTGTTGTTGTTGTGGTGGTGGTGGTGGTCTTCAATCCTGAGACTGGTTTGATGCAGCTCTCCACGATACCCTATACTGTGCAAACTTCATCTCCCAGTACTTACTGCAACCTACATCCTTCTGAATTTGCTTAGTGTATTCATCTCTTGGCCTCCCTCTACGATTTTTGCCCTCCACGGTGCCCTCCAATGCTAAATTTGTGATCCCTTGATGTCTCAGAATATGTCATACCAACCGGTCCCTTCTTCTTGTCAAGTTGTGCTACAAACTCCTCTTCTCCCCAGTTCTATTGAATACCTCCTCATTAGTTATGTGATCTACCCATCTGATCTTCAGCATTCTTCTATAGCACCACATTTGGAAAGCTTCTATTCTCTTCTTGTCTGAACTATTTATCGTCCATGTTTCACTTCCATACATGGCTACACTCCATACAAATACTTTCAGAAACGACTTCCTGACACTTAAATCTATACTCGATGTTAACAAATTTCTGTTCTTCACAAACACTTTCCCTAACAATGCCAGTCTACATTTTATATCCTCTCTACTTCGACCATCATCAGTTATTTTGCTCCCCAAATAGCAAAACTCCTTTACTACTTTAAGTGTCTCATTTCTTAATCTTATTCCCTCAGCATCACCCGACTTAATTAAACTACATTCCATTATCCTCGTTTTGCTTTTGTTAATGTTCATCTTACATCCTCCTTTCAAGACAATGTCCATTCCGTTCAACTGCCCTTGGTCGGTTTGAGGTCTGTAGAACTCGTTGCTGTTGTGGTCTTCAGAGTCCTTTACTGTCTCTGACAGAATTACCATGTCATCGACAAACCTGAAAGTTTTTACTGGCATCTGGTTTTTGTACAAATTCTAAATAGCCTTTCGCTACCTGTATTTTACCCCTACCACCTTGAGGATTTCGAAGAGAGTATTCCAGTCAACATGGTCAGAACCTTTCTCTAAGTCTACAAATGCTAGAAATGTAGGTTTGCCTTTCGTTATTCTCTCTTCTAAGATAAGTCGTAAGGTCAGTATTGCCTCATGTGTTCCAATATTTCTACGGAATCCAAACTGATCTTCTCCTAGGTCGGCTTCTACCAGTCTTTCCATACCTCTGTAAAGAATTCGTGTTAGTATTTTGCAACTGTGACTTATTAAGCTGATAGTTCGGTAATTTTCACATCTGTCAACACCTGCTTTCTTTGGGATTGGAATTATTATATTCTTCTTGAAGTCTGAGGGTATTTCGCCTGTCTCATACAAATGACAGAGTGGATGTAATAACATTGTACAAACAATGTACAGCTCCATATTTGCACCTGGTGGCCGAAATTGGAACTATTTTTTTTCCCAGTGTAAATCTGTTCCGCATTAACGTATTAATATATCTACCACGTTTCTCTGCCATACGATAATTGCAGTCCATACTGGAGCTCCGTGTCTAGGCGCACTTTAATTATAACCTACCGGTAGGATAGTATGAGGTTAAAAAGTTTATGAATAAATTGTAAGTAAGGACAGGGGTTCCACGTCTGATGTTGTCTATCACGGTTAAGAGTATGCAGCGCAAAGTTAGGTGACGGTACGTTTTGTCAGAAAATCAGGTGAGCCCTGTCTGCGGCAAGTGCACGGTTGCCGCAACGCGAGGGGCTCCGCGGAAGCGGGGTTGGTCCGGACAAATCTCGAGGGTGCCGTGGGCGGGCCGCATGTGGCCGGCGCTGGGCGGCGGGGTCGATAGGCGCGCCGGTCATTTCTCGGCCAGTGATTGAGGAAATAGGCCCCGACCTGGGGGAGCGCGTCGCCTGCCTTCAATCAGGGCCGCCGCGCCGTTCCCGGGGGCGAAACCGGCCTGCCTGCCTTCCCACTATTTTTCTTTTTGAGGTTAAGACCGTCTCACCCCCCGAATGAAACTTCTCGGGCAGTGGGGTCGGAAACCACTCGACGGTTGCGAGCTACAGTTCAATGTTCTTCCGCAGTGTTCGGTTACACATCTCCTCCAGGCCATTGCCGAGAGTGGTTTGTTCTCTGATCCGTGCTTCTTCCGCTTTGCTAGCGAACACTGAGATCCACATCGAGCATTTACTAGCATATGGCAGAGGTGGAAACTACGTCGCATTTTTACGCGGAACAGGACTCACATGCTATGGTTGTTGTTAACTTGTGAACAGGGAGATAGAAAACAATGGAAAGTATAGAACAGGGCTATAAAGAATTGCTAGGACTATGAGCCGATAAATCTCACTGCGTGTAACGGAAGGGCCGTAAATCTGGAAAAAGTTATAAAGATGAAAACCTAGTTTACAAGCATCTGAATGGCAGGATTCGACTAACCGGGAAACCACCCTTCAATCGGACTTACATAATTCTGTATATTCGTGGCACGTGAACATCAGAACTCAAATATCGATCTTCCATAGCAGTTCCATGCAACTCCCAAAAATTCAGGGGGAAATAGACTTTCAAACTTTTCCAGGAACTTTAATTCACCAAAGTTGAGGTTATTTAAACGCTAGACTCAGGGGCGTCGGAGACTGATAATAGCGTAATCAAAAGGTCGCTGGGTCGAATTTGGTATTTGGTTTTTCTTTAATTTTATTCTTTTAGTTAAGTACGAATTCCTACATCATTTAATGCTAATTAACACATTTCTTATCTTCGCTTTTTACGAAAAAACCGGCCGGCCGCTGTGGCCGAGCGGTTCTAGGCGCTTCAGTCCGGAACCGGGCTGCTGCTACGGTCGCAGGTTCAAATCCTGCCTCGGGCATGGATGTGTGTGATATCCTTAGGTTAGGTTTAAGTAGTTCTAAGTCTAGGGGACTCATGTCTTCAGATGTTAAGTCCTATTGTGCTCAGAGCCATTTGAACCCATTACAGCTTCGATAAGGACTAGATAAAATTTTGATAAGGGATGCATGTTCGGAAATATACCGACTGGATATCAAATAACTTTGAAGATGGGTCACTGTAAAATGTCCCACTTCGCTGTACGCATACAAACTCAGTAGAGCACGCCGTCGTCAGTCCTTATTGTGATTAACTTCACGAGCCTTTTTAGTCCGATTACACCAAAGTTTGTGAGAAATTGGTACGTTTCACATTTGCAACATAGGATATATATATGTCGGAGATATCACAAAAACGCATTCATCAGTTGCCAATAACATTCGACAGTTGGCAACACTGACCAAAACAAAACATCAAACCTAGTGTTCAGTTTCTACTATTCTGAATATGAAAACAATATCAACAACATCAGATATAATAAGCAGAACAGCGATACCAAAGGAACAAAAAACATGAAGTTTAGGTAAACGTCCACGAAAGCTGTAAGTAGAAAATTTAAATTATTACTGCATTATAGGAAATCAAAAAGCGCCAGAACTGTTTATAATCTACATATAATATATTCTAAAAGTGCTAGCCCACAATGATATTATTTCAGTTGGCCATGTGTGCCCATTTTCGGGAAAACAGAGTGACGTTACGCTAAACAAGTACGGTGGTGACTAGGCAAAACGCATGGTATTGTGAATGACTTCAAGACAGTTGTGCATACGCCATAAAGAGTATCGTCGAGTCCTCGTCAAATATCATTACGAAAACTAATCATAAACCAACCGAAGAGCTGTCACTTCAAAGTGCAATAATATCGTGGTCGACTATTAAACTGAGTGGTATAAACAAAAATATATCCATATACCCTGCTACTGAAGATGCCTTGCAGAGAATAAAGGCGAAACGCGAACGGCACTAAAACTGTGTTTCATTCAATTGTAATTAGAAGGTCCCAGATTAAGAATTATCAGCCTACCTTAAAAAGTGACACTGCTAAATGAGAATGAAAAGTGATACTCCTAAATGACAATGAGGTCGAATACGCCGGCGGCATTGTGTGCCGCGTTAGTGGCTGCCGGAAAGAAGGCGAGACCAGCTGGCGTCAGGATGAAGACAAGCAGACAGGCTGCCGAGCGGCAGCGCCCAGGGCTATCGGGTTCCCGGCAAACCCCTCCGCCAGTGGCCGTGGTCCCCGCTGCCCGCAACACGCGATATGCCGGAACTCCGGCGAGACGGACGCGGTGGGCGGCGTAAGCGAACACGCCGCGGCCTCCGCGCCGTCAAAAGGGACGCGGCGGGGGCCCGTCAAAGTCTAGCCGGCCTTCTTTCACGCACGTATCTCGTATAACAGAATTTTCGCGCAGATATTTTCCGCAGCGCTCAGGTGCTTCGATATTTGCTACCCCATAGTGGAACACACTTCCCATAAGGACAGACCTAAGGCAAAATGCATTCTTGTTGTACTTAAAATATATTTATCCATCTCCACAAGTATTACAGCTAAAATAGTGAAACTTGAGGCTATTATGTAAAACATAATGTTTGATATTCTGTGCAATTTTTGTTTGAATATGAGCATCGACATGCATTTTATAAGGATTTGAATTTTTAATTGCCATTGTTTCTATAACGTACATTTTCTCGTAAACTAATCAAGCAATAAAGCTAGAATTTCGCATTACAACTGCGAAGAGACCATGAGGATAAAATCGGAGAGATTAGAGCCCACACAGAGGCATACCGACAATCGTTCTTTCCACGAACAATACGATATTGGAATAGAAGGGAGAATCGATAGAGGTACTCAAGGTACTCTCCGCCAAACACCGTCAGGTGGCTTTCAGGGTATGGATGTAGATGTAGATAAGAGGCTAATACAACTTGTCGAACAGATTTTTGTTTACGGTCATAGTCCCTTTGAAATTAATTTTTCAGTTTCGTGTTACCCGGTACGACTCTATTTTTTTCGAATTTTAAAGGGGAACTTTTCTTAGAGAAAAGTTAACGGAAAAGTGCCGCACAGAATTATCCAGTAAGTAATTCTTAAGAACTACGCCAAATTTCAGGATGTTAGATTTTACAGTTCCTGAGAAAAGGTATATTGTAGCTCAAAAAAGTCAGTTTACGGCAATTCGCACTTAAAGTTTTTATTTCCATTTTAGACACTAGTGCTATCTAGTGACTAATGCTGTTCATATCTATAATCTTTAGTCTCTTCCTGCCGGCCGTTGTGGCCGAACGGTTCTAGGCGCTTCAGACCGGAACAGCGCGACTGCTACGGTCGCAGATTCGGGCATGGATGTGTGTGATGTCCTTAGGTTAGTTATATTTAAGTAGTTCTAAGTTCTAGGGAACTGATGACCTCAGATGTTAAGTTCCATAGTGCTCAGAGCCATTCGAATCATTTTTTTGATCACAGAAGGTGGCGCTCTCTTCCTGACTAGGCAATAGGTACTGTAGGGTTCGTTTCTTCCTTAGAAACAAGCGATGCTCCAACCCAGGCTTCCTCCAACCGCTACGGACGCCAAGGGGGCGGCTGGCTTTCATTCCGCCGCCCCTCGCCCCCACCCCCCGGCAGCACGGGCCTCTTGCACCGCCTCCTGCCTCCTGCGGCACATTCGCAAAAACACAATTAAGCAAACGGCGCCGGCTGGCTGCTGCAACATGGCCGCCGCGTTGGCCTGTCGTAAGCTTAAGCTTCTTGCGGCCGTAGGCTTCCGCGTGTCCCTACTGGGACACCCTGCCCGCCGCCAAGGAGTTAACCGCCTTGCTGTTTAGAGGACGGCATTAAAGAGCAGGAGGAGCAAGAAACATACTGCTCACCGAGCTCAAGTGCCGCCGCCACCGCCTTCAGCTGCGGACAGCCTCTGTAATGACCGCCGCTTGTTCTTCGCCAGAGAACCAGGCGCTCTAATTTCCTTACCGCTTAGGAACACTGCAGATATGGCGCCGAGTACTGTTCAGTTAGTATCACTTTACCAAAACAGAGCTCGCGCGACACCAGCAGCAGAGAAAAACAGCAGCTGATGTAGTGAAGAGTTCCATTTCTCCGGTCTCTGAGCTTCCCAATCGCGGTCGCCCTCGGTGTCCACACACTCTCTGTGATGCTAGGCGTGTGACACAAATTACATGACGTAATGCTTGGTATGTTTACTCCGAAGCCCATTCTGGAGGATGCTGATTACTTTTCTGCTCTGACACACTAAAGAAACCAGTCGAAATGAGGGTCACCTGCCTCGCTTTGACTTGCGAGACTGGCTTAAAATTCTCGCTCTTTCGAAAAGATTCCAAAATGCGACCGTTGGACATCAAATTCACGTCGCTGGTCATTCATACCTCGCCTAGAGCAGACTTCTAGCAACTTCAGGCGATAATACGAGTATCGCCAACAATCAAAACAGCAATAAAATTTAACCTTTTCAGACCCTCTGGCTATAACTGTGTACGTTAACTTTTACTGCGTCTTAGCTGCAACAGATGTATTTTTTCCCAATAGAAGCCTGAGGTACACATTTGTGAATGTCCAGCCTTTTCATCACGCACAGCTGCTGCCAACTGTTGGACATCATTCCAAAAATATTACAAGTCAGTGTAGTAGTGCTCAGCAGTTGGCGACCACCAAAATACGTGGATGTGGTTGGTTCACTATATTCCACTGTATAACTGAATGCTGTTATTGTTATTTAGCATGGTAATTATTGAATGGAATTTTACTATTTATTACAATAGAGTATATATTGTAGTTGATTATTTTGGTCCATAAAATGAAGCCAAGTGTACAAAGCATGTTCTGAAAACGCTACATATTTTTGTATGTCTTGCATGTAATATCAAAAAATCACCTAAGAGCTTTAGCATATTAAAGATATTTCCTTCCTCCACAAAAAGGGCTAATGTCAATGGGGCAAAAGTCACTCAAAAACAACACTATAATTTTTCCAAGGAAACAACTGAAATTTATTGGCCTCAATCAAAGCGGAAAAACAATCAAACTGCTTCCTCCACTCGTGGACAAGAACGCATCGTTCGGATTGTCTAGCTTTACTGTATTGGAAGAAAAACTTCAGGTATCTTAAATCTTCGGTCCAGAAACCTGTAGTAAGTTCTCAGTACCTCATAATACATTACATCAATTCGTTACCACGGCTTCTCTCGTCTGACATCCAAGGTGCATTGATTGTGGCGTGCGTGATTTGACGCGAGCGCGATTGCATGTAGCGAACGAGGTGACACAGTGGATGACTTGTCTCCAGACGTAGCAACATGAACTTCCTTTACTTGAAATGGTCATAGTGTAATTGGTATACCTTTGCATTCCACAGAACTGACTTACCAGCCCGTTTATTGGGGTCTGCAGTTTAATTGGGAACTCAAATAATTTTAAGAATAGGTCCTTCACTCTGTTATGGAGTGTGTTCTGTTTCTAAACTCCCTGACAGATTGAAACTGTGTGCCACATCGGGATTCGTACCTGAAACGTTGCCTTTCTCGGTCTTAAAAGCCGGGGTATTCAGGCATGCTGATGAGCTGCTCAGCGTTTCCGAATGTAGGACAGAATTAATGACACAACTGCAGCTTTTGGGGCAGGTCATGACTCTTTCTTGAGAAGCTCAGTGGGTACGAAAACTGCTCCCGAAGGGAAACTTCCAGGGTTCGAGACATTAGAACAACATACACAATTTCAGTCACTCATAAAGCTGTGCAACGGAATTTTGGGGGCGAGCTGCGAGGCGACTGTAACTTCTTCACTTCACTGTGTTCAATTGCATACACCTGAAGATAGCTATAAGACTCTGCGCCGAAATATTCACGTCAGAAAGTTATTTAACCAATTATTTACGAACCATTTAAAGAATTACTAGAAATGAATGGAACAATTTGTGGTACAAAAAATTCTAAAACAGGCCTTGGATCGAACTTCACAGATTCTCAGCTACCTTCCCTACGGTCTGTACTGTTAGAAAGTTTGTTTGCGGTATAGTTAAATCCGTTGAGGTAATGCTATATTGGTCGACTCTTACCAACATGGGATACACGCACACACACACAAATGTTCAAATGTGTGTGAATTCCAAAGGACTAAACTGCTGACGTCATCGGTCCCTAGACTTACACACTGCTTAAAGTAACTTACACTAACTTATGCTAAGAACAACACACACACATTCATGCCCGAGGGAGGACTCGAACCTCCGGCGGGAGAGACCACGCCATCCGTCACATGGCGCCATAGACCGCACTGCCACTCCGCGCGGCACACACACACACACACACACACACACACACACACACGTATTTAAATACATAGATACGTAAACAGGCAGAATACGGCGCTGCGGTCGGCAACTCCTGTATAAGACAACAGGTGTCTGGCGCAGTTGTTAGATCGGTTACTGCTGCTACAGTGGCAGGTTATCAAGATTTAAGTCAGTTTGAACGTAATGTTATAGACGGCGCACGAGCGATGGACACAGCACCTCCGAGGTTGCGATGAAGTGAGAATTTCCCGTACGACCATTTCACGAGTGTACCGTGAATATCAAGAAACCGGTAGAACATCAAATCTCCGACATCGCTGAGGCCAGAAAAAGATCCTGCAAGAACGGGACCAATGCCAACTGAACAGGATCGTCCAACGCGACAGAAGTGCAACCCTTCCGCAAACTGCTGTGCAGATTTCAGTGCTGGGCCATCAGCAAGTTTCAGCGTGCGAACCATTCAATGAAACATCATCGATATGGGCTCTCGGAGCCGAAGCCTCACTCATGTATCCTTGATGACTGCAGGACTCAAAGCATTATGCCTTGCCTGGGCCCGTCAGCACCGACATTGGACTGTTGATGACTGAAAACATGTTGCCTGGTCGGACGAGTCTCGTTTCAAGTTGTATCGAGCGGATGGATATGTACGGGAATGGAGTCAACTTCATGAATCCATGGACCCTGCATGTCAGCAGGACACTGTATAAGCTGGTAGACGCTCTATAATGGCGGCGTGGGGCATGTACAGTTGGAGTGCTATGGGACCCCTGATACGTCTAGACACGATTCTGACAGGTGACACATACATAAGCATCCTGTCTGATCACGTGCATCCATTCATGTCCATTATACATTCCAAGGGACTTGGGTAGTTCCAACAGTATAATGCCACACCCCACAGGTTCAGATTTGCTACAGAGTGGCTCCTGGCACACTATTCGGAGTCTGAACACTTCCGCTGGCCACCAAACACACCAGATTTGAACATTATTGAGGATGAAGCTTCCTGGCAGATTAAAACTGTATGCCCGACCGAGACTCTAACTCGGGACCTTTGCCTTTAGCGGGCAAGTGCTGTACCATCTGAGCTACCGAAGCACGACTAACGCCCGGTACTCACAGCTTTACTTCTGCCAGTATCCGTCTCCTACCTTCCAAACTTTACAGAAGCTCTCGTGCGAACCGGGCGTGAGTCGTGCTTCGGTAGCTCAGATGGTAGAGCACTTGCCGGCGAAAGGCAAAGGTCCCGAGTTCGAGTCTCGGTCGGGTACACAGTTTTAATCTGCCAGGAAGTTTCATATTAGCGCACACTCCGCTGCAGAGTGAAAATATCATTCTGGATTATTGAGGATATCTGGGGGGATGCTTTGCAATGTGCTCTACAGAAAAGATCTCCACCCCCTCAGACTCTTACGGATTTCTGAATAGCCCTGCACGATTCACTACTTCAAGTCCATGCGACGTCGTGTTGCGGCACTTGTGTTCGGTCGAGGATGCCCTATACGATATTAAGCAGGTGTACCATTTTCTTCGGCTCTTCAGTGTATTTATCTGCTACTTCGAATTTGTAGTGCCCTTAAGATTCAGCGGAGGAAGTAAAACATTTATGGATCGCCATTAAATACATCAAGTCGGGAACAACTGCCTGACAAAATATTCAAGCAGTTGACTCCAGCGCCACTTTTTTTAAGAAATGGAGATTTTTAGCTAGTGAGCGATTCACCGCAACAGGCCGAGTTGAAATTCAGATGACGGGCTGTTACTCGGAAGCGTTGAGGGTAACGCAGCAGGGGCGACTGCGGTTATTTTTCCTCAACTCCGCTCCGCCGACAGAGCCTAGTCGCAAAGCGGGCCTTCGAAGCGGCAAGAAATGCGCTGCGGAATATTAATGTTTTATTGTGAGACGTGAAAGGAATATAATTCAATGGACTTCCTTTCACTTTAAACATTTAGTGCTGGTTGCGGCTCGGAATGCGTAATGCAGGAGAGCTCCGAGGAAAGAAGTTCGTCGGCCGGCGGACGAAAGAAACAGCGCAGGCGAGATGGAGCCGCTTCCTCGAAGAGGCGGACGACCGCAAGTAGACTAGAGCGCCCCTGGCCGTTCACCTACGCAAAATGTTTTAATCCCGCTTCCGTCTGAATACATACCTTGCGTAAGCCGAGGACGCAGTCTTATGGTTTCGGCCCGTCGGTGACCCGCTTCTTGACATCCAGGTAAGGTTTCACCGCTCAAGCCTCCGTTATTTTTCTTTGCCGAATAACAAAACTTACTTCGACAGGCGCCAGGTCAGAAGGTTGCCTCCACTAGACAACTCGACACCAAAAGTATAACGATCGCGGAACATCAGAGGACGACGTTGTTGCTTAAAATGAGGTTCAGAGAGTAATAAACTGCAAAGTCGGAAGCCGTACTGCTCGTAACGAGATGCTAATTTTAATGCACAGTGGAAAGCTTAGTTAGGAAGCGAAAATGCTGCGCAGATGAAACCCTACTCAGAGCGGGAGCAACGTTAGGCGTGTACCTTGACGCTACTCAAGACGAGCCAATCCTCGGTCTCATCGTGTAATGATGAATCAGCAGCAGCGTTCAAAGTATCGTGAATAACGAAGAACAGCAGGAGAATAACACTTGAGAGCGGGGTGGGGCATTAAGAAAAGCAAAGAGGAAATACAGTGGAACGTCGTTTACCCGGAGAAGGTAAGAGCGTCACGGAATATAATCGAATAATCTGGAAAAATAGAAAAAAATTTAATGCGATGGTCTAAATACCATAAAACATGTTATATATATTTTGACGTAAACGCGCAAATTAAATGTGACCAAATACTGAAAAAAATGCAGTGTCTCTCATACTTTGGAACAATCAGTAAATTTTTTTTGAACCAGATTCGCAGCACAATAATGCAGGCGTTTCACCATAATTAATTAAGCTGAAACTGTTTCCATCTGGCGTTCCAAATAAGCCAGTACTTTGCCCAGCTGCGTTATGGCCTCTGCATGTGCCGTAGTGTCTTCAGATTGAGCGCCAAATTCGCCATCTAATCCATCATCTCTAAAGTCATTGTTAACAGGCGAAAAAATGACAGTGGATTAGAGACAGAGCGCCACTTGACATATTTGTTAGCTGCCGTCGTGTTAACAGCCTTTCGGATATAATAAATGTGACGTTTCGTTTCTGACTGTGGCAGACCTGCTTTCCCAACGCCGACAAATATCTCCTATTTTCTGTAATGTCCACTCACTTTAAGTCGTTCGATATCCGGTACCCGCTATCGAAATTTCTATTATTCGGCCGTCACAAATCGATGCGCGGTTTTCCGTTTGGCCTCTAAAGGTAGCCTCATAAATAAAATTGCTCTGTGGACGACAGAGTCCTTTACTGAGCGATCTCGACGATGAAATGAGGGCCACTTGTCTCTTTGTATACTTCATACAATATCGAGCTGTCACCGCTGAAGAGAGTTGCTGCCGTTTCACGAAAGGGGAAGTGGACACAATCTGTTGTTTTCTATAATGGTGATACTATTAGCCACCATGTCAGAGTATCAGTGAATCGGGGCAGAGTGCCGAATTCATACCTAAAGAATGGGGAAACAACATGGCTGTAAAACATTCTACTAATTTCAGATATTATACAAAATGTGTGTGTGGCCATTTGAGTGGCGCTTTTTAATCACTCTGTAGTTTTCCGGTGTGTCGATGTGGAGTGTCCAGTAAGTTGTTTGTCGTGGGATCTGTTCTGACCGGGCTAGCCCCACGGGGACGCTAGTAGAGCCCTGTAATAAGTCTTCGCTGTTCATACTGATTATTAACAGATAACAGTACATAGTAATGACTATTTGTTAGCCAGAACAATATGCTATAGCGCAGAGATTCCTTCGTTTCACACCGCCCGCTCTGTACATGTATCATCACGATTAAAAAATTCTTAATCTTTTGTATAATAGGACGAACTGCAGAGTTTAAGTTGACGTAAAATGTTTGTGACTGTTGGTCTGACTGGAAGGGTTAGCGAGTTTCTACTATCTCTCCCCTCACGAGGAGACCATACTTTAAGTAGAAAATACTTTATGTACCAAAGAATTACAAAATGGAAGCGGAGTTTCATTCCATTGACTGCGTGAAGTTTCGAAGAGTAAATTTTAACTGACGAACCATGATATCATCATCGTTCTTCTGTGAGCTGTCTAGTCGTCCACGGATTATGAAAACAATGTCACTTCCTGACGACACCGCAGAAGCATACGCATTTTGGCTACACAGTGCTCTTCACCAATTCAGTTCACCTAGCGAAACAGCAAAGAACTCGTAATAGCGCAATAAATAACTATTTACTTCACGTTGTTCATAATGACTTGAAATGTATGTATATCGGACGGAGGCGGTAAGAGTGTTGTAACTGGTAACAATATTAATTGCCGACTTCGTTTCTTGTTACAGGTGAGGAACGGGTGCAACGCTTCCTCGGCAATGAATCGCACAAAGACCACTTCAAGCTGCTGGAGAAGGACCACAACTCGCTCCTCGTAGGAGCTAGGTGAGTACAGACTGCCTTTACTTGCTATCACAGTGGCCTATCTAGAATGTAAAAATCAACATACAGGTATACGAATCCCACGTTATTTCATAGAACCGTGGACTAACACGTCTGTATCTAGTCCCTGACATCGCACCAATATTGGCCGGCATTTTCAGATGTGACATCCCTTGTAAATAAGGTCATCGTCACAACTAGAAGAAAAAGATTAAGTACAAGATTCAGTGCTTCCAGTAGACAGTACACAAATGACACAGCAGGTAAAGCAGAGAGGTACTGGCAGACATAATCTGAGAGGGCGGGTCGTGAATCCTGTTGGGATAGCTCAATAGAACAGCATTTGCCCGCGAAAAGCGAAGGTCCCAGGTTCTAGACCCGGTCCGGCACGAAGTTTGAACCTGCCAGAATGTTTCCGATCCGTGCAAACTCCGCTGGAGCATTAAGGATTAATTTTCGACGACTGAAGTTAATTGCTTAACCATTGTCACTAAATTAATCGGTTGCGATGAAACATGGCACAACCTACGACCGTAATTCAACGACAAAAGCAAATTTACGTGTTACGTCAAATTGTTCCGAAGCAAATGTAACAGCCGTTTTTTTCATGACTCGTACGATGCTTGTTATATGTGTGGTGGAGCTTCTTTTGTGAAGGGCGCTCTTTCTCAGGACCTTGAGACTCGCCTCACTTTTCTTGAGCGCTGTTTCAGAGTTTTCAAATCGAATGCCCGAAAGCTTTTCCTTTAGTGATGGGAATAAAAACAAATTACAGGGTGCAAGATCGAGTCTATAAGGCGGTTACAGTAAACAGATAATGCTGAACCGACATACAAATTGCGTTACTTGATTTGTAACATGAGGTCGGGCATTGTCATGATGGAGTCGCCACCTAGTCCGAGAAATTTCTGGTCGTTTCGTAGCTATCTGCTTCGTGATTTTAGCCAATACTGTACTGTACAGTACTGTGTTGCTGTAAGATCAGTGTGAGCGGGAACCGCTTGCCGGTAAATCATGCCATGACAGTCAAAAAAATTTAGCCACCATCACTTTCCGTGCAGATGCTGAACACATTCTCACATTCGCATTTCTTGCTATTGGAGAACCTGGCGATTTCCACACTGTACCGTTTTCCTTCAGAATCAGAATGATGGAGCCTTGACTCATCACCGGTGATAATCGATTTCAGAAGCACTTACCATCCGTCACCAAAGAGACGCGGTACCTCAATCTCTTGTTCGGGAGCCAACAGACGTGGCACAAACACAGATCATATGAAGATGATCGTGCCATACGAAATTCTCAACACTTCACTGAGGTTACGGACAGTCACCGCATCTGTGCTGTTGACTTCAGTCACAGCAGAAGCAGAAACACCAAGTCCACCTTGCTGAACATATACAAGTCGACCTTCTTTGAAGTCCTTGAAATATCTAAAGACTGTTGCACGAGGTTGTGCAACATCTTATCACCGTACTCTTGTTGCAGCTTTTTTTTTAAGTCTCAGTGGTTGCATGGCTTAAAGAAACTCAGAATTGCGCCGTGCTGCTGCTCTCGCGTCACCTCTATTGTTTGGTACGCGAAATGCCAAGAGCGTCTGCAAGATACAGCATTACTAACAACCAATCGATACGATAGTGCTGCCGCCTGTGGACAATACACACAAATACACGTTCTCTTCAGATATTGATGCCACAGATAGGAACCTTATCACGGAAGCTACAGAAAAAAGCAGTCTCAATCTGTGTTATATAAATTAGCGAAAAACGGTCTAAATCGCAAAGATTATTTTATTTACAATAACTGATAGTAAAAACTGTACTGGAACCACGTCAGAAGACACCTCCTCATTATCTTTGACAGCTATGATCGACCTCAGTCGTTATGGTAAAACATGGCGTCCATGTTACACAGCTTTGATATTTACTGGTCATCTTACTACGTCGTCTCCATAGCAAAGGCGTCCGTAGATACCAAGTTCAGACCAGAAAAGTGTGGCCAGTGTTCTATTAAATTTCGTATTATTGAGAACACAGCATAATTATTATCTAATTTCATAGATGATAATTATTTTACACAAGTGCATTTGTTTATTCTATACACACATTCTACTGACAAAGTAGCCGATGCTATGGGTATGTTATCCTGCTTACATAAATTATTTTCGCCACATAGTACTACAAGAAATACGAGAAATAACTTTTAAATAATCTTATTACAGTACTCACTATTTTTAATAATCTTTTCTGCCCTATAGACACCACTTTTTTGTAGTTATTCACTTTCAGATAAACTGCACTTCTAATTATATGTAATCTATGTAAATCGTTCCTCATTGGCTGACGTTGACGTCACACAGCACAAATACGCCCTCACGAGACCTACAAATATATAAGACAATGCTGCCTAGCCAACAGCATCAGTTTCAGCAACTGGACATCGTCAGCTTCAGCTGATGCGTAACCACTCTTCGATTTTAATAAGTATTAATTACTTATGTTAAGTCACTGACTTCTTTATATAACTAATACGATTTCTAACCTTCACGGCGCTACTCTGAAGATGACAGAAGTCTCGGCCAAAACTTGTCATTAAAAAAAAAATAGCCATTGCGATCTAGACTGTTATTTACTAATTTTATATAGCTTACAAGATCGCTTTTCTCCGAAAATGTTACCAAAAATTTTCAGTCCTTCTTGATCATCCCTCATAGGGCACGTGCGTACGTCTTATCGCCTTATGCAACTGTCATACCGCTTGCATCCTGCGTAACCTGTGAGGCCAGACGAGCAGGCGCAGCAGCTGTTCTTCCTCCTCCTCGCTCCCCACTGCGACACGTCCCCTCCGGCTGCTCTCGCAAAGTTTTTGCTGCTGGCGCTGCGAGCCGCCGCGGCGTGGCGCCGTCTCCCTGCCCTAATGAACGCGTGCGCCGGCGTCACAGAGTTTCATTACGGCGGTCTGCCAGATATATCGCCGCGATTAACCCCGCCGCCATCCGTCGCGTAGCTGCGGCCTTGCCGGAGCGCCTTATCGCGGACCGGCGCCGACCGTTCTCGCTGGTGGCGGTTGGCCGCCAACCACACTTGCGACCCGCTGCCTTGACCTGGTAACCCGCATGTGTGCTGTTTTTCCTAGCAAGGGATGAAAAGACTAGTTGCCCTTACCACACAGACTACCTTCAAACCCTCCCCACGCCTTTCTCCCCGACTGAGGAGCGTGGATACACACTGGTGTGCAAAACTTAAGAACGAAAGTATGTTTCCCATGTGTCATTGCCAATGAACATAGCTCGGTGAAACTTCGGCCATGGACAGAAACAACTACCACAGTGCAGCATAAAAGATACTTCAAAGAAATACTGAATGATGCGAACAGAGATAATTATACTGACGTCACCGCTGTTCATGTTGGTCTCCCGTGCGTTACAAATGACGGGACAAGGTTTCTTAATAAGGCGTGTGATCACCAAGAACAGCAGTGCATGGTTTACAACGTGCTCCAATGCTGCCTGTAAGGTCTGTAAGGAGTTCTTGAGGAAGGAATATCATTTTCTCCAGTAGCGTGGTTGACAACAGCTTTGATACTCGTTGGTGCATGTAGGTATTCTGGAATACGTCTACCCAACGCACCCCAGCATATTCTCCAAGGCAGTTATCTCTGGGAACTGCCACGACAATCCATTCACCGAGTATCCTCTCTTTCTAAGAGTTGATTCGTATGCTCTGTTCGAATGTTGTAACTCCCGTATGGCGTGTGAGAAGGCTGGTCATCGGGCTCAGTATGACGTGGAACTCTATCACTGGAGACAATTCCACTCCAGTTAGTCCGGTTTCAGATCGAAGGCGCCTCTGGCGACGCATCGACGATCTACTTCCCGTTTTATTATCCTTAATGGCAAGCCATCCCAGACTTACATTTAAGCAAGATAACGCCCGCCCTCATAAGACGAAAGTTTCTACTGCTTATTCTCATGGGTACCAGATACCACCACTGCCAGCAACCACGCCAGATTTATCCCCAACTGAGATCATTTCGAACATTGTGGGCAGGGTTCCTCTACAATCTCGGGATTTTGATGATCTAACGCGCCAGTTGGACAGAATCTGCACGATATCCCTCAAGAGGACATCCAACAGCTCATTTAATCAATTCCGAGCGGAAATGTTTAAACTCAGAAGAGTGTTCCTGGAGCCACTCTGTAGCAATTTTGGACGTGTGAGGTGTCGTATTGTCCTCTTGGAATTTCCCAAGTCCGTCGGAATGCACTATGAACATGAATGGATGCACGTGATCAGACAGGGTATTTACGTATGTGTCACCTGCCAGAATCGTGTCTAGACGTATCAGAGTTACCATATCACTCCAACTACACACGCCTCACGCCGCCATTATAGAGCCTCCACCAGCTTATACAGCGCCCTGTTGACATGCAGGGTCCATGGATTCATGAAATTGTCTCCACCCCCGTACATGTCCATCCGCTCGATACAATTTGAAACGAGACTCGTCCGAGCAGGCAACCTTGTTTTTCAGCCATCAACAGTCCAATGTCGGTATTGGTGGGCCCAGGCGAGGTATAAAGCCGGCCGTGGTGGCCGAGTGGTTCTAGGTGCTACAGTCTGAAACCACGCTGCTTCTACGGTCGAAAATTCGAGTCCTGCCTCGGGCATGGATGTGTGTGATGTCCTTAGGTTAGTTATGTTTAAGTATTTCTAAGTTCTAGGGGACTGATGACCTTAGAAGTTGAGACCCATAGTGCTCAGAGCCATTTCAACCATTTGCGGCATACAGCTTTGTGTCCTGCAGTCATCAAGGATACATAAGTGGGCCTTTGGCTCCAAGAGCGCAAATCGATAATGTTTCATTGAATAGATCGCACGCAGACACTTGTTCATGGCCCAGCAGTGAAATCTGCAGCACTTTGCGGAAGGGTTGCACTTCTGTCACGCAGAACGATTCTCTTCAGTCGTCGTTAGTCCCGTTCTTATAGGACCTTTTTCCGGCAGCAGCGACGTCGGAGATTTGATGTTTTACCGGATTCCTGATATTCACAGTTGTTGTTGTTGTGGTCTTCAGTCCAGAGACTAGTTTCATGCAGCTCTTCATGTTTACAGTAACGCTGCATGCCCTCGGGAAAAATTACGGCTGTACTTTTCCCTTGCTTTCAGCCGTTCGCAGTACCAGCACAGCAAGGCCGTTTTGATTAGTGTTACAAGGCCATATCAGTCAGTCATCCAGACTGTTGCCCCTGCAACCACTGAAAAGGCTGCTGCCCCTCTTCAGGAACCACACGTTTGTCTGGCCTCTCAACAGATACCCATCCATTGTGGTTGTACCTACGGTACGGCTATGTGTATCGCTGAGGCACGCAAGCCTCCCCACCGACAAGATCCATGGTTCACAGTACTCTCGTGAAATGGTGGTATGGGGAAATCCATACTTTAGCTACCTCGGAGATGCTGTGCCCCATCGCTTGTGCGCCAGTACCATGTTCAAACTCAGTTGAATCTTGATAACCTACCATTGTAGCAGCAGTAATCAATCTAGCACTTGTTGTCTTATACAGGTGTTGTCGACCGCAGTGTCGTCTTCTGCCTGTTTCTGTACTCGAATAGGCAGTTTCTTTGGCTCATCAGTGGAGTACACACCACGCAAAGCGACCACCGCTGAGCAGCGACTTCGGACGGGAGAGGATAAGTTGGCCCGGCAGGCCCAAAGTGCAGGCGAGGATAAGTAAGGACGGGGCCTGTGCCTCTGAGGCGGCGCTCGCTAGTCGATCGGCGCCGGCGACAGCGCCTCCGCTCGCCGCGGCGACGTCTCGCCGGAAGACGGATGGCCCTGCCGCCGCCGCCGCCGACGCCGCCTCTCCCGCAAATGAATACATTCGTCGTGTGGAGCTCCGGAACAAACAGCGTGCGGCGCGCGCTGCTAATGCGTCGCCTGCTCTCGAGGCGCGCAGTGATGGATCTCCGCTGGAGGACTTTCTCCGCGCTGCCACTCAGTGCACTTTGCGCGTCTAGCGCCGAGTCTTCCCGGCGGCGGCGGAGTCGTAGGAAGTCCTGCTCCTTCTGCTCTTCTGGAAACTGATGTTGCGATTTTCCTTGCCCTTGTCTGCAGGCGTAATTCAAGTCTGACGAGCAAGAGGACTGGTCTTAAACTCTTAATTATCACGTCTAAATAGAGATGGGCAAACTCGTTCATCCTTGGGAACTAGTTCACTGCTGATCGTTCTTTTTTGGGAACCGTTCATTTTTACTCGTTGACCGTTCATTTGTGCTTGGTATATGGTTTTTATGAAAAACTGAAATCTAGTAGTGTAGGTGACTGAAGGATGGAGGGCACCAAGAGGGTGCACTTGCCCCCCCCCCCCCCTGGAATATAGAGTTTTTATTCACTACATAATTCTTACACACTTTTACTAGCAATTTCTGTGATTCTTTAGAACCTCTCGTTTAGCCAACTGTAGCCTTGTGCGGCAAATCGCAGGGAAATAATATAGGGTGGCACACGGAGAACGTGACCCGAATACAGATTGCTCGCCAGTTACCGACGATGTGTTGCCCGTTACGAGCAGATACAACAAACAGACAAACATATAATAATTAGGCAGTGAAGAAATAACAAGCTAATGCAGGCAACAATTGCAAAACAGTCGATTACGATGTGTAGAGAGCTGGAGAAGAGAACATGAAAATATCACGCGACGCGCATGGGCTGGCTGCGGCTCATTTAGTCTTGTAAACCTGTTGGTGGCTGTTTCCCAACTTAATAGACCACAAGTGTCTTGTATAAAATTCTCCGTTTCGACTTCCACTATATAGCTATGCTATGTTGTAAACAATAATCGTTCACGCCTATATATCCTTCTCGTTGTCTCTGAGTTTGCAGGCGAAGTACAGACTTTTTTTAATTTTTTATTTTATTTTATTTTATTTGTCATCAGTCTACTGACTGGTTTGATGAGGCCCGCCACGAATTCCTTTCCTGTGCTAACCTCTTCATCTCAGAGCAGCACTTGCAACCTACGTCCTCAATTATTTGCTTGACGTATTCCAATCTCTGTCTTCCTCTACAGTTTTTGCCCTCTACAGCTCCCTCTAGTACCATGGAAGTCATTCCCTCATGTCTTAGCAGATGTCCTATCATCCTGCCCCTTCTCCTTATCAGTGTTTCCCACATATTCCTTTCCTCTCCGATTCTGCGTAGAACCTCTTCATTCCTTACCTTATAAGTCCACTTAATTTTCAGCATTCGTCTATAGCACCACATCTCAAATGCTTCGATTCTCTTCTGTTCCGGTTTTCCCACAGTCCATGTTTCACTACCATACAATGCTGTACTCCAGACGTACATTCTCAGAAATTTCTTCCTCAAATTAAGGCCGGCATTTGATATTAGTAGACTTCTTTTGGCCAGAAATGCCTTTTTTGCCATAGCAAGTCTGCTTTTGATGTCCTCCTTGCTCCGTCCGTCATTGGTTATTTTACTGCCTAGGTAGCAGAATTCCTTAACTTCATTGACTTCGTGACCATCAATCCTGATGTTAAGTTTCTCGCTGTTCTCATTTCTACTACTTCTCATTACCTTCGTCTTTTTCCGAATTATTCTCAACCCATACTGTGTACTCATTAGACTGTTTATTCCGTTCAGCAGAGCATTTAATTCTTCTTCGCTTTCACTCAGGATAGCAATGTCATCAGCAAATCGTATCATTGATATCCTTTCACCTTGTATTTTAATTCCACTTCTGAAACTTTCTTTTATTTTCATCATTGCTTCCTCGATGTACAGATTGAAGAGTAGGGGCAAAAGGATACAGCCTTGTCTTACACCCTTCCTAATACGAGCACTTCGTTCTTGATCGTCCACTCTTATTATTCCCTCTTGGTTGTTGTACATATTGTATATGACCCGTCTCTCCCTATAGCTCACCCCTACTTTTTTCAGAATCTTGAACAGCTTGCACCATTTTATATTGTCGAACGCTTTTTCCAGGTCGACAAATCCTATGAACGTGTCTTGATTTTTCTTTAGCCTTGCTTCCATTATTAGCCGTAACGTCAGAATTGCCTCTCTCGTGCCTTTACTTTTCCTAAAGCCAAACTGATCGTCACCTAGCGCATTCTCAATTTTCTTTTCCACTCTTCTGTATATTATTCTTGTAAGCAGCTTCGATGCATGAGCTGTTAAGCTGATTGTGCTATAATTCACGCACTTGTCAGCTCTTTCCATCTTCGGAATTGTGTGGATGATGCTTTTCCGAAAGTCAGATAGTATGTCACCAGACTCATATATTCTACACACCAATGTGAATAGTCGTTTTGTTGCCACTTTCCCCAATGATTTTAGAAATTCTGATGGAATGATATCTATCCCGCCTTATTTGATCCCCCAAAGCTCTTTTAAATTCTAATACTGGCTCCCCTATCTCTTCTAAATCGACTCCTGTTTCTTCTTCTATCAAATCAGACAAATCTTCACCCTCATAGAGGCTTTGAATGTATTCTTTCCACGTATCTGCTCTCTCCTCTGCATTTAACAGTGGAATTCCCGTTGCCCTCTTAATGTTACCACCGTTGCTTTTAATGTCACCAAAGGTTGTTTTGACTTTCCTGTATGCTGAGTCTGTCCTTCCGACAATCATATCTTTTTCGATGTCTTCACATTTTTCCTGCAGCCATTTCGTCTTAGCTTCCCTGCACTTCCTATTTATTTCATTCCTCAGCGACTTGTATTTCTGTATTCCTGATTTTTCCCGGAACATGTTTGTACTTCCTCCTTTCATCAATCAACAGAAGTATTTCTTCTGTGACCCATGTTTTCTTCGCAGCTACCTTCTTTGTACCTATATTTTCCTTCCCAACTTTTGTGATGGCCGTTTTTAGAGAAGTCCATTCCTCTTAGACTGTGTTGCCTACTGCGCTATTCCTTATTGCTGTATCTATAGCGTTAGAGAACTTGAAACTTATCTCGACATTCCTTGGAACTTCCGTATCCCACTTCTTAGCGTATTGATTCTTCCTGACTAATGTCTTGAACTTCAGCCTGCTCTTCATCACTACTATATTGTGATCTGAGTCTATATCTGCTCCTGGGTACGCCTTACAATCCAGTATCTGATTTCGGAATCTCTGTCTGACCATGATGTAATCTAATTGAAATCTTCCCGTATCTCCTGGCCCTTTCCAAGTATACCTCCTCCTCTTGTGATTCTTGAACAGGGTATTCGCTATTACTAGCTGAAACTTGTTACAGAACTCAATTAGTCTTTCTCCTCTTTCATTCCTTGTCCCAAGCCCATATTCTCCTGTAACCGTTTCTTCTACTCCTTCCCCTACAACTGCATTCCAGTCGCCCATGACTATTAGATTTTCGTCCCCCTTTACATACTGCATTACCCTTTCAATATCCTCATACACATTCTCTATCTGTTCATCTGCAGCTTGCGACGTCGGTACGTATACCTGAACTATCGTTGTCGGTGTTGGTCTGCTGTCGATTCTGATTAGAACAACCCGGTCACTGAACTGTTCACAGTAACACACCCTCTGTCCTACCTTCCTGTTCATAACGAATCCTTCAACTGTTATACCATTTTCTTCTGCTTTTGATATTACCCGATACTCATCTGACCAGAAATCCTTGTCTTCCTTCCACTTCACTTCACTGACCCCTACTACATCTAGATTGAGCCTTTGCATTTACCTTTTCAGATTTTCTAGTTTCCCTACCACGTTCAAGCCTCTGACATTCCACGCCAGACTCGTAGAACATTATCCTTTCGTTGATTATTCAGTTTTTTTCTCATGGTAACCTCCCCCTTGGCAGTCCCCTCCCGGAGATCCGAATGGGGGACTATTCCGGAATCTTTTGCAAATGGAGAGATCATCATGACACTTCTTCAACTACAGGCCACATGTCCTGTGGATACACGTTACGTATTTTTGATGCAGTGGTTTCCATTGCCTTCTGCATCCTCATGTCGTTGATCATTGCTGATTCTTCCGCCTTTAGGGGCAATTTCCCACCCCCTAGAACAAGAGAGTGCCCTGAACCTCTATCCGCTCCTCCGCCCTCTTTGACAAGGCCGTTGGCAGAATGAGGCTGACTTCTTATGACGGAAGTCTTCGGCCGCCAATGCTGATTATTTATCAAAATTTAGGCAGTGGCTGGGATCGAACCCGGGACCGAAGACGTTTTGATTATGAATCAAAGATGCTACCCCTAGACCACGAATTACATATGGAAGCATAAAATAAAATGGGATTTTCTCATACTTGAGTCACACGCTTAGTAAAAATTAGGTTTTTATGTTGCATGATTAAAGTTAATGCAGCAATAATAATAATAATAATAATTAAGTTCGCAGTAATAAAGTTTTAGTTTGAAAGCTCCTTCTGAACAAATGTTTTTGAGGTAATAAGTAAATACGATTTTATGGCAATCTATGTCTTTTAAAATGGAGAGGCACCACTTTACCTTCTGAGCCAAAATGAACCACAACCCACTTTTTTTTTTTTTTTCAAAGCAACCAAACTAGCAGGTAATGCAAATAGGAAACAACCAAACTTAAAAATAATTAGAGCTTCCCAAAATGTAATGTTTTGTATATGAAAGATACACGTAAATGGTGCCGGCCGGAGTGGCCGTACGGTTCTAGGCGCTACAGTATGGAGCCGGACGACCGCTCCGGTCGCAGGTTCGAATTCTGCCTCGGGCATGGATGTGTGTGGTGTCCTTAGGTTAGTTAGGTTTAAATAGTTCTAAGTTCTAGGCGACTTGGCTAAATGGCTCTGAGCACTATGAGACTTAACAGCTGAGGTCATCAGTCCCCTAGAACTTAGAACTACTTAAACCTAACTAACCTAAGAACATCACAAACATCCATGCCCGAGGCAGGATTCGAGCCTGTGACCGTAGCGGTCGTGTGGTTCCAGACTGAAGCGCCTAGAACCACTTGGCCACTCCGGCCGGCTTCTAGGCGACTGATGACCTGAGAAGTTAAGTCGCATAGTGCTCAGAGCCATTTGAACAACGAAAATCGTTTTATATGAATTTTCTCACACTTAAAATTAAGCAAATTATTGAAAGTTAGCTGCAAAATCAAGTCAATGCAACCAAAAAATATATGAATAACAAAAAAACTTGCCTTGTTGTAAGTATGTCTTCTGCTGTTCATAGATATAATGAAGTGAGCTGATATGCCCTTTTGTTACCTGAAAAGACGTACGTATTTCATACAACGTTATTTTTATGTAATTTACGTAACTGTAAAATATTTTTTGATTTCCGGCCGTGGATGCTGAATAGCCAGAACCAAGTGCAAGAACTGTTTGGAACACGGATAAAATAGGCGAGCGCAGTGAACGAAACGGACAACTGGATACTGAACTAACTAGGAGCAGTCGGCAGTGGAACTGAGACAGGTGGTCATGCGAAGATCGACGAGTGCGGCCGAGGGAGACAGAGATTGAGACGAGCACGCGACCGGGGCTGGAACGAGAACTGCCGAAGTGACCGCCACGACCGAAGTGAACTATGAACCGATCGTTCCTCATTCCCGGGAACTATAAGTAGACCGCCGTGACCGAAGTGAACTATGAACCGATCGTTCCTCATTCCTGGGAAATAAAAGTAGACTGCCTCGACCGAAGTGAACTGTGAACCGATCGTTCCTCGTTCCCGGGAACTATAAGTAGACTGCCGTGACCGAAGTGAACTATGAACTGATCGTTCCTCATTCCTGGGAAATAAAAGTAGACCGCCGCGACCGAAGTGAACTGTGAACCGATTGTTCCTCGTTCCCGGGAACTATAAGTAGACCGCCGTGACCGAAGTGAACTATGAACCGATCGTTCCTCGTTCCTGGGAAATAAAAGTAGACCGCCGCGACCGAAGTGAACTGTGAACCGATCGTTCCTCGTTCCTGGGAACTATAAGTAGACCGCCGTGACCGAAGTGAACTATGAACCGATCATTCCTCGTTCCTGGGAAATAAAAGTAGACCGCCGCGACCGAAGTGAACTGTGAACCGATCGTTCCTCGTTCCCGGGAACTATAAGTAGACCGCCGTGACCGAAGTGAACTATGAACCGATCGTTCCTCATTCCTGGGAAATAAAAGTAGACCGCCGCGACCGAAGTTAACTGTGAACCGATCGTTCCTCATTCCCGGGAACTATAAGTAGACCGCCGTGACCGAAGTGAACTATGAACCGATCGTTCCTCGTTCCTGGGAAATAAAAGTAGACCGCCGCGACCGAAGTGAACTGTGAACCGATCGTTCCTCATTCCCGGGAACTATAAGTAGACCGCCGTGACCGAAGTGAACTATGAACCGATCGTTCCTCATTCCTGGGAAATAAAAGTAGACCGCCGCGACCGAAGTGAACTGTGAACCGATCGTTCCTCGTTCCCGGGAACTATAAGTAGACCGCCGTGACCGAAGTGAACTATGAACCGATCGTTCCTCGTTCCTGGGAAATAAAAGTAGACCGCCGTGACCGAAGTGAACTGTGAACCGATCGTTCCTCGTTCCCGGGAACTATAAGTAGACCGCCGTGACCGAGGTGAACTATGAACCGATCGTTCCTCGTTCCTGGGAAATAAAAGTAGACCGCCGCGACCGAAGTGAACTGTGAACCGATCGTTCCTCGTTCCCGGGAACTATAAGTAGACCGCCGTGACCGAAGTGAACTATGAACCGATCGTTCCTCGTTCCTGGGAAATAAAAGTAGACCGCCGCGACCGAAGTGAACTGTGAACCGATCGTTCCTCGTTCCCGGGAACTATAAGTAGACCGTCGTGACCGAAGTGAACTATGAACCGATCGTTCCTCATTCCTGGGAAATAAAAGTAGACCGCCGCGACTGAAGTGAACTGTGAACCGATCGTTCCTTGCAATTCGTTCCTCAGTTCTTTCATTCATTTTGGTGAACTGTTCCTTTGCACCCTTTTGTTCGTGAACTACCCATCTCTACGTCTAAAGTTAATCAGTTAATTTTTAGTTTATTTGTTTTGGTACGGTGACGTTAGCAACGTCGTGGGCTCAGGAGTGGAACTGACTGGGGCTTATCTGGACTGCGAAGCCTCCTATTGCTGCCTGCTGGCACTTACACGATCGTCGTAAGTGTGATGTCCTTTTTCTGTGCCCAGCCGGTATTCTTCACCTTGTCGAGATACCTGAAAGCGAGGCGACACAACACTATCTGCTACTGCAGTTAATATTTGTTCATAATGTCCGCTCTTTGCACTAATATGAGTCAGTATTCGATGTTACAAAAATCTCTTGAAGTCTCTCTCGCTAGTAAGTTCAGATTCAAATTATTACTGTCGACTAGTTGCGTTGTTTATCAGTTGCCATGAAAGATGCTTATTAGCAGTTACTATGGGGCCGATTCGCGTTTCAAGCCTTTAATATTAATGTGAAATAAAATTTTACTATCAGTATTATAGTCCACAGATAATAAAATAGTTTCTTTAATATGATTAACTACTATGAATGGTCACACTTTAGCTCGATGATAAATGTCCAAACGAAATCTTTATTCGAAAGACAAGTTGCGACGCGATTTTTGTGTACTAACTTCAGCAACCACTGAAGTTCTTAAATTGGCACTAACGATGTCGATCTTTTATCGATTGAGGTGTTCGCTAGACACAAGCGTCATCTCATTTCTGTCAATTTTCGTACTTCTGACAATAAATTAAACAAACAGAATTTACTTTCAATTAGGCTGGCTTTCAATGAAGTTAACTTTCACACTCATGCCCGAGAGAGGACTCTAACCTCTGGCGGGAGGGGCCGCGCAATCCGTGACATGGCGCGTCACACCGCGCGGACACTCCGTGCGGCAAACGTGGAAGTTTCCCTTCTCTTGTTAACGTAATATTTGTAGCGTTTACTTTTTGTCAGTTGTAATGATGCATTATGATAGCGTTCTGATTGGTGTACTAATAAGAGGGCCATTGTTAAGTGGCACTAAGTGGTTCAAAAATGGCTCTGAGCACTATGGGACTTAACATCTGTGGTCATCAGTCCCCTGGCACTTAGAACTACTTAAACCTAACTAACCTAAGGACATCACACACATCCATGCCCGTGGCAGGATTCGAACCTGCGACCGTAGCAGTCACGCGGTTCCGGACTGAGCGCCTAGAACCGCTAGACCACCGCGGCCGGCCGCGCTAAGTGGTTCATGCTGTAGATACAACAGAGTGGTGCTAAAGGCTCTTGCATCGCATTGCGCGTCTTCTCTCCTGTTATTGTGCTACAACTCTCTATGTGCATCGTAAACAAAACACAAGTCAAAAAAGGAATATTGTTAACTGAATCCGAACAATTTTGTATCAAGAAATAGTTACTGTATTTTGGCAAGCTAAACCATTGTAAGAAATAATTTCTGTAGTTTTTCCAGGGAAATCTTTTCTGAATAAAATCATTAATTAATTTGATTTTGTAGAGTTGGCTATTGTGTTTCGATCAAACCAGGCTTCTCCAAAATGGACGACACAGCAACGTTCCTCGAAAATTTTAACTGCCTCGTACGTAGAAAAAAGAAAAAGAAAAGAAACCTGCCGATGAGGTAAAGAACGCATATTACAGGAGTAAGTTTATTTTCTCGAGTGATTGCCCTGGGTATGGTCCAATACGTAAAGAATATTGCTCATTGGAATCCTACAGCCAAGTACGTAAGAGAAGCATTAAAGGTCACCAGAGCATAGGGCAACGCAGACAGGTCATGGATTTTTTATTTGTTTCGTTGCTAAGACTCATATTTTCGCATACCTTTTTCAGTGACTGTCGGAGTATTGACTTGCTAATGCGATCCGCCAGCAGGGCAGCACGGATGTCCGTCTCTCTAGCTGCCAGCCATATCGGGCGCATACAAATGCGAAATATATGAATACGACCGGATTTAGTATCCTGTTTCGTTCGCCTTCCCTGTCTAGCGGGCATTTACATCACTCCCGATATATATGGGTTCAGTTGCGCATTGATTTATTTACACAGTGAAGATGATAGAAACATTCATTAAAATTTTCTCTGAGTTCACAGACTGTTTATTATAGCCAGACCAGTCGCTGCGTGTACCTGTCAATGACGACAGTCCTGCTTCTCGTTGTTCATCGGAGTAAAGCACATTGATTTATTCATACAGACAGGAAAAAAATGGAAGTTAAATGTGTAAGTATAAAGTTTCGCAGTGAATAATAGTCTTCTTTCTGTGGAAGGAAAACAAAGCTTATTGTATAGTCAAGAACTTCTGTGATACTCCATTGTTCTCCTAGGAACACCATTCTCTTACTTGAGCTATATAAGAGCGTAATATTGCTGTACTGCTAAGACTGGAAGTTATTGGTCTCCTCACGGAGCAACGTGGAACTGGAACCAATTCCTCTCAAGACAATGCAAAGGAAGAAACAAGTTCACATTGTTAGGCTGGAACATCCGAAAGAATAAATATTCATTGCACTGAATACTGTAGAAGTATTTTTAGAAGCATGCTTTTTGAATGTGTGTTTTTAAATATATATTTGTGAAGACATTTTGAAAGATATATTTTTTGAAGCTGTATTTGAACAGATGTTGCAGAATAATGAAATGGATTTAATATAAGAATAACACATCTACATATTCGCCCATAAAAGCGACGATTCAGGTTTATATTTGTATTTTATATGAGAGTTTAAATGTAGTTGATAGGAAATGGCGTTTATTTACCATAGTTTTATTATAGTGCAGTAACTGAATTAAACTGATATCTCGTGACATGGATTCAGAGTAACGTAAATGGGATGTCCCTGAAGGAATGGTCAGGATTAATGGATATGACAGGAAACATCACTGCAAGCAAAGTTTTGTAAACATTGTCTCTAAAATACATTCCTTAAGAGTTATGAACACTTCTTGATCTTCAGTACAGTGAAATACATGTATTTTTCTGCAAAAGTGCCCAAACTCTTAAGGTAAACGTTTGAGAGTTCAAGTTTACTAGACGTTTCCTTCAAATGATGGTTTCTGTAATATCCCTGGATAGTGGTCATTACTGCTGGAACAACCTCTGTGTGTGTGTGTGTGTGTGTGTGTGTGTGTGTGTGTGTGTGTGTGTGTGTGTGTGTGTGTGTTTGTGTTTGTGACCTTGTGGCTGCCCTACATTCTTAATTTCAAGAGTCGCTGCTTCCCCTATATATCTTCCAATATCTATCTGTTCAGAGTTTTATATAAAGCAGAGAGTATTATGTAACTATGTCTCGGGTCTCCTCCAAAACCCCTAGATCGATTTCAACCAAATTTGGCACAGAATCAATAGGCCTCACGAGCATCAGCACTACGGGGTTTGTAACCTCCTACCTCCAATAGGAGCAGAGATACGGTGAAAATGTGTTTTTTCCAGCTCCTGGCCTATAGACTGCCCTGAAGGACAGGTATATTGTGTGGAAACAGTACTAGCATGCCAACTCAACCTGCTTTGCAGCACAGCCTCCATACCAGAGACATGAAACATTTTTCAGCACACATCATATAGGCTGCCATGCATGGCAGCGTGTTGTGTTGGAGTAGTATTGACCTGATTTGCTTGGCGGTCTGCACGTCAAGGACAAACAAATGATTTTCAGGCACTTGGGGTGGAGTCACATGGGCTGATGAGTATAACTGGCAACAGTTACAGGAGGGGATGGATGTATCAAGGGAGAGGAGGAAACGGACAGAAAGAGGAACGAGGAGGAGATGCATGAGGCAGTTAGCTGTTGTAGAGGCGTGGTGAGCAGATTGAAAAGGAAGAGTGGGAGCTGGAGAATGAAAGAGAGAGGGGGAGGAGCACATCGTCAGAAGGAGGTGGTAGGAAGATATGGTGAGAGAGAGGGAGCGGGAGGAAATGTTATGTTTTTACTTCCGTTAAAAGTCTGCAGTGGGGCGGCGTGCGAAATACTTTCCGGAAATCGAGGAATGTGGAATCTGCATGTTGCCCTTCATCCATAGTTTGCAGTATATAATGGTTCTTTATTCACGTGACCATTACGGCTCTCCAACCCCAGTTCTCGATACAAATAATATCGTACTATCATTCTGCGAAGTAACAGACACATTTTTGTGACAATATTCACATTTGGTTTTATTAATGTATAGGTACTCCGATGTATCGATATATTACAGTGATATGGTTCTTGTGTGTGTTCATTTCTGTGAGACTGTCATAATCTTTACCTTACTTGTAACCGTTTTTGCGCGAATGCGCACAGAGCAGTCTTTGTTTCACTTTGCGGAGGTTAAGTTGTTATTTCGCTTTGTAAAAGAACAGTCATGCCTTGTGTTTGGTTAAAGTGGAAATTAAATATATGAATATTGATATAAAACTGTTTTCCTGATGATGTGACAATAAAGAAGTTTAATAAAAATGTGGATCGTGGACACCAAGTCAAAAACTATTTCTACCATACCATTGTTCTGATCTGGGATTGTTTGATCATTAAGAATTTCCTGAAAAACGCATTTGTTAGGTCTTCAAATATTGCTAAAATACAGATCTAGATCTTCTAACAGTCAAAGTGGAATCACCCTAGAATCAACAAAATGAGCCATAACAACTTCGACGAAATCTACGTGGGAATCCATTCAATATAAGTGCCAAAATTAATGACTTTTCTGCAGTGACTTCATTATTTCCATCCTGGCGATACAATCCACAGTCAATAACTTTCTTGTTGCCCGATAAAGCAAACATATGCTGCGTGAGCAACATTATTCAAAAATGGTTCAAATGGCTCTGACCGCTATGCGACTTAACATCTGTGGTCATCAGTCGCCTAGAACTTAAAACTAATTAAACCTAACTAACCTAAGGACATCACACACATCCATGCCCGAGGCAGGATTCGAACCTGCGACCGTAGCAGTCGCACGGTTCCGGACTGAGCGCCTAGAACCGCAAGACCACCGCGGCCGGCCAACATTATTAATCTGATTTCTAACCTACTTTGCAAGTGGTGGTATTGTTAGAAGTACAGCATGTGAGATACAGGCAAGCTGAGTTTAACATGAGCGATGCTTTCCAAAACCGTGCTGAATTGCGGACAAAAGCTTTCCTCTCTCAAGGAAATGTATTACGTTCAAACTGAAAACATATTGAAGGATTCCACAGCAAATCGACGTTAAAGATACTGGTCTACAATTTCTGCGGTTCCGTTCCTTTGTCCTTGTTGTATACAGGAGTCACCTGCGCTTTTTTCCAGTCGTTTGGGACTCTGCTCTGAGAGTGACAGTCGCGATAAATGCAACCTAAGTGAGGGGCCAATGCTGTAGAGCACTCTTTGGAAAATCGAATTGGGATTCCATGACGACCTGGCGAGTTATTTCCATTCAACTCTTTCAGTTGTTTCTGAACACCAGGGATGCTTATTACTGTTCCTTCCATACGGGAGTACGTGCATATGTCAAACGGTGGTCTGCTTTACGACTTACTGCGTGAACGATTTCTTAAATACGAAATTTCACCTAGCCCGGCGGGTGTGGGCGAACGGTTCTAGGCGCTTCAGTTTGGAACGGCGCTATCGCTACGGTTACAGGTTCGAATCCTGCCTCGGACATGGATGTGTGTGATGTCCATAGGTTACCTTGGTTTAAGTACACTACTTGCCATTAAAATTGCTACACCAAGAAGAAATGCAGATGATAAATATATTACACTAGAACTGACATGTGACTACATTTTCACGCAATCTGGGTGCATAGATCCTGAGAAATCTGTGCCAAGGATAACCACCTCTGGCCGTAATAAAGGCCTTGATACGCCTGGGCATTGAGTCAAACAGAGCTTGGATGGCGTGTAGAGGTACAGCTGCCCACGCAGCTGCAAGACGATACCACAGTTCATCAAGGGTAGTGACTGGCGTATTGTAACGAGTCAGTTGCTCGGCCACCATTGACCAGACGTTTTCAGTTGGTGAGAGATCTGGAGAATGTGCTGGCCAGGGCAGCAGTCGAACATTTTCTGTACCCAGAAAGGCCCGTACAGGACCTGCAACATGCGGTCGTGCATTATACTGCTGAAATGTAGGGTTTCACAGGGATCGGCAGAGCCACGGGTCGTAAGATACCTGAAATGTAACGTCCACTGTTCAAAATGCCGTCAATGCGAACAAGAGGTGGCCGAGACATGCAAACAGGGCACCCCGTACCATCACGCCGGGTGATAAGGCGATGACGAATACACGCTTCGAATGTGCGTTCACCGCGATGTCGCCAAACAGAACCTGGGTTTATCCGAAAAAATGACGTTTTGCCATTCGTCGTTGAGTACACCATCGCAGGGGCTCCTGTCTGTGATGCAGCGTCAAGGTAACCGCAGCCATGGTCTCCGAGCTCATAGTCCATGCTGCTCCAAACGTCGTCGAACTGTTCGTGCAGATGGTTGTTGTCTTGCAGATGTCCCCATCTGTTGACTCAGGGATCGAGACGTGGCTGACGATCCGTTACAGCCATGCGGATAAGATAACTGTCATCTCATCCGCTAGTGATACGAGGCCGTTGGGACCCAGCACGGCGTTCCGTATTACCCTCAAAATGGTTCCAATGGCTCTGAGCACTATGGGACTTAACATCTGAGGTCATCAGTCCCCTAGAACTTAGAACTAATTAAACCAAACTAACCTAAGGACATGACACACATCCATGCCCGATACAGGATTCGAACCTGCGACCGAAGCAGTCGCGGGGTTCCGGACTGATGCGCCTAGAACCGCTTGGCCACAACGATTGGCGTATTACCCTCCTGAACGCACCGATTCCATATTCTGCTAACAGTCATTGGATCTCGACCAACGCGAGCAGCTATGTCGCGATACGATAAACCGCAATCGCGATAGGCTACAATCCGACCATTATCAAAGTCTGAAACGTGATGGTACGCATTTCTTCTCCTTGCACGAGGCATCACAACAACGTTTCACCAGGCAACGCCGGTCAACTACTGTGTGTGTATGAGAAATCTGTTGGAAAATTTCCTCATGTCAGCACGTTGTAGGTGTCGCCACCGGCGCCAACCTTGCGTGAATACTCTGAAAAGCTAATCATTTGCATATCACAGCATCTTCTTCCTGTCGGTGTAATTTCGCGTCTGTAGCACGTTATCTTCACGGTGTATCAATTTCAATGGCCAGTAGTGCATTTGCTTCCCTTACGGGCAGTGGCTTCTCTTGCCAGTTTTTATTTCGGTTGTGCACGAGTGGGTGGCTGGGGCGTTTGCTGCTGTCCACTTGTGGCCACCGGCCCCGACCTCCACCGAGCCTGCGGTCGAGATGATCCTCGACAGTCGGATTCTAGCGCCCAGAGGCGGTGGCGGCGCCGACTGCGTGGCGGAGCGGAGGACGCAGCGCCGTGGCCGTATTTCATTACCTCAATTACAGGCGGTGGGCGGACGCCGCCACGGAGGTGGCCAGTGTCCGCGACAGCGACAGCGGCTGCAGAGCGGGACGAGTGATGAATGGAAGCGGGGACGCGCCGTGAGGGGCGCAGGTTAATTCAATTAAACGGCCGCGGCGCTTGCTATCAATTTGGATGCCGGGCCTCGGCGCGCCTGCTGAGGTAAGGAATTGCGGACGGCCGTCGCCCCGCCGTAACTCACGTCCGCCTCGATGGACGCCGCCTCCGCCGCCGCCGCCCCCACAGCCATCGCCGTCGTCATTGCAGCGTGGCTGCCGGTCGGCCTGAGGGGCTAGGACGAAAGCAGTCGCCAGCACTGTCTGCCGTCTGAAGAAAAAAAAGTTGTAGTTACCCCGTAAAAGCGCACACTGGTCCGTTTGAGGTTTGTAGAACTCGTTGTTTTTGTGGTCTTCAGTCCTGAGACTGGTTTGATGCAGCTCTCCATGCTACTCTATCCTGTGCAAGCTTCTTCATCTCCCAGTAACTACTGCAACCTACATTCTTCTGGATCTGCTTAGTGTATTCATCTCTTTGTCTCCCTCTACGATTTTTACCTTCCACGCTGCCCTCCAACACTAAATTGGTGATCCCTTGATGCCTCAAAACATGTCCTACCAACCGGTCCCTTCTTTTTGTCAAGTTGTGCCACAAACTCCTCTTCTCCCCAATTCTGTTCAATACCTCCTCATTAGTTATGTGATCTACCCATCTAATCTTCAGAATTCTTCTGTAGCACAACATTTCAAAAGCTTCTATTCTCTTCTTATCCAAACTATTTATCGTCCATGCTTCACTTCCATACATGTCTACACTCCATACAAATACTTTCAGAAACGACTTCCTTACACTTAAATCTATACTCAATGTTAACAAATTTCTCTTTTTCAGAAACACTTTCCCTACCATTGCCAGTCTACATTTTATATCCTCTCTACTTCGACCATCATTGTTATTTTGCTCCCTAAATAGCAAAACTCCTTTACTACTTTAAGTGTCTCATTTCCTAATCTAATTCCCTCAGCATCACCCGACTTAATTCGACTACATTCCATTATCCTCGTTTTGCTTTTGTTAATGTTCATCTTACATCCTCCTTTCAAGACAATGCCCATTCCGTTCAACTGCCCTTGGTCGGTTTGAGGTCTGTAGAACTCGTTGCTGTTGTGGTCTTCAGAGTCCTTTACTGTCTCTGACAGAATTACTATGTCATCGACAAACCTGAAAGCTCTTACTTCTTCTCCGGGGATTTTAATACCTACTTTAATGTGTTCCTTTGTTTCTTTCACTGCTTGCTCAATATACAGATTGAATAACATCGGGGAGGGGCTATATCCCTGTCTCACTCCCCTCCCAACCACTGCTTCCCTTTCATGCCCCACGACTCTTATAATTGCCTTCTGGTTTCTGTACAAATTGTAAACAGCCTTTCGCTACCTTTTTTTTTACCCCTGCCACCTTCAGAATTTGAAAGAGAGTATTCCAGTCAACATGGTCAGAAGCTTTCTCGTAGTCTACAAATGCTAGAAACGTAGGTTTGCCTTTCCTTAATCTTTCTTCTAAGATATGTCGTAGGGTCAGTATTGCCTCACGTGTTCCAATATTTCTACGGAATCCAAACTGATCTTCCCCGAGGTCGGCTTCTACCAGTTTTTCCATTCGTCTGTAGGGAATTCGCATTAGTATTTTGCAGCTCTGACTTATTAAACACATAGTTCGGTAATTTTCACGTCTGTCAACTCATACCAGGAACTAATTGAGCCTTGTTACTAGAAATTAAGATTTTGCTCTCAAATCTGCCGGCTTGCTTAGTTCTGAACCAAACAACCACTTTAAAAACTAACCGACACCTCGGGCAATCGTACAGGTTTATCTGCCACCACAAAATCCAAAAAAATAATAGAGAAGAAACACAAGAAAAATTCTAGGTTCTGAAAAAAACAATGAAAATAGGTGGATTAGAAGGAGAAATGAGGACTGATACAAAAATACAGAAAAGATCACAGATACAATGAGAAAGAGACGGCTAAAGTCTTATGGACATTTAAAAAGAATGGAAGAAACACAGATTAGAAAGAAAATTTTTAATTACGTCAGTAAGCTGAAAAAAACTGTAGGATGGATAGAAACAGTAAAGAAAGACGCCAACAAAATAGGTGTTACAGAAGAAATAATACGTGACAGGAATCACCTCAGGCTACTGATAGATAACGCAAACTATGAAGAAAATGAGCCAAAACCTGGACCCAAGAGAGTGTGAACAGATAAGCAGAGACGAGCAGTTGGCGAATAAAATGAAGTATTGGGAAGAACGGAAGAAAAAGAAACACCATCAATCTTAAGTTGTATGCGATCCCTAGCTGGCCAAATTCATCAATAAAAAAAGGAGAAACATAATACTGTCGATGTTGTATCTCTCTTTGTGGGCTGTGACGTCATACGTCAAGTTCAAAATGGTTCAAATGGCTATGAGCACTAAGCGACTTAACTGCTGAGGTCATCAGTCGCCTAGAACTTAGAACTAATGAAACCTAACTAACCTAAGGACACCACACGCATCCATGCCTGAGGCAGGATTCGAAACTGCGACCGTAGTGGTCGCTCGGCTCCAGACTGTAGCGCCTAGAACCGCTCGGCCACTCCGGCCGGCAACACGACAAGTCTTCACTTAATGTGTCAACCCGGATGTCCGGCGTCGGTAGGTTCATCACACTCCCTCTGTGTGTTGTTGTTGGCTGTAGCCAGATCCTGTGAGAATTAATACCTATAGGATGCGGCAGTGACCAGTTACTGTGTACAGATATAATGATAAGGTCAAAAAAGACCACTAGGAGACGACGTTACGAGTTTTCATTTTCCTCATAAAGAGATCGTATCTTTTACGTAGGTCCTTACAAAATTCGACAACAGGTAGGAAGGAATGTAGGACGCCAACAGCGGCGCCAAGACTCGCCCCTCTGTCTGCAAGTGAAACGTGCTCGTCAACCTCTTGTGCCTGTGCTAACCGTTTCTTTTCGTTCCCGGCGCCGGTGAAACCGAAGATCACAGGAGGAGCCACGGTAGCGGTAGCGGCTCGCCTCAGCCGGGACAAAGCCAGACTGGAAACAAAGACGGCGGCCCGCTGTGTCAGGTTTCTCCAGGCTGGAAATTTCCAGAGAAAGAACTTGTAAAGGGCCTCCTTCCTCCGCGCCTCTGACACGGCCCTTTAACTTCGCTATTACACGTCGCATTTGCATATTTACCAGCACGCTCTTTGCGGGTAACCTTAAGATAACGTGCCTTACGTCATATCGTATTTCTGCGAGACAGGTTGAGACAAATTACCTTTCCCTTTTACTCGCAACTCATTTTCTTTGCTTTCCTCTTTTTTTTCGTGCCTGTCGTGCCGACTTGGAGTTACTGCGTCTGCGCAATGAGAGCGTCGGTAATGGGGAAGGTCGAAAGGAGCGCATCTGGAACGTGACTGGTACAATGGTTTCCATTAAGAGCAAGATTCATTGCAATACTATGGAGGAGACAAAATTCGATATCCGATAGAAAGAGCGTGTGTGACTGTGTCTTGTGCAGAATGAACTAGGGCGCTGTCGTGGAGCAGAAATAGCCCCTTCGACTACTTCCCGAAACGTTTCTTCTTGACAGTATCCTCCAAGCTCGTGAGAAAATTTCGGTAGTATGCTCCTGCGACGGTTTATACCGTACGGTTATAGGAGGGCGGTTACATATTGATTTACACTTTATTTTCTTCCATAATTTATTGTGTGTCATTTGACTCATCATTACAGTTGCAAGTATGATTAGCAATTCGGGGTTTTGACGCAACCTTACGCCGATATCATTTCGCACACTAAGAGAAACTGTGAGATGCTGTGATGCGATGGGTGTGACAGAGAGTAAAAAAGAAGTTCGAGGAAGCGCTACAGAAGTTAAAGCGGCCTGATAATTGAAGTAATGGAACCCAGTATGTTGTCCTCGAGAGCGAGTTTTTGTTAGAGACAACCATGTCGTCAGCAGTGCTCTAGGGGAGGTGTGAGAGGACCGCTGTTCTATATTAATAAATGATCTAGCGGACAGAATGAGCAGCAGTCTGCCATTGTTTGCTGAAGATGCTGTTGTGTGCGGGAAGGTTTCGAAGATGAGTGATTGTAGTAGGATAAAAAATGACCTAAACAAAATTTCTAGTTGTCCTTGTGAATTACAAATACCTTTCAATGTAGAAAAATGTGAGCTAATGCGGATGAGTAGACAAAACAAACCAGTAACGTTCGGATACAGAATTAGTAGTGTCCTGCGTGAGACAGTCACATCATTAAAATATCTGGGCGTAATGTTCCAAAACGAAATGAAATAGAACGAGCATTTGAGGATTGTGGTAGAGAAGGCGAATGGTCGACTTCGGTTTATTGGGAGAATTTTAGGAATGTGTGGTTCATCTATAAAGGAGACGAATTTGCGACACTGGTAAGACCTATTCATGAGTTTTGCTAGAGTGTTTGAGATCCACCCGAGGTCGGTTTAAAGTAAGACATCGAATCAATTCATAGGCACCCTGTTAGAACGTGCAAGCTCCCTACTACATCTCAACTGAATCAGCTGATAATCTTCACACAGCAGATGATACGTAGCAGTTGACATCCCTTCAATTTAATGTCAGCCATTTTTCGAATGTTCAGCACCCATCTTAGTACTGATACCACTTGTCGCGAGACTTTGTTTCGAATTTTATGACGATGTGGTATGTCAGAAACAAGTACTGCCCAAGTGTTTGGAATCCGTACCTAGTCGGATTAAAAGAAGACATCGAAGCAATTCGGAGGTGGACTGCTAGATTTGTAACTGTTAGGTTCGAACAAAGCGCAAGTACTAAGGAGACGCTTCGGGAGCTCTGTCCTTGACAGTCACTCTTCATGTTGTTCACGTAGTGACAGCAGTTGGGGAAAATGGGCTGTAGTGAGCAGGGATACACCTCCAGTGATTGTCCTGACACCTACTGTTAGAACAAAGTACTACTTGGTTGCAATTGTAATGAAGGGTCAAATAGACCGTCAGTGAATGGAAAAAATAAAGTATAAGTGAATATGGGACGTCCCTTGTAATCTGTTATCACCATACTATGACTGACTCTGAAAGCAACGCCAGCTTTCCGGAAGAAGGTTCGATCTTCGTCTTATTCAATGATGGTGAAGCCACCTGGTTCGTTACCTTGTTTCGCTCTCTTGTCTCGGGGTCGCATTGAAAAATGCAGCACACCTTCGTGAGATTAAGGCGGCTACAGAAGTTCCTGGGATTGGCAGAACACAGCTGTAAAATTTCCGCTGCTGCCTCCACTCGACGTGCTTTCGGAATGACTGTTGAGAGTTGCGGAACTCAGTGAGCGGCCATGTTTGCCTGCTCCAAATGTCGCACAAGATGCTAGCAACTGGTTGACTCTTTCACTGTCACTTCGATTTTGATAACCACTCTTCGAAAACAGAGGCTCCACTTATTTTGTGATTCCCAGTGCTCTGCCATTTCGGGCTTCGTCACTCAGACGTGTTCGACCGCGCCGAAAGCATCTGTGCCGCATAGTCATTTCTCATATGACGATGTATTGTTGCCGTACACTTCCAACTACTTAGCATGGATTGTTGCAGTGTTGTTCCCCTTCAAATACAGAAAACGGATTACCGGACGGTACTCCACCATGTGAACAGGTTGGGCCATTTTGTTCTTGGCCCTATAGCAGCGTGCTAACGTGCTACGGCGAAGGAATTTCAGTGTATTCCATGACTGTACACAAACAAACGAAAAATTAAATACGTAACATTACTGCTTCGAAGTGATAACTAAACCCTGACATTATAACATGTTGGAGAAAAGCGATAAAATGAACCCGTATTTATAAAAATTTTGAAAGCAATTTACAAAGTATTTTAATGTTTTGAAAGCAAAAAATGGATGAGAATTAAGTGATTACTAGTTTCTGTTGCTAAACAGTCGTCTTTAGATCATTCACGGGGTGCCTACATACGAGCGCTTCGCGGCCTTGAAGACCCAAGGGATGCCTACTGGCCGCCATGTCATCCTCTGCCTTGTGGTATCATGCAAATGCAGAATGGAGGGGCATATGGTGTGCACACTGGTCACCAAGCCGATTCGCGGACTTTTCAGGCAATGGAGCCGCTACTGTGAGTCAAGTAGCTGGTCAATTGGCACCTCTAGGCTGAGATCACCCCCTTCCGTCAAGCAAAGAACATTGGCAGTACTGGGAATCGAACCCGCTTCTCTGGGTCCTCCGTATGGCCGTCTACGCTGACAACTCAACCACGAAGGCGGACGTGTCTTTATACACCGTAGCTTAAAACGCCACCGTGGTACATGCTAATGAATGAGCCAAGTTTCCACACACTGTCGGCTATACCAACGAAGTGTCAAATGATTCAAATGGCTCTGAGCGCTATCGGACTTAACATCTGTGGTCATCAGTCCCCTTTAACATCTGTGGTCATCAGTCCCCTAGAACTTAGAACTACTTAAACCTAACTAACCTAACACATCTATGCCCGAGGCACGATTCGAACCTGCGACCGTAGCGGTCACGCGGTACCAGACTGAAGCGCCTAGAACCGCACGGCCACACGGACGGCTAACGAAGTGTCCGCCCCCGGTATCTGAGTGGTCAGCGCGAAAGCCTGTCAATCCTAAGGGCCTGGGTCGGAGATCTTCTCCGCTCAGGGACTGGGTGTTGTGTTTTGTTGTCCTAATCATCATCATTTCATCTCCATCGACGCGCAAGTCGCCGAACTGGCGTCACATCGAAGGACTTGCATCAGGCGAGCGGTCTATCCGACAGGAGGCCTTCGTCACACGCCATTATTATTATACCAACGAAGTTACAGAGTGCAATTCTGAGCACTTATTAAGAAGTGTGCCTCAGCACCAAGTTATTGGGTACGAATTGTAACTCGTCAGTATCATTCTTCAGGCATTACAATTCGTAACGGGGATGTGTTAACTGTGCACTCAGGTATACTTTTTTATTTCACATGTAGTAGTAGTAGTAGTAGTAGTAGTAGTTTTATTCATCCGTAGATCTCTTTTTACAAGGATATAGGACATGTCAAAGTATTTACAAGCTTAGATCAATTTACAATAAGCTAATTCGTATACACATATATTTACAGACTTCTAGTTAGAGACAATCATTAGATTTTACTCCTGGTATACAATAATTTATTTACAAATAACTCATTAAATAATGTAATGCCACACTATTCACTCATATTTCCCTATCAGTCACTGCACACACTATACACACATTGTTTCATAACACTTCACTCACTACACACACACACACACACACACACACACACACAGAGAGGTGATCCTTGGGCCATTTTCTGTACTGCAAGTTCCCATTTGCTATCCTGAAAAACTGAGTCAGCATCCCTTCATAATGAGTGAGATGTTGAGCTCAGAAAGAGGAAGAGGTGTTAGTATTGTGCTATGCATAGCTTGAGGGGAGAGTGTCTCTAGAAAGGAAAAAAGAAGAAAAATAATAAAGTGAAGGTGTTATGTGGAATATTGGATGTTTTATAATCATCATTATTATTATTATTTGTTTGTATAACATTTTTTTATCAAACCCCTACTCTGCTTTATCTAAGTAATCCTTCAATGTATAAAATGTATTGCATAACAGGTACTTTTTAGCTGCCTTCTTAAATAAGTGTATTTTTGAAATTTCTTTAATCTCTTTTGGTAATTTATTGTACAGTTTTATTCCTTGGTAGAAAATGCTGTTTTGAGTTTTATGTTTATTTTTTCTTGGTAAATGTAAGTTGAGTCTATCTTAATTCCAACGAGTTACAGTTCGTTACTAGGATGTGTTAACTTGGAACTCAAAACACTTATTCCCAAGTGTTTAAAATTGCGGTCTATCACTTCGATGGTATATCCAGTAGCATGTACCGAGGTGTAATAGCATACGATGGCGGTCTAGCCTGCAGTATACGTAGCCACAGTGTTCTTACTGTGAGTGATCTGAAGATGGGCGTTTAGCAAGCGAAACTCATAATCAACTGTAGATAACATACTTTTTGACAGCAAGGCAATTAAAAAAATTGTTACGTTGAAACCATGGTATAGAGATTTTAATAAACCTCGCATTTTACAATTGATTGTTTACTGTTTCTACGAGAATGTAATTATTTGTTTTAAATATTGGGTACTCCTGCAGCCGCCTGTCACCCTGACTTCAATCAAGTTGTCCACAATTCTTCTGCAACGAGTCACTAAGAACTGTGAGTTTCTTGCGTCGATCCACGCAGCTAGGTTTCCCGCCAAAATTTGCCATCCGTGTTTGCTTCTTACACTCGTGATGGAGTCATGGACTCATCTCACTTCTTCGTCCCGGATCGTGTGTGTGTGTGTGTGTGTGTGTGTGTGTGTGTGTGTGTGTGTGTGTGTGTGTGTGTGTGTGTGTGTGTGTTTGCCCGGCCAACCATAACGGAGGGTAAGCGCCGCCGGTCTTGGGGGAGCTTCACCACGCCGTCCATAAGCTTACGTCGTCACGGAGCGCCAAGTGAATCAGGCTGCACGAGGCGGCGCCGTGGGCATCGGCGCCGATAAGACGGCGTCTCGTCTCGTCCCTTCCCGCCTCGCCTGGCCCCCTGCTAATAACCATCTCGAGCCGCTATCAGGCTTCGCCAGGCCCTGCGACAACGCTCCGCCGTTACGGTCCGGCGCGCCTTTCCGCCACCCAGAGGGCGATATCTGGACGACTTCCTCCGATGCGGATGCACCCACACGGACGCTTCCTTCCTTTAAGAAAGACCCCTAACTGGTGCGCTCACGCATGAAGCGGGGCGCTTCGCCACCATACTCTAAAGCGCGTGTCTAAGGCACAAAGCAAACCATTTATTCACCTTCCAAAGTTCACGTCCACCCCTTCAGACACACACACACATACACACACACGCCGTTATTCGCATCTAAGAAATCCTGAGGTGCCATCCGAGCCAAAGTTACATTTAGAACAAGTCACTACGCCCATAGTTCACGGAATGCTAATAAAATAATCAGACGCAGGAAAGAAGAGGTGTCTCCTCGGACCCATGTACCTCTTAGTATTTCAGTAGATTTCCTCAGTTTCAAAAATGGTTCAAATGGCTCTGAGCACTATGGGACTTAACTTCTGAGGTCATCAGTCCCCTAGAACTTGGAACTACTTAAACCTAACTAGCCTAAGGACATTACATACATCTATGCCCGAGGCAGGATTCGAACCTGCGACCGTAGCGGTCGCGCAGTTCCAGACTGCAGCGCCTAGAACCGTTCGGCCACCCCGGCCGGCTCCTCAGTTTCGTTTCTCCTGCTCTGTACCTCGGTTCAACCCAAATATTCGTAAGGCGTCCATCGCCAGTGGAAAACGCTGTTTACGAACTCGCTGGTGATTTTTATGTATCTCACTCTTAAAATGGAGTCTAATTTCTCTATATTTAGCGTTTTAATTTTAACTGGCACAAACGAACCAAGAATTACCGTGTAGAGATATATATGACAGGAAAGAAACACTCCGTCTTCAGGCCACGAGTGGCCTACCGGGACCATCCGACCGCCGTGTCATCCTCAGTAGAGGATGCGGATAGGAGGGGCACATCGCTCTCCAGGTCGTTATGATGGTATTCTTGACCGAAGCCGCTACTAATTGGTCGAGTAGCTCCTCAATTGGCATCACGAGGCTGAGTGCAACCCGAAAAATGGCAACAGCGCATGGCGGCCTGGATGGTCACCCATCCAATTACCGACTACGCCCGACAGTGATTAACTTCGGTGATCGCACGGGAACCGGTGTATCCACTGCGGCAAGGGCGTGTATATGACAGGAAAAAAAAATTCTCCAAAGACGGCAGGTAAGCCAGTTCACGAAAAACTATTGGAAAAAGCGAAGGGAAGGAATGTCTGCCCCTAAGAAGGCAGAGTACTATTAATATTATACAGGGTGTCCTTCCTAAGAGCCGTCGGGCGTATTTTCTCTGGTGTTTCGACTGATGTTCGCAATTTCGTTTTTGCACCATTTGTCTGGAATCAACCCAAAGAAATACTCTCATCACATCTTTCATGCGATGCTCCGTGTCGGCGGGAAGTTCCAGTTTGTTTCCCACTACAAAAGAAAAAAAGAATTTTAAAGCGGAGTTTTCGGCACCCATTCGGTAGAGCACTCCCAAAATGAATGATCTAGTGCGATATTCGTTTTATCGGTATCTATCAATGGGGACAGTAAAACAAGAAGAATAGCTACTTCTCCAGCAACGATACAACCACACTCGCCCGCGCTGATTGCTACCACCGTACAGCAGCGCTGCTATGTCGCTACTGGAGTACTCGTTAGCTTTCGCATTTTACTGTCCTTGTTAATATAAAGTGAAAAAAATCGCATTTGACTAATCTGAGGTCGCTCTATCGAGTAGGCACGTAACATAAAGCTTTAAAAATAATTTTGTTTCTAACGGGAAACTAACCGAAGATTGGCGTCGGCACTGGATGTCTCATTAAAGAAGTGATGCGTAGTATTTGTCTGGGTTGACTCCAGCTATGACGGTATATACTGCAGAGATTACAAATATTATGCCAGTTAGATTAGAGAATTTAAGGTTTATCGATTGCTCTGTTATCGGCTCTATTATTAACCGCTAATTCCATTATGCGCTGGGATGACACAACACGGAGGTGCTAGAAAGCCGAGATACACGATCCTCATGTGCTGACACCACTGATTATCCTGATATTTATTTTTATAAACTTTTTTGTCCTTATCAATCGTAGATATATATCCCAGTATATGATAGCGCTTTCCGCAGTGAAAAGAAGCAAAGCAAATAATAGAAATAAGCCGAGGTGTAAAAGGATATCTCTTGAAAACTATTTCAGAAATTATGTGCCACTGATATTAACTTGTTATTCCATCCCTGATTAGTACAACCAGTTCGTAATGTAAATTAAACCAAAAAAAAACTGTGAAGTTTGTCAGTATTTATTTTTCATATCAACTACTTTTCGACCTACAAGGTTACTGGCAGGTAACTGCAAATTATCATCGACAAAATTAGCCCCATTCCTAACCTTAGCTTTAGCTATCTGACTAAAAAATTTTCTCACTTCTCATGGTTTCCTGTCGTCCTATATATTCATTGTTTAGAGATTTTATGCGCGTGTACACAAAACTTCAATCTACTCTTTTTTTTATAATACATTAATAGTTTTTCTGCAGTTACCTGTAGTTCTTCAAACATTTGCCCAAACATGCCGCAGAATACATTACTTATTTGTTTCCGAGAGCAGTTGCGTAGGCCATAGGTTAGATCTCATGTGCGTAAACGGCTCTTGGTGTTACACAGTTTTCTCGTGCTTGCTTCCACAACTAGCAAGCTGACAGTTTATAACAATTTGGTTTGAAATGCAGTTGCAACGTTCGCTTAAGAGGCAGTAATTGTATGCTTCCTCACAGCACGTTAACCGCACCCCTCCCCTCTCGCCTACGCACAACTGCCATTGAGTGTTACTTTGAATTGTCTCCCAGTGCTAACACAAGCTCATTCACGATATAGACAGGTAGAGACTCATTTTGACATTTCGATCCTCCAGTGACTCGGCATCGGCTTGGCCCCAGCGGAATAGCTCCCCCACCAGCGTTCGCCCTATACCCGCAACACGACCGGGGGTGCGTTAATTGCCCGCAAGAGATACTGCTGGCCACGGGGCCATATCTGTTGGCTGCCATCATGCCGATAAGCCGCGCTGCCCACCTACACGGAAGTAATGCCCCTTGTCCGTAGGCTGCCGGGTGATACAGCGTGGATACGCTCGCTCCGTCCTGCCAGCCAGAGGTATGGTGAGTCGGCGCAGAGTTATCGATGTCCCACGTGTTAGCTGAACCACTCGGCTGCTACACATGGAAATGCTGTGGTTATGCCCATGTCACTATTGAAAATATTAGGATGGATAAATGTCTTAATTTTTCCACCACTCAGTACAATGTACGTCTGTCCAAAACAAAAATTCCGGAAGAAAGCAAGTACTGTATGATTTACTGGTGGTTTAAGACGGATGATCACATTCGTACCAATGAATCTTGCGATGTTTTCCCAGACCTGCTCCGTCTCAAACGGCGAATGAGTAAACACACGTTTACATTCCAGGATAAATAAAACAACCAGTCTTATTAACAATTGACAGAAGTATCGGTGTGTTAGTGATGGTCGGATCCAAAGATTCCAGTTATGAGGAACTAGCTCAGACTTCTGCTCCCCAATAGGTTCAAATGATTGAAATGGCTCTAAGCATTATCTGACTTAACATCTGAGGTCATCAGTCCCATACACTTAGAACCACTTAAACCTAACTAACCTAAGGATTCACACAAATCCATGCCCTAGGCAGGATTCGAACCTGACACCGTAGAAGCAGCGCGGTTCCAGACCGAAGTGCCTAGAACCACTCGGCCACAGCGGCCGGCTCCCCAATAGGTGAAGGACACAGTTAAAATCAACAAACTCACTTCCCTCTGCATAATTTACTGCTTATCATAATTCTGAGTTTTTGTGCTATGTACCCTATACCTCTCCTTACTCTTCATTTATGGCAAACAATTTGATTTTATTACGAATTTTTAGTTTTAATAAAAATTCATGACTGACAAACCTTGTTAGGGTCCCGGTCCAGCCATCAGTTTTCCTGTTTCAAGTTATTTCATATCGGAAAATTTCTGACGGAAGTAGCGTTATTATATTTTTTCGTGGATTAAGCATTCCAAATCGCTTAGTGTATCTTTTATTTACAACCGCTTTCGGCTACTGCCAATATCAGGTCGAAACTGCGACATCATAATGCGGTTGTTCTAGTTCAGGGTCCTGGGTGTGCTGTCAAATAAACGCAGTACATTACAACAATTTCCTCGTCTTCTCTTTGATACATTCATATAACTTCAAAAAAACTGGATCATTTAAAGAAATATAAGTGCATACAAGAACCAGCCTTGTTTTTTAATTACCGGGAAGATGATACACAATCCTTGTAATCAATTCCGTAAGTGAAATGCAACAAAAGATGCTCTGCAGACAGAATAGTGGCAAGGAGAAACGTGAGCTAGCCAGTGTCTGCTCCGTGTAGCATTCGCCTTGTGCCGGAAAGCGTTAAGTTATATAAAGCACGGCGTGCAGGCGGCACATTGTCTTGGCAGGTATAGGAGGTTCATTCCCATGAACTATAGAGCACGCAGTGAAATTAGACGAACACCCATAATTACTACCCATAAATTAGACGGAGTGAGGGAAAATGGCGGATGGGAACAGAATTACAGGAAACTCTCGGAAGAATGGCCCAGTAATTCCGTTATGTGCTTCACGCCATGTTTGCTGCATGTAGATCAGCCTGTGTAAACTGCAGCGTTACCTTCTAGCTTCAGTAGGGTGCTACGGTAAAATTAATTGCCCCCTTTCTAAATTTGTGGCTCGTCCCACGCATGCTTTCGAATTTAATTTAGTTTGCACCTTAGAGTAACTAAAATCATCGAAGTACATGCAGTTACAATTTGTCTTATTAGTATAACTCCTGATTACGAAACATTAAATGATGTCCGTATTTTCCAGAAAAGCATTTCGCACATTACCGCAGAAATAAGGTAGGTTTCATATTTCAAAGATACGGAAGGTGTCGTGAACTTCTCAGCTTTCACCGCATAATAAAGTGACTCTCCTCGTTTAATTTATCTCGAGCTTTTAAAAGGGATCTGAAACTGAGTAATGATGGTAATTTGGATAATTGTGGAGCAGTGCGCAGCAGGTCACTTTCGTGACATTGCGTGGTATAATTAGAGAACGTGGCGTCAGGTCTGACGTCATGGAGCAGTTTTGCGTGCGGTGTTGTAGCAACACCACGTTCTGAACGAATCCTCTCGAAATAATAAATAACAGGCTCGCAGATTCTTAAGAAGTGTCTTACTCAATTGTACTTGAGCAAGATGTGTTCTATTTATTTTTCATCCCTGTTAAAACTGTCAGCTTCAAATAGGCATATATAATGAAAAATGTAAATTTTAACGTATTATCCAAGAGCATAAGCGATGTATCGATTACAAAGATGTACGTGTGAAAGAACGCTCCGAGACATCTGTCGCTGAGGCAGAATATGTGTGACAAATAGCTTATGTCAGGTCGCGCAGTGGTGGGCAATTGTTGCTAGCAGTAGCAGGAGTAGCGCGTCAGAGGTTGGCAGCGTCTGTTTCCATTCTCCGGACTGGGCAGTAGCTTAGTATTAAATATTCAGTCTAATATATTAACGATTTATGGAAGAAATAAGATTTGAGGTCATATTAATTAAGAAAATGTTCCAATATTATTATGAAATTTTGATGAAGAATCTTGCTACATATTGTTATATCGATCTACAATAAGGTAATCAATATTTATGTATTTATGCTCTTTTGCTGTAGACCGATTTTGAATGAGACCCTCTTTGTATGTAGCCCCAAGTTCTTATTGTATTTTTTGTAGTTATCATTTGCTTCCGCAAACGTAATTTTTATGATATGGCTTAACAATTGCAAAGTCAGTTTCACATTATAGCAAAATTTTCAAGGAAGATATTGCAGTCATTCTCCTTAGTCATGTTCCGCCTCTCAGTTCCAAGTCGTTTTTCTTTAAACAAATTCTAAATGTGCCTCAGTCAAATATTTTGCATTTTGGCTTTTGCAACTTGTAGTTAGTTTAGTAGTGCTGAGAACAGAACAACACGATATACAGGGCGGCACCAATACGAAGTAAGAAATTTATTTCACACAATTTATGGATTTTCGCACAGGGACCACTTTTGTACTTATTCATATTTACAGGGCCGCAGTAAAATCGCTTAGATTTGAGTGTACTTACATCTAATTTGACATTAGTTTGGGTTTACTGGTATCTCTTTCTTGCTAGTAGACAGATTTTTTAAAACAGAGTCAGGTAAATATACAGACACACGCAATCAGATACGCAGTCAGCACACCACTTGATGTAACTGTCCTTTGTTAGACGTAAACATCAAACCTCACTGTAGACATAAACGTTACAAGCTCTACGCAAAGGCCGCTGCTCTCGGTCGTTAAGCGAAGGCTGTCGGTCACTGCCTTGTCTGTGGTGAGAGGTAAAGCCTGTAATTGTGTATTCTCTGCACATTCTTGATACTGTGGATATCGAAATACTAAATGTTTTTCCAAACGGAATGTCTCACGTGTCTTGCTCCAACTACCTTTCTACGTTCAAAGTCTGTTAATTCCCGTCTTAGGGCTTGTAACAGCCCTTTAAATTGTTAAAAACTTAGTCATCCGATGTCGTAATTTTGAAATGAGAGTTGTTCTGAATGTCGCGTAGTAAGTATTTCCAGTGAAGCGCCGTTGCGACAGAGACAAAGGTCAATTGTGGAAACTAAACCACTGCATATTAAAAGTAACGTTATTAAGGAATACACCAGACTAACTACACAAAATAAGAGAGCACGTACATTCCGGAATAAGTGGTTCAAAATACGTATTAATACTGTAAGGGAAATGGGTGATACGTATAGTTACGTCGGTTCACACTCAGTTGTATGCGAACGTACGATCGGGATAGAGGCACATACGTTCTAAGTATTATGATCCCCCGTGGCCTGGGTAAAAAGAATTGTGGTTAAAATACATTTATTCATGTGAGAAAGAAAATAACTGGATTTAGTAATTAGATGATAAGAAAGATTGCAGGTTCTGAATGTTGCGGCAAATTTGACCTAACTATTGAAACTGACTTGGCGGCTACGAAGGGAAGGAAATGAACATATTCACGTACCCTTATTGTTGAGAAGAACCGTCGTAAAGATCGTTGCCTCCATCTAAATTCTTCATACAAAATTAAAATAATAATAATAATCTTCCAGAGTTACAGGAGCTGGGATCCTTTGTATCGTAAATGAGAAAATCGTATTGTGCCACAAGTTGCTTTCGTTATTTAGCACAATTTCACTTGAAATTACAGAGCACTTCGTATATGCGTCTTATCACCAAGACATGTGAACAACGAAAGGTCACTATTACTAAAACTAATAAACGAAGAGCGTATCTTCTTTTGTCCGTCAGTGTTAAATAATTTTAAATGAGTCTTTGGTATGAGAGTCCAAACATTATTGAGTTTCTTTACAGGCTATATTCATGTCCTTTTCATTTAAATCAGCTTAGTACAAACGACAGGTCGGCCTTGTGTATGCGATACTACCGCCACCTGTATATGTGCATATTGCGACCCAGTGACTTTCGTCAGCTAAGTGTGTAGGCCCCTTGAGTCCGTCACCGGCAGTTCCTGATACTGAAGCTGACCTGCTGCCTCATGTCCACAAAGTCTCGAGGATCTGCATCTGCTCGCACTTCCGTATCAGGTTAAATTACTATGCCTTATCTTGTGAATTCTGCTTATGCTACCGAATACCTCACATCACTCGGCACGGTAATACGACCCATATCTGAGCAGGTAGGTATCTGTTTCCGGACATATTACAGGATCTTTTTTTGTATGTGACACCTTTTCTTAAGATGTAGAACTTCCAATTTACTCATGCGATGACACTGGAGGACCAGACAACTGTGGGCTGTCCCTGCAGCGATCCGTGACCATGCAAACGCAGCAGGGTCGACAGAGGACGCTGGACACGAAAGAAGGACGCGGCGGCTCCGGCCAGAAGCAGATAGCCGCGTCAGCGGTATCGGGCGGCGGCGTTTGATGGCCGGCCGTACGAGCGGACCAGAGCTGGCCCACATCATGCGCAGCCCTAACCCCGGCTTTATTAACACATAAAACCTAAACGGCGTGTTATCTTCAGCCTCACGGCCGCCCCACCTGGATCGCGGGCGGAAACCGGCCGCCTGTAAAACGCGCAGGGTCGCCGGGGACCGCTAGCCGCCCAGCTGCCGCTGCGCAAGATGAGAGGGGGAGGTACAGCGTAGTGGGCGGGAAAATAAAACAAAAAATGTACAGTCGTCGGTGGGAGCGAGGGAGGGGGGAGGGTCAGGCAGTGGCGAAGCGAACTGCGCAGTGGCTCGTGGTTGTTGCATCGTGGCAAGACTGTATCATCTTACGGCTGAGATACCATTTATGGCGGTTTACTACCTGGCACGTGGCCGACACGGAAAGGTCTAGTTTTATGTTATTAGGTTTCGTTAGCCGGTAAAGCAGGCGCCATCAGACCTGTTATCAACTTTAGCACCGGCGTAATGGCTGCACGGGCGCCGTAATCCAAGTCCACGACTTACGGCGCCAGCTCGGAAGCACCTTCGTACGGGCGCGCCGACCCGATGCTACAAGACGCAGCACTCTCGAAGATTCACAGCGGCATCACATAACACTCTAGGACGCTTCGCTCTTGATGCGATTCTCGTAGATGAAACCACAACTAGATTACAATGCGGATCGTCAGACGAAGAATCCGACATTTCATTTAGATTCTGCTTACTTCAAGCATTTGTTCATTTTGTGTCATCAGCCTTCTGAGGGGTTTTCAAAAATGGTTCAGATGGCTCTGAGCGCTGTGGGACTTTACAGCTGAGGTCATCAGTCCCTTAGACTTAGAACTACTTAAACCTAACTAACCGAAGGACATCACAAACAACCATGCCCGAGGCAGGATTCGAACCTGCGACCGTAGCGGTCTAGCGGTTCCAGACTGTAGTGCCTAGAATCGCTCGGCCACCTCGGCGCCCATGAAGCAGTTTCTTTACATAGTTTCCACAAGGGGCACTGCAAGCCTGCCGAATCATTGGACTTAAGTTCAAAACTATGGTTGTGTGCTAATAGGTAGGAGGGTGCGTAATGCGTTCTTCACAGAGAGGGAAAGAGAATACCTTCTGGCATTGTCAGAGTGTCCTTTGTCGCACGTCACACGATCCAGCTGTAGCTTACGCTGGTACTGGTAACGCCGCGTGAGCTGCACGTTGGGACACTGTTTCTGTTTCTGCTTCTAATTCTGCCTAGATCGTAGTCTCGTAATATTACCCAACCACGATATTACTGCACATGGCCTCGCGTGGACGTGCCGCGCGGGATTAGCCGAGCGGTCTAAGGCGCTGCAGTCATGGACTGTTCGGCTGGTCCCGGCTGAGGTTCGAGTCCTCCCTCGGGCATGTGTGTGTGTGTGTGTGTGTGTGTGTGTGTGTGTGTGTGTGTGTGTGTGTGTTTGCTCTTAGGATAATTTAGGTTAAGTAGTGTGTAAGCTTAGGGACTGATGACCTTAGCAGTTAAGTCCCATAAGATTTCACACACATTTCCGCGGACGTTACCGTAAACTTGTGGTGACGTCACTTATCGAGTAGTTCAGCGTGTCCTCTTGAAATATGGCGATAAAAGCTCACGATAAGCAGGCCGAAGTGCCCTCACTGCCAGGTGCAATAATATTGTTGTGTTTACTCTCTACCACACGTAATGAACACTACAGCAGATAAGTGCTCTCATCACACTTATACTAATAGTTAAATCAATACTGAATGGTCTCCACATAGGCCAAACCATTCGAGGCACAGACAAGCTATTTGCTACAGCATCAAGTGATACGCAGACCCTTGCCACTGCACATCACCCCACCACCCGCCTTCTTACGTACACGTCACTATGGGCTTCAGCAAAGTACAAAAATTCTGGTGGAATATGCAGCATTTACTTAATATTTCATTGTCGTACCTACCGTTTGCCCTTCACCGACGAATTATGGCGGAGAAAAGCCATCGAGTATTTCGAAATAGCGCTGTGAACGTTTGGAGGCCGCACCGCACCGCCGCCGCCTCCGCCCCCGCCTGGATCAAACCAGTTGTTTGTACAGCAGACAACCGCCCGGCAGTCAGGGGCAAATAGTCAGCTATTGAAAGCCAGCCCTCACAATGCGGCACCGGCAATTTGAGGCGATCCCGTGTCGTCTGCCATAACTGCTGCCTCGACCTGTATTGTTAACACCGGCTACAAAAGGGCCGCCGGATTTTCGTTCCCGTGGGCAAATTACGCGGAGCGCTCCGACACCGCTGCATTCGCATTACCGGCGCCTGCGCACACAAAGCGTTCGCGGGCGAGAGATGGAATTCCCGATTTAACTTGTGAAGAATTCATACAGCGTAACAGCTGTCGGTCGGCTGCGAGAGGTAACATTTCGAGGTCGTGTGTTCTGTTACCTTGTTTGCGTAACGGATGAAATTTTTACCGGGGAAAATAGAGACTGCCGCCTGATAGTAACGCGTATTGCTTCTCCGCTGCTGAACAAAAACAGGTGTCTCTACTTTAGTACGTGCCGGTATTCATAAATTACGAGCGCCCGTGCCTGACGGGTGTTAATGGAAACGATTACGCGCGTGTAATTCAGCGCGAACGCTACGTCGGTCGATAGCTACGCGATATAGTCGAGTAGCGAAGTTTCTGTTCCGCCCTGCGTGCTTTTCTTATACACCGGCGTACACGTGTGCTTAGAAATAGCTACAAGCTTTCAAAATGATGACACCGTACCGTCTCCAAGAAACTTCCCGTACCAATCTAGGTATTACAGGACGTTTACGTTAATGCACACCTCTGTGCTGTTGATTTGAGACTCAAAAGACTGTGTGCCAGACAGTTAGTGTCGAATCACACGATTATAGACATTGCACTGTTAGACGAAAGAATGTACTGTGTTTATTGCCCATAGTGTCCTTACCCATATGGACGTGTTAGAAAACAGCAAAGAGGACAGTTAGATTTTCTCCTACATCTCAGTGGAACGTCCCAGCACCACCTCCATCACACAGTTTATTTATGTTGTTATATATGCGAGAGTAAGCGTACGTAAATAGGAAAATAGCCCTCAAGTTTTATCGAATGTAGGCGGCATTTTCCCGTTGCGATTGTATTCATTTAGATCTCCCCTAGGTTATGCAACTGTTATCGAGTATTTAGCTTGAGCAAGGTGAGACTGAACGAAAGTGGTATTCATATGGTGTGAAGACTGCATCACCTGCGAAAAGTCGGTTGACGCAATTAATATTTACTTGTGGCCTTACTGGCCTCGTTTGGAAACCGTGATTGCGTGGAATATTTACCTATTTTCCGCTACCAGTAACTTTTATTTATTTTTTATATTTCAGTTAGCATATCGCTATGCGTTTCGAGCATGATCTGCTCATCGTTAGGCTCGCGGGATTAGCCGAGCGATCTTAAGCGTTGCAGTCGTGGACTGTGCGGCTGGTCCCGGTGGAGGTTCGAGTCCTCCCGCGGGCGTGGGTGTGTGTGTGTGTGTGTGTGTGTGTGTGTGTGTGTGTGTGTGTGTGTGTGTGTGTTTGTCCTTAGGATAATTTAGGTTAAGCAGTGTGTAAGCTTAGGGACTGATGACCTTAACACTTGAGTCCCATAAGATTCCACACACGTTTGAACATATTTTTGCTCATCGTTAGGAGTTTATTCAATCATAAATTCATGTCCAGTGATGTCTTCTGCTGGTATGGAACTGTGTCTCGTTGTTTATTGTGACTGACACGACAGCCTGCGTGAGACGCAGATTGTTTGGCATCAGTTGTTATGGTCCAAAGATTGGGTGACACGCTTTTCTTATTTGACAGTTGTTCACTTGCGCTTTTGGAGTCCCAAAGTTTCGTTTGCATCACTGGTACACTGGCTGAGCTGTTGTGAGACGTCAGACTGCAGTACCATTTATTTTGGCACTATTTTTCGGCATTTCACTGCAAAAATTTTTTACGCAACTGTAAACACTTTACACGTAATACAATATGGCGGCCTTGCAGGTTGTGAATGAGTATTTACTTTCGTGTCTCATTTTACATTCTTTAGTCGTCTTATGTCAGTTCTAATACAACAGATTTAAGATTTTCCAATGTGAAACAAACGATTACCAAACTGTCAGTATCGCAATATCTATGTGAAATGTGCCAAAATAAATAGTACAATAGTGAAGTGTCTCACAATATCTCCACCAGTGAACCGATGACGCAAAAGAAGCTTTGAGATGCCAGAATCGTAACTGAACACCTGTCAAATGAAAAGGTATCACACGATTTTCGCACCGTAATAACTGATGGAAATCTAGGTGCATCCCGTACAGTCTGTGGTTCCCATCACAGTAACCAATGAGACACAGTTCCATACCAGCAAAAGACATCGCTGGGCATAAATTTCTGGCCAACAACTGCCCCTCCCCCTCCCTCCAAATACCCCAACTGCCTCACCAGCAGCGATGAGTAAACAAAGTCCTATGTTAATTTAGTTTTACATTTTATTTTTATGTGATAATTTTCTGAATGAATGAATAAACTCCTGAAGATGGAAACGACATGCTCGAAACGCGTGGTAGTATATTAAATTAAACAGAAAAGCAAATAAAAGTTACTGGTAGCAAAAATAGAAACAAGCAATTAACATCGTCTGCCGGATGATTAATATACAAGATTTATCTTCGTACAGACCACTGGACAACAGCTGTTACTATATCTTCAAGCCGTGAGGACGACACGTTCAGGTATATTTACAGGTCTTATTTTATTTGCTATCGATTTCAGTTTTACATTACACAATTGAGAGGCTCCTCTATGATACCAGATGATCATGTGGATAATGAGCAATATCATCATACATCTCACAGAGGGGAAAAAGGAACCATGTCCGTTATGCTGAAACTTCTTTTCTAACAGTGTTGATGTGCTGCCTTCGTTGACTCTATAAATCGGAAAGAAGGTACAACGTACCGGACACTGATTCTTAGTTCCCTCTGTGAGATGTATAAGAATGTTTACCCGGTATTTACAAGATTCTCTGGTATCACAGAGAGGCCTGTAGAATGTGGAATCTCAGACGGAAGTCAATCACAAGTGAAGTAAGGCCCGTAAATACAGCTGACGGAGGCATTCTACTAAAGTCTTTGCATCAGACTTCTGGGGGTTGGTATATCATGTCGTGGAGAAAGCCTTCTCTTAGAGAAAAAATGTTCGCTGACACTCTCCAGTGACGCTAGTCATCCTTTTATTATTGATCATGCGTCTGACGAGATGTGGACACTACTAATAAGGTGTACTGCATCTGCATACTAACTACACAAGTAATTTGATAGAGTGATTCTCAAAAAGAAAATATTAAGAATGAGTGGCTCTAGGCGGAGATAGATATTTTAGAATGAATGAGAAACTTCAGTTTTGCTCGACCTATCACCTTTCGTATGGAGCACGTGAGTGAGTTGTAGGCAACACACATTACATCTGCACACTGTAGATTACCTACACCGTGTCGCCTCTCAAAAGCATAAGCAATAATATGAAGAAACGCCCAACTTTATCAAGAAGCGGCAACGAACGTACTGTTTCTAACAAAAGTTGTTCCACATGACGTGATCTGCTACCCACCCGCCCTAGAAGTCATATGCAAAAATTTTGAATACAGAGAGACCACAAGGAACCCAACACACACCCCTCGGGTACGACTGAAGTTACTTCTACTTCCGTCGACGGTTCTCCATCTAAGATAATATGCTGCGTCCTGTCAAGAAGTCCCCAATACAGCGAAAGCGTGCATTTAAAACAAACAAGTTAATTTAGAAGTGTCCTTCGGAAATCGGAAGATACTGAAAGACAGTGGAGCGGAATTTAGTCGAAGAAATACCAACAGTGCCATTGTACCCTGGAGAATGCCCGAAAAAACACACGCTACGAGCGATACTTGTCTTTTTCTAGAGCGTTCCGAATGCACGCCGGATCGCGGGTCGCCGGAGCGGCAAACTATTTTCCACCTCGTTGTTGCGAGAAACGCCCTGCCGCCCTTCCTTAAACGGTTCTAATTTTTCGCTCCGCTGGCGCCGCGATGAGTCGCAGGTTGTTGTTGTTGTTCTGCCTCTGCTGCTGCTGCTGCTGGGGCAGCCGCGTGTCCGCCAGGAACTCGCCAGTAGACCGCCTCCCCCTCCGCTCCCCGTCTACGACGCGTCCCGAGCCGTCTTTCATGGCGAGCTGGCAGCCTGGAGATGTCGCCCAGTCACGCCAGCGGCCGGTCTCTCCGCACTTCACTTGCTGACTCGGCCACGTTTGTCGTCGTCTTTCCGTGACTCCGTGTCGTTACCACTAATTCTCTGTCCCGCCGCAGTTCGGCCACTTGCTACCTCGTGGCGCAGCGCGGAAACTCCAAAACTTCGTCTGCGGGAGTGCCTCGCGGCTAGAGCTCTGTGTAATTACTGCAACCTCGGTGAGCGCCGAAGTCACAGTACGCTACGCAGACCCCGGTTCTGTGAGCTTACTGACTGGGACGCAGCAATAAGCACCAGAGAGCGCCATTTTCCACGCCGCACTGAGTTCCAATCTGTTGCCACTGAGGTGGCAACTTCCGCTACAAGACTCTCAGAGCGGCAGATTCATCCTCCGCTAGTAGTATCAATTGCTAGAGAGGACGCTGATATACGGAACTATTTGCCTCGTCGCTGATGCGAGATTATTATTACTATTATTATCATTATTATTTGTTAATGGAGGACTTCACAGGACATGGGACCGTGACGTTATCCTTGCGTCTGGATAGGATCACCCACTAACACGGTCGCATAGAGGAGATAGATAATGAGCGCAAAGCGAACGTGGAAGGGTATCGGTTTCAAGGGCAGAGACCGGTGGGGGGGGGGGGGGGGGGGTGTCAAGGCACGCGCCAAGAGGAAAAAAAGCTCTGCGATAGTCTGGTCGGCTAGTAACAGCAGTAGCGGTTTTCTTGCCACCTGCGACATGCAAGGGTAGGGTGGTTGTTAGTCTTGGATACCGTACAATGCTCGGTTCTGTTCTCATAGCTTAGGTACTGCTGCGATGGGCACTTGCGAAGTCTCCTGGGCCAGCTGCAGCGTCTGTACCTGTAACATGCCAAGATCGTGGTATAAGTAGTCGACTGGTCGTAAATCGCTCACTGCATAAGGGTTTGTTTGCCTTTAGTGTGCAATACGGCTTCTCTGCGTTGCCGGTTGGTCGGCTAGTTTACACCTGGCAGTGATAGTTAATTTTGCTGTGCTGTAGGGGACCACCAGTATTTGAGTGTTGGTGCTGTCCATAGGTGGTTAACTTTCCCTATTTAGTATTGTTTTTGGGCGGTTGCGTTGCCATCTTTGGTTGTTGAGAGATAATTCCGCCGGTCTTGGGATAAATAGCGACTTGCGGCTAGTCAATTCAAATTCGCGGAGAGTTCTCTTTCGGTTCACGGAGTTCAAGCCGAGTTCACGTCCGAGTGGCTACAGTTCTATAGCTCAAGTTTATATCAGCCGACGCTGTCTTCAGTTTCCACCGCAGTTGTAAGCCGCTATTTACGAGTGATCGTCGTACTGTTCCACGACAAGTTTCCAGTGAAGTTACTAGTCAGAGACAGAAATGAGTACAGGCACATACATTAGTCTTGATACACAGCTGTAGGTTAGATAGATGTCTTCAGTGAATTAGCATAGTCAGCCAATTAGACTTTGAATACGGAGCCACACTGCTGTCAACGCTAAGAGTGGGGAACTACTTCCCTACTATAAAAAATAAATGTTTTTCACTGATACTCCTGTTATCCATCTTATGTGTGTTGGATGGCTTCATAAGGATTGAAATGTCCCTGGTGGTTCTGTTACCTACGTGACATTCCAATGGTTAGTACACGTTCGAAGCTACTGAGCTCTCCTCACCGACCCTACTGCTTCTACATCTACATTTATACTCCGCAAGCTACCCAACGGTGAGTGGCGGAGGACACATTACGTGCCACTGTCATTACATCCCTTTTCTGTTCCAGTCGCGTATGGTTCGCGGGAAGAACGACTGTCTGAAAGCCTCCGTGCGGGCTCGAATCTCTCTAATTTTACATTCGTGATCTCCACGGGAGGTATAAGTTGGGGGAAGCAATGTATTCGATACCTCATCCAGAAACGCACCCTCTCGAAACCTGGCGAGCAAACTACACCGCGATGCAGAGCGCCTCTCATGCAGCGTCTGTCACATGACTTTGCTAAACATCTCCGTAACGCTATCACGGTTACCAAATAACCCTGTGACGAAACGCGCCGCTCTTCTTTGTATCTTCTCTATCTCCTCCGTCCACCCGATTTGGTACGGATCCCACACTGATGAGCAATACCCAAGTATAGGTCGAACGAGTGTTTTGTAAGCCACCTCCTTTGTTGATGGACTACGTTTTCTAAGGACTCTCCCAATGAGTGTCAACCTAGTACCCGCCTTACCAACAATTAATTTTATGTTATCATTCCACTTCAAATCGTTCCGCACGCATACTCCTAGATATTTTACAGAAGTAACTGCTACCAGTGTTTGTTCCGCTATCATATAATCATTCAATAAAGGATGCTTCTTACTATGTATTCGCATTACATTACATTTATCTATGTTAAGGGTCAGTTGCCACTCCCTGCACCAAGAGCCTATCCGCTGCAGATCTTCCTGCATTTCGCTACAATTCCCCAATGCTGCAACTTCTCTGTATACCACAGCATCATCCGCGAAAAGCCTCATGGAACTTCCGACACTATCTACTGGGTCATTTATATATATTACGAAAAGCAATGGTCCCGTAACACTCCGCTGTGGCACTCCAGAGGCTACCTTAACGTGTGTAGACGTCTCTCCATTGATAACAACATGCTGTGTTCTCTGCTGACGACTCGGTATTTCCCGCCTCCGCTTCTCGTGGCGTCTCGTGATCAATTCTCGATAATATACGGGTGTCCAGATAGTGTATTTATCCTCGTTCCAGTGTACTCGTCGAAGTGAATATGCAACCCCGCTCTCATAACTTTCACACCTACCATGCAGCAATATGTGCTCTCCTGAACACCTTTCCTTTTAAACCTTGCTACTGACCGATACCCACCCTCCGCTTCCACTCTTCACTATGTTTCGTGCACAGTGCGCACAACACAAAGTCATTTGAGCCCCTCGAGAGCAATGCGCCGAGACACGGCATTCACTAATCCAATTAGGGAGGTGGCGCTGTTTCGGTCATCTCCCTGCCGGGGCAGGCTGCGGCCGGCTTTTGAACAAAACTTTAAGCTCCGGCCGGCAGCTCCCTCCGACACCCCGCGGCGCAAACGATCCGCCCCCGCACCTCCCTCCCGGGCGCGCTGCTCATCTTGCCGTCCCTTTTCGGGCTGTTTTTTAAGTTCCCGGCCGGCCGCTGACGTAGCCGGCTCGTGACTGAGCTGCGAGCCCGCCGTTCGCCGCAAACCTCCTCCTCCCCCTCGGCGCCATAATTCAAACTTTTTAAAGAGCACACCAACTTCCTGTCGGCTCTTTTTCTTTCATTCTTTTCTTCCTTTTTCTCTTTCAAAGTGAAAGAAGTAGATGTCTTTTTTTTTAGTAAGGAAAAAGTAATAAAGGAGAGCATTTAGAGGAGACAAGGCGAGAAACGCATCGGCAGCGATTAAAGGAGATGTGACGTCTACTCCATATCTCAGCGTTGTACTCGTTTCTCGTCACAAAGGTCAACTCTTATTCTGCATCCGTTGTTCCATTAGTGCACCGTACTCCTATTTATGAGTTTCTGACATGTTTAGTTCAAAAAAATGTTCAAATATGTGTGAAATCTGATGGGACTTAACTGCTAAGGTCATCAGTCCCTAAGCTTACATACTACTTTAACCTAAATTATTCTAAGCACAAACACACACACCCATGCCCGAGGTAGGACTCGAACCTCCGCCGGGACCAGCAGCACAGTCCATGACTGCAGCGCCCTAGATCGCTCTGCTAATCCTGCACGGCTGACATGTTTAGTTATGACTTTTATGTTATTGTCAGTTGCTGTTGTTGTGATCTTCAGTCCGAATACTGGTTTACATAGCTTTCCACGCTAGCCTATCCTACTAGTCCATCCCCCTCTACAATACTGTTACCGCCCACATTTACCTCCATTATGAAATTTCCGATTCCATTGATGCTTCATGTGTTCCATCAGCTACCTCCTTTTAGTGAGGTTTTGCCACAAACATCTTTCCTCGCCAACTTGATTCAGTACCTCTTCATCTATCGTACGTTCCACCCCACCTGTTTTTCAGTATTCGTCTCTGCCACCACAATTCGAGACGTTTCATTCTCTTCTTTTCTTGTCTGAGCACTTTACGTCCGCAAAGCATTTCTGTGCAAGGCTACCTACACACAAATAGCTTCACAAAAGACATCGTAACACTTAAATTTAGCCGCCGTTGTGACCGAGGCGATTCAGTCTGGAACCGCGCGACCGCTACGGACGCAGGTTCGAATCCTGCCTCGATCATGGATGTGTGGGGATGCGTGTGATGTCCTTAGGTTAGTTGGGTTTAATTAGTTCTAAGTACTAGGGGACTGATGACCTCCGATGTTAAGTCCCATTGTGCTCAAAGCCATCTTAACTTAAAATGTATATTCGGTATTAATAAATTTCTCTTTTTCAGAGACGCTTTTCCTTGCTATTGTCACTCTGCATTTTGTATCCCCTGTACTTCACCCATCAACTATTACTCTGCTGCTCAAATAGCAAAACCCATCTGCTACTTTTCGTCTCTTATTTCCTATTCTAATTATCTCAGCATCGCCTATTTGATTCGGCTACATTCTGTTAACCTAGTTTTTTTTTTTTTTAAAAAAAACTTCTTTTAATGTTCGCCTCATCTCTTGACAAGGGTACAGACGTATTTTCACAGTCATAGACCAGCCATGTAAATAAAAGATTCTCCACCTGAAGATGATGGTGTGAACCATCGAAACGCAGAGTGGCAAAATAAACAAGTTACTGACACAGAAACTGTTTTATTTGTACTGATCAATAATCCCAGACTTCATAATGCCGTGCATTTTGGACGAAATATTCACACTTGCGACTGTAATGATGAGTCAAATGGCGCACCATGAATGATTAGAAAAAATGAAATGTCGATCAGTATGGAACGTATTAACACAATACTTGTCGCTTTTGCTATATACTATGCACATTAAACACAGTGACAGAATACCTTCACAGGATCTAAATTAACATGAAACCAACACCAAATGTTGTACAAACACCCTGAAGCAAGCGATGCAGACAGAGGCGTCAGAAATCATCGGAGCACCACCATAGCGTTGTGAGTTGACTGTGCATCTCCGCCCAGTAGCACTATGTATTCGCTGCCCTGATAATACAGATCCAGTTATCGTTGAGCACGTTAAGCGGAAACGTAGCAGCTTCGCTGGCTTTCATATGAAGTGATCTAGGAAAACCAAACTCATGGTTGTCAACTTGCCATGTAAACGCCCTCGGATCGGACTTCAAGCAAAGATAAATGCATTGTTGCCTACCATCTGAAAAACACAGCACCACCAGCGCCAGTTCCAGACCACTCATTCAACAACGCCGTCGTTTCCCTAGTGTAAAAAACCTCGCCGACTATTGGCCGTCCTGCACGGCCGAAAGGCGGTAAACACCAGTTCCCTGCGGCAGCAGGAACAAGAGCCGTGCAGCTCCTCGCGGCCGACCGGCTGTTTGAAGTAATCCCGAAATTGGTAGCGAAAGTGCGGCGCGCCGATTGGCTCGTCCGGGCGACTGGCTAGGCGCCAAGGGTTGCCCCCGGCCACTGCTGCCAACCCTGGGTGATAAATCTCTCATCGAGGGGAGATTACACGCGCCAGCCGTGAGGCCAGGTACTGGCGCCGACGAACGCCACGCGCAGAAATGAAGACTAAGGGAGTGCGCTGCCGGCCTGGGAAAAAGTATATGCGGGGGAGCGACGCGGCGAAGACGAACGGAAAAAAGGAAAGAAAGGAAATAATAATGTGGTGTGAGCATTGGAAAGATGAGACAGGAGAAAGGAAGAGCGAGCCAGGGGAAACAGAATACATTCTGCTCCCCAGAGAGCAATAACCTTACTCGGTCCAGATAAAGAAAAATGAAACGGGCTGTCCTCTTTTTTTTTTTTCCTTTCTCAACTCATCTCTGTCCGAGCTCTGCCTCGCTAAAATTTGTGAACACCAGACGCTGTCCACTTTGTGTGTTCGTCTTGCAAACCGTTGTGTTAGATGTATTGTCGAACAAACAGTGCTGGATTGGTAATAGATTATTGGGGAAGAATAAGAAAATGGAAGATAAAGTACGGTTCAGTTTTAAACTTTGCTATGCTACAAAGATTGAACACGAATAAATTTTCTATTTTACAGAAATATATAGAACTGAAGTTTCGTCATGGGTGCTACAATGAATCACTCATTTCTTTCAGGACGTCGAATTACTGGATGAAACAAGCGCTCGGAGAGAGAAGTAAATAAAAACAGAATTACACAGTAATTTATTCGTGCTCAAACACACATTCATCGGTTCAGCGACCTAGGAAATTGACTTCATTTTCCTTCTTCACTCACTTCTGTCTCAGACACGAGTAAACGGTGTAACCAACGTTTGTAATCTAGACTTCGTGACTTGTGCCCAAAATTGATTTATGGTGATGTCTCCCACTTTCACCTATCGCCATCTAAATCTTTACATCACAAATCGGTAAGATATGAGTGGTAGAGAAGATTTTTCTTGTATAACGTCCTGTTATCAGGTTCGTTGCTAACAAGCTGTTTTTTTTCTTTCCCCAAATCGAAACATTGTTTATACAGTTAGAATAAACTCCTTTCGTAGAACAAATTGTTTTAATCATTGTCGTGAATCCAACAGTCCCAACAATAATTTTAGTTCACAGAAAAGAAATAGTTTGCAAAAATGCCAGATATCTATAGAATTTGAACTTTATTTCAAGCGCACATTCACTGCTACAACTGAAATGTCTTTATTAACGCAAGCGGTTTCGAAATGTGTTTATTCTATATTCAGATGTAAGTACAGCAACCATCTGCGTTTATAAAGGAGAGTGATTTACGTCCGAGCGGTGTATTTAAAAGTTAGTCCAACTAAAGAACTGATTCTACTGCATACACGTCATCAGAATTAAGAAAACACCTATAGAAACTAGTGGTAATAGGGAGTCGACAAAACCTTATGGTAGAAAAGGCAAAATTTACAATTTATTGATAAACAATATCATTCTGCCTGGGCCACCAGATTATTAAGGGCAATATCATCATGATTGACTCCTGCGTAACAGAACTTTTGTCCTTGATATTACTTTTATCCTTGATATTACTTTTGTTTCCTTTTGGTCTTCCCATTGTCGTAGTCTTTCTTGCCTCCTCATTTTGTTGATGATTCTGAATTTAATTTTTACATTCGAATGTATCAAAATGTTTCGAGTGGTGTCGCTTTCTTCCTTTATCCCCTTTTTGTAACACACTTAAGAACGAAAGTAACTTTCACATGATGTTACCCTGCCAGGTAAAATAACTAGATGAAACCATCCATGACCATACATAGAAGCAAGTGCTCCAGTGTATTAGTGAAGGTGACAGAAAGAATGACGCAATAAGACAAACAAAAATTACACTTTTATTCAGAGACATTAATTACACTGAAGTCACCGACATTCATGACGGTCCCTTAGGCAACAGAAAGGGTGGGACAGGTTTCTTAATAGGAATAGGATCACCACGAACAGCAATACATTCTCTGCGACGTTCCCCGGCTGGCCACAATGTTAGTGAGAAGTTCGTGTTATAGGGCGTTCCAGTAGATAACGTCTGGATGGTCACTGGTGCATGTGAATGTGTGGAATCTGGAACATGCTCGGAGGGATTTAAGTTGTGGGAACGGGCTGGCCGGTTCATTCGCCGACCGAATATTCTCTCGTTCAAAGAGCTCATCCACCAGCGTAGTTCGATGCGGTCATGATTTGTCATCCACAAATTTAATCTATGACCAAGTGCACATCTGAAAAGACGCTCATGGGAAGAGAGTAGCGTGTGACAATATTGTTGACTGATGAGTGTGTCGTGTTCAAAGACCTGAAGATGTGTACGTCCATACAACATTATGCTTTCCCACTCTGTAACAGCTGGACGTCCAAAACATTCCTCTCCGAGGAATATTGTCAAACTGATCGTTTTGGTGGACCAGGAGTTACTGTTTGGCATAATGTTGCTCTGGCGTACTGATCTCCATATGTCTGAATACGGTACACTCACCGTTCGGTGATATTGTGACACTGTACCCCTTCTCGATATGCGTCTTTTGAGGGCTGCATTTGACTCTGACTTCATTTTTATGGATGATAATGCGCGACCGCACCGAACAGCGTAGTGGAGGAGCTCTTGGAATGAGGGAATATTCGGCGAATGGATTGATCTGCCAGTTCCCTCGACTTAAATCCCATGGGGCACGTATGGAATGCAGTGGGGAGATGTACTGCCCTTCATCCACATGCTCCAACGACCATCGAGTAGTTGTCAACAGCACTGGTAGATAAATGGAAAACCAACTTTGTGGCCAGCATGCATTACTGTCCGTGGTGATCCCACATCCTGTTACGAATCAAGCTTTTGTATGTCCATCCTTTTGACTGGAGGTCTGGTGGACCACGGCCGTTCGCTGTTGTAGGAAAATGGAACGCCTGCAGTCGTTCTTATGATCTTATTTATTGTGTAGTTACCAGTTTCGGTGCTTCAATGCGCCGTCTTCAGGCCTTAGCTATGCTGAAAGGTGTATCACGATCCATATATACGACGCATCAGTGGCCGACATAGCTGGTTTACACAACCTATCTTTAAGTGGGTGTCGTCTCTCAAACATGATCAGAAAGTTAACAGTTACTGGCTGGAGAGACGACATCACTGTTACAGATAGTCTGCGTAAACCAATTATGTTGGTCACTGATGCATCGTATATGTGGATCGTGATAACCCCTTCAGCATCAACGAAGGCCTGAAGATGGCGCATTGAAGCATTGAAACTGGTAGCTGCATACTAGGTAAGATCATAAGAATGGCTGTAGGCGTTTCATTTTCTTACAATATTAAGAATCATGTTCTGCCTTTTTTCTTTTGTCCAGGAGACCAACATGAGCTGTTGTCTCTGAATAAAAGTCTCATTTTTGTTCGTCTCATTGTGTAATTCTTTCAATCACATTCTGTACTACATGGGAGCGTTTCTTTCTACTTATGGTCTGAGTTTCAGGTAGCTATTTTGATTGGTCGGTCGGAGGAAGCCAATGGCAAACCACCTCCGCTAGGTCCTTGCCTAATACAGCAGTACTGGTCTCCCGCATCGTCCCCTACGGTCTGTATGGAACTTAAGCATCATCACTTTAATTGGCAGTGACACATCATGCGAAATTGACTTTCTCATTTAAGTTTCGCACATGGGTATACATTCCCTTTGGTAACACAAACTTTTGTTTTAGAGCTGATATTTACTTGGAAAATTCATCCCTGTGTTGTTTGTATCTTTAGAATACTTAGTTTGACGGTTAATGAGGAGTGACATCGCCTGCAGTCCGACATTAGGGCTTTACTTATGAGAGCGTCGGAGCTTATCACGTGTAGGTCGGCCGCAGTGGCCGAGCGGTTCTAGGCGCTACAGTCTGGAACCGCGAGACCGCTACGGTCGCCGGTTCGAATCCTACCTCGGGCATGGATGAGTGTGATGTCCTTAGGTTAGTTAGGTTTAAGTAGTTATAGGTTGTAGGGGACTGATCACCTCAGAAGTTAAGCCCCATAGTCCTCAGAGCCATTTTATCGCATGTAGCGGCCTACATACACTTCTCCGTTCATCGTAAAGGATTATATGGTTTGGGTGTTCGACGGCAACAGATATTTACAGGCCGCTGTATGCGCACGTGTTCGTCAGAGGGGTAATTCTCCCGTTCAGTGCTGACACGTCCACGTCCTGTAACAGCCGGTGGACGATACGCGACTGACAGCTGTTAATTCGGCGCGGAGAGGTGGTCTTGTAACCACGTGCCTGGATTTAGAGCCGAGCGAGTGCTGCATCCGAGCGAACGCTTGAAACCAACGCTGGTGTGATGCCGCAGCTACCGGCCGCTGTGAAATTCTGCGTCAATAAGTAATTAATAAATTACAGCGGTACACGGCAGAAGGCCTGGGAATGGTTGGTAATGCGGAGTGTGAAAGGGGTGGGCGAACACGGTCGAAATAAATGGGTGGAACGCGCTATAAATCCTTGTCGACCACCTGTGAATGACAGAAACAGTAGCATGTCCCGAAGAGTGTACTCGTATCGGTCTTTTATCTTCATGATAGTACAGTGTGCTTAAAGAGCTCTGCAGTGAGACATATTTTATGAAATGGTCTCCAGTACACAAAATGATTCCAGAATGAATGATTATACGCTGTTGTAAATTTTCCTGGCAGATATAAATTGTATGCCAGACCGCGACACGAACACGGACCCTTGTCTTTTGCGGATAATTCTGTCTAAGCTAACCAGGCACGACCCACTATCAGTCCTCATAGCTCCACTTTTCCAAATCTCTCTCTTCTGAAAGCAAACGCCCTATGCTGTAGCTAAGCCATCCCTTCACGATACAATGTCTTTCACGTGTCTAGACCTTCTGTAAGCTGTGAGATTTGAAAAAAATAGAAGCAAGGTACTGGCAAAATGGAATCGGAATGTCCGCGGGAGCAAAGGTGCGATTTAAGCTTCCCTAGAGACACAATGTTATAATTTGTCACGAGGTTAAACCCAATGTGATTCTTTTTTTAAAATGATAGTAAGGCCCAGAAGGTATCTGGGAATAAGTAAAATGTGTTTTCAGAGAGGCTTGTTTGGGAGACAAGAGAGCGAGGTAATAATTCGATTTTTCTAACGTGGTGTCATCGTCTCAGAAGATTTGTATCACACAATGGTACAGACAGTCTGTTACATACGTTGATGAAGTGAGTATGCTAACGCTTTGCCAGTATCCTTTAACACTGTGTCATTTGATATTTGAATCAGTGAAGAAATTGGAGTCAAATTTATAATAACAATAAAAGGAAAAACTTTCGCAATTTGTTCCAAAACACATACCCCTCCCTCCCTCCCTCCCTCCCTCCCTCCCTCCCTCCCTCCCTCCCTCTCTCTCTCTCTCTCTCTCTCTCTCTCTCTCTCTCTCTCTCTCTCTCTCTCTCTCTCTCTCTCTCTCTCACACACACACACACACACACACACACACACACACATTCTCTCTGTCTCTTTCTCCTCCTCCTTCCTAAATCCATCGTTCTTTTTTTCTGCCGTTATTCTGGCCACTTGAATCTAAAAATTATTGTTCTGGTCGGACTTAAACGACTAACAGTACCTTACAATCACGGCTCTTATACTTATTTATTCGTTTAATTTGACTCGATCTGCGTCTTAATGACATATCAACTTACAGTATGTCGTTACATTACTTCCTGAAAGAAGACCAAGGTAAAACGAAAATCTACGAAATGCCGTAAAGAAAATATCGGGGGAAACAATAATGATTTCATACATCTTTCTTTTTGTTTATTGTGTTCTGGCAACTCTCACATTGAAATCTGAAACATATTTTGATCCTTTTTCACTGGACGGGATATTTTTAGCAGCGCAGATAGAACAACAGACTGTTTTCTGACTTCCATAAGAAGATTAAGACGATCTTGAAACGCTGTTATTCGTAATTTTACATACGTATCGTAACCTACAACTTGTAAAACGACGTTTAATGTCAGTGTCAGTAGAACATAAGTCTTATCAGGATGTCACCTGTTATCTTAGCTAAAAACAAAGAGTTAAAAGTGCTAGCCTGATGGGTCGTTAGTGCAGAGGACATTGCCTTTCTTTCTTTCTGGTCTTGTTTATGAAATGGAATTTCTTAAAATTACGTATATTGAGAGTGAATGTATAATATGATTTAAATGGGTAATGTTGGACCTAGATTAAATTAGCTTTTCAGATACCAGCAGTAAGTTCTTGAGAAGTTCACCTAAATATCACGCATAATATTCGTTACATGTGCTTTACAGTCTGTACAACAGCCGTACAAAAGTAGTATTAAATATATTTTGCCTTAAAATACTGTTGTGCGCCAAAAGATCAAAACCAATTGCAAAATTAATTAGATACGATATTTATATGGTACGAACACTAGCAGTGATCTCTGAATAAAGTAATGTATAGGTTTATCCACATGAGTACGAAACGAATTATGGTTAGCAAACGGGACTCGCATTCAGGACGACGACGGGTCAAACCCTTATCCGGTCATCCAGATTTAGGTTTACCTTGATTTCCTAACTCTCTCCAGGCAAATGCCCGGATGGTTCCTTTGAAAAGAGCACGGTCGGTTTCCCTCCCCATCCTTGACAGAATCCGAGCTTGTGCTTCGTCTCTAATGACCTCGAAGTCGACGGACGTTCAACTCAATCTTCCTTCCTCGTTTCCTTCCTACGAAAAGAAAACGTTGAATTTTGCTTACACGATAAATTACGCAAATTTAAAGGCTGTCAATTCGACTAAATGCCTAGGAACTACGGTTACGAACAACTTAAATTTGAACGACCACATAGATAATGTTGTGTGGAACGCAAACCAAAGACTGCGCTTGATTGGCAGAATACCAATAACATGCAACACGTGTACTAAAGAGACTGACTACACTACGCGTGTTCGTCCTCTGCTATAATACTGCTATGCGGTATCGTTCAAATGACTCTCAGCACTACAGAACTTATCATCAGAGGTCATCAGCCCTAGACTTAGAGGCATGGATGCGTGTGATGTCCTTAGGTTAGTTAGGTTTAAGTAGTTCTAAGTCTAGGGGACTGATGACCTCAGATGTTATGGCCCATAGTGCTTAGATCCATTTGAACCGTTTTTGATGACCTGGTAATAAGTGCAAGGTGGCAATGATAGCATTACACCTGAGGATGCACTACACAAGGTTATTCGTAAGTACCTTTGAGAAGATGACCGCTTGATAAATAGCAGGCATACACATCGTCTGTGAAACGGAAAACGTCAATACGTGCGTGCTGTTCACGGAAATCGTCGCTGCTTCTGTTTGGGAAGGCGCAACCATCGCAGTTCTTGTTGGAAATATGTTCACCGGCTTGGCTATCTGTAGGCGTGGACTAATTTGATGCGACAGTGAGGAGTAGATGGTTTTCCACATCCCAGTAGGTGAATACCGGGCTGGTCCCCACATTCCGCCTCAGTTACACAGCTCGCAGACATCTGAACACTTTCGCACTATTCCATGGATTACACTAGACACAGACAGTAGGGGTACACTAATTCCGTTCCGGGGGATACGGGGTGGCGGCAGGAAGGGCACCTGGCCACCTCTTAAATTAACCTTGCCAATTCCCATTAACCATACCGACCCTGCGTGATTGCGGGAAAAAAAGGCACAAGTACAAGAAGTGAGGAGTAGATGATTTCTCTACATTCTTCGACTCACCTGCTCCCTAGTGGTGCGCTCTACAACTACGTCTCGACGGGTATTACTGATCAAAATTTGGGAAGATGCTTTATCCACTGTTACACTTCATTTTTATGTGTGTATTTTAGTTTTCATGCAGTCGTCTGCTGAAACGCTGGAGATTCTTATGGAGAATCCTCTACAACAAAAGAAAGATTTACACGATCGACACTGTACTTCACTAAATCAGTACACATAGACAAAAGTAGTCTTTATCTGAATTCGCTTGCGCAGAGTGAGCTGAGTACGTTTCTAGAAACATTTCCACAAAAAATCAGTGTGTAAGCAATAGGTTATCGGGATTGCCCTTAAAGTAGCAACCTCTTGTTAAAGGAAGCGATGAAAGCGACAGAAATTGAATGGTAGCTCTTGAGAATAACGATCCCGTCGGTGACTTGAGAGGTCGCAGTAGCACGGTGTGCTGCCCAGGTGTCGGTGAGGCTCGCACTGATTGACGGCCTAACAAGCGGGCCTCGGATCCGGTGCTGCGGCGGGGGTTATTTATTCGGAGTTATTTCGCGTTTTCGCGGCCGACTGCTGTTGTCTCCGGGAAAATCTGCCAGAGAGGGCCGTAGGCGCCGCGGCGCCGGCAGAGCGAAAAACACTCGGCGGTTTCTGAGGATCCGCGCGGCATCTGGGCGGGCGTCTTAGCCGGGCCAACCTTGTTATCGGCAAGTTGTTTGTTAAAGCGTTCCGCTCCGCTGCCGCAGTAGCAGCGCACAGCTGAAAGGAAAGGAGCGAACGGGGAAAGAAAAGTCCCGCGGCGCACAAAAAGGAATTGTGGGGGCTGGAGTGGCGCCAGCGGCGCCGACGTCCGTTCGGCCCTGGCTGCGTAACTTGTTATGCGGTCTCCACACGGACTCTGTGGCGTTCGGGTAGCCTACATCCGGCCGGTGTGCGGTGCAAAGAGGATCACTCGCTGTGAGAAGTACTGGCGATCGACAGGCGTTGCCATATTTCGGATTGATCCTGGGGAAGTCCAGACATCAACACAAAGAGAGAGAGAGAGAGAGAGAGAGAGAGAGAGAGAGAGAGAGAGAGAGAGAGAGAGAGAGGTCATAGGGGTAGGAAACGTAATAAAGCCACAGTCTTTCTTTGTTAACATGTCGGCACAAATGATCCGTCGGGCGCGAATCTAGGGTTGGATTGACAGAGTGGGAGAGTCACAGTTTGTTACTCTGGCTCTCCACAATTCACCACTCAACTCCCAAACCTCACACAAAAAAAAACTTCCCAACCCCTCCCCCTCCTCCCCGAACCGCACCTTCTAACGTGTCATAGACGTCTAGAACTTCGATAACTACTACTTTGCCGGCCGTTGTGGCCGATCGGTTCTAGGCGTTACAGTCTGGAACTGCGAAACCGCTACGGTCACAGGTTCGAAATCTGCCTCGTGTTTGGATGTGTGTGTTGACCTTAGGTTAGTTAGGTTTAAATAGTTCTAAGTTCTAGGGGACTGATGACCTCAGATGTTAGGTCCCATACTGCTCAGGGCCATTTGAACCATTTTGAACAACTACTTTAAATTATATAGGACGATTGAATACACTTATAATAATAATAACATGTGTACGTCACTGTTTATTGATTTATCATAACTTCCAAGAAATTGCAGTTCAGAAAAATATATAGTTAGAAAATCGGTTGTCTGGAAATGTAGCAGGTGCAGGGTGACAATTATTGAACTATATGAAAAAAAACGTAAATTACTTACAAACTACGGCGTGCACACACTTCATTCAACATGTAAGCTTCACTACAGATATTCGGATTTAGGTTATGACAAGTACGATAGGGCTGCCATCCTTGGGGATGATGCAGCGTATACGAATAGCGAAATTCTGCATGACTAGGTGAAGTGTCGGAATATCGATGCTGTCGATGACCTCCTGAATGGCTGTTGTCAGCTCAGCACTGATTTCGCGGTTGTTGCTGTACACCTTATCTTTAATGTAGCACCACAAGAAACGAGTAGCACGTGTTCAGAGGTTCGTCTTGCTTGAACCGCATCTTGTTTAAATCAGGATCAATTTGGATAATAGGGATGAAATGGTCTTCTAAAACGTTCACGTACCATTCGGTAGTCACCGCACCATCAAGGAATATCGCAACGATTATTCCGTGACTGGACACTGCACACCACACAGTCACCCCTTAAAGGTGAAGAGAGTTCTAGATCGCAAAATAACGGATTCTAAGTCCTTCAAATGAGCCAATTTTGCTTATTCACGAACTCATCCAAATGAAAATGGGATTCGTCGCTAAACCAAACCATACATGAGCATACTAATTCCTATCATACCCAGTGGCCAACCGTGCATTTAGATGTGCTAACGCAAACCGTTCAGAAGTTATGAAGATATTGTTTCATATTGTTCAATAATTGTCACCCTGTACATGCGTCAGTACAATTGAATCATTACAATTAACACTCATAACTCTGACAACATCATAATTTACATAACATAAAATTGAAGTTTGAACTCAAAATTACCTGTGCTTCATTTTGTACTACGACTGCAATCGCAGGTCTGCAGACTCCGTCTATGGGACTGTGTGAATGGAGAGAATTAAAGAGTGGAAATGTCGAACTTCCAACCACAAATTTCACATTTGTCAGGAGAAGCGGAAAACAATGTGTCTCCTGTATTCCGTTTTTTTTTTTTTTTCGGGCTTGCTTTCGGTATATTTTAATTCATGTTCCGATATGTCGGCTGACAGATCTTCTGCCACTCTCAAGGTGAGTCGCCTGCATGTTTTAAAATCACTTTGCACACCGTGCTTTGTTGGTAAAAAGAGCGTCAGTCATAGATAAAGCCTGATGCGTCTGAGAGTAAAACAAATGAAGCGCAGAGTAGTAAACAAGTAAGTGGGCCTTCCCGGGCGTGGCCACGTGTGACTCACTGGTCGTGGCCACACGCCATGCACGCAGACAACCACCCGAACAAGTGAAATGTTGCAATGTGGCCCCAGCAAGTGTCGCCTCGCAGAGGTGTGGCAGCCTGCTGCCCAGAGGCTCGTACGGCAAAGGACGCAGTGGAGAACGTTCTCACACTTTGACTCTTGGCGAACTTCGTAGGCGACACATTTTCGCTTCAAGACTTCCTTCTACGTTATCGGAACGTAGCAATGAGCTGATTCTCCTCAAGGACACCGGCTCTGAGAGTATAGTCACTTACAGCTGGATCATTCCATTGAATAATATGACTATAATACCGAAAACGTACGATTTTCTGAGTTATTTATTTATTTCTGAAAAATGTCCCTCTTCCAACTTACTTTATGCATGTAATACGATTAATGTCAAAGCGAATCAAGCATCAGATCCAAAGAAATGTCGACAGTACAGAGAAGGGCAATACGTTTTGTATTATTGCGAAATAGTAAAATGATCCAGATTTGGGGTGAAAGTGTTTTTCGTTGCGGCGGAATCTTCTCGTGAAATTTCAATCACGAACTTTCTCCTCCGAGCCAGCCACGGTGGCCGTGCGGTTCAAGGCGCTTCAGTCCGGAACGGCGCGACTGCTACGGTCGCAGGTTCGAATCCTGCCTCGGGCATGGTTGTGTGTGATGTCCTTAGGTTAGTTATGTTAACTAGTTCTAAGTTCTAGGGGACCGATGACCTCAGATGTTACGTCCCATAGTGCTCAGAGCCATTTGAACCATTTTTTTCTCCTCCGAATGCGAAAATATATTGATGACACCGATCTACATAGGGAGAAACGATCACCGTAATAAAGTAACGGAAAACAAAGCTCGCACGGAAAGTTGTGTTTGTTTTATCCCCGTGTTGTACGAGATTGGAAAATAGAGAGTAGGACTGCCATGGCTCGAGAACATTCCCGACGCAGTCGGCCTGCATGGCTCAGTGGAGGATGCCACCCACTCTCTTTTACTATATCTTTCCTGTTTTCTATTTTTTTCATATTCTTAACTATGATTAATTATTTGCATTTCTTCGTATCTTATCTAAGCCAATTTAATTTTTAATAATTTTAAGTTTATTTGTAAACCATAATTGTACGCCTCAAATATTTACCACATACTAAAGAGAAGTGGTAGTGTACCCACTATGAAAACGAGAAAACTGGTCCTCCTCTGCGTGGCTAGAGATGGGCAACATCGAGGGCAGCTACCAAACTATCGACTTCCCACGATGGCTGAGTGACCAGTGACTATCCGAGGCTGTAGTCTAAGGTAAAAAACCATAATAAAACAACGACCAACCTTACAACAGAAAAAAACTACGATACCTGTTGACTCTCACATTCATTGAACTGATGCCAATATCAGGGCAGTACTACAAAGTATTAGCATGAGATGGAGGTGACAAATTTTTTTTTGTCCCTTGTGGTCAGTAGTGATGGACAAAAAAAGAGTTGGCAGTCACAGAAAATAATGTTCAGCAAATTCAAAGCATTGTATGTAGACTGGTGCAGGTAGTTACGCTGATACACAAAGGCTATTCTTGGTCACTTTTCGAGTCAGGGTTTTTAGTGGGCATTGAGGCTGAGCAGCTGAGATTGTGGCCGTCACAGATGCAGGAGGCTGAGCTCAGGACCTGGTGTGCGAGGCTGTCATACACCCTGAGACTCTGGAAACATGTTTATTGCTTGTAATTTTACAGTTGGTATTGCTTCATCTGGCACTGCAGAAGGGGCGCTGAATCGCACGCTGGAGTGTGACAAGGGATGTGGACGCAGCGTTTTGTCAGCCGCAGTAATGGTGTAACAGTGATGTCGAGCAGGTAGCCAGAACTGGAGTCTATAGGCGCAGCCATACCATGGCTCACCAACAACCAGCACGGTCCGCTTCAGCGCTCTCGAAGACAGGCGTGCACTTAAGCAGGTGCCAGCAGGATATCACGGACAGCGGCTGTCATGGAAGGCCAGGATCCAACTCAGCAATACAGTGTACAACCGGGGAAATGGCACCCAGATACCTTGCCCAACAGACAGAATGTGGAAGTTTGCAGTCACATGGTACGGCCCTTCACCAGGGAAACCCCAATCTTGTCGACATCTTTAATCAGTCACGTTAGTAAAAAAAAAACAGCAGTGACAGCTTGCAGTGGCTAAGTTCCAGTATAGTCGGCTCGCCCCTGTCTTGGACTCGAAGTCTTCTCACAACAAAATGGTTCAAATGGCTCTGAGCACTATGGGACTCAACTGCTGAGGTCATCAGTCCCCTAGAACTTAGAACTACTTAAACCTAACTAACCTAATGACATCACACACATCCATGCCCAAGGAAGAATTCGAACCTGTGACCGTAGCGGTCGCGCGGTTCCAGACTGTAGCGCCTAGAACCGCTCGGCCACCCCGTCCGGCCTTCTCACACCTCTATTCGCCAACCCAGTTATCCTGTAAACATCGAGACTGTAATTACATCGGAATCAGAGACGCAGACGGGATGAGCAGACAATAAGACTGACGCTTCTGAAGTGGATATCGTGCCCAGAGGTGCCAGTTGACTGGTCACCCTGCCTTCACACTTTCCGTCAGTGTCGGGACGCCATGGAGCGGCTGAGTTTGGATGTTACATCATATGGCTCCAGACTGCAAAGCTCGCACGACAACGTACTGGCATCTGCAGTACTGCGCCTCTTGATTACGGCTGGGCTCGATGTGAAAATGTATTGTGAGTGGCGCCCCAACTTCTGCGACATTCGCACTCTTTGCGCGTCCCGGATTCTGTGACACACGGTATGAGCAAATTATATACGCATCCAAGAACTGGCTCTGCTGTGCAACAGATGTACTTACAACTGTTAACCCGTAAAATTTAAATTCAGGAAACAAGGTATTCAGTATCGCAGTCCACTAGGTGGGCGTTACTTGCAGACTCATCACCACAGCATTCGTCGGATGGGATGGCCTCGACAGAAGAGTCGAATCTGATCGGTAATCGGTGCCATGTGCGACGAGAACCTCACGGGGCGAACCGAATGGCCGAATCGCGAGCGTTGCAAAAACGATAGGTCGGCTTGATTCATGTGGCCGGCGGCCGCGGTGCCCAGTGGCGGTATTTATGCATGCAGATGCCGGCTGGACCAGCTGGCCTGAATGTCACACGCGGCGGCCTTTGAAGTGCTTTGCTGTCTGCCCCACAAACTGGCGCGCAGTGTGTGGTTTGGACGGGCCGTATAAAGGGGGCCCGGAACGCGACGCCCGACCGTTCCCGCCCCCGCTCCCACCCCCACCCACGGCCGCGGCTTAATATTCGCCACCTGCTAAACAAAGCGCCGTTATTAATTTTGATTTTCGAGTAGGCCATTTGTTCGCTTTTGTCGGCGTCGGCGGCAAGCTTTGTCGACGTTGACGCTACCACCTCCACCGAGTTGCCGCCGAAACGGGATTAAAGTTTCGAATCTGCGAGCGCCGCTAAAAGAAACACATCGTTGTGAGAACAGGACAATTTGTTTTTTCGTTCTCGTTTACCTTTTACCCACCTACAATTTACAATTCCTATCCTTCCCGTTCTCCTTTTGTTTGCTCCAAGCTGTTACCTGTTCAATACATCGACTTTGGTTTTCCTGGCCTTTGTATAAGTAAAAACATTATTAACAGTTAACGTCTGCCAAAGACGGACGCAGTTGACTGTGAAAGTGACAGGAATTGTTGCGATCCAATCTTAGCTCTTAAAACCTACGTCGAGAAAGGATGCCAGAACAAAATAAAGAATATTGTCTTTAGCAATCTCATTTCGGCCTTTATTTGAATTTAGTTATTGATTATGATCACTAGCCATGAAAACACATAAAAAATTTTGAATCTGTTTCATTCGATTCCTAAAATTTCTTAGCAGGTTTACCAATTCATTTATGCAGGTTGGCTTCAGCACACTTCGACTAACTTCGTTGAGAGATATAACGAATTAGAAGGTAGGTTCAGAATTAGGCATTATATGTCAGTAACCTAGGTCAGCTATAACAGTGGGAGAGAAAAATCATAAGTTAAGTTACACATCGTATCACTAAACCAGCGGACCAGCGTGAAACTTACGCACATTTATGCAGTCTTTGGGCAAAGGGAAGTTGTGGGAATGAATAGGCAACGAACGTAAAAATGAACTGAACGACATGAAATAACGATAATGAATTTGTGATACATCCTTGTATATACGTTTCCATGTGTTCAAAAATGTGTTTTGGATTCGATGTGTTTGTCTTGGCTTGTTCGGGGGCAGACATCGGGGCTATCAGTAGGGCCACATAACCCATAACTTCAACTCAACAAACATTCCCAGTTGTAGTAAGCACGTTAAGCCGAAGTATCAATAGGTAAATCACAATTCAAGGCGACAACGACAAATACGCTCGTCGTGTTAAAAAGTATATTCTTATAGAGAAGTCAACTTGTACGACGGGCAGAGATAATGGATTGCCGCAGTGGTCACGGTCTTTATCTATGACAATGTTCTACACAAATTATCAAGTCAATAAGTATTTTAAAACAAATAAAACGGTATTTGTAACAACGTAACGTAAAAAGGAAGGCTCTTATTTATGATTAATACGTCAGCTTCTTATAATATAGGTATGAAGCAAGGCATCCGTGATCTCCTTTTGCCTTTTATGTTAAAATGTCCAGCAAATCATAAGTTTTAGCGCAGGATCAGTATGCAGTGTCAGAAGCCGGTTAAAAAATTCTCCAACGATGCCTCATTAATCCCCATACGATTACCATGTGTTGATAAAAAAGGATATTGACTTGAGAAGTAATGTCTTTAATAATTAAGAGACTTATGTAAGTCGAAAAAGCACTTCTACATGCTTTATAGATCCTACATAAAAGGCAAATTTAAATTTGTACGTTAGTTCTGTCTTATTTTAACAGTTATTCATTTGATCTCGACCTATTATACCATATGGATCAAAGAAAAAGTTGCCAAACTATCAAGCGTCGTCAGGTGTAGGCAGATGCATAGCATGCTCACAGTTAAAATGACTTAAAAAAGGGAAATGCTTTTAAGAATATATCACTGGAAAGTTTCTACATCAATAGGTTTCTCATGTGGGAAAGCATCTCACAAACTTAAATATGCCGAAGTCGAGACCATAGAACACCAGCAAAAATTCCTTAAGGAAATCTCATTACATACCTGGATACTTTATAAAAAACGTTACACCCAGTGACAACTATATTCCACTACAGACGAAACATTATGACTTATTCGTCTAACATTACCAACACCATTGTACACTCAGAATAGTCTTCATGCTTGCATCATTTCCTGATTCTCTATGAACTTCCTTCTTTTTTGTTTTGTTTTTATTCCTGAGTGTTCCATATTCGTAGATACAGGGAGGTATAGTGAATGGTGATCGTTTGTTGACCTTATTAATACAGTATACGGTTTTACAGCATCGGGTAATTCAGATAGCAACAAATTTTTCTTTTGCCATGGAGCTATTTGTTAGGAGATCATTGTCTGCATCCAATTTCCACAATTATTCACGGTACGAAATAATTTCAAAGAAGTATCTTGTGGTCTTTTTTCGGTATTTCGTCTTGTTAGAGTTCTTGTAGCAGCACGACCGAAACTAAATGTGCTGCTTCACTGATCACAATGAAGTCGTCAAAGTAGCTAGACCACTTGTCTTCTTTTATTATTTTTTTTCATTCCGAATGGAGCATATGTATGGAGGACAGTAGAATAGCAGAGCATTCGATACGGGAGTGCCAGCCGCAGGGAGAAAATTTGAGGCGTAGTGTTGTTACTTATAAGTGGCTATTCGCTGTGCTTGTCCTGCAGTGAATGAAACATCTTCTTTCAGTGTTGTGTTTAAGGACGGTCTCTTGATACAGGAGCTCTTCTTCTTCATTTCGGAACTCTATTAAAAGTATTACGTTTTAAATATAACGGATGGTTTGTTACCGGTATGGTGGCTTGAGAGTCTCAATTGGCAACCCTTTCCAACAGCCTGATGAAAATAACAGAGCAAGTTTGATTATGAGTGTTCGACTAGCGAAAGTTAATGGAGAATTTTAATGCATTGAGGATTAATTCGGATATATTTCAGTCTCTGTCTACCTCTTCAGTTTTTATTCTCTAGTACCAGGGAAGTTATTCCCTGATGTCGTAACAGATGTTGTATAACTATGTCCCATCTTTTTGTCAGTGGTTTCCATATATTCCTTTCCTCACTGATTCTGGGGACAACTTTCTCATTCTTTACCTTATCTGTAAACCTAATTTTCAACATTAGTCTGTAGATGCACATCTCAAATGCTTCGATTCACTTATCTCTTTTCCCACAATCTTATTTTTCGCTACCATACAACTCTATGCTCCGAATGTACGTTGTAAGAAATTTCTTCCTCAAAGTAAGGCCTGTGTTTAGTGCTAGCAGACCTCTCCTGGCCAGGAATCCCCTTTTTGCCAGTTCTACTCTGCTTTTTATGTCCTCCTTGCTCCGTCCATCGGTTTTCATTTTGCTGCCTTTATAGCAAATTTCCTTAATTTGACTGCTTCTGGATACCCAATTCTGATGTTAAGTTTCTCGCTGTTCTCGTTTCTGCGTCTTCTCATTACTTTCGCCTTTCTAGGATTTACTCTCAATCCGTATTCCGTACACATTAGACAGTTCATTGCATCCAGCAGATTCTGAAGTTCTTATTCAATTTGAGGATAGGAATGTCATCAGCGAATCTTATCATTGACATTCTTTCACCTCGAATTTCAGTCCCACTTTTATTTTCGTCATTACTTCTTCGATTTATAGATTGAACAGCAGCGTCAAAAATTATCCATGTCGTTCTTGGACTTAGAATCTTTTGTTCCCTCTTGTTCCTGGTACACACTGTATATTATCCGTCTTCCCTATAGATCGTCCCTATTTTTTCTCAGAATTTAGAATATCCTGAACGGTTTATCCTAGTCAACAAATCCTATGAACACGTCTTGATTTCCTTGAATCTTATTTACATTATCAATCTAAAATTCAGAATTGCCTCTATTGTAGATTTACCTTTCCATAAGCTAAACTGATCATCGTCTAAAGTATTCTCAGTTTTCTTTTCCATTCCGCTGAATATTTTTCTTGTCAGCAACTTGGATGCATGAGCTGTTAAGATGATTGTGCGATACTTCTTGCACTTGTCGGTTCTTGCAATCTTCGGAACTGTGTGGATGATATTTTTCCGATAGCTTTATGGTATATCGCCAGTTTCATATATTCTACACGCTAACATGAATAATCGTTTTGTTGCCATTTCCTCCCAATGGCTTTAGACATTCCGATGGGATGTTATACATCCCTTGTGCCTTATTTGATCTTAAGTCTTTCAAAGCTCTTTTAAATTGTGATTCTAACACTTGATCCCCTATTTCTTCTCAGTTCTTCTTTTTTCCTTCCATCACATCACAAGGCAAGTTTCTTTATTGTGAGTATGAAGGCACTAATAACCTCTCCGTCGTGTTCTTTGGAACCTCCATTTATCAACATCACATTTCCAGTTTGGTAGCTAGATTTATTTCTTGCTGTCTCACATCCAACAGTGGAACTTGTGGTGTTTTGCTTGTTGGAGTAACTTCCTTAAATTCAATGCATTTCGCATCAGTTTGTCTCTTCGCTGTACAAAGGTGTTTGTCTGAACGTCTTTCAATGTAGCCATGATTTCTTTGACGTCACACCTATGTCCTGTACGCTCTACCAACTATAGCCAAGAAATATGCCGTAAGATCCGGGGCAAACTGCGGTCGCGAGGCCAGGATATGATATTGAGTTACCGAGTCAAGCTGTCGTCAGCAGCACGTCACTACCAAGAGGCTGCGAAAAGTGGAAAATCCGGCTCCCGGTTTCCGCAGCGTTACTTCCCCTCTGCCCCCTGAGGCTTTGCCTGCTTTACTTTTTCATTCCGTTCACACTCCTGTTCTTCCTGCGGCACTGCTTCACGAGATGGAGAAGAGAAGCACGTGTATCCGTCAGTGGCCACCAGACGAGGTGAGATAAAAATGTTGTATTCCATCAAACACTCTTCTGTATATTCGCGACTTGATAGCTGCAACATCCCAAAACAGGTTTTGTGTAGAAGTGTAGTAGCCATACTCTCTTAATTTTGCAGGACAGTGCAGTTTTCATTTGCATTTTACTTTCGGCTGTCTGACTGTTGGATCTACGCTTAGACCTTTTACCATAGATTTCAGCCTACCATTAGTTCTAAACGCCACTCACAACTGAAGCACCCAATGCGAGTAGCGAAAAGTTTGATTACAAGTATGTCCAGTCACAGTGTTTAAGAAACGAGTGGTAAGAGTTTTGAAATGATCAAAAGGTTGAACTTGCAAAAATCTCTGGATTTAAAATTGTTGTTCTGCTATACAGAAACGAAGACTTTGTTAAATAAAGAATGTCGTGAAAGTTTATATGAATAAACGTACATCTCAAACCTACAAATTACTTTAAACTTCTGGCAGAAGTAAAGCTTCCGGCCGCTGTGGTCTAGCGGTTCTAGGCGCGCAGTCCGGAACCGCGCAACTGCTACGGTCGCAGGTTCGAATCCTGCCTCGGGCATGGATGTGTGTGATGTCTTTCGGTTAGTTAGGTTTAAGTAGTTCTAAGTTCTAGGGGACTGATGACCACAGATGTTAAGTCCCATAGTGCTCAGAGACATTTTTAGAAGTAAAGCTGTGAGGACGGGGCGTGAGTCGTGCTTGGGTAGCTCAGTTGGTAGAGCACTTGCTCCGCGAAAGGCAAAGGTCCCGAGTTCGAGTCTCAGTCAGTTTTAATCTGCCAGGAAGTTTCATACTTTAAACTTGTTATCTACTATCTCTCCAGCGGAAGGTAATGAAAAGTGAAGATGCTACAACGCATACAGTTCTGGAAACAGGCCTGATATCATTGAAAACAATGTACATTTCCATCAACTACGCAGTCTGAACGCCCACATCAGTCTAATTTTTCTGATTCGCATTTTGTAGTATCTTTGTCTTCCATTTTTACTTTCTCTAAAATCGAATACGTGACAGGATACACTAATTTTGAGTTAATCCATCTCATGATGGGTGTTTAAGATTCATAGAAACAGGAATTGATACAATAATACGGGAAGCAAATGCGTGAGGAATAGATACCTTGAAGTACAAGCAATTGTAACAAAATACCCTCTGCTATGAATCATATGGAGGTTTGCTGAGTGTGTATGTAGATGCAGATACTGAGTAATTCATCAACTTTTCCCTCTTACACATCTTAAAAGACACATATTGCTCCTCCTTAAGAGGCGCTGTAGGTGAGTATTAGAGATTTGAGCTCACACAAAGGCTTATCAGAACTCTTTCCCCCCAAGAACCATTCGCGACTAGAAAAGCAAAAGGAGAAATGGCAGTGGTACACAAATTACCCTTCACCACACACACACACACACACACACACACACACACACACACACACACACATACACATTCAGGCACCACATAAGAAAGAGAATTTGACATTGCATTGTCTTCCTGTTCTGGTATATGTTTAAAATTTCAAGTCTGTAACTCACTCAGAGGTTACTTTAAAATCAGTTGCTAAATTTGTACCGAACAGGAAGGCAGACAAGAAAGCGATATCCATTCCATCTCCTCTCCCCCCACCCCCTCACTCTGCTCAGTTATGTTTGTCTATTCACATAGTGCCTGGAATGCATTACAATATTACATGCACACACACCAATCCTGCAGGGCAGCCGAGATGTCAGGTGTTACCAAACCTTTACACTCACACTCCTAACTCTGTGGGTCAGACAGAGAAGGAAGCGAGTTAATGCTGCACAGTCGTCCAGTTCTGAGCTGTGTTTAAAATTTATATGGCTAACCGGGAATCAATTGCAAAATTTGTACAGAACAGACAGACAGGCAACAACAACGCCGTCTAAAAAAAAGTTAAAATGGATGCCTGCAATCTTTTTCTTGCTAGTTCATGCATAAGTAACTGAGATGGAGAGAAGGTAGTACAGAGTGGGATTTATGCATTGCTGAACACTCGTAGACTACTGAACGTTTTGTTGTGCGAATTTTAGCACTAAGATTTCGTAGGAATGACGTCCTCAAACTAGCTTACTACGGGATTGTGTGTGGGTTCGAGGACAAAACTTTTATTCATAATGCTTCTGAACGGGATTAACCGTGAGCTGGGGGCCGGTGGTTCATTGTCCCGGTCCCGGGAGCAGGCGGCCGAGTGCAATGCGCGCCAGATTATAAGTCGGCACAGGGCCGAGGCTGACGTACGACCACGAGGAAATGAATGGCTTCTGCAGGGATTGTTGCGTGAAGCACGGCGTGCGGGGAGCGCCATATGCAGCGACGCGGGGCACTGCCAACGATCGCAGAGATTCAGCGACCAGGCACCAGGCAGCAGGCAGGGCACAGATGCGGGCCGAAGAGGGGCGATCAACCATAAACAGCCTCCTGGAGGTGACCTTAGTATTTACCCAGCGCTCCCCCTCCCTGAGTCCTGCTCCACCTAGTGTAAGCAATAAAAAGTAGACCTTCTGCTTAGAACTCCCTGGACACTTTGTTAGCGGACAATAATATGCAGTATGTCCACCCTGAGCTTGACCGCTACCGGAGACTCTTTCACAGAGGTGTTCCAATGTCCGCCGGCAGTTGTAGGCGCTACAGTCTGGAACCGCGCGACCGCTATGGTCACAGGTTCGAATCCTGCCTCGGGCATGGATGTGTTTGATGTGCTTAGGTTAGTTAGGTTTAAGTAGTTACAAGTTCTGGGGGACTGATGACCTCAGTAGTGAAGTCCCATAGTGCTCACAGCCATTTGAACCATTTTTTTTTTGTTTCAATGTCCGTGGAGGAAGGACAGCCCATTCGTCCTCACGAGCAGAAACTAAAGAAGTAGTGATGTCGGACGCTGGGGTCTGGAGCAGGGTCGACCTCCTGACTCATCCCAAAGGCGTTCCATTGGGTTCAGGTCGGGACTCTGCGCAGACCAGTCCATTTCGTTAATGTTACTACCCACAAACCATAGGCTCACAGTTGCTGCTTCGTGACAGTGCGTAATGTCACCCTTATACAAGCATCGTCTACGAACTGTTCCACCACTTTGCGCTGCACGCAATGCTGTGAAACGTGTTGATATCCTTCTGCATATAGCGCTTTCTTAAGTGCAATATGAGGACCACCCCCTAAACACGGAAAGCACTCCAATATAAAACACCCCTTCCTTCGTTCTTCATAGTAAGGGTAGCTATTCAAGGTTGAAAGAAAAATTCCCAAAGTATTCCAGGTATTGGAAGGAAAATAATGTCATAAGAAGCTTCTGAGGAGGGGGAGGGGGTTTGAGCATCTCACAAAATACTTATCTTTCCTCTCAGCTGTAGTTTTACCGCAATTCTTGTTGTTGTTGTCGTGGTCTTCAGTCCTGAGACTGGTTTGATGCATCTCTCCACGCTACCCTATCCTGTGCAAGCTGCTTCATCTCCCAGTACGTACTGCAGCCTACATCCTTTTGAATCTGCTTAGTGTATTCATCTCTAGGTCTCCCTCTACGAATTTTACCCTCCACGCTCCCCTCCAATACTAAATTGGTGATCCCTTGATGTCTCAGAACATGTCGTACCAACCGATCCCTTCTTCGAGTCAAGTTGTGCCACAGACTCCTCCCCTATTCTATTCAGTACCTCCTCATTTGTTATGTGATCTACCCATCTAATTTTCAGCATTCTTCTATAGCACCACATTTCGAAAGCTTCTATTCTCTTCTTGTCCAGACTATTTATCGTCCATGTTTCACTTCCATGCATGGCTACACTCCATACAAATGCTTTCAGAAACGACTTCCTAACACTTAAATCTATACTCAATGTTAACAAATTTCTCTTCTTCAGAAACGCTTTCCTTGCCATTGACAGTCTACCTTTTATATCCTCTCTACTTCAATCGTCAGCAGTTATTTTGCTCCCTAAATAGGAAAACTCCTTTACTACTTTAAGTGTCTCATTTCCTAATATAATTCCCTCAGCATCACCCCATTTAATTCGACTACATTTCTCTATCCTTGTTTTGCTTTTGTTGATGTTCATCTTATACCCTTCTTTCAACACACTGTCCATTCCGTTCAACTGCTCTTCCAAGTCCTTTGCTGTCTCTGACAGAATTACAATGTCATCGGTGAACCTCAAAATTTTTATTTCTTCCATTTTTAAACATCGATAATTTATATGGACTAATATCCGAATAATTAAGAAACCTTTAATCATTAACTGCTTTAAAATTTCTAATTTATCAAATTAAAAGGTTAAAAATCCAGAATTCCCTGAGATTTTACAAAATTCCTAAAATTTTCCTGGTTTTTCCAGGTAAAATGTTATTCCCAGAGAATTTCAGGTTTTCCAAAAATATCGCCACCCTGACTGTTGGCAGAACACATAACGACGGGTAAGGATATCCAGGCATTCGGCAAACCCAAACGATTCCATCGGGTTGCCACCGGGTGCAGTGTGTTTCGTCAGTCTAATCCAGTAGTTGCTCTTCACACCTGCTCAGGAGTCGTTTAGCACTGCTAACAAAAATTTGTGTCTTGTGGGGAGTTACACGACCACTGTACCCCATCCTATTTAGGTCACTACGCACAATGGTTGTGCTACCTGGACTCCTGACAGGACTTGGGAACTCACGATTGATTCCTTTCGCTAACTGCATGCGATTTTCTACGATCAATATTCGCACAGTACTTGAGGTCTTAGAACAGCTGCCCTTGTTTCTGTGCTTTTCCACTTCACAGTCACAGCATCAACACTCAACCTTCACAGCTTTGTAAGGGTTGAAATTTAATGACTAGGCCACGTCCGAGGTCCTCGGGCTGTTCTTGTGGTTGCTCAATGAAAATGGATGTAGCAGAATACTGAACGCCTTTCTGCATAAGAGTGAAGGTGGTACGATCCAGGTGCTGATCGAATTTCTGCTTAGTCTTAACTAAATCGAAACTGATGATTAAATTGGGAATAAAATAATATTGTCAACAACAAATGAAATGAAAGAAAATATATATTGAGAGGCCTATTCCAGAACTGCCTGAATCCTGAACGGAGGTCGACAAGATGTTCGAGAACTCACACCACACACTGTTCGAATCGCCCGCTTGGTTCAAATGGCTCTAAGCACTATGGGACTCAACATCTGAGGTCATCAGTCCCCTAGACTTAGAACTACTTAAACCTAACTAACCTAAGGACATAACACACATCCTTGCCCGAGGCAAGATTCGAACCTGCGGCCGTAGCAGCAGATCACTTCCAGACTGAAGCACCTAGATCCGCTCAGCCACAGCGGCCGGCAATCGCCCACTTCTGAGCCAAAAATTACCCTTTGTGAATGGGAAGAGTTATCTCCAGAATATAACTCCGTATGTCAGAAGCGATCGAAAATAAGGAAGGTATACTAATTTCCGTGTCTGACTACTAATTATTGCATATAGTGTTGCATTGGTAAAAACAGGGCGTTTCAAAATGATATAAATTTGGGGACAGTTTCTATACATAAAAACAAGAAAAAAAGTCCAGTAAATATGGGCTCTAAAATGCATTTCTTAAGAGCTATGAAGAACTTGTTCATCATCGATACTGTGATACTGTGAAACACGTCTCCTCTACTGTAACCTCCTTGATTTCCATATTTTGGGAGGAGGTAGTACGGACCACAACAAGAAAAGAATGTCCAGTAAACATGGGCTCTAAAGTACACACTTTAACAGTTACGAGAACATGTTCAGTAGAAGAGATCTGTTTCACAGTAGCTCATAGCTCTTAAAGTATGCATTTTAGAGCACAAGTTTACTGGACATTATTTATTGTTTTGGTGTAAGAAATCTGTCACCAAATTTTTAAAACGTCGTTCTGAAGCACCCTGGAAAGTAGCTTTCAGTTTTTGAACAAGATCCTGAACGTGGGCTTTCTCGTCGTTCTGAAGCACGCTGGAAAGTAGCTTTCAGTTTTTGAACAAGATCCTGAACGTGGGCTTTCTGCGACAGTTTACTGTCTGTCTGAACACCTAGCGATTTTGGTCGTTCAGACTGACTAATCGTATGTCCATTCTATGTAATCAGATTGTTAGTTTTAGTTAAATGTTGTGTTAGAAACTGTGAAACGTCAGTGTTACTCTGGGCCGTATGACTGTCTGGTACCAGCACAAACAACCTACAGAGCACCAAAGCGACCAGTATGGTCTGTAAGGTATTGATTAATAATTTGTTTGCCGATCTTATCTCCTGAAGAGTCCGCGTACAGAGCTGAGTGCTAACGTGCTAGCTTACCATGGCCGGCCGGGGTGGCCGAGCGGTTCTAGGCGCTTCAGTCTGGAATCGCGTGACAGCTACGGTCGCAGGTTCGAATCCTGCCTCGGGCATGGATGTGTGTGATGCCCTTAGGTTGGTTAGGTTTAAGTAGTTCTAAGTTCTAGGGGACTGATGATCTCAGGAATTAAGTCCCATAGTGCTCAGAGCCATTTGAACCATTTTTTTTTACCATGGAGCGGGCTCGGGTTCGATTCCCAACCGTGTTGGAGATTTTCTCCGCACGTGGACTGGGTGTTGCGCTAGCCTTATCATCATTCCCCATCACCGACGCGCAAGCTGCACAGTGTGGCGTCACCTGAAATAAGACGTGCAACCCGGCGGCAAACCTCCCCAGATGCGACCAACCGGTCATCAGTGGTACACGATCATTTCATCACTTAATCTCCTGAAGTACCTGATAGACCATTGGACAGCATACATAGACTTTTCCGAGGCACGACGGCAGCGCTCGGGGTACCTGAGCTCCGAATTGTTCCTATCCATCACGTTCCAGTTGTAGGTGTTTTGGAGTGATAATGAACTTCGCACTCGGGACCATGTGTCTGCAAGCAGTTTACTTACGTAGGGGTATCAGCTCTTTGCCCTCCTGAGAGGTGCTAGTGTCCGGAATGGGCAGCGGCAGCAGTGCCATTCCAGCTCGTGAAGTCACTACACGAGGCGTCGTTCAGGTCCGGCACCGCATGGCGCAGCACTGACACGGAAAAGCCATCGGCCGCCCCGCCGGGATCGTCGTGGCCGCCTGCCGCCCCCGACAGACGCCCCCAACTGCCACCCCCGCACACTCCTCGACACGACGCCCGCGCCCCCACTCTCTCCCACGTGCTGTCCCTCCCTCGTCAGCTGCCAGTCTTCCTCACAGGGCTGGATCCATCGACTTTACTACCTTGATGCCGGGCGAAAAGGAGCAATGCGACTAAGGCGAAACTTGCTCGACAAGAAGAGAAGTGGTGGTTCGTGCATGCCTAGATATCGAATTGCAGCAGAATAAGGGGCAGATTTGTTTTATTTATTTATTTTGTCATGCTTATAGACAACTCGATGCACCTTATTGATCGGCTTCGTCATTTTACAGCGTAAAACTTCCAAAATACGGCAGTAATCAAACCCTTATAAAACTCAAATTTCATTGACATGTACACTGAGGTGACAAAAGTCATGAGATAGTGGAAGTATCGCATAAACAAGGTATAAAAGGGTAGTGAATTGGCGGAACTGTCAGTTGTACTCAGCTGATTCATGTGAAAAGGTTTCCAGAGTGATTATGGCAGCTCGGCGGGAATTAATGTATTTGAACGCGGGCTGGTTGTAGGAGCTAGACGCATGGGACTTTCCATTTCGTAAATCATTAGGAAATTCAATATTACGAGACCCACAGCGTAGAGGGTATGCCGAGAATACCAGATTTTAGTGGTCACCTCTCACCACGGACGACGCAGTGGTCGAGGGCGTTCACTTAACGACAGAGAACAGCGGTGTTTTCGTAGAGTCGTCAGTGCTAACAGACAAGCACCACTGCTTGTATGAACGCAGAAATAAATGTCAAGTGTACGATGAACTTATCCGTTACGTCAGTACGGCGAAATTTGGCTTTTACGGGTCATACTAGCATCACATCGCCTACAGCGCATCTCCTGGGCTCGTGACAATATCAGTTGGATCCAAGAAGACTTGAAAACCTTAGCCTGTTTCAGATCAGTCCCTGATGGTAAGTGCTGATGGTAGAGTTAAAGTGTGCGCAGACCCCATCAAGCCATGGACCCAAGTTGTTAGTAGAGCACTGTGTCAGCCGGTAGTGGCTCCATAATGGTGTGGGCGGTGTTTAGATGGAATGGACTAGGTCCTCTGCTCCAACTCAACCAATCATTGCATATGGCTATGTTCGGCTACTTAGAGACCATTTGCAGCCGTTTATGGGCTTCATGTTCCCAAACAGCGACGGAATTTTTGTGGGTGACAATCGGCGATGTCACCAGGACACAATCGTTGGCGAATGGTTTGAAGAACATTCTAGACCTTTCGATCGAATGCTTTGGGCACCCATAATGCGCGACGTGAATCCCATCGAATATTTATGGAACATAATCTAGAGGTCAGTTCGTATACAAAACCCTGTACTGGCAACGCTTTCGCAGTTATGGACGATGTAGAGACAGCACGGCTCAGTAGTTCTGCAAGGCATGTTGAGTCTATGCCAAGACTGGTTGCTGCACTACACCGGACAGGAGGTGGTCCGACGCGGTATTAAGAGGTATTCATGACATTTGTCACCTCACTGTAAGGTGCATTAAAAATGGAAAGCATAACAGAACGTAAGATGAAAACCGCTGAAGGAATCTTAGTATCATTGCTTGCAGAAGAAGCGAACTGTCTGCAAGAGCTTTGAGTCCCCAACTTCGCTGCTAGAGGGACATGGGCAAACGCCCACGTGACGTCAGAGAGAGTACGCACACGCTTCGACAGTCCACTGCACTCTATAGTGCTGAACGTTGTGAAATGGAAACTTAGAAGGGAGTACGAAAGGACGAAGAGCGTTTTCTGACGGCGGAAGGAGTGCAGGAAATTCTTTGAAGAATGGCACAAGTGTGCGGAGAGCACTGCATGTCTTTCGCAACGGTCGAGGTGTGGTATAAGAGAGTCAGGAGAGGGTGGAAGTTGTTGGTTAGTGGTGCATTGTCTGGAACAACCACCCAACTTTACCGATCCCATTTCCTGCTGATGTGTGCCTTCAGTGCTCATGACTGGCGAGTCACAGTAGCAAGCATTGCCGCAGAGGTCGGATTGTGCCTTCGAAATGTTCACATCATCATTAGGAACAAAAGAAAATTTAGCAAAATGTGTCCACCAATGTGTGCCTTACAGGTTTCAACCAGCACAGGAAATGTGTCGAATGGGACTCTCGTGAGCATCTGCAGCGCTATACCATTTCTCCCCTGTCTGTCCATATCCTCCTCTCCCTTTCTTCTTTGTCTGTCTCCTTGTGCCCCCCCCCCCCCTGTCCCCACACATCCTTCTCCCTACCTCACTATATTAATCACCTCCTATCGAACTCCTACTCCCCCTCTCTCTGCTCCCACTTGCCCACTCTCTCTGTCCATACCATCCAGCCCTTCCTCCATGTCTATAAACTCATGTTCGCTTCCCTCCCTATTCATCCTTTCCTGCCACACTCCTTTGTCTGTTCATCATCTCCTCTATCCATCTCAATCTTCCCCCAGCCATAACCATCTGCATATGTAGCCCCTGGACAACAGAATGACACAGCATGGAGATCGTACTGGCACAACATGCCTTTCGTGGAGGGGAGACTACACATTGGGGTCTTGAAAACAGTTTTCTTGCCGCTGATGCGTAGGATGCTCTGAAAAGCACACTGATAAGCCAGGCCTGTGCACCTGAACACAACACACCTGCCATACTGGACAGCCTACAGTCAAGAGCCATTTTTTGCCACTGACATGTAGGCTGTCCTGCAAAGCAGATCTACAAGGCAGGCTAATACTGTTGCTACACAACATGCCTGTTATGAAGGGCAGTCCAAGCAGCAGGGGCTAAAAAAACACACATTTGCCCATATTTCCACAATTATTGGAGCTAGGAGCTTATGAACCCCACAGTGCTGATACTCCTAAAGTTTGCTCTTTATGTGCCAAGTTTTGTGGAAATCCGTCTTAGGGATAGGAGGAGATCCCAGACATACATATATCCATACACTGTTTCAGTGTGCGACGAGGTTTGGAACTTCAATAGTGGCATCTAATTATTTACAGCTCGTACAAAATATATACGTGTTTAAAAGTTTTACTGACTTTCAAAGTAGCCACCAGCATTGTATATAGCCAGTTGCCAGTGGTGTGGAAGTCGTAGGATACTATTAGCAGTGCCAGTTGTATTGACAGTTCGAGTGGTGCAGTCTATTGGCCAACAAATTTGTAGCAGTTCTGAAGCAAATACCGTGAAGTGTTTCCTTCGCTTTAGAAATCGAGTTGAACTCCCGAGGGCTTAAGTCAGGGGAGTGCAGTAGGTGGTATAGCACTTAGCATCCCGATCAGTCAATCAAATCAGTAAGAGCTTGCACTGTATGTGCTTGAGCATTGTCCTGCAAAATGATGGTCAGGTCCTGCGGAAAGAGACATCACTTCTGTCTCTAAGCTTGAGCATTGTCCTGCAAAATGATGGTCAGGTCCTGCGGAAAGAGTCATCACTTCTGTCTCTAAGCTGGTCGTAAGTTGTGTTCCAAAAATGAACAGCATAGAGACAGAAGTGATGACACTTTCTGCAGGACCTGACCATCGTTTTGCAGGACAATGCTCAAGCACTTACAGTGCAAGCTGTTACTGATTTGTTTGATGGGGTTGCTAAGTGCTATACCACCAACTACACTCCTCTGACTTAAGCCCTCGTAAGTTCAACTTGATTTCTAAACTGAAAGAAACATTTCACGGCATTCGCTTCAGAACTGCTACAAATTCATCGGCCAATAGACCGCGCCACTCGAACTGTCAACACAACTGGCACTGCTAGGAGTATCCTACTACTTCCACATCGCTGGCAACGCGGTATACACAATGTTGGTGACTACTACTGAAGGTCAGTAAAACTTTGAAACACATGTGTATTTTGTACGAGCTGTAAATAAATAGTTGCCACTATTAAAGTTCCAGCCCTCGTATTCAACACAAAACATACATTCCATTATTTTCTTGACAAACGTGGGTTGTGTTTGCTGTGCCTCTTAGACCACTGTTCTGCACCTCCACCACATTCACATAATTCTGATGGGGATTGCATGCCTTGGAATGCGAAACTGCGTGGCAGTTTGGGTATTTGCTGCAGTGAAAGTGAAACAGTTTTTCTCCAAAATTACTAAGTACAGAAATTTTTACCACTTATTACTGTGCTCCTGACTCAGTAACAGTTTAAAAATTCACCGTTCGTACCTAAGTTTGAAATTAATATTTTAGTAGGAAATAATAAAACGTATGTAACTAGACTTATACAACTGTTATAAAACATTTTTTGTGTTTCAGCATCTTTGAACAGCCAGCAGTGGGCCTTTTTAGTCATTTGTTATTTTGTAGAGTATCAGGCTCTGTAACACCTTCTTCACGTTATTGTACAGGATGCCATAGTTATTTTCGTATCACCTGTCCTCGTTTTCAGTCTCATCTGAACTTCCCGGAGCACAATGTTCATATTACTATTATTGTGTGAAAACAAGGTGTTCAAGCCACTGCTGTTTTGTAAAGTTCAGAAAGGTAATTTGTGGATGTAGTTGTTCAAACAACAGGCGAGCACGCGAATGAGGGTAGAAGCTACAACAGTAGTCTGGTCAGCTGTAAAATAATGTGAAGGAGATCCTAGAAAATGAGAAGTACCCACTGATGATGGCTACAAAGGTGCTGGAATATGTTTGGGCACTAAAAAGAAAAGTTGTTTGTGTAATGGGGAGACCTGAATTCCTACAGTTATATGAAATTGCACTATGTTCTTTTGTGTACATGATGAGAAATCCTGTTCTGTTATGCACTTGGAACATATAGACATGGTTGTCCTCTTGATGTGAATAAATATGCAGTGAAGGATTCGTAATGCGTTCTTACTTCAGAATGGGCCAGCAGCCGAAATAACAGTAGCTGATAGTAAAAAAAATTAATAGTAAGAAATAAAAGGAAACGTTGTCATTTTTATAATACTAAAATACTGTGGGCACAAGTAATCAAAAAATAATCAACTGAAATTCACTTTTCGTCCTTTGCCTGAATGTAATGAAAAGACAAGATCGATATTCTTCCCTATCACTTCTACCTCGAATTCTACTTGCACTAAAGTAGTCGACGGTACGTTATCTTCCTTCACTTTTTACAGGTGGTGGTTTTATATGACCCGTCAAATCTAAGCCACATGAATGCTCGTCATCTTCGACTTACGTAATGGTACATTAAATATGAATGCATCTGTGTTAACGGTAGCCATGTGAAGTAATGGTTGCCTCACACGTACAGCAGCAAACGAAAACTAGTAATGTTCGACACATTTTCAACGGGAATGTATTTTGAGAGGAAATTTCTCTTGTGTGCGATGCAACTGGCAAGTGGAGTGCTATTTATCATACAGATTCACTCACAGTGCATTAGCTTGAGAGCTTTCTTTTGAAGATTTACCTTCGCCCCTATTTTTGCAGCAGATGGAGGTGGTATTTTCTGGAAAATGTAATCGTTAGCTCTATCCGTTTCTTCTCTTTCCAAAACGTAAGAGAAAAACAGTTCGGTTGACTTTAGTCTCTAGAATAGTATGCCTTAGAATACGGCATCACAAAATCCGAGACATTATTCGAATATCCTCGGTGTTTATCGGTTAAGCTATAACATCTAACTTCAGTTTTTTTCTGTCTGTTGCAGGAACATCGTCTACAATATCAGCCTTCGAGACCTCACAGAATTCACCGAGCAGGTGAGTACTCACTGGTTTCACAAGACGTTCTGTCCGAGACACCTTTTATACTTCGAACAATCTGTTTATTACGGTACTGGACCTCAGTTGGTATAAACTAAACCCGTATATGATCACTTTGTTGTTGCCCCGTTAAGACTCCTTTTTCCCAGAAAAGAGTTGAGGCATCAAATTGAAATTTATGGCAAATACTAAGGTATAGGGTTCCTTCGGCGGTGTAAAAAGTTTAAAATTTTAAGTCAGTCCAATCAAAAGATACAGCCATTTAAGTTACATAATTTCGTACGCACAAACTCACCCATCAAAACTTATAGAACTATCCGTATCCATAATGAACTTTTCGCAGAACGAGAGTTCTATTTCCACTCATCCGATTTTTATTACATCTTTTGGTGGCAGGGCAACGTCGTCTCCTGGATGTTTAATTGAGGATGTAATGCGTCAATTGGGAATTTAGGATCGCTTTGCGCCGTTAGCTGGATGTTTACAACGTGTGGAACTTGACCGCGTCATTAATATCCATCCGCGTCGAGTAGAGACAGCTTGAACGCGAGGTATTACGCTCGTGGGGAAACGCCGATAAATAGGCCTGTACAGTGCAAGCTGACGTAAATACGCAGTCACTACAGACGTAACAGGAAACGTTAACTAACGCGACTAAAGAAAACGAATACTTACTCGTGACAAGTAGGTAACATTCGATTTGTTATTTTACGGAATTTCAATAGTATCTCACCAGGCCAATGATGTAGATCATGAGAAATTTTCTCTTATTCAGGCTGTTTATATAGTTCCTCCTATTTCTGGTAATTAGTCTCCAGTCAACAAAATCGAACAGCACTGCGTTGTGATGGTCCCTACCAACAGTTCATTCAAAGCAGAGTTATAAATTAAAAGATTAGTTTTCCTCAGGAGGTAATTGATAATGCGAAGTGTATGGAACGCGTCACAGAATTCTAAAAACATCCAGTGCTGAAATATTTCTGTATTTATAGCTAACAGAGAAAGCAGGTGGGAAAGGAAAACTGTATGAAAAAATATTAGAATGGAACTAATAGAGTTTTATAGTGACCCATTGATATTGTACGAGCCACCACAACCAGGTGTCTGTATAACTTACACATGTTATTGGGCCGATCTCTGTTTATACGTATTGTGAAAGCCAAGATTGGTGGATTTGAAGGTCTTCATTCCAATTTGTAGTTTCAGCAGAATCGTGCTGTCATCTCCATATTGGCATTACACTTTGCGTACACGTTCACATACATGTGTCGTCGACATTTTGAGCACAAAGTTTAAATAAATTAAAAAACTCCATATTGTTTGTCATTTATAAAACAGAATGCTCCCCGATGGGTCATCAAATAAATAAAAGGTAAAAGTACAACATCTATAGCACCAAAATTACATGCCATGTCGACGACCTCACGTTTTCTAAATGCAAATTGTAAAGCCAGTCTGAAAATTACAGCACTATTCTGCCGAAACTAGTAATTGGAGTAAAGGCCTTAAAATCAAGCGACCTTGGCTTTCAGAGCTGTCTGTGTTGAAGATCTCATCCCCCCCCCCCCCCCCCCCCCCCCCATGAAATGACACTGTTACAGACTGCATTTGTTTTCAACTGGCGATTGTAACCTTCATCACGTCCCGACAGAATTGAGCGGAGGATGAATTTCAGCAGCAAAACTCTATCGTTTCGTAAAGGATTCTTGTCACTTCTAGAGAGATGTTCGGAGCTTGCTGTTAAATTTAGTTCACGGCGGACAGTTTGTATGAAAGAAACTTGCGGGTTCGTACTTGAGGTGCTTTTTCGGGATTCAGAGAGTGTTAAAACTGGAGTATATGACGATTTAATGTACTGCTATTGCAAGTTAACGTAATGTTCTATATACTTACGACAGTTAGGAGAAAAATTCACAGCTCAGCAATGGCAAAGTGTGATTTTATAGATAAAAAACGCACTTTTTTCAGGTAATCTATTTTTGAGCCAATGCACTGTGTACAACTATTTTTCAATGAGTAGATCCAATCTTTGAATTAACATCCAGCGAGAGCTGAAAAAAAATTTACGATTGCCACAACGTGTTCAATTAATGTGAAATATTTTCCAGAGACGAACATTGTACACCTCTTGTGCTTAGATCCGGTGAACATACTAGCTGGCTTCCTATCGCCAAAGGACCTTTTGTAGTAGCATTTTGATTGTTCGGTATGAAATACTGTATAATTTTTGTACGATGCTGTTTCATTTTCTTAAGAGGTAATCAAAAAACGTAATTCATATCTTACCATAGGATGCACTAGCCGCTAACATTCCGTAGGTGAAATCGACACAGGTGAAACAAATCAGGACGACTCTTTTTAAAACGTTAAAACTTCTGAGGAGTATTTATGATGAACTTTCGACATTTGCGGTTATCACCATCCACAAAACTTCTTTAAAGGTAATTGTTAATTCAAACAGTACAGTACTCTTTCTCATGGTACGTCTTCGGCTCAGCTATGTCGTAAGCCTTTAATCGCCTGACATCCAATATCAAATTACTTTCTCGATATTTGGGTGTATAGCTGCAAGTTTGAGACGTCCTTCACACGGGTTATTTTGACCAGAAGCACGTCCATTTCTGATTTCAGCTACCCATTTCTTAACCGTCTTAAACTTTGAATGAATTTGAGCTGGGTTTAAACCGTCCAAAACAAATAAAATTTTAATGGTATGATTTCCAGTCCACCCAACTGAAGCTGCAATACAACTACTTTGAAATGCTGTGCGAAAGAAACAGTTCTTGATATCCTGTTATACTAACCTTACTTAGCAACATTTACTAAAGCAACGGAAAGAGCGTTAATATCAATGCCATCTTTATGACAGCATTGTCAGTGCTGTATATTTTTATGACAACAGTGTCAAAAACTGTCTTAAACCTTTAGGTGAATGTTACTTCTACTGCATCGTAATACAATAAACAAGTAGTATGATATATGTACTCTCTTTCCCGTGATGTGATTTCGCAACAGTACGTCCTAATAAAGCTGAAGCATTTTTGAACGCTATCAAGAGTTTCAAGATTACATTAAAAGTGTGTGTCTTTCTTATTACTTCTAAATCATCTTAAAATCTTAAAAAATTAAAAAATTAAAAGGTTTTAAAATTTCATTAGATCACGTTGCTTCTTTTGTTATCTGTACCTTGTAGTCCATTTACACAGTTTGTAGCTCTACTATTACTTCCCCACCCTCTAGGTTACAAGCTAATGGCTGGACGAAATAAGTAATGGTAGTGGAACAAACAGAGGTAAGAACAGCTATGAATCCGATACTGAAGCAAACGTTCTCATCCAGGTCGTAACTGGTAAGAGACAATACAATGAGTGCTTTGTGTACTATACCTGTATTTAGGAGGTCATTTTAGCACCATTCTAGTGGAAAAAACAAGGGGTAGTTATCGTTGAGAACCGGTACGTATGGACTTTCTCTAGCAGAGTTCATTGCGAATGTCTCTTCTATTCACGTAAAAGATGAAAAACAAATAACATAGCAACCAAATTTTCCATAAAACCAGATGTTTCTGCCTACCTTGATCCCTCTCAATATTCTCCCCTTGTCCCTCCCCCCGCTCTCTCTCTCTCTCTCTCTCTCTCTCTCTCTCTCTCTCTCTCTCTATCTCTCTCTCTTTCCCTCCCCCTCCCTCCCCGACCCATCTCCCGCCATTCCGACTGCTGCTTCACCCGAAGCAAATATCAAACTATGTGGGGCAATATTCCTGAGCGGCGGAGCATATTGCATTGCAGCTAAACACGTCGATCCCCCGGCAGCCCTCTCCTACAGCCGAAAACAAACATTTGTTCCATGTGCTTTAAGGAAACCAAAGGCCTCTGCGGTTTCGGCTATCGTTCTCTCTCTGTGTACTTCACAAAACAAGTGGTCTCTAAGCCGTATTGGAAGGCTGGAAGAATCGAGGGCTTACGTGTTCGCTGGTCCGTGGCTTTGTCCACAAATGCCGTGTCCGGCTCAGAAACGTATTGGCCCTTAAAATACATCGATTATCGTTCTAGGAAGATACATCCTGACAAACCTAGCGTTCAGTTGTCCAGAATAATACATAGCGGCCAACACTGAACTAGTCACAAATATATACTTTTCTTGATAATATATACTGCACTGGACGAAGTTAATAATAGCAAGTGACAAAATGTTAATGAGACTGTTGCTGCTTAGAAAGAGGCAGCAGCGGTCTATTACTAACAGTCTGCTTCTTACTGATTATCCGCTTCCTTCAAGATAGTAATAACATGACTACAGCTGAGTGGAAAGTGTCAAATGAACTGGGAATGAAATAACTAAAGTATCTCGCAAACATTGTGCAACAACAGTTCAAAAAGTATATACTGTCAGTACATTATATCTGTTCTGAGCAGTAGCAGCTTCGATTCAAAAACCTAAGAATTAAATTGTGAATTTAATTCAGCCGAAATCATTGGACCGTTACTTACAATGTGTATAGCGCCGTTATTCGTGTTTAATGGATTGAAGATCTGGTTCAAATGGCTCTAAGCACTATGGGACTTAACATCTATGGTCAGCAGTCCCTAGAACTTAGAACTACTTAAACCTAACTAACCTAAGGACAGCACACAACACCCATTCATCACGAGGCAGAGAAAATCCCTGACCCCGCCGGGAATCGAACCCGGGCGTGGGAAGCGAGAACGCTACCGCACGACCACGAGCTGTGGACATTGAAGATCTGTTGGAAATCAGTGGCACAATATGTAAGACCTTCTTTCGCATATCAGTGGAATCGCCAGTCTGACAAGTAAAACTGAATTTATACAATCACTGGTCGCGTCAGTTCTTCCGTTACTCTACATAAAACAAGGATATTCATAGAGCATACCACACGACGCCTCGGCAGTACATATGACATATCTTCTTAAAATTTGAATAATTTTGTTGTTTTTTTCTTTCAATTTCTAATTTATTTTTAACTTGTTATCACTTCCATTGTAACTGCTGAAAGCAATAATTGCTGTTTGTGATATGGAATATGTTTTGTAATCTACATGAAAAGCTGTAAAATGAACGACCTTTTACAAAATGTAAGGCAATAGGTCTCTAAATGAGCAACAAATCAAATCAAATCATTACATATGACAGATGTAGTTAAGGTAGGCACAGGAACTTGTTATGGATTCCAAGACTAAAGATATTTATTCAGAATGAAAGTGAGCTAGCAAGCAGAAGGAAAACAGTAATATGGGAGACTCAGGCTTGCGTGTCTGGCACACTGAGCGCAGGTCATAGAAGTTCGTGGTCCTCAAACTGTGACAGTAAAAGTACCAACGAGGAACCCATATCCGGGTCGTTTTTGTTTTAGCCTGTAGCGCTGTCTGTTGAACCGTAACAACGCACGCTGTCTCTCTAGAGAATATTTTAATAGTGAGCCGAGGGATAGCAACAGAGCGAGGCTAAAGGTCATGCCAGAGCGTGAGAACTGTGCAGGGGAAGGAAGACCTCACTCGGGGCCCGCAAAACGCCGACTCGCTGCAACCAACTCGTAAATTATGCTCGCAGTGCGACAGAAGAATAGCGCTAATTCATCACGGTGTCATTCCGTGGCGCATTCGTCACAGCCGAAGCAGAACAGCGTTATTAATCGCAACCCGGTTCCTTAAAACTGCTGCGTGCGAACCCCCTTGCATGATGTAGTGCGCGGGTAGGCCCATCCATTACAGTTCAAGCCGAACGCCGCTTTCTCTTGCAGAGAGCTCAGAGCCTGTCCCTATTTGGAGGCGGTTTCTGCTCCGTTACATATCCTAAGCGGGTAAGACCGAGTCCTACGACTCATAATAGGCCATTACTTACGATTGTAGGCCACGCCTCCAATAAAAACTTCTTTAGCACCAAAACAGTCCAAGGAAAATTAAACGTACAGGGTGATTATAACCAAACTTTCGCTACTTGAGAGGGCTCACACGAAAAACATGTGACCGTAGGGCACTGAAACTGTGTTGCAACATTTATAGGGAAATGCGAATGGGAAGTAACGAACAGACCGTTGAAAGAACCACATTGTAATTTCCAAATGAGATAATTCAAATGTTATGTTATGAACATCAAGAGCTCGGATGGAAACCCAGTTTTAAGCAAAGAAGGGAAAGCAGAAAGCTGGAAGGAGTATATAGAGGGTCTATACAAGGGCGATGTACATGAGGACAATATTATGGAAATGGAAGAGGATGTAGATGAAGACGAAATGGGAGATACGATACTACGTGAAGAGTTTGACAGAGCACTGAAAGACCTGAGTCGAAACAAGGCCCCCGGAGTAGACAAAATTCCATTGGAACTATTGACGGCCTTGGGAGAGCCAGTCCTGACAAAACTCTACCATCTGGTGAGCAAGATGTATGAGACAGGCGAAATACCCTCAGACTTCAAGAAGAATATAATAATTCCAATCCCAAAGAAAGCAGGTGTTGACAGATGTGAAAATTACCGAACTATCAGTTTAATAAGTCACAGCTGCAAAATACTAACGCGAATTCTTTACAGACGAATGGAAAAACTAGTAGAAGCCGACCTCGGGGAAGATCAGTTTGGATTCCGTAGAAATGTTGGAACACGTGAGGCAATACTGACCCTACGACTTATCTTAGAAGCTAGATTAAGGAAAGGCAAACCTACGTTTCTAGCATTTGTAGACTTAGAGAAAGCTTTTGACAATGTTGGCTGGAATACTCTCTTTCAAATTCTGAAGGTGGCAGGGGTGAAATATAGGGAGCGACAGGGTATTTACAATTTGTACAGAAACCAGATGGCAGTTATAAGAGTCTAGGGACATGAAAGGGAAGCAGTGGTTGGCAAGGGAGTGAGACAGGGTTGTAGTCTCTCCCCGATGTTATTCAATCTGTATATTGAGCAAGCAGTAAAGGAAACAAAAGAAAAATTTGGAGTAGGTATTAAAATCCATGGAGAAGAAATAAAAACTTTGAGGTTCGCCGATGACATCGTAATTCTGTCAGAGACAGCAAAGGACTTGGAAGAGCAGTTGAACGGATTGGATAGTGTCTTGAAAGGAGGATATAGGATGAACATCAACAACAGCAAAACGAGGATAATGGAATGTAGTCGAATTAAGTCGGGTGATGCTGAGGGAATTAGATTAGGAAATGGGACACTTAAAGTAGTAAAGGAGTTTTGCTATTTGGGGAGCAAAATAACTGATGATGGTCAAAGTAGAGAGGATATAAAATGTAGACTGGCAATGGCAAGGAAAGCGTATCTGAAGAAGAGAAATTTGTTAACATCGAGTATAGATTTAAGTGTCAGGAAGTCATTTCTGAAAGTATTTGTATGGAGTGTAGCCATGTATGGAAGTGAAGCATGGACGATAAATAGTTTGGACAAGAAGAGAATAGAAGCTTTCGAAATGTGGTGCTACAGAAGAATGCTGAAGATTAGATAGGTAGATCACATAACTAATGAGGACATATTGAATAGGATTGGGGAGAAGAGAAGTTTGTGACACAACTTGACCAGAAGAAGGGATCGGTTGGTAGGACATGTTCTGAAGCATCAAGGGATCACCAATTTAGTAGTGGAGGGCAGCGTAGAGGGTAAAAATCGTAGAGGGAGACCAAGAGATGACTACACTAAGCAGATTCAGAAGGATGTGGGTTGCAGTGGGTTCTGGGAGATGAAGAAGCTTGCACAGGATAGAGTAGCGTGGAGAGATGCATCAAACCAGTCTCAGGACTGAAGACCACAACAACAACAACAACAACATTGGTGATTAGGCAGTTTGTAAATATCGGACAATGATTCGGTTTTCTACAAATGTATTACGGAATAACCAAGTGATCTGTATAAAAGCAACAGAGTTCAAGGCATCTCTCTCTCGTAAAGGAGAGAACACGTGTTGGTGAAGCAGATGACAGTAAGCATGCCGATCGCGCTGCATGTCCTTGGTCCTTGAGGTCCGAGTTCGTCAAAGAAAAATAGACAAATCATGAACGGTGTAGAAAAGACACTTCACACAGTGAATTGTTCATTATTCAAGGAAACTTCATGAACATTCTTTGGTGGTGACGATCCCAGAGTCCGACAATTCTGGGTGTTCATTGCCCCAGCGAGCGTAAAGTGTGCATCATCATTCCACAAAATGTTTCAGGGCGTCTTGTCATCAACTTCAACCCTTACGAGAAACATAAGAGCAGAGTCTACTCGAAAGCCACGTTGCAAATGGTGGTGAGTGCGGACACCTTTTCACAGTTGTTCGCAGCACTTTTCGAACGATGGACCATAGACGTTCAGCTGTGGTGACACGACTGGTTCACTGCTAGAAAATCGCAAACTGCGTCCAGCATTCTTAACACTAACTTCTTACAATTTTCCAATAAACCTTATTTTAAAAATTAATTTTTTTCGTTAAATTTTCTTTGCTTTGAAATACTGCATTATTTAAAAAATGGGAAAAGCGATCATTGGTATTTTAATAACAATGCCGACAGAAACGTGCAAAAAACATATGACATAATGTAGCTGTTACCATGTGGCGTTGCCTATTGGGTAGTACGCAAGGCTTTCCCCATTCTGGTCCCCATAGTTTCACGCTGTCGTAGTACAAAATGGCGACATCGCTAGTTTGCAAGGATTTTAAGAAGCGCGGTGGCAATGAAGTACAGTGCTCTATTCCCTTTAAAGTATTAAGAACGGGAGGAATCACAGCTAACTTGCGACATCATATTGCGAGGAATCTCATAACTTAACAATTCACTTATAGTTTACAATAAAAACTGGAAGTAGCCGATTTGTTCCCTGTGTCTGCGTAATAAGCCTTTTTTATGCTTATTGCCCTTGAAAACGGACAAATTAACATGAAAAATTGAGTTGTTGAACCTCAGTTTTCACCGTTTAGCTGTGACTATTAGTAATGCCTAAATAGTTGTATGAACCTCGATTACAACATGATTTTAGCACAATTTCAAAAAAAAATGAGAATCGACAGAAGAATACTGTTTACTTTCTGTAGAACTCAGCCATTTATCGCCTTGCGCAAAAAGCAGCCAACGGTGGTCGGAATAACTTTTCTTTTTATTTGCCGATTTAATTTAATATTTTGATTCTGAGCTTCTTGAAACTGAGCGAGTCAAAATTTTCAGTCTTTGTCCGATTTCTACATTTATTACTGGAACTAATTGGAATAAAAACCGAAAATCGGTTACTTCAGGAACCGGTTATTTTGAGCGCTTTTAACACTCAGGTTAAACTGTTGTTGTCGATAACCGCCATCCCTAATGTATTGTAGCTGTACGAAGTATGCCGGCCGGAGTGACCGAGCGGTTCTAGGCGCTACAGTCTGGTACCACGCGACCGCTACGGTCGCAGGTTCGAATCCTGCCTCGGGCATGGATGTGTGTGATGTCCTTAGTTTAGTTGGGTATAAGTAGATCTACGTTCTAGGTGACTGATGACCTCAGAAGTTAAGTCCCATAGTGTTCAGAGCCATCTGAACCATCTGTACGAAGTATGTGTGGAGGAGTAGATGTGGAGGAGAGGGGAAAATGAGACAGCAGAGGGCTCTTGCTCTCACGCAAGCGACGTGCGTAATTGTTTAAAACCGCCGCCCCCCGTCCCCTTCAGACCAGACGCGTGACTTGGCGGCTCGATCCTCCCGCAGTTGACACGTCCAGGTATCGCTGTCTGCGGAAAGGCCACGCACACGCGACGACACACTACTGAGGGCAGCGGGTCACGCGACACGCGAACGCAGCCCCAGGAGTGGCTGACGGCTGGTGGCTGCAGGGACGTTGCGTGCCGCGCGCCCGCTGGGGGCTTCCCCTGGCCACTCGGGGGACTCCCAGGGAAGCTGCCGCACGCCGCCCGAGACTCACAGATTTCTCCAGAACTACGATCGACATTTACCTCAGGATGTAGCTGTCTACCCACAACGCAGAGGGCGTCGTATAAAGGAGTCATCGTAGAAACAGTGCAAAATGTTTTCTGTAAAATGTAAACTTTCACTGCCGAAATTGTCACAATTAACAAAATACTACGGGCTGTTATGCCGTGGTCGAAGGGATTTCACTTTAGAACCCGACATTTAGTCCCCGTCTGTGAAGGACATTTTCAAGGGGGATCTTAGCTTAGTTGAACGTCCGATTCACACCCTGGCTACAGCAAAATTCGACTGCTGCGAGCTCCTGCGCAGTGGCTTGACGTCAGACGTTGCTCCCGTATTCATAACATGTGACGTCACGCCGCTGCACGGACGCTCGCGGAAGCGGAATTTTGCTGTATTCAGTAGCGAACCTGGGTGAAATCGGACGTTCAACTAAGCTATGATCACCCTTTAAAATATCCTCCGCAGATGGGGACGAAATGTCGGGTTCTAAAGTGAAATTCCTTCGACCACGGCATAATAGCTCAGAAAATTTTATTAAAAATGTTTTCGGTTAGACAGATGTTTGTATTTGGACTGATCATGAAGTTGTTTTTTTTTGTTGTTGTTGTCAACAGTCCGAAGACTGCGCTGATGCTCTTCTCCACGCTAGTGCCTCTTGTGGACGTCTTAGCATATCCGCATAACCCCTGCAATCTACAGCATTTTGGATTTGATTTGTATAATGAAAAAGTGCGCCGGCCGCTGTGGCCGAGCAGTTCCAGGCGCTTCAGTCCAGAACCGCGCTGCTGCTACGCTCGCAGGTTCGAATCCTGCCTCGGGCATGGATGTGTGTGATGTACTTACGTTAGTTAAGTTTAAGTAGTTCTAAATCTATGGGACTGATGATCTCGTATGTTAAGTCCTATAGTGCTTAGAGCCATTTGAACCATTTGGTACAATGGTCTAGGCGCTCCTCGTAAGCCACACACTTTTGTAGACTCTTGTGGCAATCCAATGGAAGGGTTTGGGTTTGGCGAATGCCTGAAGAACATTAGCTACTATCACGTGTAGTGTCAACAGTGAGGTATGAAGGAGGCCGGATACGGTATGGGACTGTTTTCCGTGATTACGGTGTAGTTCCCTTACTGCGCTTAAGAATGTGTTAAATACGAATGGATAGGAATACAGTTTACAGAACTGAACACAGCAGAGGAACAGTCAGCAGACGGTGATAGCATCAGCATGACAATGTACTCTGTCATTTAGCAGCATCTGCGAGACAATGGTTAGTGGACAATAATACCCCTGAATTGGACTGGTCTGTCTCAAGTCCCGACCCGAACTCAATGGAACCGCCGGCCGTGGTGGTCTCGCGGTTCTAGGCGCGCAGTCCGGAACCGTGCGACTGCTACGGTCGCAGGTTCGAATCCTGCCTCGGGCATGGATGTGTGTGATGTCCTTAGGTTAGTTAGGTTGAAGTAGTTCTAAGTTCTAGGGGACTAATGACCACAGCACTTGAGTCCCATAGTGCTCAGAGCCATTTGAATCATTTTGAACCCAATGGAACCCCTCTGGTATGAGTTACAACGCTGACATTGCTCTAGACCCCATAGTCCAACGTAACAGCCAGCTCTTGAGGAAAAATGGGTTCCATTCCTTCGCAGACGTGACACCTCACTGAAAGTGTGCTCAGCTGAATTCAACCCGTTCTGAAGGTGAAGGGTGACACATAACTGATTGGTGACCACCACTTGTTATCCGGAAACTTTTGATAACTTAGCTTATATTTCGAGCCACCTGCCGATCCTTGCACCAGGTGCTGATCATCCGCGATGCGTTGTAGGTTGCCTGTGCAGGATGAGAAGCGCTAACTAGGCTACGACCCGAGAGCTGTTCCTTCTGTTACCTCTGCAAGAGGCGCCCTGTTTCCGCCGCGCATGCGCTGTATACAGATCAGTCGACAGAGGCGAACTAGAACGGCAGGTGCGAGTGGCCTCCGGGCGTGCCTTGTTTACACTGCTGTCCCGGGCGGGGCACGCGCGCCCCGTGCTGTTGTGTCTGCGGACAGTCGGACGAAAAGCGAGCGAGGCTCTGTGTGCGGGGGCTGCGGCAGCGGCAGCGGCCGGGGACGCTGCGAGGGAGGCGACGACGCGCACCATTGTGCACGCGAAGCGGCCCGTATTTCTTGCACCTCCATTTCCAGCGCGCCCGGTCCGTAGAGGAGATACTACCAGTGCTACATCCATTCAGGCACTTCTCTAGCACGATACGTCGCCTCGCTTCTTTTTCCCTCACTTTCCCCCACCTTTTCCCCCCCCCCCCCTTCCTTTCCTTTCGCCTCTCCGGCGCCCTCTCCCGGTCTTCCGGCGAATCGGAGGCCACAGGTTCTGCAGCCGGGGCGGTCGACAGGGGCGTTAAGGGTCGAATGGTGGTTCCAGAGCGCACCCAAAAACTGGCGACCGTAGCTGGCCCTGCGACTCCGCGTAAGGTGTCTCAGCAACATTCCTTCATTGAGTTTTTAGAATTTCAACCCATTTTCTCCCCCAACATTTCATACGTTCTGCCTAAAAGTAAGCACCTACAAAAGAAATCTCAATTTCTCATCAATTAATCCTTTTCATTATTTTTTCCTTGTAGAAAAGCTTCTTCTAAATATTTGTTAGGGACTGTACTGTATTATTGTATTGCGCCGTACATTACTTGATAATTGGTTTCTAAAAAACGATGCCACATGATTTCTCTTACGTATCCATCGCCTTACATTACAATCAAGAAGATCCTGTCTACAGAAGACCGACCAATAATAAGTGTGTAATGTCCCCTTAGAAAAATTACAAATGACTGTGCTTAAACTGACACACAATATTTTTAGAACAACGCAATCTGACTTTCAAAAATCCCTACAAAAGAATGGCTCTGACTAAGAATAACCTATACCTTTCATGACTCACTTACCTCACAAAAATCATCGTTACTCAAACTACTGCAGTACAGAGTGCACCAATACTGCCAGCTGAATAAAAGTTTCTAACTACTGAAGGCACTAACTGCTGATAGGCATAGTTAGCAAATTAAAGATTTTGATAGAGAACAAACCATGTATTTACCTTAATAGTGTTCAAAAGTCATAATAGATGTATCAGTTCATGACATCCAGTCTTACAAATTTACTCTCTCTGATGGACACACGTCCAGATCATCCGCTCTCGAAACTCCGCTATCTCACTCCCCACATCCTTCACTGATAGCGGCTCACCTCCAACTGCGCAACGCTACGCGCTGTTAACAGCCAACTGCCCAACACTACAATAGCAAATTCTCACCATACAAACCAGCTACAGACTGCACACAGCACAGTCAGTGGATTGTCATATAGAGCGCTACATGGCATTACCAACATAAAAACCTAAGCAGCCTACTTAAAAGTGTTGCAGTTTTCAGATCCTACGTTTTCAGATAATAATGGCATTTACTAGTGACCTCGGCGTCTACAAAATCATTATCATCCTCATCGACCGCATTTTCCAACCCCTGGCTGCGTCCGTTTAGAACATAAGCCTCTCCCTCTTTTCCTGTCCTCCCTCCACGTTTATCTATCCGCTCAATCCCAGACTTCTCCACTCTCAATCACACGTACCTTCACTTTCGCTTCCACGACCTATTTTTCTCTTGGTCTTCGTCTAGTTTCTTGCCTTGCCGACGAAATGTTAAATCATAAACTTCTTTCTTTACTGACCCTCATGAGGTCAGTTTTCGAGATATTCTTGTGATGCTCGAGGTTTAGTATTGAAAAGTGCTGTCATAAAATGACTTGCCTCAGCTGCTACTTAATATTGCTACCAAGCTATCTACACTGCTGGAAAATAAAAATGCAACATTCTGAATGACAAGGTAATTTTATTGACAAGTGACGTGATCGGTAGTTCATCAGTGTAAGAGTACATTATAAGAATTTCGACCAAATGAATCACACACGTCACAGTAAAACAGTCGCATCAATATACACTGTACAGTGGCAACGTAGGCCTGTATCGTCGCACGCAAATGATCGCAAAGGTGCGGAATGGCAAGTTGCCATGGACTGCCCCAAGCATCTTGCACCGTAGATTGCAGTTCAAGAAAGGTTCTTGTAGTCTGTGGAGAACGAGTCAATTCCCGGTTCACTAGGTCCCATATATGTGCATTTGGCGAGAGATATCGTGATCTTGTTGGTAGGGCAGTTGTAGCCCACGAAGAGCAAGTGACGTCGCAGCAACTATATGTGAATGTGAACTGTCCTGCTGAAAAAGCGCATCACCTTGTTGCCAAAGAAAGTGTCTTAGCACGGGAATGGTTCAAATGCCTCTGAGCACTATGGGACTTAATATCTGAGGTCATCAGTCCCCTAGAACTTAGAACTACTTAAACCTAACTAACCTAAGGACATCACACACATCCATGCTCGAGGCAGGATTCGAACCTGCGACCGTAGCAGTCGCCCGGTTCCGGACTGAAGCACCTACAACGGCTCGGCCACCACAGCTGGCCAGCACGGGAATAACAACACATATAATGTATCGGTCACTGGCTACTTTATGATGCAGAAACACCAAATATGACCGCGAGTTGCCTTTATGCCGAGAGTATTGGAAAATTGGTACAACGCTACGATAAACTTCAATGTTTTGGACCTAGCTGCGCTTTAGCAACTGTGCAGGCAAGAACTTCACTGGATTACAAATAACAGCCAACCAGTTGTAAAATGCAGGTGTATTGAACCTTGAACACTCTTTCCACGATTTTAAAACCATCTTCTCCAGAAGATTTTGTACGTAGAATCACATTATTTATAGGCAATGTGAAAGTCGTTGACTCTGTCTAGTACATGTCATCCATTTAATCACCATTTACATTGCATTATGTAAAATTTGTAGCCGTTTGATGATATTTCGAGAAGCTGCAAGACAAAGCCCAATAGTGGATGGCTACTAGTTTTATATAATGTATTTTAAATGGTGATTAAGTGGATGACATGTGCCATACAGAGTAAACGAATCCCACATTAGCTATAGATAACGTGATTCTTCGTACTATATCTTCTGAAGAAGATAGTTTTAAAATCGTCGAAACTATGGTCAAGGTTTAATAAACCTCTGTTTTGCAAATGCTAGGCTGTTATTTCTAATTCATTGAAGCTACGACAGATCGAAGCGGTGGCTATACAGTGTGAGTCACCTAACATTACCGCTGGATATATTTCGTAAACCACATCAAGTAGTGACGAATCGTTTCCACAGACCGAAACGTGAGGAGAGGGGATAGTGTAATTGGTTAATACAAACAATAAAAAAAAATGCACGGAAGTATGTTTCTTTAACACAAACCTACGTTTTTTTAAAATGGAACCCCATTAGTTTTGTTAGCACATCTGAACATATAAACAAATATGTAATCAGTGCTCTTTGTTACATTGTAAAATGTTAATTGCATTACAGTGAAAAAGACCAATAAAAAGGTATTAGCATGTGGACGTAATGTGCTGTTCCAGTCTCTTCTGTACCTAAGGTCCATCATCGTTCCCTTTGGATCCCTACGTAATTCGGTTCTCTTCGATACACACGATCGAACAGCGGAAGAGTGGTACTCAAGCGTCAGCTTTAGGTTACAATATCTCCGGTTGTGATAAAAAACATACTTCCGTGCATTTTTGTATAGTTTGTATTAAACAATTACTCTAGCCCCTCTCGCCACGTTCTGTCTGTGGAATCGGTTCGTCAGTATTTGATGTGGTTTACGAAATATATCCAGCGGTAACGTTAGGCGACTCACCCTCTATAGAGAAGTAGCTAGAAGATTTAGCAAATTGTTGTAAATAAAACATTTTTGCTTTTAACTGTCGTTTCCATTTCGCGACCGATCGGACCTTACGTTCCGAATAACCCTCATAGATGCAGGGCGTCATGTAGTTCGCCTTTGCTCACTGCTGTGAGAATGAGCAGGGGGTAAGAGCCGCTGCCAGGTCAAACGACTGAAAATACTTCCTCACGACTGGGCCATCCAGCCGTCACTCAAATGCCAGTTGAGTTTATTAATTCAGATAACTTAGTACGTGCTCTCTGGTCTGCGAAGTGGACCGTGCCGTGTCCGAGCTCCTCGGACCTCTGCCCAACCTGGGCAGGAACCGGTGTCGGGCTGATAAGACAGCGAGACATGATACATGATGGGCAAAAACCAGAACCGTGGGGCCGATGTCGAAAGAAGGCAGATGCGGGGTTGTGGCGGCGGCGGGCCAATGCAGTTAATTAAGCGGCTCTTGGCGCAGTGAGTCACTGCCACGCAAATGAATTACCCGCGGTCCACGACAGGTATTAATGTGCGGGCCGGGATTAATGCTGGACAGATAGCGCAGAGCACGGCCCGCACCGCCCCGCCGCTTTGATATATTAACCACCAGCGCGCGCCGCCGCCCCCTGATATCATAACTCGATAGGCCCGGTCGCCCGCAGCTCCGTGTCTAGCCACCGGTCACCGCCCGTCGGGTCGCAGTAGGACCCACTTGCTGTGTCGTACGCATCTCCCCTATCTCCACTCCCTCACCCCCTTCTACACCCACATACACTGACAAGCCTAAACATTATGACCACTGCCCACCACGGCGCTGTATTGCCGCCTGGTGGTGTTGTGGGCTCGTGACGCGGTAACGAAGTACGTAAGCGGACCAGCTGAAGGGGGATCACGCTGGGGAAGATATGGGCTGCAGATGGGGGAATCCACGGAGATAAGCGACTTTGACAGATTACTATTACGCAGAGCCTGTGAACTAGTATCTCGAAAACGGCGAAGCTGGTCGAATGTGCACGTCCTACTGTCCTGAGCATCTACGAAAGGGGCAGAAGGATAGTGAAACCAACACTAGGCGCTAAATTATTGGACGTCCACGACTCTTCATGCGCTTCGGAGGCTTGTCTGCCCTGTAGAGTAGGGAAGATTGTGATCTGTGTCATCTCTGTCGAAAGAGCGCGATGTTGATGCACGGCAAGTGTTTCGGAGAGCACCGTTCATCGTACGTTGCTGAGCACAGAGATCCGCAGCGGACGGGAAGATGTGATTCATCGTAAGAGAGACAGCGTATAGGACGCTAGTGCGACCTATTCTTGAGTAGTGCTCCAGTGTTTGGGATCCCGACAATGTCAGATTAAAGGAAGATATTGAAGCAACTCCGAAGTTGGCTGCTAGATTTGTTACTGGTAGCTTCGATTAACACGCGAGTATTATGAAGATGTTATCTGGATTTAGATGAGTTCAAAAATGGTTCAAATGGCTCTGAGCACTATGGGACTTAAAATCTGAGGTCATCAGTTCCCCAGAACTTAGAACTATTTAAACCTAACTAACCTAAGGACATCACACACATCCATGCCCGAGGCAGGATTCGAACCTGCGACCGTAGCTGTCGCGTGGTTCCAGACTGAAGCGCCTAGAACCGCTCGGCCAATCCGGCCGGCATTTAGATGGGAATCCATGAACGGAATACGACCTTATTTCCACGAAGCTCTACTGAAAAAATATTGATAACCACCATTTGAATCTGACTGCTGGACGATTCTACTGCCGCTAACGTTTATGTCGCGTAACGACTATGAAGATAATATCCGAGAAGTGAGTGTTCGTACAGTGGCATATAGACAGCTGTTGTTCCCTCGCTCTATTTACGAGTGGAATAGAAAAGGAAATGACTAGCAATGGTACAAGGTACCCTCCGACATGCAACATATTGTGAATTGCTTATTATGTATGTAGATGCAACCTTACTTTTAAACTGAAGCTCATATTGGATATATAAGGGCAGTGTTATCATTTTATAGTATATCTCTAAAACAGCAATATATCTGTCCTCGTTACCCTGCATTTTCATGACTCTCTGATATTGGTTGTACCGGTCACAGACCTGTCAACATGTTGTGAATCCATTCACCGTCTTCCTGCTTATTAGAAACTCTAGCCTTCAAGGTACAGCCCTACGAGACCTTTGCAAGCGTTTTATTTACTGCATTAAGAAACTGCTTTAAGGGTTAGGTATCTCATTATGCATCTCAATCTCAGTTTTAATCTGGCAGGCAGTTTCATATCAGCGCACACTCCGCTGTAGAGTGAAAAATTCATTCTAGAAGCATCCCCCAGGCTGTGGCTAGGCCATGTCTGCGCAATATCCTTTCTTTCAGGAGTGCTAGTTCTGCAAGGTTCGCAGGAGAGCTTCTGTAAAGTTTGGAAAGTAGGAGACGAGGTACTGGCAGAAGTGAAGCTGTGAGGACGGGGCGTGAGTCGTGCTTTGGTAGCGCAGTTGGTAGAGCACTTGCCCGCGAAAGGCAAAGGTCCCGAATTCGAGTCTCGGTCCGGCACACAGTTTTAATCTGCCAGGAAGTTTCTTTATCTCAATCATATTTTCATATGGATTACTACGGAGCAACGTACACTCCTGGAAATTGAAATAAGAACACCGTGAGTTCATTGTCCCAGGAAGGGGAAACTTTATTGACACATTCCTGGGGTCAGATACATCACATGATCACACTGACAGAACCACAGGCACATAGACACATGCAACAGAGCATGCACAATGTCGGCACTAGTACAGTGTATATCCACCTTTCGCAGCAATGCAAGCTGCTATTCTCCCATGAAGACGACCGTAGAGATGCTGGATGTAGTCCTGTGGAACGGCTTGCCATGCCATTTCCACCTGGCGCCTCAGTTAGACCAGCCATGAGAACCGTGGACCGCGTGGCTACCCCTCGCTGCAATTAAATATACGTTTGTTTACAAATTGTTAGCACTAAGTGACGAATTTCCAACGTTTACTGGAGGTACTAAAAATGGCTCACTTGAATTTGTGGATTAAAATTACCAGGGTGATGACAAGGACAAACGTGTGAGAGTTGCTGCTATTTCCGTAAGCTTCTGTTGTAAAAGCGCCATTTCAGTGCCTAATAATATAGCAGCAACTGTAGTTAATATTCAGTGCATACTGTGGAGTCATCACGATCGATGAAAGGCCAGATAGAGAGAAACGAGCTGCAGGGACAAGCCAGGAGATTCGATGGACAAGGCCTAATCTCTCCAATACAAAAATCCCATAATCGCACCATTCAGCACCCAATTTACATCTGTAGCGTGGGTCCATCGGAAAGATGTGGTAGGTATTTAAAACGCAGGGCCGTAACAAGCCCACTGCGTCGCCATTTAACTGGGATTCACTACCGATAAGCGTTAACGGGGTTTTCATGGCGACGCGGTAGCCAGCTTGGCGTGATGCGATTTGGCTCTGATAACCACATTTGAGACAGCGTTCACAGCGATTCATTATTCAGAGAAAACACGATTAGCGGCTGTTCCGCTGCGTGCAACCAGTCCCAGCACCCACCAGGAGCGGCGTGCAGGCTCTCTGCCGTCGACCTCGTCTAAGCGAAATACCCTGTGATTTGTGGTAATAGCTACAAATTTCACCCAATCCTTCCTTATGTTGTTATTTCTCTATACATTTAACTGTCCAAGGAGAGGAGAAGAATATTCATAGTAAGGAATTGTCACTTAACGAAGAATTTGGGGGTAGAGAGGGGATTCAACGAAGTTCAGCACTGTTCTGTCGTTTTGCAGCATATACCTTTCAACATTCCATCGAGCATGTAAGTCATTTAAATCCTCACAGCGTCACATTTCTGTTCTTTGTGGCCTTATAAATCCACCGAAAATAACAGCCGTCGTGGTTCGCTTAATATGCGGTATCTATCAGATGAGGAATCCCAACGAGATGAAGATAATTTGTTGATGTTATTGGCCCTATCTTCTCGTGTAAGCTATCTTCTCGTGTAAGCTATCTTCTCGTGTAAGCTATCTTCTCGTGTAAGCTATCTTCTCGTGTAAGCTATCTTCTCGTGTAAGCTATCTTCTCGTGTAAGCTATCGTCTCGTGTAAGCTGTAATTGTATCTGTGTATTCGCCTATCTGTCGCCTAAACCTCTACTCAGTAGTTGGTGCTCTCGCTTTACCAGCTGCCTTACTAACTACTTTGAACTCAGCCCTGTTGAAGATAGTGATTCTGATTTCATTATCTTGACGTAGTGTCTTATGTTGGATCCAAAAGTGAGTGTCCTTGTAGAAGTTTTTGCCAAATGACAAGTCTGCAGCGGTTAGGGTTGGCCAAGCCAGGAGTGCGGGAGTGGTCGGATGTTGCACCCGGAGGCATCAGTAACACATCGATGTCTGGAATGATATTTTAATGTAGCTGCTTCGTAGTGTCGTGAGGTTAAGCGTGCGGGCCTCGGGAGTGCTAGTGAAAACTGCTGGCACGCATCTTCAGCGAGTTCTGACGCTGATGCAGCAAGTCAGTGATCGGCGGCTGACGCGATGGCGTGCGGGCTGCAGACGGGTACACGAGTAGGCGTTGTCCGACACTGGACGTTTTGCAGCACAGAAAATTTCTAAGACCCAGTGCTCTCGTGGACAGCCCCTCGTGCACTTCGGCGAGTGTAGCGGACTGCACGGTCCTGGATATTGGTTGTCGTCAACGGCAGACACTGCTCTCTAACTATGGGATGACCAACATCGCCACAGATGCTCAAGGAATGGCGAGGGGGCTCGCGGACACACCACGCCTGGATGGTGTGTGGATGACAGCTTTCACGAACGACGCTCAGTAGGTGGAGGGTTGGCTGGACACCAGTCTTCTCCTCATCCACGATAAACCAGAAACCCTCAACGGCAGACCACAGCTGTGGCTTTCATCGGTATGCTGCATCTCGATGTCGAACTCGGCACTCACGTAGCAGGCAGACCATCATCATTCAGTTTGTTGTGGTTTCACTCAAACTCAGTAGACCGCCTTTCTACCGCATTTTGGAGGCAGAGACACAATGGCGGCGTGACTGAATATGTCTGGGAGGTCCGAAGGCCATTTATTTAAGCAGCACAGATCGCTGCTATGGTGCGGTGGCTCTAAGTGGATGAGGGAATTTACAATTACTGGACTCGTCAGTGTTCCTGTTCGCTGTTCTTGATAGGCGAGGTGCGGTATTTCTGTAAAGTTTGACTGTTACTGTGATGGTCTGGTGCTTGGAACTACGAAGCGTCACTTCAGCTGTGCAGTTATGATGTAAAGCGTTGTTTGCTCTTTTGATTCCCTCGATCTCAGGTTGTGTTGTAACGATAGACTAGTTCTCTGCCTTCTACGATACTGATAGTACACCGTGTTGACGTACCGACTGAGACACCGGTTCCCATCTAGCCTGCTTGGCTCTGAACTCCCTGAGTAAGACCTTCAAAAAATTTTGATGCGCACAGTGAATTCATTCTGGGGTGCAACAGTAGTCTACCGGTCAAGTTTGAAACGCTACTATTGATTACTTCTTGTTGTAGCCAACTCTGCTGAGTCATTTCCTTTAACTTTTCAAGTTACGTAGGTCGTGCGAATATCATTTCTGTTTCGTTTATATCATAAAAATCGTAGATTTCTGACCAACCCTCAGTGTGGATGGAGTAAGGTTATTTCAGATAAAAAAAAGATTTTCAGAGTAGACACATAACACCTTAAGTTTGGTAGATGATTCAAGTAGAAAACGATCTTGTGGGCAATTGAAACGTTCCTTCCTGTTGCGTCTGTCCGTTGCGTCTGAGGAATCTCACTCGCGGCTACAAACCACGGACTCTTAACGCCATGAGGTGCACGACACATTGCTGCATAGGCTGCCTCCGGCGGATTATTTCCGTACAATGCCACACACGTACGCTCTCAGGCTAAAAGTAATTCTTCAGCCTCAGTCTGACCCATGCGACAGGGTTAAAATAATCACTTCGCTCGAACCACTAATCAGCAATCCAACAACTTTCAAAAGATTGTAAAACAATAAACTTGTAGGCAAGATCGCAGGAATTCTTTTTATTCCATGATTACCGGTTTCGGCGAAACGGCGAAACTAAAAATGGTTCAAATGGATCTGAGCACTATAGGACTCAACTTCTGAGGTCATAAGTCCCCTAGGACTTAGAACTACTTAAACCTAACTAACCTAAAGACATCACATACATCCATGCCCGAGGCAGGATTCGAACCTGAGACAGTAGCGGTAGAGCGGTTCCAGACTGTAGCGCCTAGAACCGCTCGGCCACTCCGGCCGGCTGGCGAAACTAAAGCCGCTATCATCGGATCTTAGGACACATACATGTTACAACATCAAGGCAAACAATGGTGGTATTAATAGTTGCCTATAACACGCAGGCCTTACAAAATTGTCGTAAGTAGCACATAGGGTCCAAGGGCGATGACATTATAAATGCTAAATGTCCCCATCACATATAAGCGCAAGCTGTTTCAAAAGATTCCCATACCCGACCACTGCATTAGAAAACGAGCACTGCCAGAATTCTCCAGGTGGTTTCCAGTATCTCCTCAATAAACAAAACGAGATAATCATCTCTGATTCAAAGAAAGGAGGACACACAAAAATATCACAAGTTCCCACTGGTGCAAATGGAATTTATTGTCTTCTTTAAAAGCTCGTCGAATCCGCCTGTTGTCATTAAACACAGCATCTGCCCACCTAACAAGTGCTCGCTCATTAGATGCACCTCCCCCCCCCCCCCATTTTTTCTCACAAAAACCGAAGAACAACTCTCTTGATCACTGAGCGCCACTCCGCAGTTCATACAGCCAAAACTCTTAAAACCTCGACTCCGCACTACAGAATCCACGACTGCAATTGCGCCCTCACGAGGACTGTCAGCCGGCGCGAATTCCAAACCGCTCCACGACATTATTTTAACATATAGATCTTGCAGCCAGTCGGAATCAGGAGCTCAATGTAGGTAGTCTCACTAGCCTTTTCCTGGTCTACGTCTACATCGATACTCTGCGAGTTACATTTAAGTGCCTGGCAGAGGTTTCATCGAACCACCATCATAATTCTCTGTTTTCCCAATCTCGTATAACGTGCGGAAAGAACGAACACCTATATCTTTCCGTACGAGCTCTGATTTCCCTTATTTTATAGTGGTGATCGTTCCTCCCTATGTAGGTCGGTGCCAACAAATTATTTTTTCCATTCGGAGTAGAAAGTTGGTGATTGGAATTTCGCGAGAAGAGTCGCTACGAAAAACCCTTTCTCTTAATGATGTCCAGCCAAAATCCTGTATCATTTCTGTGACACTCTCTCCCATATTTCGCGATAATACAAAACGTGCTGCCCTTCTTTGAACTTTTTCGATGTACTTCGTCAGTCCTATCTGGTAAGGATCCCATAACGCGCAGCAGTATTGTTCAGGACGGACAAGCGTAGCGTATTCAGTCTCCTTAATAGATCTGTTACATTTTCTAAGTGTCCTGCCAATAAAAGGCAGTCTTTGGTTAGCCTTTCCCACAGTATTCTCTATGTATTCCTTCCAATTTAAGTTGTTCGTAATTGTAATTCCTAGGTATTTAGTTAAATTTACGGCCTTTAGATTTGACTCATTTATCATGTAACCGAAGTTTAACTCCAAGCAAAACTTCTAGCCTAGGAGCCTGTGAGCTAACGAGCAGTCTATGCAGAAGACAATAACAGTAGTAATCGAAGTGTAGAAAAAGAAATCTACACTTACAGCTCCACCTGCGAAAGGAAACTGTTCTGGTGACTCTGTGGGGAAGTCACAACAGAAATTCATTAGTAAAACAGAGGAATAGTATAGCGAGTTGTGCGTGGAAGATAGAATGGAAGAAATGATCAGCAACATGAAACGCAAAATGTGGATTCATGCGGAGCGTGCAAGGACCGGGAGGGGGGGGGGGGGGGGGGCAAGGAAGGGAGTGACCAAAGTTATAATGCATTGCCTCCAAATAGTTATGTAAGAACTAAAATGATGAACTTTCCTTAAGCTTAGACTATAATGTATTCTTAAGCTCAGAGACACATTTTATGTGCATGATACAGTTTAAGCATCTGTTAGCATAAATCAAGACACTATGTTCCTAATTTTTACCACTTGCAGATGTTTAGAAAATATAGTGCAGTATGTTTATTTTTCTTAGAATTTCGAGTCTTTAAATCAGATAATAAGAACGACATACTGCAGCTGAACATGATGTCGTTTAAATAAATTTGTTACTTATTGTTTAGACTATAATAAGTGAAGTTTCACAAATGGTAGAATTTAGGCAACCCCGTACTTCAGATGAAATTTGAGTTCATTCAGTATTACCAGTCCATTCCAGCCTGTCTCTGATAATAGTGTAGTGCTGGTTTCCTTTTTAATGTATCGGTAAAGAGCAATGCAAAAGAACTGGCACAGCGTTATGAAGCAAAAATGATAAGAAACAAGTTTTGTGACTCCTACATCTCAAAGAAAACGGTTTAAAAGCTTTTGTCTCCTACGAGTGGACTTATCCTCCGCTCAGCTCCCATCACCCATCTACAACGAAAAGATGACCGCCTCGCCGCGAAATCGTGGCCTGAGCTTCCCGAGACCGGGCCAACTTAATCTGTTTTTAATGGATGACTACGCGTGTTTACGAGGGGCAGTCGACCAAATCATTGCGGGCAATGAGCATTTAAATCCGCCGACAGTCACGGCGAGCGTGGTTCACGGACTAGAAGGGACAGCACGTTGAAAGAAAAATCCCCGAAAGAGGGGCGAAAACAAATTAGAGCGCTAATCTTCAGTACCATCGTTCGGTGTGAGCTAGTCACTGCGAACAATGGCCGGTTGGGGCTGCAGTTTTATCTCTGCGCGCCGCGAATCGAACCTCTGAGCACGGTCACACGGTGGGAACGTCCGCACTCTGCTTTGCCCCCCCCCCTCTTCTATTTTTTTTCCGACCCAACAGGTGCGCTATGCACGCACTGTGCATAGTGTGCCTTTTCCACGGGGTCCGCGTTTCGTTCTCATCCAGAGCTGAAAGCAGACGCCGTCAAGTCGTGTAGGTTCTCGCGAGCCCGTGATTCATTTAAACGACCTTAATGCCGCCGCCGCCGGTGCATGAGAATTCGATAATGGAGAAGGCGAATTATGCGTTGCTACTGTAAATTAACTCCTCTAATTACAGTCGTTTTCCTGCAGGTTTATCGCCGTAACTGAGCCACGACGAATATTGCCGCTAATGGAACAGCGACCGGCATCGGGTGATTACGCTCCCACACAAATAGGCCGCTTCCCCCTCCCTTGCCACCCCGCGGCACACATATACACACACTCAGTGGCAAGTTCATATCAGGCAGCAGAGGATTTGGTATCCGGACAGCTTCTCTCTGTATGTCCTGAGAGAGCTTTGCTCGCTGTAGCAGCGCACTGGTGCGCAGATATTGCCCTACATTACGCGACGGCGTTTTCCCGATGTGACGTAAAATAAATATTGGCAGTATAGCTTAACCTCTAGTGGAACATCATTTGCCTGAAGCATCTAGTTTTTGAAGCGCTGTGTAGTGCATGCTTACATTAATTGTTCTTCGTATATCTGAAAGCACCGAAACATAAATGTGCAAATACGTGTGAAACTCACGAAGTAATGAGTGCTGGCCACAGGGGATCTCAAATTGATTCCGTATTCCTAAATTTTCAGCTGAATTATTGACACCATTCCTATCAAGCGAGTTCAAATCACTTGTGCGACTGGATTCGTGATTTCCTGTCAGAAAGGTCATAGTAGGTAGCAACTGACGGAAAATAATCGAGTGAAATACAAGTGATATTTGGCGTTCTTCAAGAACCAGACAATAAAAAGTGTGACGTTACACGAATCGGTACTAAAAGGAACCCGTTGCATTTCGGTTACACGATAAATCAAACAAATCTAAAGAATCATATAAATCATATAAATACCTTGTTTGTGTACGATTACGAACAACTTAAATTGGAACGACACACAGAGAATGTTTTACGGAAGGCAAACCAAAGACTAAGTTTTATTGGGAAAACACTTAGAAGATGCATCAAGTGTACCAAAAAATCTTCCTACACTACTCTTACCCGTCCACTACTAGAGTATTGTTACACGATATGGGATCCTTACTAGAAAGGATTGACGGAGGACATCGAAAACGTGGGAAGAAGGACAGTCCCCTGCAGAAGTACTGTGCCATGTTGCCTCTTCAGGCCTTCATAACTGAGAAACTGCTTCTGGAGCAGGATGATGTGGACGTGCAGACCTCTCGATTACGCGTCATAAATGTTCGATACCATTCATGTCGAGATCTGGGTGACCAAATCATTCGCTCGAACTGTCCAGAATGTACTTCAAACCAATCGTTAACAGTTACAGCACGGTGACATGGCGCATGATCATCCACAAAAATTCCATCGTTGTTTGAGAACAAGCAGCCTAACATAACCATTCCATAGGTTGAATTGGACCTGAGGTCCCAGTAAATCCCATGTAAATACAGCCCCCACTATAAAGGAATCACAACCAGCTTGCATAGTGCCTTGTTGGCAACTTCGTGTGGTATCCGCCACACTCAAACCCTACCACCAACTGTTACCTATTGAAATTAGGACAGATCTGACCAGCCCACGGTCTTCCAGCCGTCTAGGATCCAGCCTACGAAAGGCGTTGCTGGCGATGTCTTGCCGTTTTCAAAGGCAGCCCATTTACGCGACATATTTGTGTATGTATGTATTTGTGTATGAGGCAACGGCCTTGCCGCAGAGGATACACCGAAGTTAAGCGCTGTCGGTCATGGTCGTCACTTGAAAGGGTGACCGTCCAAGCCGTCATGCGCTGTTGCCATTTTTCGCGGTACACTCAGCCTCGTGATGCCAATTGAGGAGCTACTCGACCGAATAGTAGCGGCTTCGGTCAAGAATACCATCATGACGGCCGGGAGAGCGGTGTGCTGACCCCCCCCCCCCCCCCTCCTAAACACATGCTCCACTGAGGATAACACGGCGGTCGGATGGTGGGCCACTCGTGGCCTGAAAACAGAGTGCTTTTTTATGTATTTATGTGTACATATGTATATGCATATGGGTGTACATATGTTAACCGAGCGGCTCTAGGCGCTTTAGTCCGGAACCACGCGGCTGCTACGGTAGCAGGTTAGAATTCTGCCTCGGGCATGGATTTGTGTGTTGTGCTGAGGTTAGTTAGGTTTAAGTAGTTCAAGTCTACGAGACTGATGATCTCAGATATTAAGTCCCATAGTGCTTAGAGCCATATGAACTATTTGTACATATGTAAATGAATAAAATATTTTTGAAGTATTCTGTAAACTTATTTTAATATTTAATCTCAATTCATCTTCGCCAAAGACCACCTGATACCGACAATTGGCCATCCTAAGTCACGAGTAGCCTTATACCCATGTACGCCTAAGCAAGAGGAAAGGATCAGAAAACTAGGAAGCGATCGCAGCGCCATCGTTCTCAGACAAGTCATAGTCGTGGAACGATGGCGGGAAAGAATATAGCAGTTGTAGCGCTGTTGTAAAAGTGGTGCCCTGATTTCTAAAGTAAGCAAACTACAACATTAGACCAGTGCTGGCTCCGTTTCTGATCCCTAGTAGCTACCTAGCACAAATTGCAAACGCCAAAATCGCAGGCTGCCCTGCGGGGAACAATAAATCTGAAACGCCTGTCGCCGGCCGCGGCAGCGCATTCCATTTCGTAATCCCCGGCCGCCAGCTATCCGGAACCCCGATCTGGGCCCGTGGCTCGCGGCGCCTGGCTTTTGAATATTTAATAAATCTGGTGGATTTAAAACGAAACGAGGCGAGGCCGGGCCTTGGCGGCCGGAAGATTAAAAGCGCCGCCGCCATTAGTCGCACCCGCTTCTGGGGTGGAGGAGGAGGATGCGGACTAGTGGGCACCCTCCCCCCTGCGCCAAAATTCGCCGCCACCCCCACACGCACCCCCTCTAGCGGCCACGGAGCGCTCTGCAAGCGGCACACATTAGCGATTTTGCGCGTGTTCCCCTCGAGCGAATGAACCGGCGTGTGCCTTGACCAAGCTGGGCACAGCGCGCTACGCGCCAAAGCTGCTCGCTCTTTCTCCGATCGGAAAATCCGGTAATGGTCTCTGTAAGAACGTGAGCTGGGCAGCTCTGCTTTTTTTTTTTTGCGTCGGCCGCGTCGCGGGTTGCCGCACGCGCAAGTCGCAGGCGGAAGCTAGGAAGGATTCGACCGATGGTGCAGCTTCACCGTTTTCATAGCGAACCTCATTTCTTCGCGAGATGTCACTGGACGCTAAACTGAGTGACGAGAGGTCATGGGAAGTGCTGTCCCATTTGAAAATGTAGTCGTGTACTTGCGCAAATGGTGCGGGAAGAAGTGGTGTAGGTACCATATCGGAGCAGTCTGTTTTACACAATGCCAACTTTGAACTGGGATGACAACTGGCGGAAACGCATGACTCGTAGCATTTGTGTATTTTGCACATCACCCCTTCCCTAAAACTTCATACAAGTACGTCCGTAGAAATTTTGCTGTGGTTTCACCCGCTTTTAACAGAAAATAAACAGGTCACAGACGATCACGCCAACCTGTCAAACTACACACTTTTAAAATTAATAGAACACTTGCACCGCACGTCCAGAAAAATTGATTTCATTCGTGGCATAGAAGCGACGTCGGCATAGAAACTACCGTGGCACACTGATCTAACTACTGCGAACAAGAGATGGTCATTCGACAAGTCGATTGGCAGCAGGCAGTGTTACCTAATGGACGTGCGGCCGTAGTGCGTCAACTAGATTGTTGTCACAAGTCGTAATGGAGCAACAGCTCCAAATCAACTGTTCAACACATTTGCCACAATGTTCTGAAGAAGAGAAAGGCGTCTGCAAAATCTGATTCCCAAGCCTTGACTTCTGAACAGAAACAACAGCGCCTGGACACTTGTCGTGACTTGGTTGAAATGCAAAACGCAGTCAGTTCTTTTATTTTAAAAAAAAATCGTCAAGGGTGGTGAGACTTCGTGTAATCAATATAAACCTACGATAAAACGACAAAGTGCAGAAATTCACAAGGAGAAACAGTGCTGTGACGAAATAAATCGACACTCAAGCCATTGTAAAGCACGAGTTGAACAACTTCCCAAAGAAGGACATTTCCGTCAGTTTCACTGTATTTTATGAACGCTGTGTGTTTTATACTGAAGTACGGAAGGGGGGAGGGGGGAGACTGTTAAGAACATCTGAAGCATGAAAACCACCATCTTAACTATTGTCTGTTGTTTATTAATCCAGTTTCGAAACTTTCCGACTGATAAGATAGTATACGATTATATAAAGACATATGATCCCACTTGTCCCTATGTCACACCCCTGCCCCTCGCCTATAGAGTTCCAATAAATCACACTTTTCCTCGTAGTCGTTTCCGCTTGAAATGGAATTACGATTACTTTTGGTATGTCAGCGGTGTCACATTTCATGTGTGCGACCTGTAACCCTCTTGTGTCTGATTTAATTATATTTATCTGTTAAAATTACTTTCGATCGCCTTTTTTGATGCCTGCTGAGGTGGATCTTCTATTTAGTTCCACTGAAATGTGCTCCAGCAGTTTTCACAGGACTTGGTCTACTTGTGCGTGGATGGGTGCTCAAAGAGAGTGTTAATTGTCTTCCAAGCTGCTTGGATCATGTAAACAACTGAACTTTTAGTCTTCTGAATTCACATTTTGTCTTACAATAAAACCGTCTTTGATGACAAAGTCTCGTATACTAAGCCCGCTGACAGGTCGTCTTAAACGCACGCATCTTGTGCAAGATCAAGACAAGAAGTATATCTTAGCACTAGCCAATTCGACAGTCATTTTTGCCGGCCTCGGTTGCGGCATTGACCTTTTCTCTTCCTCTCCCTGTCATCTAATCATAGTGAAAGCCTGACGCCAAGGAACAAGCGGCCTCCACACACCAGCTGGCGACGCTCACTCGACTTCTCGCATTGTAGAAGTGATGGTTTCATGTCGTTCTCCCATTTGCACATACCGTAATAATATCTCTCACACTGGGACGTCCAGAAACTTACTTACTGCTAAACGTCACGAACATCTATCGTCGTCACGGAAGCTTGGAAGTGGAACATGCTATGCTAAAAGTCGCACTTCATCCTAAAATCACTGCGTCACTACCCCTCTTTGACGCTTTCTGCGTCTTGCGTCTCTTTCCGATATCGCCTCACTCCCCTATCCATCACCAATCACGTCTCTACGAAAGTCCTAACACATCATCACTAATGTACGCGCGTGCACACACACACACACACACACACACACACACACGAATACTGAAGTGTACTAACGGTAGGCATTTTGCACAATCCACACGAAAAATAAATGAACACACAAAAGCACAGTGGTGTCTGCAAAACTGGTGAATCCTCCTGCACAGTTGATATAAAGAGTACTCATATGACGTTTAACGGTAGTGGAATAGAAACAAGGTAAATGCATCAAAGGAAAAATCGAATTCTTAAAAGATGAATCGATTGCGAAAGTGCAGCTAAGTTCTTTTTCTGTTTAATTCAACCACTAATAACGGCTAAGGCAACAGAACATTTAAAAAATTGTATCAAACACTGTAAATAAATTCTACAGGAAGTTAACTTCGAAAATCTTCGTTTATTCAAAACAATGGCTCAAAAGGCTCGAAGCACAATGGGACTTCATTTGAGGTCATCAATCCCCTAGACTTAGAACTACTAAAACCTAACTAACCTAAGGACATCACAGACATCCATGCCCGAGGCAGGATTCGAACCTGCGACCATAGCAGCAGCGCGGTTCCGAACTGGGGCGCCTAGAACCGCTCGGCCACAGAGGCCGGCTTCGTTTGATCTATTAACAGAAAAATGTATAAAAGTGTTACGTGCTCTGCGCTGACGTAACAGAAGTCATGGAATAACGATATGCACATGTACACATGGCGGTAGTATCGCGTACACAAGACATAAACAGGCAATGCATTGGTGGAGTTGTCGTTTGTACTCAGGTTATTCATATGAAAAGGTTTCCAACGTGATCACAGCCTCAAAACGAATATTAACAGACTTTTTACGCGAAATGGTTGTTGGGACTAGATGCGTGGGACATTCCGTTCAGGAAATTCAGTATTCCGAGATCCTCAATATGGAAATTGTGCCAAGAATACCAAATTTTAGGCATTACCTCTCACCACGGACAATGTAGTGGCCGATGATCTTTACGTAACGGCCGAGAGCAGCAGCGTTTGCATAGAGTTGTCAGTGCTGAGAGACAAGAAACACTACGCAGAAATCCATGTGGGACGTACGACGAACGTAAGCGGTAGGGCAATGAGGCGAAATTTGACGTTAATAGGCTGTGGCAGCAGACTTGAGTGCATTTGATAATAGTACGGATTTACCTGCAGCGGCTCTCCTAGGCTCGTGACCGTATCGGGTAGACCCTAGACGACTGGAAAACGTCTGTCTGGTCAGATAAGTCCCGATTTCGGCTGATAAGCTGTCGTAAAGTTCGACCTTCGGGCAGACCCCACGAAGCCATGGACGCAAGCTAACAATGCACTGTGCAAACTGGAAGTGGCTCCATAATGGTGTGGGCTGTGTTTAAATGGAATGGACTGGGTCCTCTGCTCCAACTTAATCGAACATTGATTGAAAATGTTTGTATTTGGATACTTGGAGACCATTTGCAGGCATCTATGGACTGCTGGACTTCATTATCCCATGACAATGGGCCATGTCACCGGGCCACAGTTGTTCGCGACTGGTTTGAAGAACATTGTGGACAGTTAAAGCCAATGATTTGCCCATCCAGACCGCTCGACAAGAATCCCATCGAACATTTGTGGAACGTAATCGAGAGGTCAGTTCGTGCACAAAATCCTACACCAGCGACACTTTCGCAATTATAAACGGCTTCACTACGCTAGGACGAAGGTGGTCAGACACGATATTAGGAAGTATCCCATGACTTTTCGTACCTCGGTGTATGGTTACAGAAACAAAACTGATGATGCTTTGCAAACAAAAGCGACATTCGGATGGACGACTGTTTAAACCCACGTTCAGCCATTCAGATTTAGGTTTTCCGTGATATGCCTCAATGGATCCAGGGATGTTTCCTTTGAAAGGACACTGCCGATTTTCTTCTCATCACTGACACATTCCGAGCTTCTCTAATGGTCTGAATGTCGACGGTACCTCAAACCCAATCTTCCTTTAAATGAAAGCGAAACACTTGTGATGTGAAATTCCCTCAAATAGCACTGTGCCCGCTTAAGACGAAAAATAATTGATAAATAGTAGCTACTGTTATAAATATTTCAGCCTTCGACCCAGTTACACTACTGGCCATTAAAATTGCTACAGGAAGAAGATGCTGTGATATGCAAATGATTAGCTTTTCAGAGCATTCACACAAGGTTGGCGCCGGTGGCGACACCTACAACGTGTTGACATGAGGAAAGTTTCCAACCAATTTCTCATACACAAACAGCAGTTGATCGGCGTTGCCTGGTGAAACGTTGGTGTAATGCCTCGTGTAAGGAGGAGAACTGCGTACCATCACGTTTACGACTTTGATTAAGGTCGGATTGTAGACTATCGCGATTGCGGTTTCTTATATCGCAACATTGCTGCTCGCGTTGGTCGAGATCCAATGACTGTTAACAGAATATGGAATCGGTAGGTTCAGGAGGGTAATACGGAACGCCGTGCTAGATCCCAACGGCCTCGTATCGCTAGCAGTCGAGATGACAGGCATCTTATCCGCATGTCTGTAATGGATCGTGCAGCCACATCTCGATCCCTGAGTCAACAGATGGGGACGTTTGAAAAACAACAACCATCTGCACGAACAGTTCGACGACGTTTGCAGCAGCATGGACTATCAGCTCGGAGACCAGAGCTGCGGTTACCCTTGACGCTACATCACAGACAGTAGCGCCTGCGATGGTGTACTCAACAACGACTCTGGGTGCACGAATAGCAAAACGTCATTTTTTCGGATGAATCCAGGTTGTGCTAACATCATCACGATGGTCGCATCCGTGTTTGACGACATCGCGGTGAACACACATTGGAAACGTGTATTCGTCATCGCCATACTGGCGTCATCACCCGGCGTGATGGTATGGCGTGCCATTAGTTACACGTCTCGGTCACCTCTTGTTCGCATTGACGGCACTTTGAACAGTGGACGTTACATTTCAAATGTGTTATGAGACGTGGTTCTACCCTTCATTCGATCCCTGCAAAACCCTACATTTGAGCAGGATAATGCAGGGCCGCATGTTGCAGGTCCAGTACGGGCCTTTCTGGATACAGAAAATGTTCAACTGCTGCCCTGGCCACCACATTCTCCAGATCTCTCACCAGTTGAAAACGTCTAGTCAATGGTGGCTGAGCAACTGTCTCGTCACAATACGCCAGTCACTGCTCTTGATGAACTGTGGTATCATGTTGAAGCAGCATGGGCAGCTGTACCTGTACACCCCATCCAAGCTCTGTTTGACTCAATACCCAGGCGTATCAAGGCCGTTATTACGGCCAGAGGTGGTTGTTCTGTATCTATGCATCTAAATTGCTTGAAAATGTAATCACATGTCAGTTCTTTTTGTCCAACAAATATCCGTTTATCATCTGCATTTCTTGTTGGTGTAGCAGTTTTCATGGTCAATAGTGTATATTTGACACCGCTGTCAAACTACCTATTCTGTCGAATATAAAGTTGGTGTGTGACAGTGTGAATTGCAATAGGCTCATTGTTTTTGTAATGTACGATCCTGGACGTATAAAAAAAGTATTGTGGCGACAAATGTTTATGAACGTGAAAAAGTCGTGCACTGTCCGTGCTCCCACCGTACGTGGAGACAGCTGAGAGTCCTGCGTGGAAAATGAGGGCGGGGAAAGCCGCCCGTGCGGACAGCAGGAGGCGGAGGACAATGAGTGCTGCCGGCTAGCAGAGCGCGTAATTACGTGGCGTACAGCGCGCTGCTCCTCTCCTCGTCAGCTGCAGAAGGGCGCCGGACGCCGCCGGCCGGCCGCGGCGCAATTAGGGCAGCGGCGCCACCTGCGGCTAACACGTGGATGTGACGCTTCCCGGCCGCTCGCTGCACGTGCCGCGCACGTGCGTGTCACCAGCCTGCCTCTGCCCGCGCGCGCCAGCACGTTCCGGGCCGGGGAGGCTTGCTAGGCGGGCTCTGGGCAGCGTCCACAGGCATCACCTGTCACCCTTCCAGACCAGCGAAATCCCACGATCACAAACAGAAATCAGTAGATTACACGAATATAACTGAAAGAACAGTAGCCAGAACAAGAACAAAATTTCTATGCCTGGCAGCGCAAAAGGGTCTTTTTTGTTTACGTCAAAATACATTTTCTGGGTAATTCCCCTCATCCAACCCTGTTTTACGATTATAGAACTCTTCGAAATGCCCATCTAGGTAAAGCGAGTGTTCGTCGAAGACCAAGGTTGAGTTAGAAGTGCCCCAAGTAATTATGGTATGACCACTCACGTTCTCTGTCTACAGCCGTCCAGGATGGCCGAGCGGTTTTAGGCGCTACAGTCTGGAACCGCGCGACCGCTCCGGTCGCAGGTTCGAATCCTGCCTCGGGCATGGATGTGTGTGATGTCCTTAGGTTAGTTAGGTCTGATTAGTGCTAAGTTCTAGGGGACTGATGACCTTAGAAGTTAAGTCCCATAGTGCTCAGAGCCATGTGAACCATCTCTGTCTACATAAGCGATCTGACTGGTAGGGTGAAAAGACTGGAATTCTTATCACGAGCGACTCTCCTCCGGAGAGACATTTCAACGGAGCTTTGAGCTGCTGCCGTGATTAAGAGGGTTTTCGCTGATAGCATACAGGTTCACTAAGAACTTGTTGGCTGTCTAGCAATGCAGAAATTTTAGTCTAGAAAACGTGTTGCAAGGCGTTTGTTTCAGTACATGTTAGGATGAAAAAATTCTAAGTAGTAACATTTTAATAATAATTTATTTTTCCTTTACCAATTTTTAGCCTTGTTCCCTCGGCTTACTGCTGGGTATAGGTTAGCTTGAAATGCGGCAGTTTCATTGTGATATGGCGAAGCCAATGAATGTGAAACAGTAAACCTGAATGTGGTGACAGACCGATCTGCAGGTAACCCCGAAGCTTAGGTTGGACTGGAATGTGACTGTTCGCCCCTGAAGTGGTGAAGCCAATGAATGTGAAAGCAATAAACTACTTGAAGTGTCCTGCAATCCGCAAAATCTCAACACATTTTGTCTCCGCACAGCTGTCACGAACTATAGGGTGAGCAGCGATCTGCAACAGCTGCATACGGAACAGCGTCATCTTTGAGTCACTGCAAGAGGATACCTGGACAGAATTTAACCGTGCCAGATGGCGCGCTCGTTAGAACACTTGACTCGCTTTCGGGATGACGATGGTTCAAATCCGCGTCCGGCCATACTGATTTAGGTTTTCTGACATTTTCCGTAATGCCAGGATGGTCTCTTTCAAAGGGCACGGCGACTTCCTTCCCCATCCTTCCATAACGCGATGGGACCGATGACCTCGATGTGTGGTCCCCTCTCCCAAATCAATCAGCCAACCAACCAACCAACATAATTTCTGCCTGGTGTGATGAATTGTAGCTTGTTCCAAATGCGGAAAATATAAGCTAAAGCAGATGAGTAGGAAAAAACTATCCTGTAATATTCTAACACAATATCACAGTTGCAATGCTTGATACAGCCGTGTCGATAAATATCTAAGTGTGTGATTTGCAAAAATGGTTCAGATGGCTCTGAGCACTATGGGACGAAACTTTTGAGCTCATCAGTCACCTATAACTTAGAACTACTTAAACCTAACCGACCGAAGGACATCACACACATCCAGGCCCGAGGCAGGATTCGAACCTGCGACCGTAGCGGTCGGGTGTTTCCAGACTGTAGCGCCTAGAACCGCTCGGCCACTTCAGCCGGCTGTGAGATTGCAAAGCGACATGAAATGAACAGAGCATGTAAGATCGTTAGCAGGGAATGTGCATCTTCATGTTTTCGCAACGCAAAGACTGTTCCATAAAATTCCGGGTGTGCAGCCGCATAAATTCAGTTTCTTCTTCTAATATTTCGCTGAGTACCGTCCAGCCATCTTCAGAGACAGCCGAGGTGACTACCGCTCCAGCACTTGCTCCATCCTTTTAAACCCGAGGACCGAAGCACTGCGAATGCGGCCAAAGATACACAAGGCGACAGAGTCGTTCTACACGGTGATATAGATGTGTCACCGTCGCGACATCTTTGTGATTTAATTACAGAAACTGCCGGTTTCCATGATTTGTCCAAGCTGAAGCCGCTATCTCTACTAATTAAATTCGTCGCCAAGCGAATTTCAATTGCTTCTTTCACTATTGAGTCCCAGAATGAAGAAGTCGTGGTTGAAATTTCGACATTATCGTACACCATACAGTGCCCAGTGTTAATACAGTGCTCCGTCACCGCTGATTTATTAGGTTGTAAGAGCCGGGTGCACCTGCGGTGTTCTGTGCATCTCTCCTAGACTGTACGTGTCGTCTGTCCGATGTATGAGTGAACGCACTCATAGGGGATCTTATAAACACCAGGCTTCCGAAGCACCCAATCATTTTTAACGGAACTCAGGAGTACTACAGTCTTTGTTGGAGGGTGAAAAATCGGTTTCACATTGTATTTACTGAGGATCCGTCCTATTTTTTTACGAAAGGCTTCCCACATATGGCTGGACAGATATGGATTTAAAACTGTCCGTCTTTTCTTGTGTCCACTGTTGATTTCATTTGCAGTGCCTTACATATCTACTGTGGAGGGTACCCGTTCGCTTCAAAAACTCTTCTCAGGTGTATAAGCTCGTCCTCCAGACTGCTCTCGCCAGCAATGACGTGTGTTCTGTGCACTAGAGTTCTGAGTACAGAGGATGGTGGCTGTTATTTGCACGTAAATATAAATCCGTATGGGTCGGTTTTCAATACACTGCATGGCCGAAAATGCCATCATCTTTACACCGTACCAACGCATCAAAAAATGGAAGGCACTGAAAAAGATAGACGCTCATACAGAAACTACAGACAGTTTTCTTTTCCTCACTCTATTTGCAAGTGGAACAAGAAAAGGAATGGCTAGCAGTGATACTAAGTCCCCTCCACCTCGCACCATGTGGTGGGTTGCAGAGTATGCATGCAGATGCAGACAGAGTTATTATCACCACGAAAAAAAAGCTAGGTAACTGTTTTCTATTTTCTTAGGTACATGTCTGTAGTACAACAAATTGAATTAGATTCAGCAAGATCATAGTGCTGGAAGGTTTTGAAATGTTATCACTGAGAAGAAAATGACATCCAGATCGATAGTCTGAGTTTCCTGTAATCAGTGTTTCATCTCATCCAATATTAAAGTTGCAAAACAAAATTTTGCATAAATAATAATACAGCACTTGCTTACACAGTGAACTAGACTATTGAACATCTTAAAGCTGGTGTGTGTCATTTATTGTTAAACTGTTAGGAGAAAAACTGACTTCTAAAAATTATTTCTAAATACACAATACAATAAATTGTTAACTATTCCTGCTGTGTTTTTTTAACAAGTTAATGATTAAAAGAATAATTTTTGACTTTTATTTTGATTAGTGTAAAAAACAAATTATATAACAACTAGCAAAACTAGCAGTAATGCTTCACAATTGTCAAATATGTATGGGAGTTGTATACGCATCCTAAATTCCTCGCCTCCCTTCTCTTTGACCATCTTCTCTCTCTCTCTCTTTCTCTTTCTCTTTCTCTGTATATCTCTCCCCCCCCCCCCCCCCCCTGTCTCTGTACATTTCCTCCTCACCCCTTTCTATGCCCATTTCTATCTGAATGTTCAGTAGAGTAACATCGTGTAAAAATTTGAAGCAAATTGGCCATATCTTTTCGAGATTTGTAGTAACTATGCTTCCTCTTTATATATTACATATACATGAACGTACTGCATGTATCACAAAAAGATATAGCCTATCGCCATCTGAACGTTCAAGAGAGTGTCGTGTAAAAATTTGTAGTAAATCGGTCAAGAACTTTTTAGATGTTTTCGGTGACAACGTTTCCCATTTGTATATTACATATGTATTTGATATTTATAAAACAGTCAAAATTAATTTTTTGTTATAAAATATGACAACAGAACTGTCAAACTGAATTTAATTATTCTACTTTCTTCTTCAGACCAAAAACACCATTACCATCCACAATCACGAACGCAACAAAAAAATCAACCAATTGGTGATGATTCATACATGCAGCAATTGATTTTTATATATGAAGGTTCCGTATGTAAGACAAAAATCAATTTTCATTCCATTATGAATTTTTATCACATAGAGGTCATAACATATTAATTAAATGGTAAAAGTTTTCTTCAATATCTTATAAATTTTTGGCTGTTATATTTAAGAATACTAGCAAAAAATACAGACAGTGATGTGCAGATCCCGTTACCTCGTATGATGATCCTTCAAAGTTTTCAGCACCAAGCTTTTACCCCTGCACTAGGATCTGATTGGAGTTCCAGCAAACTAGGACGCCCCAGGGACCGCGGCTGCAGTGACGGGGGGACTCTGGCCTGACACGAGTGACGTCAGAGAGTGCCGGCCGCGACGTCGCAGTCGTTAGCGACCGGCGGCCGCACAAAGGGCGGTCATTAGCTGCCGCAGCCTCCGGCGCCTGCTCAAGTATTAATACGCCAGGTCAAGGGCTGCACCACGTGACGCCCGCCGGGCAGGCGCTCTACGGTCCAGTGGCCGGCGCGGCCGCTTCTCACACCCGCTGGCGCCAACTGAGCCACCCGCTCTGTCGCCGCCCTCCACATTCGTTCAACAGGTCCAAAGTGAGGCACCGTCTTTGATTGAAACAAATGGACTCACTCGGGAAACCACTGTGAATTGCTTTTCAGAGGGCTCCTTTATGATTTCCTCTATAAATTTGACATACTGTATCCGATCAATAGCACCCGAACAGTTATTAGTGGACATTAACGTGGGGTGTGTCCACCATTAACATTTATATCGGTTCCAAGTCCGCTGGAGACCTTTTAAGTGAGGTGTCTGAATGTCTGTGGAGGAACAGGAGACCATCCTTCCTGAAGAGCCGAAAACAGGGAACTTTGTTCAGGACCCTGGGCACATCAGTCCATTTCTGGAATGTTATTCTGCACAAGCTATCGTCTCATAGATACTGCTTTATGACAGGGTGCATGCCGATGCAATCATCATCTCCAAACTATTCTTCTATTGAAAGCAGCTCAAAATGCAGTAAAATGGGTTCACATCCTTCCGCAATTAGCATTTTCTGAGGCTCAATAAGGGGTCCATATCACCACACTGTAACACCATCATCTCAGTACTTCACTGTTGGCAATACATATGAAGGGGACATTTGCCCAACCAAAACCACTCCATTAGATTACAACATGTTACAGTGTGATTCATCACTTCAAATCACTTGTCTTCAGTCATCCACTGTCCTGTGGAGTCGCCCTTTACGCTACCTCAAGCGTTGAGTACAGAAGTGCTCGACCACTGTAGTCCATTCTTTTTAGCTCCTTACACATAGTCATTGTGTTAGCTCGACTGCTGGTTGCATTTTAATAGTTACGAGTGACTAATGCCTCAGATGTCGTACGACATTGTTCACAAGTACCCAGCGCAGTGTTCCACGGTTTTTGTCCATCAGTACAAGGGGGTTGCGTGTTATTGGTTTCGCTGTGGCTGTTGCTTCACTTTTCCACTTCACAACCACATCACCAACAGGCGACTTGCACAGCTGTAGAAGTATTGAAATGTCTCTGATGACTCTGTTATTCAGGTGACATCCATGACGTTTAAAGTCACTGAGCTTTCCTGACCGACCCATTCTGCAGCTACTGGTTGCTTACTGAAAACACAACACTCTCGTACTCCTTTTATAATGGCGGGTCCGCCTCACGTGACATCTAACGGTGAATTCTGCATTACATAGGGGTGTGCGGATACTTCTAATCATGTAGTGTACTGTCAGTGGAACGGGTGATTGTGTGTAACAGTGCTGGATAGAAAGTCATTCCGTTTGTATAGGGGGAAGGAATTGCCTCCACCTTCTGCTCCATCTGCGGTAAAATAAATTATGACTTCTGCTCTCAGTATCGACCGCATGAGCAATGTAACTCGTCCTTACTTGCAAGGGGATTGTAAACTGATTAATTAAGAAACTGAGTATATAGACAGGGATTGCAACACATAATAAAAAAGATTTTCATTAAATTGTTTATATATTAAACAAAGACCGAAATCGGCCTTCACAAAAGTAGGGTTCAAGCCAGGTATTCACCGCAGACAAAGCGAAACACCAACAACTAACGGGAAAGCATGTATATTGTCTGCATACGGCTCTGCAGCTCAGGTCAGGGCCCTCAAAAGGCGTGGTAACGTACGGTGATTCCTTTAGAGGAAGACATCCCTCACCGGTGGTGTCTGTCCTTGTTGGCGGAGGCGTACAGCCTCAGCAGGCCCACACAGTCTTACAAAAGTGTCCGTGTCGATATTTTATTAAGTAGCGCTGAAAAATGGCGGCTGCTCCACAGCTACAATGCTCCTAATTGAAACAGCTACTCGCGCCTCATTGAAACAGTGGTGTTTCATCGTAGGCGTCTCACCCGTCTCTGTCCTAGGTGATGAACAGCAAAGCCTGTAACAAAATGGTACGCAGCAAGTACCCAGAGTCGAATGCAGTATCTGCCGGTACCTTTCGGGCAGGCAACCGACGATGTCTGAACAAGCAGAATTAGGCTAGGGCCTTAGTTTTATGACCTCGGAGTGACTGGTTCCCAGCAATATTCCGACCTCAAAACACAGGCCTACCAACTGCTGAGAAAGGCAATATTTTACATGCTCACAAGATATAGAATGGAAATAATGCCTTTTTGCATCCGACGTTTTCCATACTGCCTTTGTGTCAACCAACGCAATGCAGAAATTTTTCTGTTTTAAGGAGCCTCTCTTCAGTACTCTGTAAGGAATCGCGCTATGGCTGTCTGTTTATTGTCAATTTTTTTTCTTTGGTGGAAGAAACTGCATCTAAAGTTTAACATGCATGAAAATAAAATAATTTTTTTAAATGAAATACATCAGAATGTTAACTGAAGGGTTTGACAAAAGGAAGTGCTAATCCACAAAAACGTATTTAGAGGTAATGCAAGTCAGAAGTTTACTTGAATTCGACGACGAGAACATAAACACAATAAAACAAAGCAATTTTTATAGTATATAGTGTTTTCTGGTGGTTCATAAGACTCTGTTTGTATCAGATTGTGGTACATCCGAAAACACAATACATTTTGTGCCAGTCTAGTCGTTACTAAACTCAGGGGTAGTAGTTTCTTCTGCTTACCCCTTCAATTGTAACGAGGAGAACAGTATTCCGGAGGAATGTAAATGTGAATTTGACTAACCTGGGCCTCTTTCCTTGTTGTTTCACCTCGCGTGAGCGTTCATGTATGCGTCTCGACACGTACTGAGGCTGACTTTTGTTGGTTGGTTGGAGGGAGAGGACCAAACAAAGAGATCGGCGGTCCCATGGGATTAGGGAAGGACGAGGAAGGAAGTAGGCCGTGCCCTTGGAAAGGAACCATGTCGGAATTTGTCTGAAGCGATTTCGTGAAGTCAACGAAAACCTAAGTCAGGATGGCCGGATGCGGATTTGAACCGCCGTCCTCGCGAATGCGAGTCCAATGTGCTAAGTAATGCACCACCTCGCTCTGTAGGCTAGAGTTGTTTTGTCACATACTGTTTATCATACTAGGTAATGAAAAGTCTCGAGTGGCAGTTGTTAGTTTTATTCACTAGTAACCGGGTTTGGTCATTGACCTTCTTCAGATAGTCAACTTGCAACCGAAATGGAGCTAAAGGTAAATTAGTATATAGGTAAGCACACGCCGCTTGCCAGGAAGTGACATACCGTTGGAGCTAAAAACATCCTAAAGCCAAGATCGCATAAATATTTCTTTATTTAGAACAACCGGTTTCTACAGACTTCGCTGTCATCTTCAGATCTTGAAAAACCTTTTTGTTATGAAACGTGTTCATTTTAAATCGGACCACATGGCAAGTTGTCATGAGGATAAAAAACAGCACATTATAAAATTTTTGTGTTATAGTTATGACAGATCTTTTATAATGTGCTATTTTTTTACACAAGTGACAACTTGGAGTGAGCCCAAATTAAAACGAACTCTTTTCATAACAAAAATAACTGAAGATGACAGCATAGTCTGTCAAAATCGATTGTTTTAAATAAATAAATATTTATGTGCTCTTAGCTTTAGAATGTTTTTAGCAAGTGAACTGATTGCTTCTTCTGTCTTCCCAGAACGAGAAAATCCAGTCTTACCCCTGGAGAATGAGAGTGTTCTTCAGTCGCTCATTGGGCAACAAGAGTTTTATGTTCAGAATTTCCGATACCCTACAAGAGAATTAGCTGCTCGTGAAAATGACTTGCCCGCTAGATGCTGTTGCGGACAGAGTGAGCGCTTGTAAGGCCCCAGTACAAGACCGCCTGATTCCAACATGGTGCCAATTAATGGCCATCTAAGGCGTACCGGAGCCGGCGACATAGTCCCCCCTCGCCAGTATTCCATTCGCCGCTCGTAGCACGCCTCCGCTCTCTTTCACTCTTCATTTGCAAGTGAAATTGCTTGGCCCTTTCTCCCACCTTTCTGTCCTTTTACCCGCTGTCGTTTTGTTGTCGCCCGCTTTAGCTTGGCTGGTTTCACAGGTTCGTTGCCGAGCAGCGCCCGTGAATTTAGTGCCTTGGCGAAGAGAGGCCAGAATGTGTACCGTAATGCGACGCGATTTCACCTTACCTGCAGAGGTGTTACCGATGTCTCAACCAACGATTGGACTCCGCCAACCTCTCCATATCTCTCTGCATGTTTCTTGTGTTTATTGGAGCTTTGCAGTGGATTAATAACTAAAGGCAGTTAAAAGTTCTAAAAATATTCTTTGTTTAGAATCTTCAAATAGGCTTACTTTTATTTAAGTAAGAATTGTGTCCTATGCATCGAGTTTACTTCAAAGAAGTATATCTTTAGATGGATTCAGGACACTTCCTGATCTAGAGCACTTTGGCTGGTAATCTCCGAAGCGAGACATATCTATCGAGTTAATTTTCTTTTTTTTAAATCCTTTTCCTTGTAACTTCTGCTCCTGTGAGAACTGCCATAAAGCACTGCTTGTCAATCTACTCTATTACTGTGACCTGCTACATGACTCTGTAAGTCGCAAAAAATGGAGCTTGCTAGTTTTGAATTCATTTGATAGCAACATTCTAGTGACACTGAAAAGTAGTTGCAAATGTATACCCTCTCTGTTGCTCGTATTTACGATCTGTGCGTAGTGATCATTTGTCTCTTGAATTGTACGAATACTGTCTTTGAGATAGCATCCATGGTAAACTGTAGCCTCTGGTTCTATTTCCCGTACGTGAGGCATTCCACTAACACAGAGATTTACCGATAGTTATTTTTCCCTCTCACCCTTCGCTATAGAACAGGGAAAGGGTTGCAAGGGGGAGAGGGGAAGGTAACGTTACTACCGTAAATACCCCTGCCAGACTCCTTAAAGTGACTTGCAGAGTATGGATGTAGATGAAGTTAAATTTTTATATGCTTCTCTCTCTCTCTCTCTCTCTCTCTCTCTCTCTCTCTCTCTCTCACACACACACACACACACACACACACACACACACACACACACACACACACACACCCTCTCCCTCTCCTTCTTAAACAAAACATTTTCTTCTCTACAGAATGAAACGACTATGCTAAGAACATTCATCGAAATGAATTGTAATCTGCAATGAAGTATAGAGAGTGACTTTGAACTCAGATTCTCGTGACCTTCCCTATAATGTAATTACTAAAACTTTTTTGTTTTACTTTATGGAAGGACTTTATCACAGTGAAGAAAATAGTGTTGTATGTTACAAATGTCATTAGAAATTCATCACTCGTTTATGATGAAGTCGAATTTCATATTAAAGACATTGTACTTTCTACATTTTTCCTACATTATAACACTAATCTAACGAGATAAGATACTTTGCTAAGCATTTTTGAATTTATTCTGGCCTAATGAACATTCTCTTAATGGTAACGACGATGCGACTGTAACTTATTGCTTCGAAAGTACGATTCTTTTACTACGCAATACACAGATTGTTACTTATACACGCGTGTTGGTGATATATTTCGTTATAAGCCATCTAATCTCTAGATTTCCTGAAGCTCTGATCAGTACTTCAACATGAAAAATAATGAACTGTTACAAGCTACACGCTCGTGAAGGAGCAGAGAATTAAATTACATGATTTCCATGCCACAAATCTCAATACTGTTCACATGTTCAGTATTGCAGTGTTGATGGTTGCTTGCCCACGATAGGCAGAAGATCTGGTTTGTAAATCCACTCCTGCACAGAGATTTAATCAGTTACATCACCTTAGGTCAACTCTTTCCAAGACAGCAAAGATTTGTCTACAAATCCAACGCTTAGTTTACCTAAAGAAAAAGAAATAAATGTGCTCCATAATCCACAACTATTACAGACTAAAGACTGGCTACATTCCTGTTATGCTTTAAGGTGATTTAGTGAGACCGCAGAGCCTGATATTTTTTGCCAGTTTGTCTTCCGAATGCGTCGTGTCAGAGGTAGGAACGAGATCCGCAGTAATCGTGACGGCAGTAAATATCGGCGCCAAAGTACCCCTCGGACCTGTGAGCTCCATATAACTCTGCTCCTGGCAGCAAATATCGCCTTTACCGACGCCCTTCCCGTGGCGACAGTAGAATCGCAGTCCATTAAATTTAGCCGAGAGCGGCGTGAGTAATCTGCCAGAGAGCAGTTTTACCCCGCATTGCATAAACTGCCGACGCAAATGGCTGTGAAAATCGCCCTCGAAATCGCGGTGTCGCTGGTTTAGGGTCGAGCCGGCGAGACGGAGATGGGAAACATGTATTACGAAGTGATGTTTGAGGCCGAAACGACAGGCACCTGATTTTAGTGCACCCGCATCTCTTTGCTCTCTTTGTTCCTCTGAAACGAGAGACGATTGGCCACCACAGGGCAAAAACTGCATTCTCATCTCTACATCGCTACGAGAAACATAGCTATGTGCCAGTATCCGCAGTGAGTAGCTGAATGGAAAAGAAACGAGAGCGTTGCTAGTTTCCGAAACATCACTTAAGTTGATGGATGTTTTCCTGTCCAACGAGTTGCTAGTGATTTTCTTATATCTAGTTTTCTAGCAGACATCCTTACGATTATTTTATGGGTAGAATACTTCAAAGTTTAGTCTAATGCTTGTGCTTACAGAACAAATAACTGGATATAGTAGTATTCAACTAACTAAAACCTTCAGGGCAAAGATGAAGATCCTTCAACATAACTGATGTAAACATATGTCAATTTACAAAAATAATGTCCACAATTTCGCAAGAAATATCGATTTACTGACAGGCACAGAGAATGTTAACGCATTGTAAAATACATCCATTACTGGTTAATCTAGAATTATCATGAAAGACACACATAAAAATTGTATTTCCGAGAATTAAGACAGATCCTACGAATAAAAGTGAAGCGTAAAAAAGAAACTAAAATTTATATGATGCTAGACTCACATAGCGTATGCATTAACCTCATGGAAATTACACTCCTGGAAATGGAAAAAAGAACACATTGACACAGGTGTGTCAGACCCACCATACTTGCTCCGGACACTGCGAGAGGGCTGTACGAGCAATGATCACACGCACGGCACAGTGGACACACCAGGAACCGCGGTGTTGGCCGTCGAATGGCGCTAGCTGCGCAGCATTTGTGCACCGCCGCCGTCAGTGTCAGACAGTTTGCCGTGGCATACGGAGCTCCATCGCAGTCTTTAACACTGGTAGCATGCCGCGACAGCGTGGACGTGAACCGTATGTGCAGTTGACGGACTTTGAGCAAGGGCGTATAGTGGGCATGCGGGAGGCCGGGTGGACGTACTGCCGAATTGCTCAACACGTGGGGCATGAGGTCTCCACAGTACATCGATGTTGTCGCCAGTGGTCGGCGGAAGGTGCACGTGCCCGTCGACTTCCCAGCAAATTAGGGACACTGTTGCTCCTGGGGTATCGGCGAGGACCATTCGCAACCGTCTCCATGAAGCTGGGCTACGGTCCCGCACACCGTTAGGCCGTCTTCCGCTCACGCCCCAACATCGTGCAGCCCGCCTCCAGTGGTGTCGCGACAGGCGTGAATGGAGGGATGAATGGAGACGTGTCGTCTTCAGCGATGAGAGTCGCTTCTGCCTTGGTGCCAATATTGGTGGTATGCGTGTTTGGTGCCGTGCAGGTGAGCGCCACAATCAGGACTGCATACGACCGAGGCACACAGGGCCAACACCCGGCATCATGGTGTGGGGAGCGATCTCCTACACTGGCCGTACACCTCTGGTGATCGTCGAGGGGACACTGAATAGTGCACGGTACATCCAAACCGTCATCGAACCCATCGTTCTAGCATTCCTAGACCGGCAAGGGAACTTGCTGTTCCAACAGGACAATGCACGTCCGCATGTATCCCGTGCCACCCAACGTGCTCTAGAAGGTGTAAGTCAACTACCCTGGCCAGCAAGATCTCCGGATCTGTCCCCCATTGAGCATGTTTGGGACTGGATAAAGCGTCGTCTCACGCGGTCTGCACGTCCAACACGAACGCTGGTCCAACTGAGGCGCCAGGTGGAAATGGCATGGCAAGCCGTTCCACAGGACTACATCCAGCATCTCTACGATCGTCTCCATGGGAGAATAGCAGCCTGCATTGCTGCGAAAGGTGGATATACACTGTACTAGTGCCGACATTGTGCATGCTCTGTTGCCTGTGTCTATGTGCCTGTGGTTCTGTCAGTGTGATCATGTGATTTATCTGACCCCAGGAATGTGTCAATAAAGTTTCCCCTCCCTGGGACAATGAATTCACGGTGATCTTATTTCAATTTCCAGGAGTGTAGAAACTTCTCAAAATGTGAAATGCTCAGAACAATGAGAAGCAGCTAATAAACGCCTGGTATAAGCAATGTCACTGAGCCTTTAACCAAAATACACCTGGACAGAAACGAATTCATACAGTATTACCGGAAAGAATCGTCCAAAAAGTATGGATAATCATTGTTGGAATTCGAAGCATAGACTTAAGACCACCAGTGGCATCCGCTACCGACAAAAGTAACACCGTCTTCGACCTTCCAGTTCAAGGTGTATGGAACTGTTTTGTTATTAAATCTTTCGATAGTTGTTCGCGAGTCTGAATTTGTAGCAAACGAACTTATAGTCACAAAATTACAGGCCAGTCTTTCCGAAGAATGAATGCGCCATTACGTTCGGCCGTCATTTGATTACCGATTCCCCATTTAATACGGAAAATCATACGCGGGGGAGTTTTATCCAGTTTGCCCTGCACATATTGCAGAATTTAATAATCCAAGGCTGGAATATGCAACTAAATGACACTTTAGGGACTAATTGGTTTTGATACAAATATGTGTTCTTTATGTTCGTATAATTTCGTCACACGGTATTCAGTATATGAAGCGTCGGTTGTTGATTGTGTCAGCGTATGTTTGTCATCGGATTTTAAATTCAAACACACACACACACACACACACACACACACACACACACAAACAGTGAGATAAATTCGGCATAGACGGCGAAATACTCCGGCGCCTGTACCGGTATGCCGTGTTGTGACTCGTAACTCTCTGGCTTCATAGAATAGCTTACTGACACGAGCGGCCATATTAACTGTAGATTCATCGTACTGCAGTACTCATCTAGAAGAATACAGTATCGTTTTCCGAAATGCGTCTTCTCTATTCTAGTAAGTAAACCGCATTTTCTTCTGACGCCTTATGTGCGACGCTGATTACACAGGACGTAGCTGTGATGATACACTCTTGCAAGACGAGACGTACGAAACTATGGACCGTGAACGGCTTAGTCGAAAATTCCAAATGCAAAAAAAAACCGTTGCTCTACTGACGATGATAAAAATTCAGGTAGACTGTAGATGGACCTGCTACCCATATTCTACGTGTTGTTAGTTTCACAACGTATGATACAGTGTCGTCCCCCGGTTTTTAATCAGAAATGGTATAGTCGCACAAAATACCCGTTTTGACTTATCTGGTGAGGTTGGAATAGTGCCATGTGCAGCGAGAATGTCTTGTACACAAGACCATCCACGTAAAATGCAGACTGCAAATCTGTGTTGAGCACTTTTCGTAACGACAGTGTGGGGCTATTCAACAACACATACATGACTATTGTGCTTATTGAGCATTCCATCTCTCGTGAAACAGGCTTCATCTCAGAAACATACGCAAGCAGGAAAGTGAACAGCGACTATACAGATATGCATCACTCAGTGGCTCAATATGACGCTACATCCGAATTAATGAAGCCTAGGAGTTTGTCCTTTCTATGAAAAACAGCATTAACGTAGCTGTTCCCGTACAACTTTCCACAGAGTACCCATTCCGAGGGCCACTGATCGAGTGTCGTTTGATGATTTCAACACAAACCAACACTGCAACTTCCAAGTCACAAGACCGTACTGTTGCTTATTCTCTTCCGTCTTTGTATTGTCACGACATTTACTCTGTTTCCATTAACCGTTGGAGCAGACTCGGAGACATGACAGGCGTCGGATGTCTCCTACGTGGGTCCATGGCCACAACTCGTCAACTTCCCCACTTGATTGTACATGAAAATCTACCTCTGTATCTACATGGATACTCTCCAAATCACACCTAAGTGCCTGGCAGAGGGTTCATCGAACCACCTTCACAATAACTCTCTATAATTCCAATCTCGAGCAGCCCGCGGAAAAAACGAATACCTATATCTTTCCTCGCGAGCTCTGATTATTTTATTATGATGATCGTTTCTCCCTATGCAGGTCAGCGTCAACAAAATAGTTTTGCATTCGGAAGAGAAAGTTGGTGATTGAAATTTCGTGAGAAGATTCCGCCGCAACGAAGAACGCCTTTGTTTCAATGATGTCCACCCCACACTCTGTAGCAAGTTAGTGACACTCTTTCCCTGTTTCGCGATAATACGAAACGTGCTGCTTTACTTTGATCTTCCTCGATGAACTGTGTAAATCCTATCTAGTAGGGATCGCCTGCATGTCGTGGTCGTGCGGTAGCGTTCTCGCTTCCCACGCCCGGGTTCCCGGATTCGATTCCCAGCGGGGTCAGAGATTTTCTCTGCCTCGTGATGGCTGGGTGTTGTGTGATGTCCTTAGGTTAGTTTGGTTTAAGTAGTTCTAAGTTCTAGGGGACTGATGACCATAGATGTTAAGTCCCATAGTGCTCAGAGCTATTAGTAGGGATCCCAGACCGCGCAGCAGAACTCCAAAAGAGGACAGAAAAACGTAGTGTAGTCAGTCTCTTTATTAAATCTGTTACATTTTCTAAGTGTTCTGCAAATAAAACGCAGTCGTTGTTATGTCTTCTCCATAAAATATCCTAGGTATTTAGTTGAATTTACGTCATTTGGATCTGACTGATTTAGCGTGTAAAAGAAGTTTAACGGATTCATTTTAGCAGTCATGTGGATGACCTCATACTTTTCACTATTTAGGGTTAGATATCAATTTTCGCTCCATGCAGATATCTCTTCTCGATGACTTTCCGTCAGTTATTATAAAATGTGACCTCTCTGACATGAAATCACGAATACAGTCACGAACTGAGATGGTATTCCATAAGCACGCAATTTTATTACAAGCCACTTGTGTGGTACAGTGTCAAAAGCCTTCTGGAAGTCTAGAAATACGGAATAGCGTAACAGAGTACACTTGAATTACACACAGACAATGAACTACACGTTTCAACTTGTTAACACGTATTACATTCCTACAGACTTTTACAGCTGTTCCTGTTATAGTCACGAATTCGTTCCCCTTCTTAAGCGGGTGCCTAGGTAATCAAACTGGGGCCATCTGCAACGGCCAATGGAGCTGTTTGGTAAATCCAGGATCCCGAGCGCCCTGCAGGCAACCGCGCTCGTGTTCTGTCAACCGGAAGTCATTGCAAATTGGCAGGAAACTCCGCCCGTTTCCGGTCAGCTGTTCTCTCACTGCTCGCTCAACCCACACAGGTTTCACGACAGCTGGAACAGGAATGTCTTTCCAAGATTGTTAGGCAGTAAGCAGCAGTTCTAGTAGAGCGTCGCTTACAGCTGAGCAATCAATCAAGACTTCTAACGAGAAGCCTTCTTTCCCCTGAAAACATTATATCTGCAAACAATCTGTAGGTAATACAAGGTGGCATTAGTTTATAGATTTTGAAATGTACACGTCCTACTGCCGAATATAGCGCTTAGAACTATGAAGTTCGAAGCCTCATACGGACATCACGGTGCAATAACCTTGTGTATCACAACAGCATCCGGTTAACCATCTTTTGCAACCATTTTCTTAGCCTGCGTATTGCGTGGCTTTTTCATTCACTAAGCGTCAACTAAAAATGACATCCCCGTCAAATATTATTTATTTCAGTGACATCGATTGTCAGTCTACTTGCTTTAAATGAATAGGGAAGGACTTATTTCTGTCTAGACTTGAACTGCTTACTACGTAACGTGATCCGTGGTAACACTTCAGTTATTAAATAGATTCCACATCGCAGTCGAATTATGCAGAACTCAAGTGTGGGGTGCCTAGACAGCTGAATCCTTCGACACTGTATAATTAACACTTATTCGAGAATTACTGGTTGTAAAAATGATAAAGTTTACATTTATGAATCTTAAAAAGGCAAATTTTTCGGCTCGTCTTTTCTAGGTGGGTCCGGTTTTTTTTACTACATTTGACTGCTGGATTGATGTTCCTGCACAGTGTTCACTTCAAAAAAAGCTAACCTCGTTACGTATTAACACGTTAGTGTTACCAAGAAGAAGGGTGGCAGCTCACCAATGGTTTCACTATTTTAGCACACAAACTAGGACTGTTAAGCATTTTCGAGTTTTTTTTTAACCTGTTATCTCAATTGTTACCGAAGAGTTTCGAGTATGTTATCAGGTTATCTGTCTCAACTTTGGTAACTCATTACCCAGCCAAATGACCTTTCATTGTGAATCTAGTCTTCATTCTGTATATGTATCACTATTTAAACTATATTTTTATTTAAATGATTTGACACCGCCTGCAGCTGTCACTTTCTTTCTTTATTCGTAGCACTATTGCAAATTTAGGCTTTAGACCATTTTCAAGCATGAAGATACGTGGAAGCAGTACATTAACAATCGGATACAAGTTAAACATAATAATAATAATAATAATAATAATAATAATAATCAGACCACAAAATATGCTACGATTAATAAACATTTACCGTAAAAAATTCAGCGATGACACATTATGCTCTGTACATGTTATATTTGAACTGTGATTGTGAGTGCTGGGATCGTAAAAGTCATAAAACCAGAGTCACTAGAACCATTAATATGCGTGCGCCTCACGGTGCTTGTAACACTGGTTTTATGACTTCTACGATCCCTGCATTCACAAGCTCAATGATAGTTGACGAGGTTTAAATATAACCTGTGCAGTGACTACTATAGCATAATATACCACCGCTGAATTTTTGTACAGTAAGTATTTATTAATCCTAGCACATTTTATCATCTAATTTTTTCCTCTGTTGAGCTTTTAACCGATTGTTTATGCACTCAACTCCTATTTCTTCCATTTATGAAGATACTTAAAAATGGTTTAAGACCAAAACTGCGCAATGATATAACGAAAAATAAAGAAAACAACTGAAAGCTGCAGGCAGTATCAAATGCTGTACACAATTTATGATTTTATTCATAGCTGTTATATTCTCAGCAACTGTGATCTGTAATTCCGGTATTGCGCATATGACGACTGAATTTTATCGTGGAAACTTCGAACTACTCATGGTAGCTGCAGAGCCATGTTCAAAGTAATGTATTTTTATATGGGTGTAATAAACTGTTGTAACTTCTCTGTATTTGCATGGTTGAATGTAAGTCTGCCACAGTATTTTGAAAACTTATATGATTTTTACCACTTTTGAGTCTTAGAGATAATTTAATCATGTTCGGCAGAGACTATTTTAGTATTGGCGCTAACAATCGCACTGTTGTTTATCCTCAAAACCCAAAAAACACGAGCATCCTGTGGCTACACTGTTGTAAATGGAGTTACAAAGAGCCTCGTTCCGATCTCTCTCATGTATCAAAACTCGATACATCCGTAAGACGATATTGTCATGTTCCTTGTGGAATGGGAGTGAAACAGTACCTGATACGAAGGTGCTCGTTAATACTGCCGTAAACAGAACTTCGCCGTTTCTTCACAAACAACGAACTATTTTCTATCTTTCTTTTACCTCCACCATTATGCTACAATGAGTTTAGCCTTTTAATACTTGGCAACTATGGTTAATTTCCGTCGCTGGAACAGCAAATGTTACAGGCTGTAGTACAGAAGGAATTAACAGCAGAAAACTACCAGATATCACAGCATGTGCTCTAATTTGTTGTTAAGGCCTCATCAGGTGCAGTCTAGAAATGTTACAGTGTCACACGAACTCGTGTTCAGTGACAAGGGAACAGAACCTACGCGGCGTCACCGATGTCTCCCAAATTAATGGTATATGCAGGGGTTGGCCAGAACTGAAAGTGACAAAAGTGACAGATCCAGATGGCAAAGCATTTGGGAAAAACAACACTTGTAGGGCCGGGTCAGATGAGTTTTGAGCTATTTGTATTAGCGTAGAGTCCACGCTTTTGGTTGGCATAATGGAAGGTGTACTGAACGGTAATCTAATTGTTGCGGGGACGATTCCGTATCCCGAAACTTCTTTAATTTTTTTTAATTTTCAAATAATATATTACTTGCGCTACAGATAAACCGAAATAATGCTCAACATATTGCATTTATTAATATTTTCATAAAATACATGTCAATGAAAGGCGACGAAAAATTTGAGTTTGCAAATAAATTTACAAAAAGGCATTGTAGTTCTTGCATACAGGACTTCGCATTCCACTAGTTTCATTTTCACCTTATAACAGCCTTCGGCAGCTGCACGCGAACAGGTTCCCGATACAAGTGAAATCGGCCCATAGGCCGTTGTGCACAACGCTACGTCTACGGAGCTTATTCGCATGCTACCTCTCAACTGGTTAACGTGAATTTTCCGGTAATAATGTGAGAAAACAGTGACAATATTGTTTTTGTACAGAAACTTCAGAACAACCATCTAAGTGCACAAATTAGGCGTTTATCAAGTGTGCAAGACGCCGAGAAAATGATTGCTTCCCTTGTGAGTACACGTAAGCTTCCTCGGCGTAATAACTGATAACATTTTATCGCGTCTGCAGCTGGACAATGAAGTCATCTTGACACAACATATCCGCTGTCCACCCTGTTGCACGTCCTCGGCGAACATCTCTCAAATACGTATAAATCATCAACTGTAAAGTAACAAAAGTATCTAATTTTATACATAAAGTTCTCATGTTTGCGTTGCAATCACTTCCTGGAAATTTATTTGCGCATCAAACTTTTTTCTCTTCCATTTTCATGCTTTATGTGAAAATATTAGTAAATACAATATATTCAAAATTATTTCGGTTTGTTTGTAGTGTAAGTAGCGCAAAAATTTAAAATAATAGTAGTGATGATGATGATTACGCATAGCGACTCGACCCCACGACCCTCGGATTATCGTTCTGTACTCCTTCCGTTACGCCCAATGCTGCGTGGAGTCAACGCTAGGCTCATACTTCAAACGTTCCGCGCCATAAATGCTGTTTTTTTTTTCTGAACGCTTGGCGATCTGGAGCTCCCGCTTCCCTCACTTTCGTTAATGGCCATAAAATTGGACGCAACCAGTGATGAACAGCAGGCGCTCTCCCCTTATGAGTCAGCATCCCGCATCGCTGTCAGAAGGCGCTGTGGCTTGGGTACACGGCGTGAACGATCGTCGGCTTGCCGCAGGTGCTGTTCCCCTCGTCGGTGGCAGAGGTGTTCCGTGTTAATCGCTGCGGCGAGACAACGAGCGAAGCCGGGCGTAAGATAGCGTGGGGTGGGGAACTGGAATACGGGAGTGAGAGCTGTGGAAGGCCAGGACGAGGACTAGCCGCTTGCCTGCCAGGATCCGATGTGGCCTGCGCAGGTAGGAATGCCTCGAGGGAGGCGGCAACATAACTAGGATGTAGGACGGACATGCTCCAGAGGCTCATTAATTCCGATACCTGAGCCCCGGTCCCACAATGGGTTAGCAATTCTTCTGAGAGTTTCAGTCAAAGCTGACGGTGCGGTGACATACAGATGCGTCAGTGTCGTCATTAACGATCGTTTGCATAAGAGTGATTTCGTTCCAGTGGTTTATTCAGGCTGTAAAACTACCTGTCATTCTAATCTTCCTGTCCGTAAATACTAGTCACTTCCGTCTTCTTCCCTTCTTCATCAGTCAACAGTTTTAACGTTCCTCCTCCCCCTCTCTCCCCGCGCCTTCCTGTTCCGTACTTGTCTGCCATCTATTTGCCTTTATCTATTCACTAGCGATCCACCCCGGAGTCGCACAGCTAGCACCAACGAGAAGACCAACCAGTAGCCGCATTTTTTAAATGTTGTATATTTATGATGCGTCAAGTTCAGAACTCAAAATATCACTGTCCCAAAGCAATTCAATGTAACGCTCATAAATTATCGATAAAATCCACTAAAATTCAGACGATTTCCACGAAGGGATTTGTTGCTGATTCGGTAGTGTTGGAGGATGGGTGTCGAAAATCAATCGATCGCTGGTTCCAATCCCGCTAAGGTCATTTTTTTATTTTACTCCTTTCCTTAAATTTGAATACCTACATTACCCAAATGTAAACCTCGTCAAATATATGATAATTGACACACATCTAATCATCATTTTTTTATGAAAAATGCACGTCTTCTTGTCTGTAATTACATACGCCACACAAACATAAATTCTTAGTTGTTGGTACTTCATAGAAGTCTGGTACTTTATAGAAGATTGTTTATAAATTTGTAATGTTAATTTTAATTTAAACAATTGTTATTAACAATGCTTTAGAAATATTGATGACAAAGAATTTACGTTTGCAATGCGTACAATATGTAATTAGGGCTCAACTCTATATAATTTTACTTTCGTGGTCTTTCCGCGAGATACGTATAGGAGTTAAGACATATTGCTTGACTCTTGTTGCAACGTATACTCTTGGAATTTTAACAGTACACGTAACCGTACTGCGAAACGTCTCTCTTGCAGCATCTACCACTAGAGTTAGCTGAGCATCTCTGTGGCATTTTCTTGGTTACTAAATGAACCTGTAACGAAACGCATTGCTCTTCTTTCGATTTTCTGTTTCTTCTCTCAATCATAGTTTGTACTGACGAACGATATTCAGAGATTTGTCGAACAAGTTTTTTTTGTAAGGTATCATCTTTGTGGGTGGGCTACATTGTCTGAGGTTCCTTCGAGTGAGCCTCACTCTGGCCTCTGCCTTACCTGTGTTTAGTGATCATTCCAATTTAAATCACCCCTCTTCGACATTAATTCCGAACTAAACTATAGAATGAAAAATAATTTTATTTAAACAGTTTTATTCTTAAAATGACGAAAATTAAACGATATTTTGGTTTTGTAGGTGTTTTACACAAACATGAATTAATGTCTAACTCAGAAAATTGGTACTGCTTATTTCTGACAACCTTTTCTTAACATAATTATGGAGCAATTCGCAGTGCATTGTGAGTGCTACCTACACCTCATCCTCAGAAAAGAAAACTAAATGTCGTAGATACTTGTTACTAAACATTTTCCTATGCACCACTCCTCTGATTAGCGATACTTGTTTCAACCATACCCTGAAACTGCTTTGGCAGTCAACCAAGTTAAAATGTATACACTGTAATGAGTGCTTGCAAACCATTATTTGGTGGACTCCTTACTTCTTAACTGACAGAAACAGGAAGACTTCAGATTACTGCTGTTTGTATCTGGCCATTGCCACTAACAATGAAAATAGCGCTGTTTAAGCTCTACAGCAGTGTAGTAGCAATTACAATGTTACTGTAGTGTTACGCTATCAATTAATTCGTTTACCTCTCGCGAAGTGATTGACGAACTACTTACAAGTCGCAGCATACGTGATATTTGTCTCTGTTTCATTCACAGATACGTTGTACAAAGTATGCGCGTAATGGGTGCATTACGTGTGGAAGATGACGTTCATAATTCGTTTCACAAGATAAAACCTCGACCACATTGTGCTGAGGGAGTGTAGTAGGATGCAAGATGACTTAGACAAAATTTCCAGTTGGTGCTATGAATGGCAGCTATCTCTCAATACAGAAATTGCAAGCTATCGCGGATGAGTAGTAAAATACAAACCCGTAATGTTCGGATACAGTACAACTAATATCCACCTGGACACTGTTTTAACATCTGGGCGTAACGTCGTAAAGCGATATGATATGGAACGAGCATGTGAGGATTGTGGTAGGGAAGGCGAATGGTCGACTTTTGTTTATTGGGAGAATTTTGGGGAAGTGTGGTTAATCTGTAAAGGAGACGGCATGCAGGACCTAGTGCGACCTATTCTTAAGCACTGATCGAGTGTCTGGGATCCGCACAATATAGGATTCAAGGAAGAAATCGAATCAGTTCAGAGAGGGACTGTTACATTTGTTACCAGTAGGTTCGAATAACACACAAGTGTTACGCAGATGCTTCGGAAAGTCAAATGAGAGTTCTTGAAGGAAAGACTGTTGAGAAAATTTAGAGAATCTACATTTGAAGCTGACTGCAGAACGATTCTACTGCCACGAATATACATTTCGCCTAAGGACTATAAGAGATAAGATACGTGAAATGAAGGCTTGTCCAGACGCACATAGTCGTGTCTCCCTCGTTCTATTTGCGAGTGGAATACGAAAGGAAATGGCTAGTAGCAGTAGCAGTAGCAGTAGAATTGTAGTACAGGGTACACTACGCCACGCACCGTACGCTGACTTGCGGAGTATGTATGTCGATATAGATGTAGAATCGTCACGCGTTAATGCGAGTATTTGAAGAATGTAATTATTGGTAGCTTACATAATGAGTCTTGTGAAAATAGTGAAAACAGTAATGCTTTTGTTTTTACCTCTCAGAAAATTTCATATTTTCCCTCTCAATTGACATGTACAGTGTATGTGCCGCTGAAACTCAGAAGCGAGTCCCGGTAAGATAAAGAGAGTTATATGGTGTGGTAGTTCTCTATCCTCATCCACGAAGAAGGTTCCCGTTTTTACCTGAAGGACGTGGTTGTGCAGATATAAGGGCTGGAAAGTTTCGCCCGTTAGAAATTTCTAGAACATTCCAGAACGTTAGAGAGTACTTGAGAGCATTCCACAACATTCCACAATGTTTCGAATGTTCCACAGTGATCCAGGATGTTCCGTAATGTTCGGGAATAGTCTGGAACATTCGAGAAGTTTACAGAACACGCTCGAATGTTGTGGAATGTTCTGGAACATTGTTGACAATTCGAAGTCTTTTTGGTATTTCCTGTAATTCGCCACTAGTGGGGCTCCCCTTTGGTAGGTAGGTGTATGTAAGCAAGACCTGTCATGAGTTCGAACGTCAGTTTCTTATCAGTGACGAAGGGAGGGACCGATAAAGTAGCGCAGTGAGTGAATAAAGACAAACAGTGAAGTGTGAGTAGTCGAAGTGACACAGTGGCAGAGTATACGTCGAAAATAAAGTGTGTAAAGTGTACTTCGTGCAGTTGTTAATAAAAAGTAGATTTTATTTATATTTTAGACAATGACCAAGCGCAAAAGAGGATGAGGTCTTACCATTTGTGAAGCAAAATGGAGAAAACAAAAAGACCAGCGAAAATACGAAACAGACGAAGAACGCGAAGCAAGTTTAAGTTCCCAACGAACGACAATCAAACAATTTCATATCAACTCCCTGAGTGAAGCCGGGTACTCCATCTAGTTATAGAATAACCGGTCTTTCTTTCTATTTAGACTCAATACGCTACATTTGTTAATGTTGAGGGTCACCTGCCAATCCCTGACCGAAACATCGATCTTCCCTCAGTAGCGTCCTCGCCGCCGTGCGAAATCGGCCAAACCGGACTCAGAAGCGCGGTGTGCTGCAGTGAAGCGTCAGAACGTGCCGACGGGTGGGGAAGGACCGCCGTGCTCAGCATGAGGAAGGCGCGATATGAGCCGCATCTCGGGAAGCAGCCGGTGGCCCACGCCCATTCGCCCCGCCACCAGCCAAACGCCCATCGCCCTTCCCATTAGGCCGGGATAAGGGCCGCCAGCCGGATAGCAGGTGATTGGGAGCAGGGCTTCCGGCACAACCCCGGCGCCGACGCTCCTCCACAAATAAACAGCTCACGTCTTCCCCAGATGAGCTTCGCCCCCGAGTTGTACCTTTCATTTATACATTTATTGCACTCGCCTGATCTCTCTTTGTATCTCAAGGGATGGCTATGTCGTTCCGTAAAAATACAGAGACTGGCCAAAGCAACAAGAGTTTTATATATGTATACTGATGTGACAAAACTCATGAGACAGCGATGTGCACATACTCAGATGGTTGTAGTATCGCGTACACAAGGTGTAACAATGCCTTGGCGAGGCTGTCATTTATACTCAGGTAAGTTTTCCGACAATTATGGCCGCACGGCGGCAAGTAACAGGCCTTGAATGCAGGATGGTAGTTGGAGCTAGACGCATGGGATATCCCATGGAAAACGGTAGGGAATTCAATATTCCACAGTATCAAGAGTGTGCCGAGAATACCAAATTTCAAACACTATCTCTCACCACGCGCAACGAATTGGCCGACGGCCTTCACGTAACGACCGAGGGCAGTGGCGTTGGCGTAGAGTTGTCAGTGCTAGCAGACAAGCAACACTGCGTGGAATAACCGCCGAAATCAATGTGGTATGCACGAAGAACGTATCCGTTAGGATAGCGCGGTGAAATGTGGCGTTAATGGGCTGTGGCAGCAGACGACCGAGTCGAGTGCCTTCGCTAATAGCATGACCTCGCCTGCAGCGCCTGTCCTGGGCTCGTAAACCTATCGGTTGTACCCTAGACGACTGGAAAACCGTGACCTGGTCAGATGAATCCCGATTTCTGATGGTAACCGCTGATGGTAGGATTGGAGTGTGGCGCGGATCTCACGAAGCCATGCGCCCAAGTTGTCAACAAGGCACTGTACGAGCTGGTGGTGGCATCTCAGTAGTGTGGGCTGTGTTTACATAGAAGGGAGTGGGTCTTCTGGTTCAAGTGACTAGAAATAGATATGTTCGGCTATTGGATACCATTTTGAGCCATTCATAGATGGAATTTTTATGGACGACAATGCGCCATGTCAGCGGACCACAGTTGTTCGCGACTGGACATTCTGGGCAGTTGGAGCGAATGAATTGGCCACTCATATCAACCGACTTTAATTCCATCGAATATTTATGGCACATAATCGCCAGGTCAGTTCGTGCAGAAAATCCTGCATCGGCAACACTTTCCTAATCATGTACGCTTACAGAGGCAGCAGGTGCATCCAACAACTTGTTGAGTCCATGCCACGTTGAGTTTCTGCACAACGCCAGGCAAACGGAGGTTCGACACAGTATTAGGAGGCATCCAATGTTTTTTGTGACCTTAGTGTACAGTTCCTAAGAAACCTGTAGTGGATGCGATAGAAGGCAAAATAAATGAGACTGATGAAGCAAATTTTGTGTTCTTAACATCCTACATATACATATAGATCTAAATTACTAATCTGCTGTTCATTCTTGTGTGCTTGGTCCACGGTTCATTGAATAGCTTTCAGGCTATTTCTCGACAGTCCCATCCTCGGACAGCACGAGGGAAAAATGTACACCCAAGCTTTAAATTCTCTTAATTTATTACGATGGTCATTCCCCCCTCCTCTAAGCGGAAATCAATAAACGTCCTCCCAAATTTGGTCACTTAAATTTTGCTGAAAGATCTCGTAGTAATGACAACAGCCTTCCTTTCATAAGGATTGCCAACCCAACTACCCTACCCGCGACACACTCTCAGCTATTTCGCGTAATAGAAAACGTGTTTTGAACTTTTCAGACGTGCTCCATTCTATCTCGGAACAATCCGACACAGCCCAGCGGTACTCCACAAAAGGACGGACGAGCCTACCATAGGCAACCTGTTTCCTAAGTTTCCAACTCCTCCTAAGTGTTCTGCGAATAAAACGCAGACTTTGGTTTAACCTTCCCCAAAACACTTTCTTTCTGATGGTTCCAATTTAAGTTTGCTAATATCTCTTATCCCACTTACTAGACTTCTTTACTAAAACCTTGAAATTTGTGTGATATATCCTGTAACTTAAGGCGCTCAGTCCGGAACCGCGCGACTGCTACGGTCGCAGGTTCGAATCCTGCCTCGGGCATGGATGTATGTGATGTCCTTAGGTTAGTTAGGTTTAAGTAGTTCTAAGTTCTAGGGGACTGATGACCACAGCAGTTAAGTCCCATAGTGCTAAGAGCCATTTGAACCATATCCTGTAACTGAAATTTAAAGCATTCTTTTTGGTGCACATGTTGAGGACCTCACCCTTTTTATTCTTTAGGGCCAGTACCCCATTTCTCATCATACAGATATCTTGTCTAAATTATTTTCAGAATTCGTTAGGATGTTCTGATGATTTTACTAGATATTGAACGACAGGCTCATCCGGAAACAAACTAAGAGGGCTGCTCAGATTGTCTCGTAAATCGTTTATTTGGGTTTTGAACTGCAGAGGGCCTATAGCACTTCCTTGTAGAATACAAGATATTACTTCTTTTTCACTCGAGCGTGCTGATAAATTGAGAACAAATAGCTAGTTGTCTTTTAGAAGCACAATATTTTCTGAAAGCGTGCTGGTTATGCACCCACAAATAGTTTTCTTCGAGGTATTTGTTGTGACCACATTCAAAGTAGGAGCAATTTCCACATTTGAGAGGTCAGCGGGTCTTTGTCTGCCATGTGAAAGAACTGGATTCGATTCCAGGTACAGCCAGGAAATATGAAATCCTTTCCTCTGTCCCCAGCGGACACGTCGTCGGTTTAAAGACACATATCAAACGTGCGATCGCTGGGCGCGGAAACTTAAATCCTCGATGGTCGGGGTTACGCTCACCAAGTACCAACACCAGAAATACAAAATAAGGATCATTCCTTTGCGTAAGGCGGATGTTTACCGCCCCACTTCAGTTGTAGCATGGGAGACCATCAGTACCGTGGAGGAGTGGCTTATAGACAGACAAACTTCACGCACGTTTCTGGCAGCAGAACATTACCTTGGTGCCAGTCATCCAATGGAATGTACCAACACAGAGAGTTTGATGTGCACTTTCAATACCTTAAATTTTCCATGAACTCTGAAGCACTTCAGACACAAATTATTGTTTATATGTTACATTTATTTGTTACACTATGTTTATAAGTCTACGCATCTGTCGATTCAACTATATATCATCGCACAAAAAATGTGTGTGAAATCTTATGGGACTTAACTGCTAAGGTCATCAGTCCCTAAGCTTACACACTACTTAACCTAAATTAACCTAAGGTCAAATACACACACACACACACACACACACACACACACACACACACACACACACACCCATGCCCGAGGGAGGACTCGAACCTCCGCCGGGACCAGCCGCACAGTCCCTGACTGCAACGCCCTAGACCGCTCGGCCAATCCCGCGCGGATGTCAACGCACATTCATACATTTGTCCACGGTTAAATAACTTTACAGTCCAGCCTTCGCATAGCTACGTGAGACGTATGTTATAGCTTTGTTATCATATGTCAAATAACCAAACTAAATATAGCACTCATCAAGCAGTTTAATGTCCAGAAAGTAAGTGCAATATGGCAAAATCCTACGCCTGCGAAGGACATACTGTAAGATCTGAAAGAGCCCAGCCTCTTCCAGAAGAGTAGGTAATGAAACATTCAAGAAAAGGAAAAGTCTCTCCGTGTCTGGCGTGGATAGATCTTAAGTTGTGGTCATGGGTGTCATGACCCACCAAAAGTGCATTTTCACGATGACAGTTCTCAAACTTTCAGATATCACTTTTCAGATACCTAAGCTAACTTCCAGAGAATAAATTAGACTGAGAACGAAGAGTATGTAAAATAGTTTTCAAATGATGATGATTTGAAATGTCTTGAATGTAAACAGATTATGACTGTTATATTATGACACATTATATATTTGAAAATTTCTGTTATTATTAATATTATCATTCTGTGGCAGATTAAAATGGGCGGGAGGGGGGGGGGGGGGGGAAGGGCACGACAAGTTGTAATTGGCTGATGATGATAGAGGAAGCAGTAACAAAGTGTGACCCTTCCCAGAACCGAACCTTGGATCCGCGCCTGCTCCTCGCTGGTCAAGCAACAGAGTGACTGAATAAGCGTACCTTCCTCACCTGTAGATGATTAATATTTCACTACTGATAAACCCGGTGTTGGCTATGTATGGTATTTTGATGTTTCTAGTATTCCGTACCTAACTCGGTAAAAACAGAACCCTCATGGGGTGACTTCGTTGCCCGTCTGTATCTCTGTCTGTCCGACTGTTAAAAATACTTTTTCTCAAGATCGTGTAGATGTATCAAGTTCATATACTAACGTCTACAGTTCTGTGACGCTGTAAAAAAAAAATGAATCTTCTAAGATAATGCCATTAAAAGAGACAGCCATTTATCGATATTCGCAAAAACCGTATAGATTACTTCCCGTTGACCTAGAGTTGTGAAATTTGGCGGGAAGAGAGATTTCACAATAAAAGTAATGAAAAAAAAAACAGAAAATTGTTCATTTGTAATTATGTCACACGAAAACCATATTTCTTGTGTCGTTATTTGACTTCAAACTTGAAACATTCTCGAAAATCGGGATCGAAATCTTGCCATTATCAATATTGGTTTGAGTCAAAAATCGTCGAGATTCCCGTAGTGGATGAACCGTCTATATACGTAACTGAGTTTGTACGGAACCCTCCGAGCGCAAGTCCTTCTCACACCTGGCCAATTTCTTGTGTTGACTTTCTGCGTACGCTCTCAGCTGCTGCCTGGCGGGGGGCAGCTACGCTCAACAAGAATGTAAGTTGTCATGCACGGCGATCTCTCGTTTCAATTATTCTTTGAAAAATGACGCGCTGTTTACCTGTCAATATATCTGCGATTGCGGAGGACGTTACCAGGACGTATTCCGGGAAAGCTACGCTCAAGTTTCAAAGGTGAAGACATAAGCGGAGGGTATAAAATGAAGGTGGAAGCAACACGCTGAGAAGGCGACGCGCTGTAAATTCTGACTGCCGCTGGAGAATAACCCGTGATGACGGCAGCGCAGCACGGCGCGTCTGCGCTCCGCCTTCCCTTCCCTTCCCGGAACACGTCGCGCTTAGCTGACTAATGAGCGCCGCGCTGTGACGTGGGCCGTGGCGCGGCCGCCTTAATGCCGTTTCCGTCGGCCGCGCCGCCAAATGAATGGGACTTAATTATCGGAGACCGGCGCCAGAGCTGAGTGCTTCATCCCGCGACGAGTGTCCTCCAGGTAAACTTCTTTCTGCGGCGGCGGACAAAAGCCTACGGTGACGCGCGCCGCTCTCGAGTGTGTGATCTCCCTCGGAACGAGTCGACTTCTGCGACGACACAGAAGGGGGGGAGGAAGAGAAACTCCTTTTTAAAAGCGGGATGCTCAAGCCCCCGTTTAATGTTCAGAAGCGTTATTTATTTTATTGGTGAGCCCGGTGCGGCGTTCTCTCTCGAAAGAATGAAGCCCTTCTGAGGAACGCTTGCTCCGATTGTCAAAGCGCCACTAGAATTAAAAGCATTTACCGCGGAAGCGCCAGAAAAGTACACCCTCCCTCCCCCCGCCCCCCTACCCAGCCCCCGTACTCCAGAGCTCTGTTTAGGGCCACAAAGAAAGGTTTCCTTCTTAGAACCACAAAATTCGCTAACCGCTCTTCAAATAGAAGTATGATTTAATCTACATTTCTTGCCTCTCCTGCTCGCTAAGTGTGAGATAATGCCTCTGGCTGCGTCAGAGTAATGGAGGAACGTGCATTTTCGCTCATCATATCAGTGACTGGTGCATAACCGTTCTTTTCTTATCTGAACAAACGGCTGTCTCTTCTGTTCCACTAGGACAACTCACGCAATAAGAAGTCCATTGTTAACATCTCTCTGAATGTGCTCTGACATGCAGCCTCCATATATCCATACAAATGGACTGTGGGTCCTGGGACTTTTACGGCATGTACAGTTTTCAAATAAATTACGGGAATGCAAACAGATGACGACTTCGACAACTGCCTAAAACACACACAGACACACTGTAAAGACTAGCGCCATCACAAAATATGTACAAAGATGATCTCCGTCAGAACTGATCGATAGTGAAATTGATAAGAAACAGGTGAGGTAGTATTAGCTCTGTCCCTATGTTCTCTGACATGGGAGAGACAGGGATTCCGCGCAAAATTTAAAAAAAAAAAAAAAAAAAAAAAGACGACGCCATCTCTATTCCTTGTTAATTTAATTTCAACTGCTTCCTTAATAACGCTATTCCAACAGATGTAAGTGCATACCAGAATCTCCGTAATGTTATATACCCTAGGCCGGTGCTAAGACGATGTTTTGCAATCGCGGCTCTGCTCGGATGTTGTAAGCACGTGAGACGCTTACGCTCAGTACACGTGTCCTCCAACGTCTTGATGGTCTGACCAATATATGACAGGCTACAACTGCATGTACGCTAGACACCCGCCTTACGGAAACCAAGATCTTTTATGGCAACTGAAAGAACCTTGATCTTATATGGTAGTCCAAAAACACATTAAACATATTATTTACACAAAATACGAACAATCGTTTCGAAATGCTCCCTCCGTAAGTCGAACAAGGTCACTGACGCTCGTGCTACCTCGGTATTACTCACCCGGTGCACAATTGATCGATGGCGCAACACACGTCTGATCTGTCTTTCACTACAACGTTTCTGGCGAAAGGTAACCTCAAGGTGTTTCACCTCAGTTGACAAACTCTCAGGACCCTAGACGACATGAGTCCTGTGAACCAAGGTACGAAGCGCTCCTTCACGTTGATCCAGATGGTGACAACCATGACCGTGTGGATGGAAGTCAGTGTGAGTAGTCTTCTTATAAATGGTGTATCCTAATGTACCATGCAACTCCCTCCTGACCAGCACATCAAGGAAGGGGAAACAGCCATCCTTTTCCAACTCCATTCTGAAACAAATGTCCCGGTGGATTAAATTAAGGTTTTCTAAAAAGTGGTTCAAACACTTACTGCCATGAGGCGGCTGTCGACGATGTCGGGCAGCTGCGTTCCCGTATGTTGTGTGAAACATTTGACTGGTTGCAAAATCATAGGTCATTTACAGGCAGTATGTTTCGCCCAATGAAGACCACATTTTTGTTTTCACAATAAGGTGTAAGTTTCATATGAAAGACGTACTTGTAATAGTCGGAGCGGCCGATGAAACACTTCGTTATTTCGGAGACTAGTAGCGATCGCGAATCATTGTGACGAGCTGGCAATAAAGGACGAATTTATTAGTACACGTGGTGGCTATAATTGTGTCATACATACAATGTGTAACAGCAGTGTAGTAGGACATTCTAAAATAAACACTACTGTCAGCATTGTTTTACACTTTCTTTAATCTACAGAAGTCTCTTAGCAATTACTGTGAACGGTTTCTTGACGATTTTCAGTTTACAAAGCACCCTTGCTGGTTACGTCTCACGATCTGCTTAATGATACCAGTTGTATTAGGAACTGTGACGTGTTATCCGTCCTTCAGTTTTTATTTACCTATTTATTTAATTATTTTAACTGGTTGTACCGCGAACTTTCACCAGCGTCAGTCCCCTTACTGATAACTGTTTCGTCTCTACCGTCCGTACGTCTGAAAACGATCGTTGAACAGCTGAAACCGGTTGTCTAAGTCTGTCCTTATATTTTGATCAGCAGAAATATATATTTATTGACTCGCAGCACCAGTTACACGAAAAGTTCTGCGCGATCGGTTTAGGCCCTTAGGCAATATGTAAACGTTCGCAACTCAACAACAGTAGCGCTTCTGTTAGTTGTAATGTAGCAGTGTGTGTCTGGTGCGCTCAAACTGACGAACGGGTCATACTAATGCGTTTCAAACATGTGGAAGTGCTGTGGCGAAATTTTGGTCAACTGCTGCATCCGATTCAATAAAAATATTACTGACGGTTGCGAATGCTCTGCGCCCAAAGAAAAATTTTGCACAACATAACAAGTAAATGTAAACTGAAGAAAAATATATGTGAGACTGCAGAGTTTCATGGGAATAACACTGCACAAAATGTTCTCCGGTTTCCAGCTGCATCAAGTGGTTAAAATGCCCCGAGCTTTCGACCAAGCGATCCCTCGCCATTGTCAAATATCATTCACTTAACAAAGGCAAGCTAGTACTCGTTAGAAAGCTCGTGGCATTTTAACCACTTGACGCTTCTGGGCACATGCGAATATTTTATTTATATCTGAAGTAACTAGTGCGTCGGTTGGCCTTGCAGGCTAACGCACGGCTTTCCGGGCGTGAAGGAGCGCCGGTCCTCGGCACGAATCCGCCCGGCGGATTTGTGTAGAGGTCCGGTGAGCCCGCCAGTCTGTGGATGGTTTATAGGCGGTTTTCCATCTACCTTGGCGAATGCGGGCTGGTTCCCCTTATTCCACCTCAGCTACAATATGTCGGCGATTGCTGCGCACACACGTTCTCCGCGTACGCATACACCACCATTACATTACCACGCAAATAGGGGTTACACTCGTCTGGTATGAGACGTTCCCTGGGGTGTCCACCGCGAGCCGAACCGCACAATAACCCCGGGTTCGCTGTGGGGCGACGGTGGAGAGAAGTGGACTGCAGTAGTCGTCGTGGGGTTGTGGACCACTGTGGCTGCGGCGGGGACGTAGCCTCTCCGTCGTTTCTAAGTCCCCGGTTGACGTAACATAACATAACTAGTGCGTATGGCAATATGGTGGGGCAACCTGTAAATCACAAGACAATGATGTTCTCTTACAAACACCACTTTCCATTTCTCGAGCCGGCCGATGTGGCCGTGCGGTTCTAGGCGCTACAGTCTGGAACCTCCGAATCCTGCCTCGGGCATGGATTTGTGCGATGTCCTTAGGTTAGTTAGGTTTAAGTAGTTCTAAGCTCTAGGGGACTGATGACCACAGTACGTCCCATATTGCTGAGAGCCATTTGAACCATTTCTCGACGAAGGCCCAGTGGATAGCACAATGGACTCGCATTCTGGAAGGTGATGGTTGAAAAGAGCGTCCGGCCATCCAGATTTAGATTTTTCCGTAATTTACCTAAATCACTCCAGGTAAATGCCTAGATGGTTCCCTTGAAAGAGCCCGGCCTATTTCCTTCTCTATTCTTGAAACATCCGAGATTGTGTCCACCTATAAAGACCTCGATGTTGATGGTACGTTAAACCCCATTGTCCTCCTGCGCTAACAAACTATCGAGTTGCGTAAAACTCCGTTTTTCACGAACACTACTTCGCTCATGTTTAAGCTTATCGACTCAAAAGAGAGAGAGAGAGAGTGTGTGCAACACGGCCTGTTCATTACATTTTTTTCATACCTGCCTCGCTTCCTTCCTCCTTTTAGCCAATTAGCTCGCCAGAAGCGAGACAACACTTGCGTTTGAATTTGCGCTCGCGCGGGTGAACTGCGAGCACTGGTACAATTTCCTGTGCCCGCCGCGGAGCTTACCGACGCTGAAAATTAATCGAATATCCCGCGGCGGCGAGCGACGCAGTTCCGGCAGGCAACAACGCCGGCCTGAGCGTGCTCGCGTTTCGCCGCCGGCACAAAGAGCTCATCGCAGCGTTTTAGATTCGCTTAAGGCAAACAGTCGCACCGAGTCGCGCGCGCCGCCGGCAGCAGGCGGGTGGTCGGCGGTTGCGGTGGCCCACGTGGGATGGCCCCGCGCCGAGCCACTGTAGGAAATTGCGCTGGCAAATCTCATCTTCCTGTCTGAAAAGAGGCGGCGGCCGCGCGGGCCGGGGCGCCGACACATTTAGCCGTGGCCCGCCGGTTTATTTCGACCGGAACTCGGCGAGTGGCTCCTCCCGACTCGCGCGCCCTGTTTCTGCTTCTCTCCTTTCACCGTTATTTACTGTCGGGTTATTTCATTTCTTTCGGCGCGGTGAGATTGCCCGGCCGGACGCGGCGGCTCGTAAACAGAGGGAAGCCGGGGGAGGACGGCGACGCCGCAGCGGGGAGGGAAGGTATTGGCTGGCTGGCCGGGCTCCCGTGGCCTGCGCCGCCCCTCCACAGAGCCAGGCCACACGCGGACAGATTCTGGGATTTGTGGAGAGGTCGCGGCGGCGAGGGAGCCAGAGAAAAGTGTGCCTCCCTGTGTCCATAAAGTAAACTCGCTACGTGCTCCACAGGTCGAAGAGGCCCCTCAGTGCCCCATATAACGGCGCATCCACAGTAACAAAGGGGACCAGTCGTTACCTCTGACTCCGCCGCAACCCGTCGGCCCATTGGCATCAACTCTCAACAGTGTCGTACTCAGTGTCATTAGGAACGAGCACTTGCGCTCGGTACTTTTCAAGTCTCTCATAACAGGTGTCTCTCCTAATGTTATTTCCTCCTCCTCTTCTTCTTCTTCTTCTTCTTCTTCCCAGAGATTGTCTCGCGTCCCACATGTGGATCAAGGATTCGGTTCTGGATATGTCGTAGTTCAATGCAATCTCTTCCCCACCCCACGTCCCCCCCCCCCTACCACCACCACTATGCCAAATATAAACTCCGTCACCATCACTGTGACCATGCCCCATATGCCTTTCATTACAATAACAACACCAAAATTTGGTACGATACTAATCATTTGTTTATATCAGTGAATACATCATTTTAACATAACTACTATGACATTCTGCTTCAATGAACTACAGTATTTGCAAAGTATTCGTCCAAAAATTTGAGAAGTACATCTGCCACACAACAGATTAAAGAGCAATAATAGTAAGAAACGCTCATTCACAACTTTATACACGGTGATTCAGCTGGGCTGTGGCCGTAGTGGCCGAACGGTTCTAGGCGCTTAAGTCTAGAACCGCGCGACCGCTACGGTCGCAGGTTCAAATTCTGCCTCGGTCATGGATGTGTGTGATGCCCCTAGGTTAGTCAGGTTTAAGTAGTTCTAAGTTCTAGGGGACTGATGACCTCAGATGTTAAGTCCCATAGTGCTCAGAGCCATTTGAACCAAGCTGGGTTGTATGCAACCTGCGACGCTTTCAAGTACCCCGAGCAAGATTTTCATGTTCTCTCCATCACTAAGCGCAAATTGAACTGGACCTTCTTGTAGGAAATTTAAGTAATTAAATTTTATACTGGTATACGGTTTCGCTAAAGGCTACAGTTTTGAATCGTTCAAGAAAAACATATATAAGTGACCTTCAAACCCGTTTTCCTTGCGTAACTCGAAAACTGTGGCCTCCAACGAAAACGTATCCCAGTACGAAATTTAACTACATTAAACTTCCTACAAAAAGGTCTTATTCATTTGTTCTGTAGGCTAATAGTTTGTGTGTAGTGAGTAGGAGAATGTGCAGGTTTCGTGCATGTTTTTTGTGGGCGTTGCGAGTTGCATAATCGATAGGTAGGGGCAACTGAATTACCCTATGCGTATATATATAATAGTGTCCCAGGAGGAAAGGTAAATATTCTGAGATATGACAGGAACGATCATTGAAAGGAAAAACGTCTAGTAAACGTGGAGCCCTAAAATGCATATCTTAAAAGCTATGAGCACCTGTTCAGTCAGTGTAAACGAACACCTCTCAAATCTCATTCCCACCTCTTCTTAACTCTTTCAGTTCTTTCCCTTATTTCTGTTCCATACGTTGGTATACTAACTATAATATTGTAATCTTCGCTTGTGCTCTAATATGTGTACTCCATAAAACGTCACTTAATTGTATGGTTCCTTGTCTGCTTAGACCAATGCGGTCATTGATTACGCTTTTAATAGGTCCATATTTGTTAATAATGACTCCCAAATAAGTCCACAAACCTTACTATGCCAGAATCTAACGTCAGAGCCTGACCCAATCCTCAGGTAACCAAATAATCCGTTTTCTCAAAAATAATGACGAAACCCAATTTCTGATACTCTCTGCACCACTTTGTAAACGTATAGTTCATGCCATTCTTATCCTCTGCAAAAATAACTTGGTTATCAGCAAAATGCAAAGTGAATAACTTGCAATCATTTGCAGACACACCCATAATACGGGAGGAACGTTTCCTTGACTTATACGCCCAATCCAAGTTTTGGGATATTGTAACTGAATGTTACTATTAAATCAGCCTAAAGATACTGCAATAGTTAATTAAAATGAGTGGCAGATTGCACACTAGTACTTGGTTAACAGGGCGGCACTAGAACAGAAATGTGGCACCCTGCTTACCTTCCCTAGCCCCACGTTAACTGTCTGTAACAGTAATGCACACGAATGCTTCCGTTTCAACGACAACGATATCAGTACCGGGGCCCAGAAGCAAGTTATGACACTAATATTGCAGCACGCAGTCTGAACATTATTCCTATAAGTTTGGCACAGATGCGGTAAATAGTTTTCCTTCTTCACTGGCGCAAGTTTCAATTATAACCACCGATATATTTGACTTCCAGGTTTTCAAGTAAAATGATAAACAGAAAATGAGAAGTCGAAAAGGTTTTGCTGCCATAACCATTAACTTTTGCTCTTTGGTAATATCTTCGTGAAAAACTAGCATGTGTAGTAGCCACGACTGGCCTTCCTGATGATGAACTGTATAACTGCTACAAAAACACACTGAAATTACCACTGCCTTGTAAGCAGATTCAGAGTGAGGTGGCTCAGTGATAAGGTAATGAACACGTATGCCGAAGGGTGACGGTTCAAATCCCCATCTGCCCATTGAAATTTACGTTTTCTATGATTTCCCTGTATCACGTAAGGCAAAGGCCGGGGTTGTTCCCATCCTTCCACAATCCGAAATTGTGCTCTTTCTGCCATGACCTTGTCGTAGAATGGACAGTAAACTCGTATCTTCCTTCTTTTCTTCAGAAACAGATCGTAAAAAGTGGTAAGTGAAGTAATTTGAAAAGTATAAAAACGTAAGTTACTCGCCTGAGTAGAGAGTTGTAGATGTAGGAAATGGAACTTACACTCTGCAGCAAAGCGTCCACTGTTGTGAATTTTCGTAATGCATTAACACTGTGCTGTGGACTCGTAGGAACCACATTCTTGAATTTCGTGGTTACGGAGCTTAATCTGCGTATCTTGACGGTCTCGAAACTCCTGGAATAAAGAGATACATTGATTGCAACGCCACAAAAGAAGCTAAGGCGTAAAGACATATCTGTAGCAGTAGCATCAGCAGTATGTTCCACGTATATTATGCTGCCAAAATAAATTATGCTAACAGTTAAAGTAATCTGTTTGATACGGAAGTCGAATCTTTCGTACGTAAAAATCTCAGTTGCGCATGTTGTCGTAGAGAGTTTTACGGGACGCTATATGCACTACAGTCATTTACTTTGTTTCCACTGTTTGGGAGACACGAAGTCATCTACATCTACATATATATTCCGCTAGCCACCAAGCGGTGTGTGGCGGAGGGCACAATTCGCGCCAAAGTAATGTTCCCCCTCCCCTCTGTTCCATTTGTGGATTGCGCGAGGGAAAAACGACTGTCTGAACGCGTCAGTACGAGCTCTTATTTCCCTTAAATTTGAATGATGATCATTACGCCATATTAAAGTTGGTTAATATATGCTGTACATCCTCGGTGAAGATTGGATTTCGGAATTTAGTGAGCAGCCCCTTCTGATTAGCGCGTCGTCTATCTGCAAGTGTGTCCCACTTCAAACTTTCTATGAGATTTGTAACGCTTGTGCTATGGCTAAAGGTACCAGTCACTAATCTTGCCGCTCTTCTTTGGACCTTCTCAATCTCTTGAATCAGACCCAACTGGTAAGGGTCCCATACAGACGAACAATTCTCATAGACTGGACGAACTAATGTATTGTAAGCTATTTCCTTTGTTGAAGGAGTGCATCGGTTCAGGATTCTACCAATAAACCGCAATCTAGAGTTCGCCTTACCCGTTACTTGTGTAATCTGACCATTCCATTTCAGATCATTTCGAACAGTCACACACTGATGTTGCCGCTTCCAAAGACTGATCATTTATTTTGTACTCATACATTAATGGGAATTTCCGCCTTGTTATACGCAGTAGGATACACTTATTAATATTGAGAGGTAACTGCCAGTCATTACACCACGCATTTATTTTCTGCAAATCCTCATTGATTTGCTCACAACTTTCGTGTGATACTGCTTTCCTGTAGACTACAGCATCATCGGCAAAGAGTCTAAGGTCGCTGTCAATACCATCAACCAAAACGTTTTTGTAAATCGTAAAAAGCAGAGGACCTATTAGGCTGCCCTGGGGCACACCGAAATATCAGTCTGACTGCACCGTTTTAGCAACTGTTGCAGTTCGTGTGTCACAAACTTCGTCAGTAATTTGCATTCTGCTTCATAAAAAATCTACTGGTATAGCAATTTTCAGCTAACAGAATATTCTGATTTCGCACACAGTTATCCACATGTGGTAGATCAGAAATCAGAAGTCGTCCTGGTGACGCTGCAAGGACGCGCTGCGAGCTTCAGAAAAACGTCTCCGCGTCTGGCCGGTTTCCCGCCATTAGCGCCGGGTTGATGGCCGCCGCTGACCGTAACAGATCGCCCGCGGGGATGCGCCATTACCGGTGTCCGCCCACTCCAGGCGTCGCAGCAGAAGGCCGCTGTATTCAAGGCGATGTTATTCGTACACCTGTAAGCGCACGCTTAGACTTACGCTCAGTAACCCGTGGACCAATAGATCAGACATCTCTTCTTTTGCACGTAGTTCCTTGCCTGCCAATTTTTATCTCCCACTATCCCCCTCACATCCCCCTCACCCCTTACACAACGCGTTTCAGCGCCTCGTAGTCGGATATATCAGTTTATGTCTTCGGACCTTAGCCATATCACACATCGCCTGGGTGACACGTAACGCAGTCCCTACAAACAATAAAAAAAAAGGTGTGCCACAGGGCTCCATATTTGGGCCCTTCTTGTTTGGAGTGTATTTTAATGATATGCCACAGTATTTACCCTGTAAAACAGTCCTCTATGTGGACGATGCAACTTTTATCAATTCAGGACAGACTCTTGAATCTGTGCGAGAAAAATATAATAATATTTGAAAAATCGGTTCATTGGTTTAGTGCAAACTCCCTATACATAAATGAAACAAAAACTGAGGAAATATTCTTTAATTTGAAGGTATCAAACAAAGAAAATAAGTCTGTTAAACTGTTATGAATGATGATTGACCAGAAACGTAACTGGGATAAACGTATCACATACGTCTGTTCTAAATTTGCACGTGCTATGTTCCTACTTTATAAGCTTAGGAATAATGTCAGCCAAAACTTACTACTGCATTCATATTCTGCTTATATCCACCCCCATCTTTCATATGGTATTCTGCTCTGGGGAAATTCTCCCAGTTCAGTATCAATTTTTAGGTGTGCAAAAAAAAAAAAAAAGAAAACTCTTCGATGTATAGTGGGTTTACCTCCTAGCGATACATGCAGGGAACATTTCAAAAACCTTGACATCATGACAGTTCCTTGTTTGTACAACTATTATTGCTTATTACACGTAAAAGAAAACATAGCTCAATACCCCCTTAGGTCATCTGTCCACACCCATAATACAAGACGAAACCACACAATTGATCTGCCATACTCTAGATTGTCCAGGTTACATAACAGTTATAAATATGTAGGCCTCGAACTGTTTAATATGCTCGCTAAAATTGTACAAACAGTATCTAAAAATAAATTTAAGACAACATTGGGTCAATGGGTCAAAGGTAAAGCATTTTACTCCGTTGATGAATACAAAGATTGTAATATGGGAGATTTGACGTTTTAACATAGAGGAAGGTACCTCTGCCTGTAGTAGAACACAAATTTTGGAGGAGGAGGGGGAAATTAGTGTTTAACGTCCCGGCGACAACGAGTTCATTAGAGACGGAGCACAACCTCTGATTAGGGAATGATGGGGAAGGAAATCGGCCGTGCCCTATTAAAGGAATCGTCCCGGCGTCTTTTCTGAAGCGATATGGGAAAATCACGGAAAACCCAAATCACGATGGTCGGTAGCGGATTTGAACCGTCGTCCTCCCGAATACGAGTCCAGCGTGGTAGCAACTGCGTTAAGTCATGTGCGGCACAAACATACTAGTATTTTCCAAAAGGTCGGACGCCCCTGCTTTAGGGTAGTCTACTAAAGCCGACGGATAACATAAAAGTCAATTTTCTTGAGAATTTTTGAGAATCGTCTTGGTTGATTGATATTTGAGATCAAAGATTACGTATTATAAACACAACAAATTCCATTGCCGGATAGCCTCCTTATTAGACCAATTAGCTTCTCACTCAGTTTTCTGTTTCACAGTCATAGGGGATGCCGTGGCTCTCGTAACTTGAGAGAAGGGGTAGGCCTCGCCTGCTTACTCCCGGCTGCAGCAGACTGCACTGACCCGCCAGGCAGACGCTGCAGCCGCGGCTTCATATCGGCACCGCACGCACACGCGGCGACATTCCGGCAGCGTGCGTGTTGCCGCGGAGACCACGGCCGAGGAAAGCGCGCGCGCTCTAGCTGTCCGGCGCCGGCCCGCATTCCTAGGCCCGCACATTCCCGGGCCGGCGGTATTCGCGCGCGCTTCTGTCCCCACCGGACACGGGTCGATACGCCTAATATATTCGCCAACAAATTGGCGGCCAGTGGGGTCCCCCGCTGCCCCTGCAGCTGCCGCTGTCCGCTCGCCACAGGTGCGTGGCCGAGGACCCGCTGCATACGCAGGGCACGCAAGAACCACACTCAGAGACCCCCCCACGCGTGTGTCCACGTCGTAGTTGACAGACAAGTAACACGCTTGCATGAAAATGGAATCCCGACCATAGCAATGGCAGGTAAGTGCCAGAACTGTCGCACAATCAGCTTAACGGTTCATGCGTCCAAGTCGTTGACAAGCAGAAAGGAATAAAAAAAACTGAGGAAATATCAGATCACGATCAGCTTAGCTGTAGGAAAGGTAAAGGCATCGGGAAGGCGGTTCTGACGTTGCACTTGATAATGGAAACAAGACTTAAGAAAAATATCGAATCGTTCATAGGATTTATCGATGCAGAAGAAGCATTCGACAATACAAAATGCTCCAAGATGTGCGAAATTCTGAGAAAAATGAGAGCGAGCTATAGGGAAAGAAGGGTAATATACAAATATACAGGAAGAAAGCGGAGACAATAAGATAAGAAGACCAAGAATGAAGTGCACAGATTAAAAATAGTGTGAGGCAGGGGTGCATCTTTCGCTCCAACTGTTCAGTCTGTACATAGAAGAAGTAATGATGGAAACGAAGAGTGGAGTTAAAATTCATGGTGGAAGGGTATCAGTGACAAGAGTTTCAGATCACATTGCTATCCTCAGTGAAGGGGAAGAAGAAATATGCTGGCGTAAGCTCTCACCAGCAAGCCGGTCGGCAAAGAGGTTGCGAGAAGATCGATAATATGCGCTGAATCAAGCGCGGCTATCAGGAAAGAGGCCAAAGACAGACTCGCAAGGAACGTGCCGACAACGCCCTCTCGACCGTCAGTATTTAGATCGCCGCCGCGGACCGGAGGACGCAGTCAGCCGCAGTTTCAGCCAGTGAGTCACAGTCAGTCAGTCAGTTCAAGTCGCAGATAGAATTAGTCACAGTGTAGCAGTCTCAGTAACTAGCTCAGTCTCAATCACTATTCCAGTTGGCGTCTGTCAGTACATTGCGACCAGGGTAGTGTTTATAGCGGTACTTGTACTTCATCAGCACCGAGGCTAACATGAACTATTACGGAAGAGCTTGTACCACAACAGCTTACTTAAGGACAAGTAGCTACACTGTTAGTACTTATGTGCAATTGTGTTGCAGAGAGAGTATACCGGCCACAAAACGTCTTCATCTCCCTTGCTAGTACGAGACTCTACACTGTCAAAGACGACACAAAAATAATTATAGGATCTGATGAATGGAATGAACAGTGTAATGAGTGCAGAGCATGGACCGATAGTAAATCGAAGAAAGACGAAAGTAATCAGAAGTAAAGTGATAAAAAGTACGAGAAATGAGAATAGCGAGAAACTTAACATCAAAATTGGTGACCACGAAGTAGATGAAATGAAGGAATTTACCTGTCTTGGAAGCATAATATCATGTGATCCAAGAAGAAAGGAGGACATAAAAAGTAGACTAGCGTAGGCAAAGAGGGCACTCCTGGCCAATACTGCTATACCAAACACAAATCTTAATTTTAGGAAGAAATTTATGAGAATCCACATTTGGAGCACAGCATTGTATATTAGTAAATCACAGACTCTGCGAAAACCAAAAAAAGACTAGAATCGAAGCGTTGGAGATGTGTTGCCCTATAACAATATTGAAAATTCGGCGGCCTCAACAGGTTTGTGGATGTTTTCCGCAGAATGGGTGTATAATGAGACATACGGAGAACACTGAGGAGAAAAAGTAGTGACAGGACGTTGGGACATGTGTTAAGATATCAGAGAATAGCTTCCATGATGCTAGGGGGATCGTAAAGAGTAAAAACGGCAGAGAAAAACAGAGTTTGGAATATTTCCGACAACCAAATGAGGACGTGTGTGCTATAGATAAAGAGAATGGTTCACGAGAAGAATTCATGGCTGGCCATATCACACCGCTCCACTTGCATTTTGAATTTTCTTTTCAAAAAATATACGAGGTTTTGGCCACCGTTGGGAATACAGTTTACTGTCACACCGTGTTCCATGCTACAATATCTGAAGGATTGACCATAACAATGTGTCTCGAATTGCTTAGAAAAGTGCCAGAAAATTGAATATTTTTGTAGAGATTGGGAGAAAAAAGAGTACTGACCTTTATTTTTATTACAGACGTTGAATGATGTCCTATTAGCGAGTGAATAACAGAGCGGTGTTTAAAGATAACGATTAAGCGGGATGGGTAGTTACAGCGTGAAAATGTGAAAGTAAATAGGACTAAGAAGTCATTATCCTCCAGAATAGTCTGCGGGCGTGGTGTAATTTGAATACCTACTTTTTAATTCCAAGAAAAAACCCACTGAAGTTTAATGCTGTCACAAAACCAGCGACCGTAGAGAAAGTTTAAGAAATAGAAGGAAAAAGAAGTAGGAAAAAAACGAGTTAACGAGCTTCACAAAGTTGCTGATAACTTGAGCATGGCACGCTACGCCTCTCCTTAAATAAGACTTTATGCGCCATTCCTAATTTCGTTTTAATAATTGCGAAACCGCTTATTCCCGACAACGGTTGTTTTCCCAGGAGGAAGCTGGAATGTGGAGCCTCACGTGTCGGATCCACTTCACTGGTTTCCAGCAGCAACAGTCTTGAGGTGTTGAGGCAATTGACAGCTAAAAATGCAATAGAAAGAAATATACGCCTTGCTACAACGTCAACAAACTATAAATACTGTATAAATGTAATACAAATGTCATTTGCAGCACCTAAACTATGGATGTTCCTGGTTTGGGGACTGTTGCATCTACTTACACGATCCGTTTCTAATGACGTCGAAGTCTCGTCGTTAAATATTAACATTATTTTCTTACTTTGGCGGAACCGACGTTATTTGAAAGCAGGACTTACGTTTGTGTACGATATCACAGTAAATTAAAACACAGCAAAATGTTCCTAATTTACCGTACCTCCTTGTTAAACAACTTGTGCGTCCCTCTCAGAGAACCATTATTAATCATCTTTGTGTAATGGATCGCCATTTCCCGTGAGATATTTTGACCTTCAGTTCCTATTTTTCGTTTCCTAATAAATAACGTAGGTTTGTCTTGGACTTATAAGAGGGCATGGTTTTTCAACTAACTAAAAGAGTGGTTGCGAAGAGAGAGAGAGAGAGAGAGAGAGAGAGAGAGAGAGAGAGAGAGGGAGAGAGAGAGAGAGGGAGAGAGAGGGGGGGGGGGGGTGGGGAGGAATAGATAATAATTAATGTAGTTAATTAGATGCTACCCATCGAACGCAGACTGAGCAAATGCTGCATCAGCAGTATTAGAGATCGTAAAGTACTTTCGCTGTTTTTTTTAAATCCACATATTTCGGAAGACCATGTCCAGCCACAAGTGGCAGTTTGAGATAAGAGTCTCTAAGTGGTAAACGAATGACTCGAAAGTTATAAGAGAAAACAGTACTGATAGCTCTGACAGTGGAATACAAGTACTGGTACTGTTGTAGGTGACACCCAAACCTCCAAATGTCTGGCACTCAGATCTTGACCAAACGTTGTATGTCGATGTAGTACCAACCAAAACTCCGATTTAGTTCGTACTATGTGCTGTCGTGCAGCAGAACGGGCGTAACACCAGAACTACCAGAGCATACGAATAGCATATCGTGGTAGCTATTAAATGTAGCTTCGTGGGTGAATTGGTAGAACGATTTCTCATTGTATCAAGGGACCTGGGTTCAAATCGCAATGACGACAATTTCTTTTAATGTATCATGTGTGAAAGTGTTATATGGGACAACATTTACCTGACATGTAAAAGACTTTTCGAAGTTTGTAGAAATGTTCTTTCGGCAGTCTGCTTTCGCTACGTTAGCTGAAAGTAACAAAGCTATAGAGTACATTTATATAGAGAGGTGTTGGAGTTCTGTCGTACATGTGAGACAGAACAGACATGATTCGTGATGAAGCATCTAGTGCATTTGTAGTTTCACAGAACAAACCGAAAGAATGGTACTATAGAATAAAGAAACAATTGCGTCATACTTACGGAAGTACTAGTAGTAATAATAATTGGCTCAGATGGCAGCGCCGCCTACACTAAGTCCATTATTTTGTTTATGTTTACTACTGTTAGTTTTATTATTAGTATTATTATTATTGTTATTATTATTATTGCTATTACTTCCGCACTTGTGATGCAGCTGTTTCTGTATTCTTCTGTTCTGGTTGTATAGTCTGTGAAATTAAAAATGTACTATATAAATTTACTACTTTCAAAGAAACAAAGCGAAAGCAGTCTGCTAAGGGGACATTGCTGTATACTCCAAACAGCCCTTTCCCATGTCAGTACTATTTTGTCCCATTTAACACTTTAACACACACAATTCATTAAAAATTGTCGCATTGGGATTTGTACCCACGATTCTTGATACAACGACCGATCGCTCTACCAACTCACCCACGGAAGTAACACTTATTAGGCCGGCCGGAGTGGCCGAGCGGTTCTAGGCGCTACAGTCTGGAACCGCGCGACCGCTACGGTCGTAGGTTCGAATCCTGCCCCGGGCATGGATGTGTGTGATGTCCTTAGGTTAGTTAGGTTTAATTAGTTCTAAGTTCTAGGCGACTGATGACCTCAGAAGTTCAGTCGCATAATGCTCAGAGCCGTTTTGAACACTTATTAGCTACCACAAATATGCTTTTCCCGTGTTCTGGTAGTTCTGGTGTTACGGCCATTCTGCTGGAAGACGGCACACAGTACGAACTAAATCGAAGTTTTGGTTGATACTCCATCGACATACAACGTTTGGTCCAGATCTGGGTGTCTGACACCTGGAGGCTTGGGTGTCAGCAACAACAGTACCAGCACTTGTAATCCACTGCCAGAGGTATCAGTACGGTTTTCGCTTATAACTTTTGACTCGTGCATTTCTGGCACAGAGACCTGTACCTCAAATTTATATAGTTATATATATTTATTATCCTGCATCATGTCTGGAAGTTTATAACATTATCACGAAATCACGCTGTATATACCGGGTGATCAAAAAGTCAGTATAAATTTGAAAACTGAATAAATCACGGAATAGTGTAGATAGAGAGGTACAAATTGACACACATCCTTAGAATGACATGGGGTTTTATTAGAACCAAAAAAAAAATACAAAAGTTAAAAAAATGTCGGACAGATGGCGCTTCATCTGATCAAAATAGCAATAATTAGCACAACAAAGTAAGACAAAGCAAAGATGATGTTCTTTAAAGGAAATGCTCAATATATCCACCATCATTCCTCGACAATAGCTGTAGTCGAGGAATAATGTTGTGAACAGCACTGTAAAGCATGTCCGGAGTTATGGTGAGGCATTGGCGTCGGATGTTGTCTTTCAGCATCCCTAGAGATGTCGTCGATCACAATGCAGTTGCAACTTCAGGTAACCCCAAAGCCAATAATCGCACGGACTGAGGTCTGGGACCTGGGAGACCAAGCATGACGAAAGCGGCGGCTGAGCACACGATCATCACCAAACGACGAGCGCAAGAGATCTTTCATGCGTCTAGCAATATGTGGTGGAGCGCCATCCTGCATAAACATCGTACTTTCCAGCAGGTGTTTATTATCAGCCAGGCTGGGAATGATGCGATTCTGTGACATCTCAGCCTACCTCTCATCCGTCACGGTAGCAGTTACCTGCTGTCCAGCGCCATCTGTCGGACATTTTGTGAACTTCGTTTTTTTTAATTTGTTCTAATAAAACCCCATGTCATCCCAAGCATGTGTGTCAACTTCTACCTCTCTATCTACATTATTCCGTGGTTTATTCAGTTTTCAAATTTATACTGAGTTTTTGATCACCCTGTACATACATTCCACTGGCACGGGCACCTCTTACTTTGACTCTCCGTAATGTTGTTGGATGACGTTTCCGTGCACGTGTTTCTGTTCAAAATACTACGTACTCACTCCCCTCCTCAAGTCCTCGAAGTTTCTAACCGAAATTTTTCGTACAATTTGTTGTACGGATAACTACTCCAGAGAGAGGACGCGGAGTTATTTGGGTTCTTGCAGAGCTTTGTGTGTACGTTTCTCATTGGCCCTTTAACTTGCTCCATACGTCACATGGGTGAAATAAGAGGCGAGGCGGTCGTTCCTTTGCTCGGAAATGAGAGTGAGGCGGCGAGTCACGGGCCCGGCAGCAGCGGCGGGGGTCGCTCCACTTGAGCCGCCGTGCAGAAGGCCGCAGGCGAGGCCCACTTGCGCGCCCGCGATCAAATTACGCCGGCGGGCCGCCATTACTGTCTGCCTTTGTCACGCCGCCCCAAATGACGGCGCGGCTCATTTATTCACCGGGCGGGGCGCTCCGAGAGCACACGCCGTCCGCGCTGACCGGGCCGGCCTTTTCCCAGCCAGCTCCACTGCCCTACCTCTTCCTCTGACGTACTGAGGCGTATCTGGTGAGCGTTTGAATGGAGTGCGGTTCCAGAAGTGTCACACACTCCAGCGGTCACCACTGCAGGAAGTTCGTGCGAGGCTCGTAGAGCAGTCGAACACTGTCTGACCGTTAAGTCTCTCGAAATGGAGCGTCCTGCTAAGCTACGCTGAATTACCAATAAAAAGACAGTGCGCACCGTGACAGCGAACAGTGGAAACTGGTGGTCTCTCTCTCTCTGTGTGTGTGTGTGTGTGTGTGTGTGTGTGTGTGTGTGTTTGTGTGTGTGTGTGTGTGTGTTTGTGTGTGTGTGTGTTTGTGTGTGTGTGTGTGTGTGTGTGTGTGTGTGTGTGTGTGTTTCCTCATAGTCCGACCTTTGATCTTCCAATAACCTGCCAAAAAATTCATCACTTACTCAGTAAATATCTTACTCTGATTCGAACGGCTTTGGAAACTTCAATGCTCCTATCCTGCAGATGTTAAGTCCCATAGTGCTTAGAGACATTTCAACCATTTGTGAGTAACGCAAAATGACGCAGACAATTCGAGAGACGAGCATTATCCTGTTGAAAAATACCACCACATACTGCCGCAAGAGAAGGAATATATGAGGACCCAGGATGCTGGTGACGTACCGTTGAGCTGTCATATTTTCCTGAATTAGTACGAGCTGCGGCCTGAAGCCAGACACGATGGCTTCCCACAGTTTGACGCCAGTAGTAACAGTAGTCGAAAGAATGTGTCATCTCCCGATGTCGCCACCATATCGCTGACACTGTTTACGTATAGTGTAGAACCGCGATTGACTGTAGTGCACAATGTGTTCATCACCAGTCCATGGTTCTTGGTCACGGATCCACGCCGAACACAGCCTGTGTGTTGTGCTGTTAAAGGCAGCCTAAGTTTGGGACGGCAATTTCTTAGTCCGGCTGTACTGTAGTGTAGAATGACACAGATTGTAACAAGGAGTCTATTACTTGTTCTCGGGTGTCAGGAGCAGATGTTAGTGGGTTACAACGCACTTGGGCGTTGGGTGCGCAAAACGGCGAATCCCCCTCTTGTTGGTCAGACATGGTCTTATGGAACTTTGATAACGCGTATGCCTCCCTTCATGTATACATGCCGACAACATCAGTTCATTGTCACATCTGAATGTCTCACAAATCTGGATGTTGCACGATTCGACCAGTCGGTCAGATGTAGACTGGCGCTGATACAGCTGTCTCACAGGAGTACATGGTATCTATATGTCCTTCACAGTGATCACTCAACATCCGACGCTGTTCACGTCCTAGTAACAACACTGAACATGACCGACGTTAATGCAATCTGGTGGCCGTTGTACATCTCACAGGGAATTGGAACTAGTCATATCATGTCCCCACCCCCCACCCCCTCCACAAATTGGTGCGTAAATGTTGTGTACATAGTTCCGCGTCGTCAGCGCGTACACAACTTTCCCACTAGAGCGCGCCCCGCTAAGCACAACAGCGCAGGCGCAGCGCTCGTCCGTCTCCGCACTACGAGATGGCACTGCCATAGAGACGGACCAAATTCTGCTTCCGCCGATCCGCGTATTAATATGTAACGCAGCCAATGAGATTGCTGCTTACGTAGAATCATTTCTCCTCGCGGATCACATTCGCGCAGTGATACATGAACGCGCGAGTTATTATAACGAGTGTACAGATCTCCGATTACTCAGTCTGCATTTGTCTGCAACAGTCTGTACGAGTTCTACATTTGTCTGTACCAGTCTATAGCCAAGTTTCAGTCTGCGTCCAATAACATTACCATATTCCTGTACATAGCCATGAAGATAAATGTACAAACTCTTTTGTCAAGTATCAAAGATATATGTGACAATAAGATTAATGTACCAATACCAAAGGAACTTCAGACTGTCAATTGTAAATAGCATCCAGAACCAAGTTAAGTAATTTTTTATGCTTGTTATTATTTTAATAAATGTGTGTGAAAATTAATCAAGTTCTGTTTAAAGTTGGTCACCGTCAATCTGCTACTCTAAGCGTGCAAGTGGCATTTGTATCGTCTGACCTAACGGCAGAAGATAAACACGACACGATAAGACCACAAGACATGTTACTGAGACTCGCCTACTTCGTTAGAGCGACAAGTCAAATAATCTGTTGGTGTGTGTACTGAAGGTCTTACAGTAAGCACACCACAGTAGGTGAACGTAGTTACAGTGATATACGACCATGTCTTCTGGGTGCTCCACTTTTTTTTGGTCAGGCAGTTTATATGAGCTATAAAGCTTACTTCATTCAGTGTTCCCATAAATTGCTTAATGGGCATCTGGTGTTGTGGATACGTCGCGAACATGCCAGCGATCTGCCCCTGTGGAGTACGTACGACGACGCGATGGAGCACTAACTTGGTCCGCGGGGGAAGGTTACCGCTACAGCGTGGCCGTGTCAGAGAGGCTGAGCTGGAACCGCGTCATCAATTGTTGAGGGGTCGCTCTTGTGTGGTGGCGGCTCGTAAATATGAGAGTGTGGACTCCCGTCGGTCACCGTTGCCGCGTGCGGCCAGAGGCGCCGGTGGCCGGTGACGGCCCCTAATGTCCAGCCCAGCCGACACGCGCTCTCTGGACGCGGCGCCTCTCCAAACCGCTGCCGAGGCCGTAATTCGATTGGCGGCCGCTCCGTACTGAAGTAACACAGTCGCAACTTTGTCCCTGCAATTATAGCTGCCCCCCTGATGAACGCACCTTCCAGCTCCCAGCGCCTACATGGGCCTCGCAATAGTTACGCCAGTCAGCAAACACTCCGATTGCAGTTCTCCCTCGGTTCTCGATTCGATTACCGTTCCGCCATATTGCATTATGACAGTCACGACAAACGGCACTGTTGCGTCACTAGATGACATTGCGCTTCATAATGGAAGCAAGACTGAAGAAAAATCAAGTCACATTCGTAGGATTTCTCTACCTGTAAAAAAGTGTATTGACTGTGTATAATGGTGCAAGATGTTTGAAATTCTCAGAAAAATAGGTTTAAGCTATAGGGAATGACGGTTAGTATTACCAATAAAGACCAAAAATACTGCAAGACCAAGAACGAAGTGTTCGGATTAAAAAAGGTATGAGGCAGACATGCAGTCTTTCCTCCCTGTTGTTCAGTCTGTACACAAAAGCAGCACTAGCGGAAATGATTAAAAGTTTCAATACTGAGATTACAATTCACTGTGCGTGGGTATCAGTGATAAGATTCACTAATGACATTGCTTCCTCAGTAAAAGAAGAACAATTACGGAATGTGATGAACAGAATGAACAGTCTAGTGAGTACAGGATAGGGATTGGAAGTAAATCAAAGAAAGGCAAAAGTATTGAGTAGCACCAGAAATGAGAATAGCGAGAAGCTTAGTATCCAATTTATGATCACGATGTAGGCGAAGTTAGCGAGTTCAGCTGCTTAGAAAGCACAGTTACTGTGGCAGACGAAGCGGGCTAGTACAGGGAAAGAGAGTGCCCCTATCCAAAATGAAGTTTATTAGTATGAAACATAGCCCTTAACTTGCGGAAAAAAATTCTGTGATTGTACATTTGGAATACAGCATTGTATGGTAATCATGGACTGTGCAAAAATCTGAACAGAGGAGGATCGAAGCGTTTGAGATGTGGTACTACAGAAAAATTTTGATAATCAGGTGGACTGATAAGGCTAAGAATGAGATTCTCCACAGAATCGACGAAGGAAGGAACATATGGGAAGCAATTACGGGATGATATTACAAGTGTTAAGACATCTGGAAATAACTTCCATGTTACTAGAGGGAGCTGCAGAGAGTGAAAACTGTAGAGGAACACAGAGATTGGAATACATCCAACAGCTAACTGAGGACGTTGGGTTCAAGTGCTACTTTCAAATGAAGAGGTTGGCATTGGAGAGGAATTCGTGACGGGCCACATAAAACCTATCGGAACACTGATGACTAAAAATAAATTTTTGTGATCTTTTGTGTGTCTTTCAGAAGACAGTAAACAGCCCGACATACTATCTTAGAGAAATTAGGACAGCATTTCTGATACCTGCGGAAGAAGACGAAAAATCTTTAAACACATTGCGCAAATATAAAGAACACGCTGCTCATAAGAGAGAAGTTCTGTGTACATGCTGAACACGAACTCCACCGATAAAATCTCAGAGGTTGTTCAGGGATATTTTCTTAGTATCTTCATACAGACGACTTGTGATACCCGGTGGCTCCGTACAGAGTAATAATGGTATTATGATTTATACGGTTTGCTCCCACTACTATTCTTGATGTGTAAATGTCTTTGCAACATTGAAAATGCGTATAATAAGCAATAACCGAGACGCACAGCTCAAGCTACAGAGTAATGCTAAACGCTCAGACGAAACCCTTATTATACGCTCAATATGTCTCTTCTCGTGGAGGAATCAGGGAGTTTAAGCACGCGATCACCTCGCAGCGCATAGCGTCCTGTGGGGGATGGGAAGGGTGGTCAGGAAAAGTGGGGGGGGGGGGGGGGGAAGGGGTGAGAGACAAGAAGCATAGTTCCCTCCTCCTAAGGCAGACAGCTTACTGGAATGAATATTGCATTCGCAATGCCTGATACAATGCTATACTGCTACTGCGTCCTGTATTGTTGCCTATATAATGCTGGAAATGTGTGGAAAATCATCAGATTTCCACAATGCCTCCACTCGCAGGGAAGCACAAAGTTATATTTTACACGTAATTCACTGTGAAGTGATTGCCGTCGCTGCACTTGAACTTCACCCCTTAATGACCGTGAGTGAGTCACTTCTTTTGCCAACAGCCAGACATATTCCCTAATGTTCAAGCCATTCTGTAGCTCCAGGAAATAAACAGACAGTATTTTATTTTTTATAATTGTTTTACAAATCGAAAAAGTGTTAAATTATAAATACATTGTCGACGATTATAAAACTGTAAGATATTCCTCTGTTACTAGATAGTTGTTCACGGGGGAAATATTTCAGTGCAAACTCGTTCCTTACACGAAACTGTAAAACTCGCCGCCATATTCATTTCAAGCTCGTTGAAACAGCTCACACACATGTTTTCTTTTAGAGAGAATTCTTTAGCATTTGTTAGTATTGTCAGGAAAGTTGGCGAATGCAAAACCCTTTAACTGTGCTCTAGCGCTCTCAGATAAATAAATTCGAATAGGATAAATAGACATACTGTTCAAACACAAAGGTCTAAAACATTGAATGTGCTCTTCCGTATTCAGATATTCACTACCTTTCCAAACTGAGCTGAGACATCGGAAGCAAATGTTTTGACGCAGAGTTGCCCTATGAAAGCAAATATTTGCCTTCTGGACTAGCAAGATTTTGTAGGCTCCGCCTGCTGGAGAAGACGATACTTTGTTCGTAGTCAACATGTTTACTCGGTGAAGGAGAGCGTCTGAAAAACAAGTTGTTCCCGCAAACAAGCGCAACGTGACGTGTGTTGAATCAGGACATTGGAAAATTCCCAAGAAAGTCTCGTGTTTAGTCAACGGCGTTGTTCGTACTACCTTCACGTCTCGCGGTTAATATTGGTCTCATAAATTATTGACCTCTCTATCCATATCAGTATTTTAAAATTTGTTGTAAGTATTGTTGTCTTTTAAAACAAAACTACTTCACAATTCAAATTTCACTCACCAAACGAATGTACGTCAGCTAATTTAATTCTGTCTAGTGATTCAGGTCACCAGTCCTCCAGAATAATGGCTGACAACAATTATAATTCCACTAACCACATTATTTTTTATATCTTGTAGCGCTGTAGACCTATAACACCTTTAAAGTAGGACGTTCATTTTATATTTCGCATAAATCGTTGTATGAGTTAACAAATGAATGGCTCTGAGCACTATGGGACTGAACTTCTGAGGTCATCAGTCCCCTAGAACTTAGAACTACTTAAACCTAACCAACCTAAGGACATCACACACATCCATACCCGAGGCAGGACTCGAACCTGAGACCGTATCAGTCGCTCGGTTCCAGACTGTAGCGCCTAGAACCGCCCGGCCACCCCGGCCGGCATGAGTTAACAACTTGGCGGTAAAGACGCATCCGAATGCCACAATAATCGTGGCAATACAAGAGATGTAAATACCGATTTTGGCAGAAATTCATTTGGAAAAAAATCATGATAACAATATTTACACCTTTAAGTGTTCTTTACGCTGAATTAGTTACTCAGCATCCAGTTCTGTTCTCTTTCATTCTTTGAGCATTCTTAATGCTCTTTGGACTCTCTGGAGTACCCTTTGCTACTTGTTCACTTCATTACGCTACAGTCGTATCATAGATACACGAAAGGCATAGAAGCAAGGAGAAGCCAAAAGGACTTTTATAAGAATAAATAGCAAAGCATCAGTACGTGGCAAGCACGTGGATATGGTTAAGGTGATCGCTATAGCAAAAATCTACTGATGCTAGTATTGCTGGCCCATGTTTTGATCACAACCGAGCTAGAATCTTCATACGACGTAGCTTACGCTGAGACAAGTAATAATATAAGACACATGTGGCCATAAGTGTCGGAAAATATCCCAGAATTGGATGACAAGTGTTCAGCATGTGACGTAACCAGACAACGTACCTCGCCGCACATTGAGTTATTGGTCTTGTCGTTCCTGCCCTCGCCGGTAGGGCGAAATGCTACCCGTAGCTCCGCTAGGCTACTCCGTTTTCGAACACCTATTGTAAATTTGATCTGTTATAAACTAGTAAAGAACGCGTATATCATTTCCTGCTAGCGATGGAGTTCTTAAGCTTATATTTATTTACCTGTGACGCAATAGGCTAGATTTTTGTTGTACTGCACTTGGCAGTTAACCGGCGGAGACCGCGAGATCGGTAAATAAAATAATAAATCTTACCTCAGTGTAAACTCCCATATGCCTAACGCAATGCAAAAAAATCATTGCCTGCCAGATGCAAGACTCGAACCCCAAGCCCCACGCACTAAAGTCGCGTACATAGACCCGGAGACACAAAGACATGAATACTTGACTTGGTTGCTGTATGTCCATTTTTTTTAGACGTGGTTGCGGGACTCGGCTGTTCGATACCGGACATCAAATTAAACACCTTCCAGCCATCTAGTTTCCAACTTTATTTTATTTGTCAACCAGTTTCAGCGTTTTACTACGCCATATTCAGGCCCCTAACCGAATTATATGAAGATTCTACCTCGATTGTGATCAAAACAGGGTCCACCAATACAGGTTTGAGTAGAGTTTTGCTACAGCGATCACTTCAACCATCATTGAGTCGGCAGATGATGGCTGAAGTGATCGCTATAGCAAAAACCTACTGATAGCTGTATTGCTGGTCCCTGTTTTGATCACAATCGAGGTAGAATCTTCATACACGTCGGTCAGGGGCCTGAAGATGGCGTAGTAAAACGCTGAAATAGGTTGTCAAATAAAATAATGTTGTAAACTAGATGCCTGGAAGGTGTTTAATTTGACATCCTGGACTGGGTTGGGTCGATCAGGTGCGACAGACCGATACTGTCCACCGCAGCACGTGTGAGTATATCTCATGTAGTGACGTCACACGTTCAACGTCTATCAAACATTTTTGGAGTATTTTCCGATTTTTTCGGTCTTAGAGTCATCTGCGTCGCTCAGGAGGTTTTTAAACTTCGATAATAATAGCCCTGTTTGTTGCACTGAATTCAGACTTGATTATTATAAAACAATCAACTGATAGCCAAGATCGCAGGAATTCTTTTTATTACATGATCGCCGGTTCCGGCGAAACTAAAGCCGCCACAGTCGAATCTAGGGAGGACAGAATACACTATAAAAGTGAGCTTGGATTCCACTTACATAACATGTGTGCATATAAATTTAGGTTCATACCTTAGGACACAACAGGTTACAAAATCAAGGCAAACAATGGTGATAATAATAGTTGCCTATAACACGCAGGACTTACAAAATTGTCATACGTAGCACATAGGCGTCCAAGAGAGTTGACGTTATAAATGTTGAGTGTCTCCATCACACACTAGCGCAAGCTAGGTACCATTGCAACTCCGGCTCTGTTCTTACACTACAGGTAACGTCGCGCTAGCAGAAGAAGCGCCAATGACGGTCACAACTCGCCTCAGACTTGATTATTATATGTTAATATTAGCAGGAGGGCCGGCCGCTGTGGTAGAGCGGTTCTGGGCGCTTCAGTCCGGAACCACACGGCTGCTAAGGTCGCAGGTTCGAATCCTGTCTTGGGCATGGATGTGAGTGATGTCCTTAGGTTAGTTATGTTTAAGTAGTTCTTAGACTAGGGGACTGATGACCTCAGATGTTGAGTCCCACGGGTGCTTCAAGCCATTTTTAGCAGAGTAGGGATATTAGCTTAACTACTTTTTCCTGTTGATATTGGAAAAATCTCCGCACAGGTTAGTGATTGGGAATGTGTGCGTAACAGCATCAAAAATTGCAATTGCTCCGTTGATGCGATGTAATTTTTCTGTTACTACACGCCAGCTGCTTGGATTGCTAGCAGAGCAGCAGCTGACAGAAGGTAGCACTTTTTACCCTACAGAGTTTCGCGACTGTTTATCGCACGCTGTACATGCACCATATTGCAGCGATGGGCCATTATTATTTATTGGTAGATAGGTATGTCTAATCTAATTGTTCATGATTGCTCACAGATTACGCTGAACTGTAATGTTCCACAGGATTCGAGGTTAGGAAATGGATGTGGCACAGTGATCGTCGGTTCAGAATATGGAGACACAACTCGAGTTGAGGAGTAGCAGGGCAGCACGACAGCCGGTCCCCTCCACCTTGGAGTGCCGCATCCAGTTCCATCGGCCGGAAGTGGAGGATAGGACGGGAGCGATCCCGGCCCTGATAACGGCCGGTATTAATCATCCGGGAGCGCAGCGCTTTCTCCGGCCGCGGCTGACGGATGCCGGTTTCTGCTCGTGATGAATGCGCTTTCCCGCCGCGGCGCTTGCCAGCGCATTAGCCCGGCGCCGTGCCTCTGCGTCTGTGTGTCAGCGAACGCTTCCCGCTTTTACCGGCCGGTATTGAGACCCTCCGGATATGGCGGGATGTAGCGTTACCCCTATTGGTGCTACATCTCAACCCCTAGCAGAAATATTTCGCGTGCCGCACTTTTATTTTACCATCGAGGTCCACTATGAAATTCCTTTCAACGCACGGCACGTTAGTTCAGTGACGGTTTGAGGCACACCGGTTGTTTTCCTCCGGTTGAAGGAGGACAACGATGCGACAGTTCAAGTGACTTGGTGGTAATAAAACACTGTCATACAAAGCAGTGTTCAGGTGCCCCAAGCGCTTCTAGCGTGATCAAACAAATCTGAATGACAAGGAATGAAGTGGCACACCATATCTCTGTTGAGAACTGGAAAACGCAAGAGACGAAGGAAGGAACATTAGAGTTAAATATTCCGTTGACAAGGCAGTCATTAGAGACGGAGTGCAAGCTTCGTTTACGAACGCTTCGAATGGCGAGGTACCAACACATGCGAGAAAAAGGCCACAGTTCAGAAGTTTATGTGAGCTGTAAGACTGGTTAATGGTGTCACACTGGTATCAAATTCCACCACAGTTCTGCCCCATGCCACTGTGGTCATGTCACAAAAAAAAATGGTTCAAAATGGCTCTGAGCACTATGGGACTTAACTACTGTGGTCATCAGTCCCCTAGAACTTAGAACTACTTAAACCTAACTAACCTAAGGACGTCACACACATCCATGCCCGAGACAGGATTCGAACCTGCGACCGTAGCAGTCGCGCGTTTCCAGACTTTAGAGCCTAGAACCGCTCGGCCACTCCGGCCGGCGACGTGTCACACAGTGGGAAGTTCGTCACACCCCATATTACCCAAATTTCGTGCCTTCTTTAGACTATTATGCGATGGAGGTCAGAACCGCGACACCAAGCGTTGAGATCGCGCATTATCTTATGGATGGTCGAGGAAATCATTTCAAACTCGCTGCCGTTCAGAATCGACACTAAAATTCCTCAAGGGGTTGCATAAAGGCCGTTAAGAAACAAGTCCTTCCCTTGGGTCGATGATTCCCACACACTTCGCGGTCGAAAACAATAGTTCGCAGTGCGATGAGCAGCAGGGCTATTTTCTTGACAACGCTCGACACTGCTGCCAACCCCTTGGAGTTTCAAGGCTACTCTTAGGTTATCATGAGGCTGCAAGCACGCTGACCGCGATCTAACGCCTTTGGAGTGTAGTGCGGCCTCAATTTCTCCCATGATGCATGATGTGGAATCATTAGAGACCGTTCAAAACCATTCGGCGAAATTTGAACGTGATCCGAAGCAGCAAAAGTTGTTTATGCGCGTGAAAAGAAACGGCAAAGGGTCTCTCTAAGACCACCCACCCAGTCCGGCAACACTCTCTGTGTCACCCATGCTCCTTTATTGAAGACATTGAAAATTCTAGCGTCAGAGACTTTGACACCAGTTCACCTGCTCTAGTGCCTGTGTAGACAATCACTTCGACAACTCTTAGGGATGCTTGCCTATCTACAGGCGCTAGCGTAACCGCGAGACTGAATTGGTGTCGAATTTCCTGACAGGCATATTTTTAACCGAAAAACCTAACGTAGCTGGCCAAGGCCCTGGAGTCGGCATGGCTCGACATCTGCATCGGTATTTTCTAGAATCTCATTGACTCTCTTCCTGCATATTTCATAGTGGTTTGCACTGCAAAAGCTGATTATGCAGGCTTTAGACAAGTGGTCATATTAATGTCACCGGACAAGTGTTACATTTCACTCCACCTTCCTTCCCTCGTTATCACTCCTGAGGTTGCTAGCGGCGACTTACCGTTAAAAGTTTATTTTATCGCCAGAGAGTAAGATTTAAATGTAAGTCTGGGTGTAACTGCTCCACTTATTTGTCTGATTGTAAGGACCACCAGACTTTTAACATCTTGTTACCCAGACATCCTGAGAACTAGCAGGGTGCACCAACCTAAGTATAGCGGCTGCTTTGAAATATGCTGCTCTCCGGTAGTATTTACTTCAACGAGTAATCTCGCTCAATGAATGAGGGCCCATTGATATCACGTCTACCATAACTGGACAGCTAGAGCTAGATGTAAGGTCGAGTAGTCCATATCCGGAAGAAAGTAGACGCTGACATTCTGTTACACCTACTCCGTCGTTTTTGCATATATTTATGACTACATGTGAATTTATACTGTAATTATCGTAAGGTGTCTTCTATATTCTTTAGCCCAATACTTATTCCTTGACAATGATCGTTCCATTTGTCGCCCACCGAAAGTAACTGTGTGCACAAAGTTCAAGTGACTCATTCAAATTTTCTAAGACCATAAAGTGTCTGCATTAGCTGAAGCACCGTTTCGTCATTTGGGAGCGACACATGGTGAATATGTTTCGCTATGTTCCGCAGTTACAGGGTCGTTTCCGCCGGTAATAGAGCGAGGCGTATATCCTCTAAAAACCGAGCGCATGCCGACGCTATCGTAGCGTGACGAGCAGTTAGCGAAGACAGCACGCAAATTGCACTCTTCATTACTTCCGTGCCTTACTGTTTCGCCCTTTCTTCCTGTGCCCCTTTCCACTTCTTTCCCGTTACGGTCTCGCGAGCGCTGGCTGTCAAGTGTTTCCGAGAGGGAGGCGCCTAGCAGGAAATGAGAATAACCGGAATGCCGACACGTCAGGGCCGCGTGTCCCCAACAGGTCGCTTCTGGTACATGCCCGTGGCCGGCGCTCCTCCACAACTTTCTCACTAGCCGTGCCACGGCAGACAGATTTCTGCCGCAGATAAAGGTTGCGCCCAAAATGGAATCCAGAGGAGATTTTACCTTTTAACACTTCTGTCGAGCGCTTACCAGCCATAAAATCTGTTTTAAGCAATAAAAGGTGTAGGTTTCTTATAGAAGTGCTAGAAGGCAGAATTTTGGCCATGAGATTAAAGTCCGATTTTTCGTAGGTTTTTTTTCTTCATTAGCTTCTCGTTTTACTAACATTTGTTCTACACTCGAATTGAGCCACAATGGACTACGAGTTAACAGTCAGTATTACGTTGAAGTTTTAGCCTTTCTTCGCCTGCCAGCTTTTATGCCCTGCAAGTATCTTTTGAGTCCATCACTCGCCGCTTTCCTGAAGTCTTCTGCAGTGGGCCCCTTCGTCTTTTTAGTTCTTCTCCCGGTTTAAAACTTTGGTAGTTTATGATCATTTCTCTGAACTGAACTGATTCCAGTCAATGATTTTGTCCTCTGGGGTATAGGTTTCTCAAGATCTTTACCCCGGAACCATTCCATTCTTTTTGCCTTTGGCTTTTTGAGATTCCAGGTTTTCAATGGTGAATAAATTAACAATTATTTCTGAAATTGCTATTATTTATTTGTCTGTACTTGTACATCACATCTACCGATTTCCGTCCCATTCGCATAATTCCATCGTGTGTGTAGTTTCTTTTCGTTTCAGAGTGTACTATTTTATTACTGATTATCGTATTAAAATTATTGTTTCTTCTTAGTTATAACGTAAAGAAATACTGTATGTGTGAAATTCTGGTCCGATGTGAAAGAAGGCCTGAAGGGCCTGATCTGATCAGGTTAAATAAATAAATAACTGGAAAAGGTCTGTTGTCACAGTAACGGAAATTCCACAGACTAACATAGACTCGAAGATGGGGTTGAAGTGATCGCTATAGCAAGGTGAAATCCTCTAATACCTGTATTACTGGCCCCAGTTTTGTCCAGAAACTCGGTGGAAACATCCTACACGTCGGTCAGCGGCCTGAAGATGGTGTAGTTGAACGCCGAAACGGGTAGCCAAATAAAATAAGTTTGGAAATTAGACGGCTGAAAGGGGTTTCATTTGACATCCTGTATCGAAAAGCCGAGTCCCGCAACCATCTCTAAAAAGATGGACATACATAAACTCGGACTATGTGTAATACCATAATCGTCGAGAGGACGTCTAAACCTAGACTTCATTCCTTTTTTCGTAGACACAAGCAGCAGTCAGTGAGCGACTTGGATCAGTGATTAAGACAGCTGGACTCCTGAGGTCATTCGGATTTAGGTTTCTCTTAAAGTCTCTAAATTGCTTAAGGCAAATTCAAGGTTTGCTTTGTATTCAACAACATGTGATGACATGAAAAAAAGGGAACAACGAACTTCGCAGGTCTGCAGTAAATTACCACAAAAATCTGTACATTCTTGGATAAATTGGTATAGTCCACCACTCCTTCGCAAATGGCAATCAACATTGCACTAAAACTCCCACAGATAAACGTTCCTGGCGTGTTGATATTGCAGTTAAGGTCCTTACATAATGTGAAAGCGTAATGATGAAGCTGTGACTTCTAAATGTTGATTGGTATAGTGAAAACACTTTTTGTAAGACTGTGGACATATTTGATTACCGACTCTAGAAGTGTGCACCAGGGTCAAAGTGACCCCGGAGTCTTTTGTTTGTTACTGTGCATGCAACATTCAGAGCCCGCTGCCGCCAATGTAAATTCAGCGTTGAGTGAAAATTAATAGGGGACGGATGTTCAAAACTGTGAGACATTGTTGTTTAGTTATTTTGACAGAAATATTTCTTGAATTGTCACTGTGACCTTGGAATACATATTGTAATTATTCTGTCACCGTGTGTCAATTATATTTATGTGAAAATGACACCTGGGAATGTCATTTTGCTCACGGCAGATGTTATACAGGAAGCATTGTTAGAAGAACACGCTCTTGAAGGTAAGCTTCCGCAATGAAAGCGCTTCCGAAGCTGATGCTCCTGCGGCAGTTACGGGCAATGCCTAAACTGATCAGTCCGCCGATTTTCAGACAGCGGTGAAGGAAATACAGCCCTGCTGGGTAATAATGGTCAGTACTGGGACACAGCTGCCCCTAATAGAAGAAGCCTGACGGTTGCCTGTAACATTGTAGTCCATACCGTAAAAGTGTGGAAATAATGAATGAATGGGTTTATGAATAACTGAGAACACCTCCAAATATCACCGAGCGAGATGACGCAGTGGTTACACACTACACTCGCATTTGATAGAACGGTGGTGTAACGCCGTGTCCGACCATTCCGATTTAGGTTTTCCGTGGTTTTCCTAAATCGCTTCAGGCAAATGCCGCATGGTTCCTTTGAAAGGGTACTGCCGATTTCCTTTCTCTTCTTTCCCCAGTCCAAGCTTGTGCTCCGTCTCTAATGACTTCGCTGTCGACAGGACGTTAAACATTAATCTCCGTCCTTCCTCTCAAAATATTTGAGTAATATGTGCATTTTATTACAAGGCGTATTGGGAAAGTAAGGTCCGATTAGGTGTGAAATGGAAACCACTGTGAAAATCAGATGAAACTTTGCGCAGGTATGTTGGGCAGTGTCTTTAGTGTGCGAGTCGATCGGTTCACGTCGCTCTTTTCAGTTCAGAGCGCAAAGTGATCACGTAGATCTCCCGCCAAGTATGTGGATCTATAGAGAGATTTCATCTGAAGCCTTCCAGTCCACATAACATAAATGTCTTGCGTTTCTTTCTTAAAGACAATTTTGAGGCGCATTCTGCAGGGGAAATGAAGACGCTCCTGCAGCGTTTTCGATAGGGAGTGTTTCATCACCCACAGTACAGCCCTTAATTGGTTCCCTCCGTTTCACATGGACCGCTGGCTACAAAGATAACATTCTGGCACAAACAACGAAAGGCAGACCAACGTAGCGAATTCGGGGAAAGCACAGGCGGCTGCTTTCTGTGGCGAGGGTACTGCAAAGTTTGTACAGCGCCATGACAGATGTGTAAGTCGAAGCGGCGGCTATTTAGAGAGGTAGCTGGAATGTGTGGCTAACTCTTGCGAATAAAATTTTTTTGATTTTCATTCTGGTTTTTATTTCGCCACCAATCGCACTATACTTGCCGAACAGACCTCGTTAATGAATAGCAACTTCATCTAATTAAGGTGCAAATAAAGTCTTTAGATTCGGATCACTTTCAAGTTTCACCGCTGAAAAGCTTCCACGACAGTTTTTGCTTAGTCTCGAATTTTGGCTGTATTAATACTAAGATTGACTGAAAAACTACATTACGGAGGTGAAATAAAATGCGTTTAGTGTATGAGAACCTAATTTCATTATTAAAAAAAACCCTTCATTCAGGCAATTTCTGTAGCAAATAAATAAGAATCACTGTAACCCTGGAGTGTGACAATTTCAGAGGTGTACAGTATTAGGGTTAATTATTATGTTAAAAAATTTCGTGCACTTATGAGACATTGTTAAACAGTGAAAGGGAAATTAGGAGGAGCAGCGAAGGCTGTCCACCGTTTTCGCGAAGAGGAGGGCTGCAGGCGAGAGGACCCGGCTGCGACCGTGGCAATTTGTGTCGTTCGATCGACGCCTTTACATGAGGCACACGTAGCGGGCGGCGGCGGCAGTCTTATTAAAACTTGGTGTCGTTACGGAACTTGACTGGGCGCACCGGGCCTGACAGCTCACGCCGCTGCTTGTTTCTCGAGACTGCCGAGGCGATGGGGTGGGGCGTGGGAGGAGAGAAAGGGGCAGGGGGAGATGGGAGCAGGGGGGGGGTGCCCGGACACCTACGCAAGCAGAACGGAGCGCCGGCGATGCAAAGTTGGCACATGAAGCGCGGGGGGATCGCCTGGTGAGCCGTGCCGTCACGACGCCAGCGGCTACATATTTTATCCGCGCCTGAAAGACTGCTCGGCTACCCGGCGATTCCTTGGAGAAATTGCTGCGATGCCGTACTTTACGGAAAGGGCGAAACTCTCTTTTTGCGTGGAATTGAGCAGTATTCTGGACAGATTATAATTTTAACTCGTGGCAAAACGACACAAAAGCATTTTTAACCTCTCATTACGAATATTATACTACACTGATGGGGAAAAAAATCGCAACATCGGGAACAACTCCTGCGACATAAACGAAAGTTCGTAGGCCTGTGTGTCTACATCTGAAAGATGATTTGAATTAAAATTTTGCGCCAATCGCATAACAGTGGTGTTGGTAGCGCCCCTACGAGGTGCAAATCGTGTTTGCTTTAGATACACACTGTAACGGTCGTGTACATTAGCTACTTTTGAGATTGGACGTGGTGAGTTGACATTCGTGAAATATGCATTTAGGCGACAAAGACGCCATTATCAGTATATCACCACATTTGAACAAGGTCGTGTAATAGGGCTACGAGAAGTTGTACGTTCCTTCTACGATGCCCAAGAAAAACTTGGCAGGAATGTAAAGACTGTACACGGCTGCTGGCAGTGGTAATCCCGAGAATGCACGATCACAAGAAGATCACGTTGCAGCAACGAGAAGGAAGACCATCGTATTCGATGTATGGCTCCGGAGCATCGTACTAAATTTGCAGCAGCAATTTGATCAGAAGTTGGTATCATAGTGATACAACAAACTGTTACAAATCGATTACTTGTCTATAATAAAACATACAGTCACCAGTAAGTTTTTATTGCGTACTTTGGCCCAAATAGATACTCATCTGCATTGACCTGCTTCTTTCTCCTTGTAGACAAAGTAAACGGCTTGTCTGGCACCAACGCACCATAGGTTGGTTGGGTTGTTTGGGGGAAGAGACCAAACAGCGAGGCCATCGGTCTCATCGGATTAGGGAAGGATGGGGAAGGAAATCGGCCGTGCCTTTTCAAAGGAACCATTACAGCATTTGCCTGGAGCGATTTAGGGAAATCACGGAAAACCTAAATCAGAATGGCCGGACGCGGGATTGAACCGTCGTCCTCCCGAATGCGAGTCCAGTGTGCTACCGCTACCCCACCTCGCTCGGCAAACGTACCATAGGGAACCTTAGCGAGTAGACCTATACTCTGCGCTATACTCTATGTCTTCCAAGCCAAGGTGTTTGCATCAGGGAAAGCTTCAAGGCCACCGAGTCAGCATGGTTCCCCCATACAACAGCCAAGGTCAGTCATGTTCTGCCTCCAAACACAGAAGAAACATGTGAACTGCATTCGTAGCCCGCGAAAAACATTTGTACCTCCCATAAGCTGCTGCTCATGGAATTGACCAGCCAAGTCAATCTCTGTTGCTCTCAATGACTTGTACATTGCGCCGCCAGCTGTAGCCATGACGCAGAGGCATTGCAGAGGCACGTTAACACTTCAAGGACAGCTCAGAGCGAGAATCATTTTAGCGTGTACTCCACTGACCCCAGACAGTGATGTCAACGAGAGCTCATTGGAGGGCAGCGTGAAGGTCTGTTATGTTTTGTAATAAAAGATGGGTCTGCCTCGGTGCCAGTGATGGCCATGTTTTGGTTAGGCCAGTTGAGGGCCTGCAATCAACCTGTCTGCGTGCTAGACCTGGAGTTAAGGTCTGGGGTGCGATTTCGTATGATAGCAGGAGCATTCTAGTGTTTATCCTATGCACCCTGACTACATATTTGTACATCAATCTAGTGATTCGACCTCTTGTGCTGCCATTCGTGAGCACAATTTCTGGGGGTGTTTTCCAACAGGATACTTTTCACACACCGCTATAGCAACCCAACATTCTCTACGGAGTGTCGATACGTTGCATTGGCCTGCTCCATCACCAGATCTATTTCCAGTGGAGCACTTATGGAACATTGTCTGACGGAAACTCCAACAAACAACATTAGCCGTCCCCGTGTTGACTGACCAAGTTCAACAGGCATGGAACTCCATCTACATCTACTTCCATACTCCGCAAGCCACCTCACGTTGTGTGGCGGAGGGCGCCTTGAGTACCTCTATAGGTTCTCCTCCTTCTATTCCAGTCTCGTATCGTTCGTGGAAATAAAGATTGTCTGTATGCCTCTGTGTGGGCTCTAATCTCTCTGATCGTGTTTTACAGAAACGAGAACTGTGTTTAGTCTTAAATTAAATTTCAACCCACGCCCGGGTTCCCGGGTTCGATTCCGGCGGGGTCAGGATTTTCTCTGCCTCGTGACGGCTGGGTGTTGTGTGACGTCCTTAGGTTAGTTAGGTTTAAGTAGTTCTACGTTCTAGGGGACTGATGACCTAAGATGTTAAGTCCCATAGTGCTCAGAGCCATTTAAACCATTTTTTTATTTTCAACTTTATTACATAAACTAGTTAGAGTGTAAGCATTAAGTATCTAAAGCTGGACGAATTATTTGGCATAGCGATAATTTTGTTTATGGGCTAATGCTAAGAGATATGATTAAAATTCAGAGAACGGTGTCAGGTAACTGAATACTAACTCCAAATTCTAGTGTAACCTAAGCGATTTAAGCAGCTCAAGTCAGGAAAGTTACGAGTTTGCATGACTTAATCGATAAGAATCGTCATAGTTTAGCCAATTTCCATGAAGTACCTATAAATTATATACAAAAACTTTTCTTGTGAATCAGTGTATCTATTAAGGAGTTCCTGAGATTAGTCTTCACGCTCTTTCAGAAAAGTACGGTGGGAGACTTTAACACCAAGTAGTTATAGAATATACGACTAAATGAAATGATTCTGGCGAAGTTTCGCTGGTCTCTGACATTGTGCCAGCTATTTAATTGGGCTTTACCTATTAGGTACCACCACATTTGTAGATGATCACCACGTAGCTTCGATCATTGTCACGAGATATCCCTCCAAACGCTAGTTATGACACACTCATAAGTACTATAATCATAAATTATACACACTAATCTTCCTCGGGAATCAGACTATCTATTAGTGAAACCGTGTCAAAATTTCTACAGTAGCTCCTGAAATTAGCCTTCACATAGAGACAAATAAAGACTGTGGAAGACCGATTTATAGTGTGTATGGATGTGGATTGTAATTTTATCTGTTCTGAAGAATAATATATGGTACTCTATCTGCCAGAAGGAGATGCAAAATAAAATTAAGTGAGATGGTTTCAGGGAAGAGGCATGTCTCTATTAGGTTAATCATTACTTTGTGTGTTGATTGTCAATCTCTTCATTTAAAATAACACCTAGCAGTAGCTTTTTATTTCTCTATATTTCCCAAACCTCCCAAGATATTTAACTTGATGCCTTCAGATTGTCTGTGCTAAACAGTAAGTACTTCATTCACATCTGCATATTTGTGTACTGTTTCGTGCAAACAATTTGTAATTGCTGACTTCCTGCAATTCTTTAATTCAAAGGGCTGTCAGATGTTCAAAAAATTTAATATCAAACGCTCCCCCTACCCGTCCAGCAAAGAAATTTTCACAATCTTCTAGTCTTTCTTAAATGTATCTTGTTTTGTTTAGTGTGTGTGATAGAGTTACGAATAGCGCACATGTTGTACAAGTAACTCGCCGGTTGTTACATTTTTTTAAAAAAAGAAACGCTGCTTCCCCTACACCCCGGCACACGTGCACCGTTGTTCGCCAAACCACTGCGATCAGCCTGAAACGCGAGAGGCCGACTCGATAATTAAATCCGCGCCCGCCAGGTGTACGATTTTAATGGTGAACTCTCGACCCGCACATTCCACGGGGTACGTTCCGCTCGTTTCCATCGCAGATCGAACAGCCCGCTGATAAAGCCCGCAGAAACACAACACAGCGCTCTCTGCTGCTAGGCAGCGCCGCGAAAACCATTACGGCGATATCGAATAGGAAACGGACGTGGCTGGCGGCGGCGGCGGTCGCTGAGGAACCTCCAGTCCAGGGCAACCCGCGGGGCGACGGAGAGCTGCCGCCTATTTTCTTTTCCTTTTCTCTCTCTCTTTCGTTTCGAGAGCCGAGAAATACGGCGGAGCGCGCGTTATTGTGGTTTAAAGCGGGGCCGAGCGCACGCGAACGGCTCATTAGAGCGGTCATTAGCGTCTCGACGAGCGCTGCCATCCTCCGAGGCGCCCGCAATTAAATCCTCGCCACCCGCGACACCCAGGCGCTTCGCGGCGGACTTGGCTTCCAGATTCTGTAGAGCTCCGCGGGCCGATTACGCTCGAGCTGAGTTGCCACCGTCGTAGGCGTTTATAAGTTTGCGTAATTCCACCACTGCGCTGGCATAAAGGGCCGGCGAATGTACTGGGTACCCCAGGACGAATGGTCAGCATTCAGGGATACGAAGGAAAAAATCATTCGAAGCAAAAAAAGTGTAGGAAAGATGAGGTCGAAAATGTATCCCTCAAGAGCTATGAGTATCTCTTCGTTTCCGTTACTGCGAAACAAGTCTCTTATACTGCAAGCTCTTTGGTTTACAAACTTCGGGAAGTGATAGAATGGACCACAAGAAGCAAAAATTCACAGTAGCTCAGATGAACAAGTGATCATACACCTTAAGTATGAATTTTAGAGCCCATGTTTATTAGACATTTTTTGTTTTGGTCCATGTTACTCACCCCCAGAATATGGAAAACAAAGAGCTCGCAATAGAAGAAAAATGGTTCAAATGGCTCTGAGCACTGTAGGGCTTAGCATCTGTGGTCATCAGTCCTCTTGCGGTGGTCTCGCGGCTCTAGGCGCTCAGTCCGAAACCGGGCGACTGCTACGGTCGCAGGTTCGAATCCTGCCTCGGGCATGGATGTGTGTGATGTCCTTAGGTTAGTTAGGTTTAAGTAGTTCTAAGTCCTAGGGGACTGATGACCATAGATGTTAAGTCCCATAGTGCTCAGAGCCATTTGAACCATCAGTCCTCTAGAACTTAGAACAACGTAAACCTAACTAACCTAAGGACATCACACACATCCCTGCCCGAGGCAGGATTCGAACCTGCGACCATAGCGGTCACGCGGTTTCAGACTGAAGCGCCTAGAACAGCACTGCCACACCGGCCGGCACAATAGAAGAGATTCATTCCACAGTCTCCAAGATGTATTCCTCAAAGCTCTTAAGGTATCCATTTTAAAACCCATATTTGCTAGCCCCTTTTGCTTCGAATGGTCGTTCCCGTCATATCCCTGAATATTGATCATTCCTCCTGGGACACCCTGTACTTTATTGTTTATTTAGGTTCCTGTCACAGCTGCGCACACACACACACACACACACACACACACATATGTCACATTTGACTTCCGTACTCTAGGTCAACTTGGCATTTTCTAAGTCCGCCTACTGTATGGAAGTCAATTTTTCAAAGGACACACTTAGCAAATTCTCCGTTGATCTAGTGTGGCTCTGAGCACTATGGGACTCAACTGCTATGGTCATCAGTCCCCTAGAACTTAAAAATACTTAAACCTAACTAACCTAAGGACATCACACACACCCATGCCCGAGGCAGGATTCGAACCTGCGACCGTAGCAGTCACACACGGTTCCGGACTGCGCGCCTAGAACCGCGAGACCACCGCGGCCGGCTGATCTAGTGTATGGAAGTCAGTTATGCCTTAGGTTAGTTAGGTTTATGTAGTTCTAAGTTCTAGGGGACTGATGACCATAGATGTTAAGTCCCATAGTGCTCAGAGCCATTTTTTTTCTGTTATGCCAAGCACTGTCAATTGAAATGTGTACGTTAAGAGCAGAACAAAGATTTCATTTGTTACGCTGGAATTATTGTACAATCATATAATAACGACGCACGAAGTGGTTCGAAAATGAACGGACTGGTTCGAAACTAACCACCATTAAAGAATTTGTATGCAACTGTGACGCCGGCTGCTGTGATCGAGCGGTTCTAGGAACTTCAGTCTGGAACCGCGCTGCTGCTACGGTCGCAGGTTCCAATCTTGCCTCGGGTATTGATGTGTGTGATGTCTTTAGGTTAGCTAGGTTTAAGTATTTCGAAGTCTAGGAGACTGATGACCTCAGATGTTAAGTCCCATAGTGCTTACAGCCATTTGAAACTTTTCTTTTGCAACTGTGACAGGAAACTAAACAAATAATTTAAAATTTTATTTGATCTCATTTCCTAGCCACATCTCGTTTACATCTTCATTTCAGCCAATTAGATAACAACATGAAATTAGTGATGCACGGAGGTCTCATATTCAATCACTGCATTTAGGAGACAATCTCAAAAATCTGAACATCTTTTAAAATGATTTAGACAGAACATCTGCATTTTGCGAAAAGCGGAAATTGAGCCTAAACAATAAAATATGATATACGAAGATGGTATTTGTTCTTTCGTACATGTCCGAAAGAACACAGACCATCTTCACATAGAAAAGGCTTACCGGCCAATGATCTTCTTACGTACGGATGCACTCACATTGCTCAAACTGTAACGGGAATCGGCAGATTGACTGCCGAGAGTAATGTGTGTAGTGGGCAGGGGCACTACAAAAGTCCTGTGTGGACAGTAAGTCGGAAATGTGGGTCTCACGGGGAGGGTGCCTTGTAGTCGCACTATCCTCTGTGTCCTCGATGGCTCTGTTGGATAGAACGTTTGCCATGTAAGCAGGAGATCCTGGGTTCGAGTGCAGGTCAGGGCACACGTTTTTAACTGTCCCCTTTGATATTTATCAATGCCTTTAAGCAGCTAATGGTCTGGATTCAATGTAAGACCATTCAGCATTAAAATGTGTGAGGTCGCACACATGAGCACTAAAATAGTTCCATTAAATTTCGGTTAACGACGAACCACACAAATTACAAATTTGTCGATTCAACGAGATGCCTTAGAATTATGATAAACTTGAGTTGGAACCGTCACAAGAAAATATTGTAAGGAAGACGAATCAAAAACTGTGTTTTAATGCTAGAACGCGTAGAAAGTGTTACCGTCTGAACAGCTGAACAATATGACCAATTATTTGGTCTGCGCAGACAAATGGTTGAAGTTGGACCCGAGTGCAAAAATACATGGAAAACCTATGTTTGTCACTACCTTAAATTTCGTAGCCATTTCGATGAAAGACCTTCTGTACAGCACTTGGACATGTGTCTGTGAAGCAATTGTTGCAGCTGACTCAGACTTTGTGATATCTGGCATATCTGTAGCAGAAATGCTATCGGTCTCACACCAGACTTCTTCGTCGAATTTTGAGTATGTTTCTTAACTTTGCGTGGACACTCCCTGCTGTCTCGTAACTACGCAGACCTAGAAAAGTAATTAACAGACTCCTCCGCTAGATGACGGTTCAAATCGCTCTGAGCACTATGCGACTTAACTTCTGAGGCCATCAGTCGCCTAGAACTTGGAACTAATTAAACCTAACTAACCTAAGGACATCACACACATCCATGACCGAGGCAGGATTCGAACCTGCGACCGTAGCGGTAGCTCGGTTCCAGATCCGGTAGATGAAAATGTTTTACTGTCAGTTAAGAACGATGCTCTGTAGTCATTTGAGTTACACAGTTCCCTAAAAGAGCAATGAGCTTTTAACTAGATTTTGGTGAAATCAGAAATCTGCCGATAACTTGTGGCTTTTAGTTTCTATGCTGCATTAGTTCAGGTAGTATGTACGAGAACCTTAAAATTTTATAAGGATACTAATTGTCTATGCTGAGCTGACAACTCTAATGAGCGGCAGCTATGCAAGACATAACAATATGTAGTATGGATACATATCACGGGAATTTAAACCAGTAAAATTGTTTCCACCTTCCAGCCATGTCAAGCAATTAAATAGCCACAATCTTTCAGCCGAGTTCTCCACGGCTATTCTCAAATGGTGACAGCCACCACTTGACAATGGTCAAGAAGCAATCGTCCGACAACTTGTGGACATCATTCCACACGGCTGAAGGAGCGAGAAAGTGTTGTTAGATTACAACATGCTACTCTGCTTTGCTTCAGTGGGCTCCTCCGTACGTTCAGTTTTTCATTAGAGCTATTGCAGACATGAACTCAGAAGAACATCCTGCCCAGAGCAGCTCGGACACTCGTAGTGCTGAAGCGTTGCTAGGCGACAGAAGCAGGCTCTGTTATGCGTGCCGCCCGGCAATAAGTCAGAGGAACTCCCTTCCCTCCGCCCCCCCCCCCCCCCGACCCCTAGGACACGCCCCCCGGCGGCATTCCTACACAAATGACGACTGCCGCCGGAGAACCGACCGTCCGCTGCCTGAAGTATTAACGGTGCTCAAATGGCTGCTCGGAAGAAAATAAGCTCTGGCGCCTCGTAACTGTGGCCCAAGCCTTCCCTTGGAACGCATTCCTTCTAACGCTTTTAATATGGGGAAAGCATCGTAAATATTCTACATCACTGGAGCGCTGAACACTCTTGCTAATTAGCTGTAACTACAGCGATCCTGCGCTCCCCCTCAAATTTGTTTATTAGCGTTACCTTCATTCCAGCTATCGCCACTTTTCTGTGACTCACAAACGACAAGTCAGAGTAACATAAACATAACTCATGCATAAAACTATCAGATCATTAAGATTTTTCGTCGAGCAGAGTTCACCCAAAATTTCTGTTGGAAACTAAGCGAAAGAGGGTAACAGCTCCAGAGGCACTGTACTTCCTCCAGACTGCACCGGGCTGGCACGCGATGCTTCTTTTTTTCCCTTTTTTCTTACATTATTGGCTTTCAGAACGTTCCCATCCTGCCAACACAATACAAGAAATGTTTTATTGGAGTTTGTTTTGACAATTCATGATAGACATTATGTTAAGTTCTACCCTACTAGCACTAACAAAGGACTCATTCAACGCAAAATAAGAGTTTACTAAAACGAGTAAATAAGACCAAAATGTACACAGGACACATATAGGTAGTATGCTGTCAACATGTTACTGGTAACACAATAACAATTGATAAAACGCCGTTAGTACACACAGCTCTATACTTCCCCCAGCTTGTCAACTTCACGTATGCCTCTTCCAATTTTGCCAGGACAGTGCCCATTTTAATCATAGACGACTACCAAAGATCTTCTCTATAACGAAAAATAATGTTATAAATTATTCACTACATCGATGTTCAACAGAAGCACTTCAGCCACAAGAAAGAGTAATAGGAGGCGTAATATTTCCAGTATACGTAAACAGTATATCAGACAGGGTTAATAAAAGTATAAATTTGCTCGTTAACGATAGGCTCGTCTACAGTAAAGGATTGTTGCTGGATAATCGCTAGGAATCTGTCAGATTTGCACAAAATTTCCACTAGGTGTCATGGATGACAGCTGTCTTTAAATGTGGATAAATGTGAGGTAATTCCTGTAATAAATAGGAAGAACGACATGGTATCTGATTACAATATTAGTGGTGAATATCTGGAGCAGGTCACATCATATTTAGGAGTAACACCAGAAAGGGATATGAAATGCGACGATCAGGTAAAGCCAGTATTAGCGAAGATGACTGGAAAAATTAGATCTGTTGGCAGGGTTCAGGGAAAGGGGATATGTAAAGGATGTGTATAGGGTTGGCGTCTTTATCAAGTAGGCATAACACAGACATCGAACTAATATACAGACGCGTTGTTAGGATAGTATCACGCGAGTATAGCCCATCCTAAAGTACAACACTAATGCCCAGAGAATTTAACTGGGGTCCTCGGAAAATACACGAAGCAGCTGTCGCGAAATCTAGTTGGGTGCTTTTAAAGAATCAGCGATCTAACACGACTGTGAGACCACGGCGCTGCCACCACCGTAAAAGCGCTTCGTCCGTGGGGGGAGATTACGTTGGATCTCGCGGAGTGGCGGACGACGAGAAGCGCTTTCTCCTTCTCCGACTGCGCCTCTAATTCGCTTCCCGTGTAAACGCCCGGGACTGGCGGCCGTGTTAATCTGATCGCTGTCGGCAGAATGTCGCGGTGCGATAAAAAAGGGAGAAAACAGGCTGCGTGCCGCTCCGCCGTACACCGCCGGCGCCGCGACCGTGACTCACACGCAGTCCGGCGTACGCAGCTCTCGAGCCAGCCAGTCGCGTCTCTCAGGAAGGGCTCGCGTGCGCTGCCCGGCGCCCCGGGCAATAAATTCAGCGCGGCCGCCATGTCTGGGGGCAATTTCTCACCGGAATAATCAGCCCGCGGCCCTCCGCTAACAAACATGTAACCGCCCGGACGCCGAGCCGCGGGCCAGCCCGCTGCCGCGCGGGCAGCCTACACACACAGGCGCTCGCAGCATCAAGCCGCGACCAGGCATCCGTCCGTAGGCCACCCCGTGGGTTCCTGCGATACAATTGCGCTAAAACTCTTCTTGTTCATCTTTTAGGAATGCAGTATTCAACTATCGCTGCTTCAGTTTGTCGTCAACACGAATATTCGCATTAAGTTACAAATATTCTTCCTAGTGCGTGAAGTGGCACTCATACGGCCCGTGACTGTATGACGGTGCCGACAGTATCCTCGCTGTCACTGTACAGTCACAATTATATTTATTCTGGACGATACTGTCACTGGCCCCGTACTGCCATTGCATGATTTCTGGAGAACGAGTCCTTCTTCCATGGCCGTGTTTGAATTTTCTGAGTTTTCTTTGTGCAGTTTGTTGAAGCATAGCGGAAAGTTTATTCAGTCAGCGCTTCGGTATCTTGTGTTGTAAGCTGTATCCATTTCAAAAGACATGGAGGCGTGATTCAAGAATTCTACCCCAGGAAATCTGGAAGGGAAATAGAAACAAATAGTACGACATTAATTTATGTTATTTATTTATTACGTTAATGCTTAGCTGTGACCTTAAAAATGCCTGATCATAGTGGGGCAGTCAAGTTGAAACCATCCGAACTTGTGTTATGGCATTACGCTACTCCACTACAGAGTATGCCTGTCCTGTTTGGTACAAATCAGCACATGTCAGACGGGTGGATATTGCCCTAAACGACACATGCAGAATTATAACAGGCTGCCTGAAGTCATCTCCAGCCGAATGGCTCTAGCACCTTGCGGGAATTGCACCACCTTCTGTACGAATAAAAATAGCAGGAAACGGGAAAAGAACGAAACTGGAGCAGGAGAAAATGCATCCCATGTATGGGCAACAACCTTACTCACAACGACTAAGGTCAAAGAAAAATTTCCTCCCAACATCGGAGAAACTAACAACCACTAATGAAAAAGGAAGGCTGCAACTGTGGAGGGCTGACAAATCGCAACCTCGTGGTTGTAAAAGGTTTATAGAATTTTTACCCCCTGGTCATGTTAAGAAGTGGATGAGGTGAGGAGTGGGCACATCACGGATTAATCCGGAAAAATGGGGAGATTTTGGAGAAAACAAAACCAAACGTGACTGTGGGAAACAACAGACTGTTCAACATATGCTACAGTGTCGATTGTGTCCAGCCTCCTGCACAGAAGATGAACTTCCCCAGACAACGGAAAATGGGCTAGAAGTGGCCAAATTTTGGTCCAAGATTGTATAAGTTGTGTTCTACGTATGTTTCTGACATAAGATGTGGTCTATGTATGTTTCTGACAGGAGAATAATAGTTACATTAATAAAACAAACACAATGTAAACCAAGATTATAAACATCGTTAAAGGTTACTCATCTACTTCGCACAGTAGAGACAGCGTCAGAACTAAAGAATGCAGCGAATATTTCCTTACACGAAATGCATCTGTCATTGTGTTCTCGCCTTGCAAATGCAAATTCTGTAGCCTATGACCCACACTAAAAAAATCCACTCTCTGAGTAATGCAATCGTAATCGTGTCGCGATGAAATAATAAATGTTATTTTTGTTTTATCCGTTTCTTTCGTTTGCTGAAGAAAGTGGGGGCTTTCCTACACCGCGCTGAGTGCTACTGATCGGTGAATTGACTTCTATTACCAACGCATATGTATTGCAAGGGTTTGAAATTTAAAAGATATAATAGAGCTTATGGATCATGTGCATAAACAATCCCATGTACTAAAGCTTCCCGTGAGATTAAAACTGTGTCCCGAATTGTGACTCAAACCTGAATGATTACCTATCACAGGCTGTGTCCTTATCGACAGGCGGTAAGATCGTTGCCAGAAAAACGCAAGATTCTGGGTTCGAGTCCCAGTTGCACACACACTTTTAATCTGCCAGGACGTTTAACAACAGCGCAAACCCCACTGCTGAAGTATGGTTTGCGTAACTAATTTCAGGCTTGCCCTTAGTTATTATGCGGAGGCGACTGCGAAATACTGGCCAGCGTTAACCTTTTGGGACCAGTCTGTGTTCTCTTGGCGGCTGCTCGGCTGGCCTCTGGCTGCCGACGCCACCCAGACAGCGGCCGCCTCCCCGTGGAGACTGGGTGCTCCACACGGTTGCGTGCTGGGACTAGAGTTACTGCCCGTCATAATTCCACCACAGCCCGCTGCCCAACGAAAAGTGATAGCCTCAGCAACCGCCCCGGCCGGGTAGCCCCGCTGACGACACCATCATTCACAACGCTCAAGCAGGTAGTTAGCCGAGGGCCACCTGCCCACCGCTACCTGCTCCCGCTGCACGTGGTTAGCCCGCCCCACTCGTATGGCGACCCTGCGCACGCAGATGTGCCCATCTAGAGCCATCTTTCCGGTATCAATAGAAAACAATTGCTGGTTCATTAGCCAAAAATGTGCAAAATATAACGACCATAAAACCACACATCCACTCTCAGGTTTATGTTTCACAAAAAGTCATTTAATTTCTTCCCTCCTTAATAGTAGCATCGCCTTTTCAACATAGCCATTAATTTTTGAGAAATGTGACGTATACTGGAACTAAATCCACATTAACGCTGCACCAACGCTAATATTTTATTTTTATTCATTCAAGTCCATTTAATTTCAGTTTCGAGTACCTAGTTTCAAACATTTGATTATTATATTTGTTTGACAGTCATTCAAGGATACCTTTTTTTAATTCTATAAGTCCAGCCTCAGACTTTAAATTAACAAACTGAAATCATACTAAATTATAGTTTTTGTATTGTACTAACTAATGTTTAGTTTTTAAGTCAACAAATTATATTAAAAGCAAAGATCAGGTGCATATTCGTCAAACCACCAAAAAAAAGTTAAAACCAACATATATGTGAAATCCATTTGAATGCAAAAGGCATATTGTAACGTCCTAATATAACCCGTCTGCCTCCTTCAGGGGCAGGAATAAAAATTGAAATAACAAAACTGTCATTCTGATTTCTACTAATTTTGATTCCATTATAAACAGTTGTTCCCGTATGTACGATATGGGATGGATAGTATGTTTAGTCCTGTAATTGCACCGCAGATATACAAGAACGATGGTATTCCATATTGTGGTAAGTGGTAGTATCGACCAAAACAAGAAAAAACACTACTGTAAGCATGGCTTCGTAAGAATATAGCTTAAGGGCTATGAACGTTTCTTCATCTTCGCTACTCTGAAACACATCTCGTGTATCGCAAACTCTTTCTTTGTGCAAACGACCTACAGAATACGTTAAACAAATGAGAACAGATTATTCAATTGCTGTGAAATAGCAGAGCTTCTAATGTAATCTCATTGTCATTATATACGACCTGCACTTGTGAGAGGATCATTCTGTCATTTGTCGTACGGAGTAATAGGCTTCAATTACGCTGGTAAGTGCAGAGATAGAAGATATAACTGAAATGTAAAAGCATTTAACAGATTAATCTAAACACAAACTAGGTCCTTTGGAACAAAAATATGTTCCGCAATTATCCAGGACTGTGAACATGGTTTACATAACAACACCAAGAGGTGTTTATTGCATTTTTTTCTCCGTGGACAACAACACAGGAATGTCTCATTTATTTATACACTGTGTGATTCGTCCGCAATAGGAAAGAACTTGTAGAAGAGACGGGTTTCACAGAAGCGAAGATAAGCAAGTACCCATTGCTCTTAAGGTATGCACGTTAAAGCCCATGTTTACCAAACTTTTTTTTCTTGTTTTGGTGCACACTACCATCTCTCAAAATATGGAATACTTTCTTTCTAGTAAACTGCATTAGCAAAGCGCAGACTAATGGGTATCATTACAGGGATAATAAGGATCGAAAATGGAGAAACCTACTGGCTTAAGCAACTTTGACAGAGCAGACTCATATGGCCCAGCTCTGGGAAAGAACGTCTCGAAAATGGCGAAACTTGTCGGCTGTTCGCGTGCCACCCTCGTGAGCACCTGTAGAAACTGGTTGGCTGTTAATGAAACCAGGAGTAGGAGACAAGATTTTGGGCGTCCACGCCTCATCACAGAACATGGAGGTCTCATGCTTGTCCACTCTGCAAAGCGGGACAGTTGGCAATCCATGCAGATATGACGACAGAGTACAATACCGTTGCAGTCACAAGTGTTTCGGAGGCGCTTGTTCGGATGAATCATCTTTCTTGTTGCATCGGAGTACCTGGCCACATTGGGATACAGGGAAACTACATGACCAACACAGCAGCCAAGGAAGTAAGTCGGGATGGTGTTGTGCGTCAATGTTCCATCCCGTTGCATGTCGTTATCTCATTTTCTGACAGATGCATCACGTGTCAGTGGGACACCTAATGGTTGAAGGTAACAGAAAACAAACTGCAGTTGCTCAAATCAGCCACACAGACATCGAGAATTTCATGTCAGCTTCACCGCTGGAAGGAGGTTCTGATTGCCAGGCTGCGCATAAGAATAATCCTTTCACACATGGCTTCCTCCTCCGGCAGGAGAGTCCACCACTCTCTGAGATTTGTGGTGTGCCACATCCAGGTCAGGATACTTGGCAACTTGTGTCTTCTATACTGATATCAGGGCAGCCCTCAGTTTCGATGGAGATCTGCCCGCAATGCTCGCCGATAGTGACTGCAGTATTACAGGAGTAGAGACGTTTTGTGAACTGTCGGGTACCATCCCTAAATTGGTGGGGAAAGGAGGCAGGCTTGAATGCATTATAAAATGCTCCGCATGTGGGGACAGCCTTCGTCCGCATCCCTCAGACTGGCACGCTGATGTGCAGATGACGATGATGTTGAGCGCCTCTCACCTAAAATAATCATCATCATCATCATCTTGTTGCACCAGGTCGGTCATTATGTCCTGATACGCTGTCGTCTAGGCGAACGGCAGCTCGATAAATGCACGGACAGAGGCCGATATTTGTAGTGTTATGCTAAGCTCAACATTCGTCTGTGATCCACGACAACTGTGTGCGAGCTACATGAACGTCATTGACGACCAACTGCATCCCTTAAGCTTGATGTCTTTCCCTCAAGCGAAGGCATCTATCTATCAAGGCCAGAGTCGTGATACAGTGTTTTAAAAGGTAGATGACAGTGAACTCACTTTGATGACAAACTCGCCTGATCTGAACCCGATGAGAAACATCTCGTACGATATCGGGGGCGGGAGCAGCTCTGAAAAGCAAAAGAGTGGAAGGAAGAAAAGTTTTTTACTCCAGCACGATTGCAGAATGAGTAATCCCTATTCTAAGCGAGAGCTGAATGGTAAAATTCAAGCTGTTATATACTTCATAAGTTCCGAACTTCTAATTCCGACATGCTCGATATTTATGCAAAGAACAGTCTTTAAAACCCTGGCAGACAGCGCGTAATCAGCTAATTACGGATGTCGTGACATGCCCCGTGTGTCGGTCCTAGTGTAGTTCGTCACTCGTCACCGACGATCGTCTGGAACGTTCGCAGTGAAGGACAATACATGCGAATATCTCAGTACGGGCGCACAATAGCGAACGAGTAATCCGCGCCTTGTCTGGTGCCATTATTCGCGTTAATTCGCCCACACGGCGGCTAAGTCCGTAGCGTTGGATAGGAAGGAGAGGGAGAATGGGACAAGAGGGACGGGAAGAGAAGGCAATCGCGGAGTAGACGCAGTAAGTGGCCAACTCTGCGGACCTGGAAGAAGGGGTTGGTGGGCAAGACGCAGTACACTGAGATCTGTGCCTAATGACGGTGCAGTGGTAGCCTCGGGAGCTAAATGAGACTGTTCGCAGATGACACGGTTTTCTGTAGGAAGGTAGCGACTCCAATACATCGTAGCGAATTGTAGGAAGGCCTGTAGAGGATCGATGATTCATGTAGGGAGTGTCAGCTGTCACAAAAGTGAAATAATGTAACGTACTGCACATAACTATGCGAAAAAATCTGTTACTTACACTACTGGTGGCAAGCCACTGGAAACCGTACCTAGCGTAAAATGCGTAGGAGTCACCATCAGGAGCGACCCAGAATGGAATGACAACGTAAAACAAATCGTAGGAAATCCAGGTCTAGGCTGAATTTGCTAAAGAGAATGTTACGCAAGAAGTGGGTTAAAAACACTTCTTAGGTGTTTTTATCTGTGTGGGACGTTTGCCATTTTGCATTAATAGAGCAGATGAAGAAGACCGGAGAAGAGTGACGTGTTTCACCACGGAATCGTTTAGTCGCCGTGAGAAGAGGAGAACACGGCAAGTGCCATAACCCGATTTCCCAGAAAATTTACTCATTGAAACAGAAGCCAAATAAGCAAACATGGGTCTCGGCTTACCAGTAGATAGCCTACCGGTTCAGAGAAAACGACGGTCCGAGTTTTTAGGGTACTTTATGTGCCTGTTATCAAGTAAACGCCGCAACCGAAGCAGTGGTGCCGTGCCTAGTGTTGCTTCTTCACACTTTTGTGTCCCTCGTTCGAGCCCCGATTATTATTTTTGTTTTTGTTGTTCATTTATCTACCCATGTCCATGGAAGATTACTACACGAATATCTTCCGATATATACTGAAATATCCTTGCCCTTATTCGTCTACTAACCGTATGTCTGGTGGATGCAATATTTAAAAAAAAAAAAACAATAAGTAAATGTGAAAATCATTTGAAATCGTGATATTCCTGTAGCTTATCTTGACTCATAATTTACTACCAGTGCTGGTTTTGAGAAAGTGATACGTTATGCTTGGTTTCCCACGAAATTATTCCCAGTGTGTGAAATATTCAGCAATGTTAACGACGTTTCTTGCCAAAGTGAGATTCCTGTGAAGAAATGTCAGCGTGGCATATCTGCCTTCATGCGATCCTCGTGGTGATCGGAATTTATATGTTTCGAATGTTTCTAAGATCGGTACATCCAAGGGAATCCACCAAATCTTTCTAGAGAATAAAAATATGGAGCAAATATTAGATTTAATATAAGAATTGAGATAAGAATGAAATATGAGAACCTCAGAATTTAAAATAATTGTAATCACTGAATGCACCATACTCACATACGCTGAAGGGCTAAAGAGACTGGTCCACCGACCTAATATCGCGTAGGGCCCCCCCCCCCCCCCCCCCCCCCCCCGCGAGCACACGAAAGTGCCGCAACACGACGTGGCGTGGACTCGACTAATGTCTGAAGTCGTGCTGAAAGGAAGTGACAACATGAATACTGCGACCTGTCCTTAAATCCTTAAGAGTACGAGTCGTTGAGATCTCTTCTGAAAAGCGCGTTGCAAGACATCACAGATATAGTCAATAATGTTCATGGCTGGGGAGTCTGGTGGCCAGCGGAAGTGTTTAAACTCAGAATACTGTTACTGGAGCCACTCTGTGGCAGTTCAGGAATTGCGAGGTGTCACATTGTTCTGCTGGAACTGCCCAAGTCCCGTCGGAATACACAATGGGAATTAATGGATGCTGTTGGTCAGACAGGATGCTTACGTACGTGTCAACTGCCAGAGTCCTCTCTAGATGTATCAGGAGTCCCACATCACTCCAAATGCACACGACCCACACCATTACAGAGCATCCAACAGCTTTAACAGTCCCCTGCTGACATGAAGGGTCCATGGATTCATGAGGTTGTCTCCATACCCGTACACATCCAGCAGCTCGATACCATTTGAAACGAGACTCGCCCGACCAGGCAAGATATTTCCAATTTCCTTAGATCCTGTTCTTCTGATCGTCAACAACTGTTACGTGACACCTCGTAACAAAAGTTCATTTCTGACGTTCGCTTTTCACCAACTTAAATAAGAGTTCCATTCTAAGGCGTGAACCCAGTCTCCACTGACAATTTTATAAGCCTTTCAGGGATATTTTCTAAGTATTTTGCTGTAATGGGGCCACGGTATCCGGGGCTAGTTGCAGACTAATTGCATTTCGTTTGATTTCTTACTGCTATTTATATTTTTATCTGCACTGCACTGAAATATCTGCAGATGTCAATGGTACGCGCTGTGTGCCTTGTTCAAGTCACCCACTGTGCTTGCTCCACATTTCTCCTTCAGGTTCGCTTCAGTACTGCAGAGTTCTACATCGAGTTTGTTTCTGCGGCAGTATTAACTATAGGTAGACGTTGATACACAGCAGCAAGAGTAGATTTAACGAAGAAGTACTGGCCAACATGGGCAATGTGTTTGGTTTCACTGAAGAATATCGAAGAAGGGCACGACGACACAGCGACTGTAGCCACGTAATGGTGTTCTTGTATAGAAGACATTCGGTATTTTGGGTATTGCTTACTGCAGGCTTTATCATTGTCACTAAGGTCTTTTCGCAGAAACAAAGTCAATGGGGGTAACAAACCGTGTAAATAATGATTGCATTATTATTCTGAAATGAGCAACCGTAGATCATTGATCCCTTTTACCAAAATATTGGGAAAATATCCTTCAACAACCTCTGAAATTTTATCGATGGAGCTCGGGTTCATCCTATATATGGCGACACCACACAAGATAAATAAGGAATGCAGGGAAGGGTTTCTACTCGATCCCAAGCAAATGGAAAGTATTCTTGCTGTAAACTACACTCTCTATGCCCAACTAAATTATAACAGTGAAAATAGTCGCAAATTGCACCACGTAAGAGATTGGAATAAAATTTGCTTTATCCTGCGTTGTGTAAACAGACTTTAATATCGCCCTGAAATTCAAAACACGAAAGGAAGATAAACATATTTCAGTCGCATAACAGAATACTGATAGCAATCACCGCTTGTCGATCGCCTGTATTCGTACATCAAAAACATGTGGTTATTCCATGAATAGCAAATTCAAAGAGCTTTCTGTAAGTAAACATAGGCACACTGATGAAATTCTGCTCCAATAATTACTCTTCGGCAACGCGATTACGCATACTGGCACCCTGATTCTCCTCAGAGACATAAGGTTTTAGACACAGCCGCTCGGTCTGAGGCGTCTTTTCCGCGCGGCCTCCCCCCCCCCCCCCCCCCCTCGTCGGAGTTTCGAGTCCTCCCTCGGGCATGGGTGCCTGTGTTGTCTTTAGTGTACGTAAGATTAAGTTGTGTGTAAGCTTACGGACCGATGACCTAAGCAGTTTGGTCCCATAAGATCTTACCACAAATTTACATATTTTTTACACATTCTTCACAACAGAGAGAGAGAACTTGTATTTTTTCCGATGATGTTGCCATTTTCGGTGCATGTGAGCGCCAGTACTGAATTTATAAGATCTCTGATCGCTGAATTAGAACCTATTTTGCTCCAGCACTCTTTCTCTCTTCCTCCTCCTCCGCACGATCTCCAAGTCTTTCTGTTTGTTTGGCTCGTGGCCAATTTTATTGTCCTGGCTTACAGTCGGTTTTGTTTCTATTGTAGTGGGTTGTCACATATTGCAAGTAGTAGGGAACTGAAAGCCTACATTCAGTGCAAAATTTGGATAAACACATCTGGCAAATTCTACTTTACTTCGGCACAAGTTTGGATATTCGAATTATAATTTTGTTGTGGTGTGTAGCACACTGGAATCTAAAGACTCTAAAGAAAAGGCAGCTTCCAACGAAGTGGCACAGTGAATACATTTCATGCATAGAACGATATAGAAGTTAACCGCCTGGATGGAGGTACAGGGGATAGACAAAAGGATAGAAACACCAGGACAAATCCACGCTTGGACATAAATGCAGATAGTATCCGGGCCTGCAGGTTGCGTTGTTATATTTGACAACGAACGGCGCTTGTGCAAAGTGCGTGGGCAAATTGTTTGTGCTTGTACGGTGAGTTGTCCCGGAAACGGGGGGGGGGGGGGGGGGGGGGGGGGAAGTTATTGGTGCTTCAGGAGGCGCCGAATCGGATATTTATGCCTCATATGGGGAAAGCAAAACACGTCAACCGCTAAATTCCTTCATTCTCTGAAATTGTTGTTGAGATTGTTCGGTCCATTCATGCCCTGGATATTAGAAAATTTTCTGTGTAAATTACACAACTCGAGAAATTTCTTAGTCTGCTTTTTATTCTGGGTTCTGGCATTTCCTTTATTGCTCGTATCTTGTCTGGATTTGGCCTAATTTCCTCTGCTGTAATAATGTCTCCCATAAATTTAAACTTATTTTTGTCCATATTCAGATTTTCTAATATTAACTTCAGTATCATCGTCAGAAACAGCACTCTGTTCGTTGTCTAAAACTTCGTTGTGTTCTTTCCAACTACTGGCAGAAATCCATACGTTATCTACGTAGAGTGTCGTTTTGGATAGTAACTTATCTCCTAGTACATCATCCAACATTCTAATAAATGCTGATACAGAAATATTTAATTCTAATGGTCCGACACTGAAATGATAACATCTACTCATTAAACAAATGTTGTGTATTTTCTACATTCCTTTGATAAGGGGATCTGACAGATACAGGCCGTCAGGTCTTGAACCCGATCATAAAATGAGGATACTATTTAATATTGCATTTTTGGAAATAAATTGCGTTAGGTAGATATAGATCCTGATCTGAAGCAAGACCTGAAATTGCGAGGGTAGTTTTAAAAAAAGTTCGCGAAATCACCATCAAATGTCACAGATGTCAGCGCTAGAGCAACGAGGTTCCTAGGTAATAATAGGCCACCATTTATGAGTAAACATGTGACGCGTCCGTGTTCCGAGAAGATATCTGTGGTATGACGTCTCTTTGTTGTTGTTCTCGTGTAGAGGTAGATTCGAGCAGTGATTAAGTAATTCGTAAACAAAGGTATGAAAGCAAAAGAAATTCATACAGATTATCAGTACACACTGGGCATGTTCAACTGTCCTCAAGTGCACAAACGAGTTTTAATTCGACCGTGATACCTTAGATGGTGATCGGCCTAGTGGTTTACCAATATGTACCACTAACAGAGAAGTTATTGCAAAAGTTAATAAAATTGTCATGGACGATCGCCTACTGATAGTGCTAGAATTGCTGAAGCTGTAAGGATGTCATCTCAACAGGCATAACAAATTTTAACAGTGGAATTGGATATGAGAAAATGATCTGCTAGATGAGTGCCGAGATGCTAACGCATTATCAGAAACATACCAGAATGCTAATGTCCGAACAATGTTTTACCTGTTTTCAGAGAACCCAATTGGATTTTTAGCGCCGGTCTGTGACCACAGATGAAGCTTCCGTCCAGAAATATATATCCCCCGAGACAGGGCAACTGTCAAAGCAGGGGGCCAGCCGTCGTGGACGAGCGGTTCTAAGCGCTACAGTCCGGAACAGCGCAACCGCTACGGTCTCAGGTTCGAATCCTACCTCGGGCATGGATGTGTGTGATGTCCTTAGGTTATTTAGGTTTAAATAGTTCACACACGCGAGACAGATATGACTTCAGATGTTAAGTCCCATAGTTCTCAGGGTCATTTGAACCATTTTCAAAGCAAGTAAACATGTTGATTCACCAGCGCCAAAGAAAGGAAAGTTAACACAGTAGGCTGGAAAGGTCATGGCGTCAGATCTCTGGGATGCGAAATTTATTCTGCTGATAGATTATCTTCTCAGTGGTCAAAAACTTACGAGACGATACTATGCTAACCTTCTGCACCATACACGTCAACAGAAACACGTAAAAAAGCCAGGTCTTTCATCCAGACAATGCTTTCCCACCCGCAAGAGTACTTGCCATCGCAAAAATACAGTAAGAAACGAGCTGTTGTCACATTCACCTCGTTTGCTTGATTAGGCTCCATTAGCTCCCATCTCTTCCCTAAGTTCAAAAATTTCCTCAGATTCTCTTCGAACGAAGAACCAACAGCCGAAGTCGAAGAGTATTTGGCGGGCCTGGAGGAAACTAATTTTTGAGAGGGGATCAAATCATCGGAATATAGCTGAACCAAGTGCGTTTGTGTACTGGGTGACTACACTGAAAAATAAAAATGTTTCACTGAAGCATGTCGTTTCTTTCTATACCGTTCTTCAGACTACCCTCGTACCGGACTAGACTGAACAGATATGCCTCTACATACAAAATATGCATTTTAAAAAAAGAAAGTAGTGTCTCGAATATCCAGGACTGCAGCTAAAAGATGCGCGCAGTGGGCTGAGTGTGCATAATTCCACGTGTTGACGTTTCCGGCTTCGCTGCGGAAAGGGGAACCTCAGAGTACGTCACGTGGAAGCCGTGGACAGAGGGTCCCCGACGTCGTGGGTGTACCTGGCGGTCTTTGAACCTGCCACCTTGTTTACACGGTCACAGGTGCTGCCACTTCTCAGCAGGCCGGCTGAAAAGGCTGGCCTGTTCCCCCGAGGCCGGTCCTGCGCTCCGGGCTGTTTCGGCATTTACATACAGGAGAGCGCCGACGGCGGAAAGGGCCGAAAAAGACGCGCACATATATACGTGCATGTATAAGGAGCAGAAAACTCCTCAGGCGGCGGCCTTGGACGGCGCGCGGCTTTGCCAGTTCGCACGGGACAATCTCTCTCTCTCTCTCTCTCTCTCTCTCTCTCTCTCTCTCTCTCTCTGCCGATGTGCTGTAAAGCCCTGCCGACGCAGCGAGTCGCCCCTCTTCTGGGACCTCACAATGCCTTTCTTTATGCATGCGATCTTCTTTTCACAGGGCCCCGGCTTTATAGGGTAGCGGGCGGCGTGGTATGCCGTCGGCTGTGTCGCGCTGGGACACAGGCGACACTGGTGGTGGGTGTGAGCCAGGGAGGTATCAGACGCTGGAGGGCCGGCTCTGAGGTTCAAAGCCCGGACCCAAAGGGCTGCGATCGCACTGTGTCTGCACTCCGCTGCTCCGCGCAAGCGCATGTCGCAGCCACCCCCACCCCAAATCTCCTCCACCCCTCCAACCCCTCTGGACTCTCTTGTGTCTGGTAGCTACACTCGTAATAATTGCGAGACACCGTGACAACGACCCCGTCTCTTTCTTTGTGGCTGGAGGTGCTCCCACAGTTCACGAATTGCGATTTATAACTGATGATTAATTGCAAAGCAAAGTACTGGTTTGCTTCGATGAATAAGCATTAAAACTGGCGCACTTTTTACTAACTCTGTTTTTCATATAGGACGCCTAAGGGTTTGTTGTGGGGCAGGAGACCAGACAACGAGGTCATCGGTCTCATCGGATTAGAGAAGGACGGGGAATGAAGTCGGCCGTGCCCTTTCAAAGGAACGATCCCGGTATTTGCCTGGAGCGATTTAGGGACATCACGGAAGACCTAAATCAGGATTGCCGGACGCGAGATTGAACCGTCGTCCTCTCGAATGCAAGTCCAGTGCGCCACCTCGCTCGGTAGAACGCCTACAATTGTGTCCCCCCCCCCCCCCCCCCCCCCCACCTCACCCAGGGACGCCAGATTCATCAATTGCCAAATACGTCTGGTACACACTGCTTCTTGAGAATCGCGTACAACACAGAGCTGCTAAAATTAATGTGAGTAGTGCATCTGCAAGTAGCATTAGTTTTCCATGAAAATATTGAGCGGGAACATGATCATTCTTCTACTTTCCTTATTTTCATTGTACGTACAATGTTAATGATTTCTTAAGGAAATTTCACTTGACCAGCAATGCTAACCTGCAAAGAGTGGCACGGTAGGTCTCCCGTAATAGTGGAAGCGGATTTATGGGAAAGTAGCAAATGCACATTTTACTTTAGACTGTCTTTCGCTCCTCAGCTGAGGGTCACCCTCGCACGAAAGAAACAAATTTCAACTCTTTCAGGGTATTTCGTGCTCCCTATCCTCTTAGCCATCGAATGAAATTCTGTCTTACTGTGGGGCCTCTGCGGCTACTTTACGAAACTGTATGAATGTAAGAACACTGCGTGAAAATAAGTATATGAACTACGTAACATATTCATATAATTTATAGAATATAAGGTGAGTACTGCTCTGTAAATGCGAAATTATTGTTTAAATTTCCCCCAAAAATAAATTACTGAGAAGGTACTAAAAATACACATCAGTTTGCTTACTTTTTAACAACCTTCCAGAAATACCTCCTTTTATAAAGGTTTTTAATGCCTTCGCTGTTGACGGCAGTGATTGTCAAGAGAACGGGCTGAGTGGTTAAGACAAATACCTCATACACCGAATGACTGCCCTTCTAATTGCAACCCGGCCATCTTTATTTAGAACTCTCGAATATTATTGAAATCCGTTTCCGCAAATGCTCTCCCATTCTCCAGTCTGTCAAATACTCCGTCTCTGATAACCCTGATGCAAATAGTATGTCGAATCGTAACTCTCCTCTTTAAGCAATGGACACAGGAAGACATTGTGGAAGCCTATGAGCGTCCAAAACACTAGCGTCATTGGATTGATTAATTTGTCGTGGGAGTTCGTAGACGAGAATGGAGTCATCTCAGTTAAAATATTTTCTTATTTTCCAGTCCGGTGACAGGCAACTTTACTCCGTATCCCCTTCCCCAGACAGCAAGCAGAAATTTTTCTCAGCCATTCAAATGTAAGAATAGTAGTGACTGCCTTCACGAATACGAGTTCGGCATAAACTACAAGTAAAAAATAATTAACTAAGGCTTAAAATAAGAAACGACATTTGAGCTCTATAGTAGTGCTGAAACATCCACGCCAACGAAACGAACAAAATAACGAACCTCCCAGACTGATCACTGATATGACCACAGTGCTGGTTATTGCAAGGTAACTGCCGTGTGAACGCCCGAGTAGAAGAATGAAGTCTGTGCGTTGACCAGTCCATTGTTGGCTTTTCCATATTTGGTAAAGAGCAATGGCATATATCAGGGGCTTCACTTTGGACGAGGAGTTAGTGACAAGCGTATGGATCAATGGACGAAAGCAAGACAGCGAAAATATGAAACAGGTGAGGGCTAGGGTTCGGTAAGGAGCCACCAAGTTGCCAGAATTTGTTAACGGTGCAGGCGACAGCTTTTCGCGTGGGAAGTGCTCTGGTCGTCCACCAAACCGGAGAGAACCATGTTGTGAATCCGGTGCTCCGGCGATTCGTTCACCTTGCCTGTGGACTGGAAAGCGTGCTACAGAAGTTGGTATTAAAACGAGCACAACCCAACTGAACATGAAGACGGAATTAGCTGCTAAAAGCGGATGGGTAGGAGGACGTCGAGGCTTCTCAAGCTGTGCGCGTGCGGACGTTTTGGACAAGTAACTATGTTATTAAAGTTACGACGACGTAATTGCGCGTGTAAAAGGACGTCCTGTCCACCCTGTACTTGACCAGTATGTGTCTCGTCTGATCGGAGTACAATGTTCTTCAGCGTCGTTGCGTACGTCGCTGGGAAACGTCCTTTCTGGAAGAGTTACACGGTACTTATTGTTGTCTGGCCCGTAATGTTCGGAAAGGCGCGCAGCTGATGACGTGGCCCTGTTAGGCACGCAGGAGGCCGGGCCCACCTGAATTCCAGAGGCGGCACGGAGGGACACGTACGGCCAAAGGGGCGGCGGCCCTGTTTCCGATGCGTGGCCACGTCCCCTTTGTGCATATATACGCAAGGATTCGGATTTAATCTGGCCCAGTGGGAGAGGAGGCGCGGCCTGTTTACTTATGAATATGCCGCCGCCGCCATAGCGCAGCCGGCATTCAGCTATCGATATGAATACCTGCGGACCGGAACGGGCGCCTCGCCAGAAATGCGGCCGACGCGGGGATGGACCGGAGGCAGGGCGCTCTGGAAAGCATCGCACGCAGCCCAGCGCCGGCTGTGTTTCGCGCACCGTCCGCCATCCCCCTCCCCCCCCCCTCCCCACTCCCCCCTCCACCAACAACTGCTGTGTGCCGCGAATCGTTCGCGTCGCACGTGTTCGGAGCCACTTCTCTCGTTTCATTCACACCAGGCGTGGTCTGCCCTTTGTGGGGTCTGTCCTCTTCTCTCTCATTGGAACTGTGATCGACATCACCTGCCGTTGATTGTAGCGAGAGGTACAAAGGCTTATGAGAAGACGTAGGCTGCAACTGATGCTAACTGAGCGTGTTTACAGGCAGCAAGTTGACATCTGCGAGCAATACTGACTAGGATAACACAGCAAGTGCCATTACCGGATTTCCCAGAAACTTCGCTCAGTGGAAGAGGGGTCAAAATAGGCGAACGCGCGTCTCGCCATCTCCGTAGATACTCGACCGTTTATGAAAATACGAGAACCGAAGTTCTCGAGGTATTCTACTTGCCTTTCAGCTACTAAAGCGGTGGCAGAGTGGCTAGAATCACAGCTTCGCACTTTTGGGTTCAAAATGGCTCTGAGCACTATGGGACTTAACTGCTATGGTCATCAGTCCCCTAGAACTTAAAACTACTTAAACCTAACTAACCTAAGGACATCACACACATCTATGCCCGAGGCAGGATTCGAACCTGTGACCGTAGCGGTCGCGCGCTTCCAGACTGTAGCACCTAGAACCGCTCGGTCACCCCGGCCGACGCACTTTTGGGCTCTGTGATCGAAACCCGATGACTAATTTTTTTTCAATTTCTATCCATGTCTGTAGAATGTTTCTACACGAATGTTTTCTATCAAGTTAGGGGATACAAGGGCGTTATATTAATCGTACAATCACCATTGGGCTTAACAGCATTTTCAGCCGTTAAAATCTTTTTAATTTCTCATATTCTTGTTTTTCATTCTTCTATCAGTTCTTAGATTAGTGGTTACATTTTATTCTTAAGTTTATTCTTCAGGAAGATATGGTGTACTCCCCTCGGTGAAATATTCGAAACAAAGAAATTCCGAATACCACCAGCATCGAGCGAAGGCATGTTTTCCACAGTGATATTTCTTCGTGTGAATCTCACTCTGGAAAGAAACGATGTTAACTTTGTTGAAGGTTTCACGCGTTGCCAATAATTTCGCGACAAGCCAAGCATAACTGATCACTTTTTCAAAACTAGCACTTGCAATTTGCTATGAATGAAGTCACACTACAGGAATCTCGCCGAACACAATGTCATATAATTGTCTGATATATTTACTGTTTTTTTTTTTTTAATTCATACACTGGGCATTCAGTTAGTAGACAAATAATGCAACGTTGTTTGACTATGCATTGGAACACATTCGTGAAGTAATCATCTACGAACCTGGGTAATAAATGAAAAATAATAATAAAAGTAATAATCGGGTTTCGAACCGGGTCCCAAAAGCTGGAAATCGCGACGCAAGCCATTGTGCCACCGCTTCGGTTGAATTATTCATTCTCTAAAAGGCACATAATGTACCTCGAGAACTCTGACCGTCGTTTTCCAAGAAACGGTCGATCGACGGATAAGCCTAGACACGTGTTTGCTTATTTTGACCCCTCTTCCACAGATTCCCTGGGAAATTTGGTACTGCACTTGTCGCGTTCCCCTCGTCACAACACATTCCAGTTTTAGGGTTTATTTGCGATGAGCACCATCTTCTATAGGCAATGCCTTGCCGAGAAAATCATTCTCCCGAATTTTTGCTGTCACCTTGGATTCTTGACAATTTTGAGACTTTGTTACTGCCAATGGAGCTTCGATTATTTTCTTTCTTAGTCTCACCTTTCTTTCCCAATGTTTTTTACATCGTAAACGCTTGTTGCAAACTTATTGTCTCATTAAATTTCCAAAGATCTCACTTATTGATAAAATGAGGAACTAAAATGTCCATATACACACTATTAATGAGGGTACAGTAATTTGTTCATTGCCACTCGCACATAAAATAAAAAAAAAGAAACATGCTTCCCATAAACATCAGCAATTGCTATCGGTCGGTGTTTAAATACTCACCTGCTAATATTTCTTCTCATTTACCACAAGCACATATTTTCCCAGAAGTGACTGTGATGTATCAGACGAAAACGATTCCAAATTCCAATTAAATTTAAATTATTTGCTACCAGCGTTGTAAAATTTCAGAGCAGAACAACAAAACTAAAAAGCTACACGTTCCAGCATCCGCATAGTTTACATTTGACAAGGTGTCCCACTTAAGTGTCATCAGGCGCATTTTCTCTGGTGGTTCGACGGATATTTCCAATTTAGTTTACGCAGTGTGTAGCCAGGAGTCAGTCCAAACAAATACTGCTCATCGCGTCTTTTGTGCGACCCAGTGTCGACGGGGAGCGTCGGTTTGTTTCCAGTTACAAAGAAAAACCGGAACTTTACGTGTCCATTCGACAGAGCGGCTCCAATTAATCTAGCGCAATATTCGTTTTATCGATCTTTATTAGCAGCGACAGCAAGCACGAACAATAACCTGTACTCCACCAGCGACATCGTCGTACTGGGACTCACCCACCGCTAGCGCCGTGTGGCGGCGCTGCCAAGTACCGGCTGTTCTTCGTGTTTTACTGTCCCTGTTAATACGCATCATAAAACGAATATCGTACGAGACTGATACGGGACCGCTCTATCGAATGAGTGCGTAAAATTCCGTTTTAAAAAATCACTTTGTTTGTAACGGCAAAAAAATCGACGATTTCCGTCTACAGTGGACGTTGCATGAAACACGTGGTGAGCAGCAGTTTGTTTCGGCTGATTCCAGGCTACAGATTGCAAACGCGAAATCGGAAATACCTGTCGAAATACCAGAGAAAATGCGCCCGATGATTGTTGGGAAGGGCACCCGTTATGTACCATACACAGATGTTCCTATAAGGTAAAAGCGATGAAGCTGCAATCAGCTCCAAGGTTGGTCCGAGCATCACAGTCGAGTCAGAGAGGAAACTGATGGTTTTAACTGACTTGCTCAGCCATTTCCCAGCAATTGAATTCCCTACACTAAGACAAGAGAGCCATTACCCTCATGGTCCAGGGAGGAACAGATTATCAGGTGAGGTCAATTTAATAGGATGACAGGGGAAGCAATAACAAGCAATTCAATTCCGTCAAACTCCAAAAGCATCTACACTGCTTATTTATTTAAAAACTCAGCCTCTTTCGTGAGGACATTGTAGAGTTCTCAAAAGTATTATTTCCTCACTTCCAACATGCTGGTTGGCAATAGGCAGCAACTTGCCATGATTCGGTGAAATTACAAAACCATTAAAGTTGCACACTAGTTTGTTTTCACGTGAATGGCGAGCAGTTTGGAGCTTAGTCCATTATCAATCCATCCACATGAGTCCTACCCTGTGCACGCTGGCCACATTGCACATACAAGTGGCTAAGTGCAAAGTACTATTTGCATACAACAGACCAGTGCTGCGCACAGCGAAGTGTACTGTGCACTTAGCCACTCACACAATTAATGTGGTCAGCGTACACACATTATAGTCTTATAATACGACTTATGTGGATGGCTTGGTAATGGACATAGGTCCGAAACTGGTCACCATTTGTGCAACTTTGACGGTTTTGTTATTTCAGTAAAAAACTTACGCCGTTAAGCACAGTCAAAATAAAACTATTATACCATTAGGTATTATTTTTGATTGCGCATAATGGTACAATAGTTTTAAGAAAATATTGTACTCCATAAAAAGGTTGTGTCCTTAACTTAAGTAAACCACACATTTGGACAGCTGGTACGTCGTAGTCTGGTACTGATATCGTGACAGTGGTACTATGGTTTTACAACAGATAACGCTGCTTGGAATGAGGTATATCTACATCTAAATCTATATCCAAATCTACATCGATATTCGGCAAATCACACTTAAGTGATTGGCAGAGGGTTCATCGAACCATCTTCAGAATAATTCTCTGTTATTCCACACTCGAACAAAGCGCGGAAAGAAGGAGCACTTATATCTTTCCGCACGAGCTCTGATTTCCCTTATTTAATTATGATGATCATTCCTCCCTGTGTAGGTCGGCGTCAACAAAATGTTTTCACATTCGGAGGAGAAAGTTGGTAACTGAAATTTCTTGAGAAGATCCCAAATCCTGTATAATATCTGTGACACTCTATCCCCTGTTTCACGATAGCAAAAACGTTCTACACTTCTCTGAACTTTCTCGTGTACTCCATCAACACTATCTGGCAAGGATCCCACGCCGCACAACAGTACTCCAATAGAGGACGGACATGCGTAGTGTAGGCAGTCTCTTTAACAGTAAAAAGTTCGAGCAGTTAAAAAAATGAATCTGTTATGGCGGTCGAGTACTCGTTGGCAGAACTACGGAAACGGCGCATACGCGGCCCGCCGGTGTTTCGCAACGGCCGCCAGTAACAGCTCCGGGGCCGAAGGCCAGCTCTGGTGGAAACAGCGGCGCGTAACCGTAAATATGAGTTGCGCGCATCGTGATAAGCCCGCCGTATCCGGCGCTGCAGTGGCCGGCGTGGGCGGCGGTGGGCGGTGTAGGTGTAAACTCGACACCGCCCGGGCCCCGCCGTCCGGCTGCTGACTAACAGGGGTCCAGCCTGTGGGATTTAGTGGCCGCGCCTTCAGGGTCGGCCTCTGGCGCCGCTCGTCACGTCGGGGAAGGCGCCCGCTCTGTAGCCACTCCGCCCCCCGCTGATGTGGGAGTCTACCGCAGTCCACACAGCCACTCTCCCCGCTGGCGGAGACTTAGTACTTCGATAACTGTCGACAGTCAGCCTACCGTTGCATTACACGGCACAAAAAGCAAAAGAGAAAAACCTTTCCTCACTGTTTCCAGTTCCTTTGACGACGAGGCTACTGGGAAAGGCCGACTTGCTCGTTTTAGTACTCGCCTTCAGAGCAACGTTTAACGCTTGCAAAGTTTTAAAATACTGAGTTTACTTTCATTCGTAAGCACAGCGGTCAAAATATTACTCAGATCCTGGAGACAGCAAGGTAATTTCGTGTGATTCCGCTTCTAGCCATCTAGCGAGATTGAGTCAGTATATAGAAAAGTCAAAACAACCTTCGGTGTAATGAAAAGCAGGGAGGGGGGGGGGGGACACATTAGGAGTGTTAGGAGACTTACACTGTTAAATGCAAAGCTCAGAGGTGAAAAGAGTACAAAGGAGACCTCTATGAGGGACTAGACTTGTCTGATGACGTGGTTCAAGAAGAAAAACAAAAAATGTTCAAATGTGTGTGAAATCATGTGGGATTTAACTGATAAAGTCATCAGTCCCTAAGCTTACACAATACTTAACCTAAATTATCCTAAGGTCAAACATACACATCCATGCCCGAGGAAGGACTCGAACCTCCGCCGGGATCAGCCGTACAGTCCATGACTGCAGCGCCTAGACCACTCGGCTAACCCCGCGCGGCCAGAAAGAAACAGAAGTCTATATAGAAGAGAAGGGCGATTCAGTATTAGAATGAAGATTTAATATCGAATAAGGCAACAATCCATCAGAATTTCAAAAAATCATTAGACGAACAAATCGCCTTCAGTCCGAAGTTGCGTTTATTTACTGCACTTTGCATTTCGAGCCCTGGAGGCTCATCTTAAGGAGCTTTTAGTGATTTACATAAGGTTTTTTAGTTGTTTTCCCGTTGATATTATATTTTTGTGTTACAACATGGTTGTTGTTGTTGTTGTTGTCTTCAGTCCTGAGACTGGTTTGATGCAGCTCTCCATGCTACTCTATCCTGTGCAAGCTTCTTCATCTCCCAGTACCTACTGCAACCTACATCCTTCTGAATGTGCTTAGTGTATTCATCTCTTGGTCTCCCTCTACGACTTTTACCCTCCACGCTGCCCTCCAATGCTAAATTTGTGATCCCTTGATGCCTCAAAACATGCCCTACCAACCGATCCCTTCTTCTAGTCAGGTTGTGCCTCAAACTTCTCTTCTCCCCAATCCTATTCAATACCTCCTCATTAGTTACGTGATCTATCCACCTTATCTTCAGTATTCTTCTGTAGCACCACATTTCGAAAGCTTCTATTCTCTTCTTTTCCAAACTAGTTATCGTCCGTGTTTCACTTCCATACATGGCTACAGTCCAAACCAATACTTTCAGATACGACTTCCTGATACATAAATCTATTTTCGATTTTAACAAATTTCTCTTCTTCAGAAACGATTTCCTTGCCATTGCCAGTCTACATTTTATATCCTCTCTACTTCGACCATCATCAGTTATTTTGCTCCCCAAATAGCAAAATTCCTTTACTACTTTAAGTGTTTCATTTCCTAATCTAATTCCCTCAGCATCACCCGATTTAATTTGACTACATTCCATTATCCTCGTTTTGCTTTTGTTGATGTTCATCTTATATCCTCATTTCAAGACACTGTCCATTACGTTCAACTGCTCTTCCAAGTCCTTTGCCGTCTCTGACAGAATTACAATGTCATCGGCGAACCTCAAAGATTTTATTTCTTCTCCATGCGTTTTAGTACCTACTGCGAAGTTTTCTTTCGTTTCCTTTACTGCTTGCTCAGTATACAGATTGAATAACATCAGGGAGAGGCTATAACCCTGTCTTACTCCCTTCCCAACCACTGCTTCCCTTTCATGTCCCTCGACTCTTATGACTGCCATCTGGTTTCTGTACAAATTATAAATAGCCTTTCGCTCCCTGTATTTTACACCTGCCACCTTCAGAATTTGAAAAAGAGTATTCCAGTCAACATTGTCAAAAGCTTTCTCTAAGTCTACAAATGCTAGAAACGTAGGTTTGCCTTTTCTTAATCTTTCTTCTGAGATAAGTCGTAAGGTCAGTATTGCCTCACGTGTTCCAACATTTCTACGGAATCCATACTGATCCTCCCCGAGGTCCGCATCTACCAGTTTTTCCATTCGTCTGTATAGAATTCGCGTTAGTATTTTGCAGCTGTGACTTATTAAACTGATAGTTCGGTAATTTTCACATCTGTCAGCACCTCCTTTCTTTGGGATTGGAATTATTATATTCTTCTTGAAGTCTGAGGGTATTTCGCCTGTCTCATACATATTGCTCACCGGCTGGTAGAGTTTTGTCATGACTGGCTCTCCCAAGGCCGTCAGTAGTTCTAATGGAATGTTGTCTACTCTGGGGGCCTTGTTTCGACTCAGGTATATTGTAGATATAAGTTTAACAGCGTTAATAATATGAAACTAACTTATGGTTTAACATTGTATGATGTCTGCTTCTGTTGTGCAGTTGGTGCACATCTTTAATTTTGCAGTACATACTGGAATATATACATAGTCATAGTTCACTCGACGTCCTGAGTCACTTGAAAAGAGGCAAAGTCGCCATCCGTGAGCTGCTCTCCCGTTGTGTGTTTTTTGGGTCAGTGATGAGGTTCATCACTACGTGTCGCTGTGAGCAATGGCATTTTGCGAGATACCCTATCCCAAATATCACTATTCTTCATCTTCGACGTTTCTCCCTAGGAATCATCCGTTTTCGACCTCCACAGCCCTCTTTCGTTCCAAAATACGATCCTAGATTTCTTGCTGTACGTATTTTTCACATTTTAGTCTTCACCGTCCTCTCCTCCTTCGGGGCGGCTCCCTGTTTACAATCTTCCTTGGTCACCTACAGTTAGGCACTTCTCTACGTGCCCTTATAACTGAAGTGCTCTATTCTTCTAAGTTTTTTTTGTGGAGTACGTTACCTCCATTTGCCTCCATACCTCCTCTTTCGTATCCGATCTTGCCTAATTAACTGCAGAAATCTTCTCATTTATTCCACTTTTACTGTTTGTTTTCTCCCCGACTTTGTTTGTTTGAAGCCACCTCTCAGCTCCACGTAGAACTACGTTCTACACCACATTTTGAAATATTCTTTTGTTAATGTCATGATGAATAATAATATTCTATTTTATTCCATGCAAAGTTTTAGTAGCACTGCTATTTCGGGAGTAATATCCTTATCACTCGTATCTGAGTTATCTGTTATTGCTCCCAAATGTACATCCCTTGACAGTTGTCGCTGGGAAACTGGTTGATATGGATCCGCATTGACTGACAGCAGCACTTACTGCCCTGCCACGCTTGAAACCTACTCTACCTACTGGTACCCGTCAGATCATCTAACGACATCTGCCTAGTCTTATACCGTGCTACATGGCAGCGAGTGTACACCAAACATTTTACATACCTTGGACACTTGCCCGTTTGCGTGGACTCAAAAGTAGATTAAGGGTGGAAACTGATCATGCACAGTTCGTGATGCAATTGGTTCAGCGATTCAATGAAAAATATGGCTGACAGTTGCAGATGACCCGTATCCAGAGAGCAATATAATGAAAAGTAATAAAAAGCAAAGTAGCAAAGACCAATCGGGCCAGAAAGATATAGGGGCGCGTTTGTTTTTTAATACATATAAAAGAATATGTAACACATTATTGAGCTCTCTACCTTCATTTATCGCGATCGGGCTAGTCGGTTAAAAAGTTGCACGCGACGGCGAAATTCGTTAAGGAGATTATTTAAAGACTCTTCAAGCACGTTTAAAATACATTACGTGTGACGAAGTGATCAGAGACTTGTGTGAGTGCGACGAACTATATTGAGAAACTGAACATCCATTACGTACTTGCATGTTTACCTGCGAAAATGCTCCTTGTCGGTACATAAGCATAGAGTTCGAATAGAATCACTGGAACATTGCAAACCATTCAGATTAATCGAACATCTAAATACGCATAATGCTGGCATCGCCAGGATGGTTACAAAATAATAAAGTCATCGATGCTTACGTTTCGTACCGTTTCGAATTGATTGCAGCAGCGCCTGTCGGTAGAGAACAGTAACGGAGGGCGCCTTGTAAGGTGTCAGCAAGTCCAACACCTTCCATGAAAACCCTGACATGATAAGCAAATCCAATAGTATGTCACATAGCTCCGAATAAATCGTGACATTAAATTAACCAAAGTAATACGAGTAACGAGTGAGCAAATGGAATACCACAGACTAACACAAGAATGCCTAAATGCATGTCATACCTTCCCACCGTGAGACAGACGCAGTTCCGAGGGGGGAAACGAGAACAGAAGCCGAGAGCAGAACCGTGATAAGCTAGAAGGCCTTACGATAAGGGACGCACACCCAGGTATCCATTCCAGCTAACCACCAGGACCACCCCCAGCCCATGTTAAAAGCTAGAGCCCTCCAGAAGAACAGTATAAATCTTACGATAACACTAAAAGGGCCACATCAGCTGCAAGTTTTAGCGTGACACTTTTTCGCGCCTCTGTTATGTTGCGAACTTTAAAAACATTGCCCCACCACGAAAAGTAAAGCGTTTCTCATTGGATAGACAGAATTTTTGTAGGTGGAGCTTAAGGTTAACATTGAGACACTGATTGGTCACATGAAAACACAGTCAGATAGTTTGTTTTTAACCAACTTCGGTAAATTGTAGTAAGGAGAAGTTAGGAGAAAAGTTAGTTCCGAGACGGCGAGGTGCGTGGAGCTGTGCCGACCGACGCCCCCTGACACCGCCTAACCAACAACAAGGTAACGAACGCACGCGATGCCGCGTAACAGCCCATAAAGCTTCACTCAGAACTGCAGAAGTCTCATCTGTTACACCCCCGTTTTGTGTAACACTAGTGTCGATCGTCAATTAAAGCTCATGGTATTCACATTTGCTACGTAAGTTAAAATGTGGAACGCGATGATTTTTCTGTTATATAATTATTGAAAAGCCGCATCAGCCACTGTAATTTACGACAAGTTAGATAAGTAATTAAAGATAATTGAGGGTCACTGTAGACCATTTTGATAGTTTCTCTTTTGTGAAACTTAATTTAAACCGAGATTATCGATGTGATATGGCATAGGTCATCCTTCGATCCATTGTAGAACTTCCACTCAGGGAATATTCGTTCACATTTTTGTTGAACGCAGTTGGTTTTCATCATCCTGTATTAAAATATTTCCTTTTATCAATAGTGCAATTTTTTAAACAATGTTTTGTGAGTAGAATAAAATTTCCAATGGTAAACATAACTGCTTTTCCGACGTTATTTTACCAGCTAACTAAAAAAAGGAAAGCTTTGAACCCCTTCCACTAAATTTAGTTAGTATTAAGATTCTTTTACTGGGAGTGCAGTGGAGCTGACGCTGAAATCATTAAGTATTTGGTTATATCATCGCTAGTCTCACTGAACTCTACATGTCTTGTGTGGTCAGGCGTCTCCTCACCAGCAACAGGTCCCAGATTCAAACGAGTCAATTCCCTAAATAACACGCTCAGAGCGTCTCAGCGCGAAAGTGATAGGGAGAAACGACATAGAAAAACACACACCACACAGAATGTTAGAGCCTTACGTCTAAGGCAGTACGGAATGTTACGATCGCCATTGAGGAGCGAGTCGCCCTAACGCTATAAACAAAGCGTTCGTGTTCCATACGAGTCACTGTGAAAGGCACAGTGGGTGCTTTTCTGGAGTTGCGCATGGCGTTCAGAAACAACCTCCCCCCACCCCCTCCACACACACACACACACACACACACACACACACACACACACACAGACACACACACACACACACTTCGTTTTCCCCTCGTCCGGCGACCACGCGACCTTGTGCACGCCGCGTCGCGCGCGGACAATTCGCAATGCGGCTGCAGGCGGCGCGGCTTTCACGACCCGGCACCTGCGTGGAGCGCGGCCGGCCTGACGTGGCGCACATGAAAGACGCCGACCACCCCCGCTCTGCCCCCTCCCGTCCCGGCCGGCGGTGCACGTGCCCACGCACTTACGCACGAGCACGCGCGCATGCCACGCACAGGGCGCAGCGGCCGGCTCTCTCATTAGAGCCCAGGACCCCCAGCTCCACAGCCCCCCCCCCCCCCCCCCCCCATTCCCATGCAACCGTGCTTGGACGCAACGTCGCCCGCACCCGTCGCCGACACCGCTGTGTTCATCACGTAAACCTGGCCACCGCGTCGTCCGGTACCACAGGGTTTTTCCTATAAGTGGCTAAGGGATTTCAGGAGATTACTGACAAGGGAACCTCCCCATCGTACCCCCCCCCCCCCCCCCCCACACACACACACACAGAATTAGTTATAAGTTGGCACAGAGGATAGGCCTTGAAAAATTGAACACAGATCAATCGAGAAAACAGGAAGAAGTTGTGCGGAACTATGAAAAAAATAAGCAAAATATACAAACTGAGTAGTCCATGTGCAAGATAAGCAACATCAAGGATAATGTGAGCTTAGGAGCGCCGTGGTTCCGTGGTTAGCGTGAGCAGCTGCGGAACGAGAGGTCCTTGCTTCAAGCCTTCCCTCGGGTGAAAAGTTTACATTCTTTATTTTCGCAAAGTTATGATCTGTCCGTTCGTTCGTTGACGTCTCTGTTCGCTGTAATAAGTTTAGTGTCTGTGTTTTGCGACCGCACCGGAAAATCGTGCGATTAGTAGACGAAAGGACGTGCCTCTCCAATGGGAACCGAAAACATTTGATCGCAAGGTCCTACGTCAATCGATTCCTCCACAGGAAAACACGTTTGATATATTCTATACTACACTGGTGACGGCATGTTCGTCACATGACAGGAATATGTTGTCGACCCACCTAACTTGTACACTTGGCGAACGGGTAAATAGATTCTTCTACCTTGCCCGATTTAGGTTTTCTTGTGGATGTGATAATCACTCCCAAAAAAGTGATGAAAACATAAGAGTTTCTCACATAAACAGCAACAAATGAATGCAACAGTTTCACAGTCGCACAGTTTTCCCTATGCTCTGTCAAAACATATGTTTTTAACGTTTTCAAATTTTTCCGTGTGTCGACCGTAAATCCTGCATATGTCCAAACAAATCTGAACATGTCCTGGAATTTTGGACAGCGAAGTTGATTATGTGTGAGTGCCTGAACTTTGATAATCGTCTGAAAATAAAAAATTAAACTTTTCACTCGAGGGAAGGCTTGAACCAAGGACCTCTCGTTCCGCATCTGCTCACGTTAACCACGGGACCACGGCGCTCCTGAGCTCATTCTCCCTGATGTTGCCTGTCTTGCGCATGGACTACTCAGTTTGTATATATTTAGCTTATTTTTTTCATAGTTCCATACAACTTTTTCCTGTTTTCTCAATTGATCTGTGTTCAGTTTTTCAAGGCCTATCCACTGTGCCAACTTATAACTAAATCTGAGGGGGGTGCGATGGGGAGGTTCCCTTGTGAGCGAAAACCGCAAGACATACGTTAAACAGGCCCATATCAGTGAATAGAGAATCTCTCCATATGTTTAAACCTCACCACAGTGCTCAGTACAGGCACAGTTTATGACGCAGCAAACATCAATTCATCGAAGTTACTGCTGCTGCTGTTGGTGCTGCCCTGAAAGACGAAAGGCGGTAGCCCGCTTTGTGAATCTGTTGATTGAGTTGCCTCCCTGCAGCCGTGAACTGATTCGATGCGACAATACGTATCAGAGAATTTTTGCTACGTCTTTCCGACTCACCATCCCCCTAGCGTTGCGCTTTACGACCACTGCGATACCTATTACGAATCGAAAGTTGGAGAGACGTTCTGTATGGTTTGTAGTTTTCATGCAGTCATCTTCGGAAATCTCGGAGGTACTTACGAATAACTTCGTATTCTTTGTCCGGCACTATACAGGCTGCACAAAGACAACTCGATAACAGTGTCAGAAAGTGGTAGAGGGTGTCGAAGCGTGCAAAAGTTTGCAAGTCGCCATATGTCCAAATGCTCCGTTGTAGAACTATGGCTTTAAAAAGACAGCAAACCAGCAATGAGCCAGCGAATGGTTGTCCCTTTAAACTTACTTGCCACATTAAAGAAAGTCTGACGGAGTGATCTGCTAGATGAGTGCCGAGATGCTAACGCATTATCAGAAACAACAGAATGGTAATGTCCGAACAATGTTTTACCTGTTTTCAGAGAACCCAATAGGATTTTTAGCGCCGGTTTGTGACCACAGATGAAGCTTCCGTCCAGAAATATATATCCCCCGAGACAGGGCAACTGTTAAAGCAGGGGGTCAGCCGTCGTGGACGAGCGGTTCTAGGCGCTACAGTCTGGAGCTGAGCGACCGCTACGGTCGCAGGTTCGAATCCTGCCTCGAGCATGGATGTGTGTGATGTCCTTAGGTTAGTTAGGTTTAATTAGTTCTAAGTTATAGGTGACGGATGACCTCAGAAGTTAAGTCGCATGGTGTTCAGAGCCATTTGAACCATTTTTGAACACTAAAGAAAGCTGTTGCTATTTAAATTATCTGAAGATAATGGCCTCAATCTAACAGTCGAAACTATGCAGACCTTAAATTCCTACCGACGAATGGTTACATTATACTAGAACTTTCTATAATGTTTACCGGGTAAAGCTTCAGTATTAAATAAGCTTCCCTAAAAATAGTGTACCTCTCTCAAACGTGGACCTTGGCAAAATGCGGTGGCTTCCGTGTCTCAACGATACAGATAGCAACCACGACGAAGGGGTGTGTGTGACGACGCCAGACTAACATATGGTTACAAAAGCGCTTCAGTAATTCTAGGGACAACAGCCTCGATCAATTACTTAACTGGCCTTGTGCCATCAGTCAAAATGGCCTTGTTAAGATGGTGCTGCGAACGGCTGATGACTCGAACAAACTACATCCATTACATTTACGGAGGACATCTAGCTGCATAGTATTAATTACTGATGATGTCATCCTTTTAGGTAAAATATTTCACAATTGAGACTTGCCGCTCATTCAGATATCCGAGTGGGGACTATTTCTGAGGAGTTGTCTTCACAAAAAAAAACCTCTGGCGCTCTACGGGTCGGAGCGTGGCATGTTACATCCTTTAACCAAAGGAAAACAACGATAATGGAAGGTAATCGAGTGAAATCAGTTGATTCTGTCGGAACTAGATTAGGAAATGAGGCACTGGAAGTTTTGGCAGCAAAATAACTGACGACTGCCGAAATAGAGGGAATATTAAATGCTGATTGACGAATAGCAAGGAAAACGTACCATAAAAGGATAAATTTAAGTTTTAGGAAGCCTTTCCTCAAGAACTTAGTATGCTGCGTGGCATTAAACGGAACTTAAACGTGGACGATAAACAGTTGGGCAGAAGAGAGTAGAAGATTTTTAAACAAGGGTGCTGCGGAAGAAATCTGAACGTTAGGTGGATAACTATAACAGTTTCACGAAGTGAAACAAAAGCAAAAATAATTGCTATTTTTAGGCAAAATTCAGCCTCTAACATGTTTCGTTATAAATCCTTCCAGAACGAAGGATAACTCTTTTTCACAGACGGCATAGCGATCTCAAAAAACTGTAAACTTCAGTGGGAATGCTTTACGCGTATCGAAGTGTGATGCTTGCCCACACACAGATTACAACAACTAGCCAAAAACTGAAGTTAAGGAAAGACTTCTTTTGGTGTGCCTGCCAACTGAAGCATAGGGGAATGCGAACATTTAAACACCTGCTTTATCCAAAGCCTTCAGCATGGTGTTAGCGACGTCACGATTTGGAAAGGTCACGGCACGTACTTCGCAACACGTGTCGCTGCTACGTGTGCTAGCAGCTGTCTCGGGCGGAGAGCGAGTAACTATTTCAGACGAGGTTAACAATTCTTGACCACGCGTTTAAATACGTGCAAGCTCTCTTTAGCACACGACAGAGTTAATACCTTGAGTGGCTACGGCCTCATTGACATATTGATTTCCCGCGGGCACAGCACGGAGGCGAGCATTCACGAAGTATGTCGGACAAGGCGATTAACTTGACGTCACATGTTCGTTGCGGGGCCAGTGTTTCTCGTGTGTCCGGTTTGGACGTGTTCTAACAGTTTTTTATATATAGCACTGGCGCCGAAGACAGCACTCCCGCAACATGTTATTAATTCATGGGGTTACACGCACCATTCGTCACCATCAAACCTGTAAAAATCAAATTGTTATAATGTTCCAGCGACGGCCACACTCCATTAATACCACTGCGCGAGCTAACCGTGAAACTGTCGAACCCGATGAAACACTCTCTTAATAATGCGTTTTGTCGAAATGTAATAGCATTTGGTGTGCAATTGTATATTCCCAGGCTCTAAAATTGCTCTGAGAGTTTCAGTGGCACGATAGCAATGAACTTTTTGTTCATTACAATTTAATAATACTACATAGCTGCTGGTTTATTGATTTTTCCCGGGTTACGCTTGGCATCGTCCACTGGTCTGTTTCTCATTGGTCGACACTAGCCGGTACGGTTCGGTAGTCAGTTGCCGCTGTATGTAAACTGTTTCCATAAAGCCTCGCTTTTGTGTAAATAAAACTTTCTGTACAAACATTCATTTGTAGTACGTAACAGCCACCTCCATAATATGACAGAGGTTCAACACGTGCAGAAGTAGTAATCAAACACGTCTGAAAGATTGTGAACATGAGAAAAAGCTTTAAATTTGTCGTACTCTCTTTGTGGCAGTGGATGAGAAAACTCAGGCGTACAGCTAGTACTGATAGCTGACACACTGTAACAATGAAACAACAATTTAGGTAATGCTCTACCAGCGATCAGCAAATTGAGAGCATAGCAAAGAACGTTATATGTGTCACTCGTTTACCCTATGCATTGTCTTTTCCCTGAAGCGAAATAGATCGATTTTCTCTTTATTTTCTGGTGCTGTGACTTACATTACATTTTACGACCACCCAGTAATTTGTCTCTTATTTCGGACACTGGAAGCTTGCAGCACATAAATAAAACATATGAATACGTGGTGACTGTTCTTCCGGACACGTTCGAAAGAACACACAACCACGTGGAGTCCGTAGCTGTGATACATATTTTGAGAATTGAAGATGAAGAGTGGGGAAAAGAAAGCAAAAAAAGGAACTGTTGATGTCAGCTGCATCGGAACTTTATACGGAACTAGCGGCGGCGAGTGAAAATGTGTGCCCGACCGAAAGTCGAACCCGGGATCTCTTGCTTACTAGGCAGTTGTGTTAAACATTGCGTAAACCGCACACAGTGTTTATCGCAAATGCGGCAGACTATCTCGGCGCGCCTCCCTCCATTCCCGCCACCTATAAGCTGTCTCCGTCCATGTCCTCCATGCTCGCTGCTTTGTGATTCCCGCAGGAGGTCGAACGTGGTTGTGCATCCGCAGTGACAGTGGTGGATTCGTACTCGTCTAGACGAATCTGTTATACATGATGTGTGTCCTTTCGGACATGTCCGAAAATAAATACAGTACACTTAAACGTCAATAATTTTTATAAAATGAACTATTAATCTCTGATTTAAAGACTAATGTATTCATCTAATAGAATTACAAGCATTCTGCTTCACAGTATTAAACTCCCCAACAGCTTTTAAAACACCAGTGATAACCGCAATAGCCCTGCAGCAGCTAGTAACACGTCGATACAGAATGAATATAACACAATGACTCATTACATTACCGTGTCGTACTTGTCTGGATTCTTGAAAAAACAGTGGCTGGTTGTGGTTGCCATCCCTCTGGAACTTAGAATTAGAACCATTATTCCACGCCAGTACTGCATTACGGCCAGTCTACTGCTTACTCCATTCCTCGGAACGCAAAGCTGTGTGGCGAGTCGAACTTTCTTTGGAGTAGACATGCAACAAAACTATAAAAATTGTGCTTTTCCCACTCGGTACACTTTCTTAATCAGTAAACAACCATTAAGATTCATTATCTTCCATGACTAATGTTAATTTAAAACTTTTGGGAGAGTAAAAACTACGTAAGTATCTGGACCGCTACAATCTGAATTCTCAAAGCTCTTTTTTGCCATTCTGATATATTTCTTCCGTGGATTTTATAAATAATTACCGACGTAATCCACCACCTCCCATCTTCTATCTGATGAAATCGGCGTTCAGTTTTAAACTGCCTATCTCATCCCCATTTATAACACAGCACTGGGTGACGGAGAGGGGAGGGGGGGGGGGTGCATCTCGGTCCAGATACTACACGTCAGCAGGCCATGCTCAGACGCCACAGTGGTCTGCGACGAAAGCTGAATCTGTTCTCAGTTCCGACTCGAAGGGTCTGGGCGACTGCCCTGATAAACAAACAGCGTGTTGGGAAGTAGAGTAGACCCTCCCGCTAGCCCGAGGCGGCGTCCGTAATTAAATGCGAGCGAGCGAACGCTGATCTCTACGGTTTCCTGCCGCCGTACGGATGTGAAATTAAGTTTGGAGTCTTGGTCTACGATAAATCTCCGGCGCCGTCAGCCGTTAATTGCCTTGTTTACCTTTAACCCCTTCACAGCGCGACCACTTCAAAAGGGATGGCTCCTGCTCCCGTAGAAGTACGGCCTGCATAATTTGTGTTAGTCAAACATCGACGACATACGGAAAATAATCAGCGACACCCGGTGGGAAAGTTTTCGGGGAGACCCTCAGCGGTTGTAAAGAGGAATTTGGAACTGGTGGGATGGAATCCGTTACCATTCTCTAACCGAGTGGTAAACCGAGGCACACTATGAGTCTCATCGGTGCTTCTGGGCAGCAGTGTGAACACTTTCTGTGTAAAACGCACTTTCTCACCTTCGTCTTCACCACTCTTAATTGTGAACCAGTTTTTAAAGTTCAATGTACTGAAAGTTTTGTTCAGTAACGTCAAGGTCTTCTGTCTAGTCTCCGAGACACTGACATTTCCTTCTACTTTCCACCCTATATTTTTCCCGCAGTATAAATCGTGCAGAATTCATGGATCGATTAGGAGTACAATTCAAATGGCTCTGAGCACTATGAGCTTAACATCTGTGGTCATCAGTCCCCTAGAACTTAGAACTACTTAAACCTAACTAACCTAAGGACATCACAAACATCCATGCCCGAGGCAGGATTCGAACCTGCGACCGTAGCAGTCGCGCGGTTCTGGACCGAGCCCCTTAACCGCGAGACCACCGCGGCCGGCTAGGAGTACAGTATATTTCAGTTACTGTAATCGCAATTCATAAACGCATGCTCGTAAAACCGTATTCACTGTATTCTGGGATACTGCGTTCAAGATTCGAAGAAGCGATGTTGTCGTGATAAAAGACTAGAGAATCATACTCCAGTCGGAAAGTACTAGGCGAAGATCCACGACTCGTTCTGCTGAAGATCAGTTTCTTCGTAGTTTTTGAAGGACTTTAAAAACGTGCATCATCCTCTGCATCTCTGTTAGCGGGTTTGTGGATGAGAGTGACGCTTAAATCGCCTCCGAAGCCGTCAATTTGTATTTCGTTTCCTCCTCCGCTTCTGCATGAGTCACACTTCTTGTCACTCAGTGTACTTAAAATACACTGATCAACCAGAAAATGGTGACCACCTACCTAACAGCCGGTACGCCCACTTTTGGCACGGGTAACAGCAGCGATGCGATATGGAATGGAAGTAATGAAGCCTTAGGGAGGTAGGTCGCTGGAGGGAGTTGGTACCACATGTGCTCCCACGAGTCATCTACTTCCAGTAAATTCCAAGAAAGGGGGCGATGAGCTCTGACAACACTTTCAATCATATCCCAGATGTGTTCTATCGGATTCAGATTTGACGAGTTGGGGGAGAGAGAGGGGAGGGGGGGGGGGGGGGGCAGCACATCAACTGGAACTCGCCACTGTGTTCCTCGAACCACCCATGGCTTTGGGACATGGCACATTATCTTGTTGAAAAATGCCACTGCGGTCCGGAAACCTGATCGTCATGGATCGATTAGGAGTACAATTCAAATGGCTCTGAGCACTATGAGACCTAACATCTGTGGTCATCAGTCCCCTAGACTGTCTACAATATTTTTTGACCATCCTGGTGCCGTGTACGAGCTCCACTGGTTCCATGTAAATCCACGTGAATGTTCCCCATAGCATAATGGAACCGCCGCAAGCTTGTCTCCATCCTGCAGTACAGGTATCAAGGAGTTGCTCCACAGGAAGACGACGGATTCGCGCCCTCCCATCGCCAGGATGAAGAAGGTGTCGAGATTCATCAGACTATGCAACTCTCTACCACTGTGCCAACGTCCGGTGTGAATGGTCAGGCGCCCATTTCAGCCGTAGTTCCCGATGTCGTGATACTAATATGAGCACATGCAACGGTCATCGGTTGCAGAGGCCCATAATTAGGAGTGTTCGGTACACTGTGTGTTCAGGCACACTTGTACTCTGTCCAGCATTTAAGTCTGATGTTCGCGGCGCCACAGTTAGCCGCCTGTTATATTTTACCAGACTGTCCAGCTTACCACGTCCGAAGTTTGTAACGAGGGGTGGTCGCCCAAACGCACGGCATCTGGACGTGGTTTCGCCTTGCTTTCGCAACGAGATGAAAACGCTCACCACTGCACTCCTCAAACACCCAGTAAGTCGTGCAGTTTCCAAAATTCTCGTGTCTTGCCTCAGGGCCATCACAATCAGCCCTGGGTCAAACTCAGATACATCACGCGCCTTCTCCAATCTACACACTGACACCACGATCACTGACACTGCATGCACTGTGCTTCTGTCTGACTAGCAGTCATTTGTCACCAGGTGAAGCTGCTATCGCCTGTGCGGGTTTTTATCGATAGTAGATCGCTGGTCATAATGCTGTGGCTGGTCAGTATACATGTATGAACTAAAGTTTTGTATCACCCCCTTATATCTCATTTCTGACTATGTGTATATATTTGTTTGTATTGTGTCCAGAGCACCAAATGAAAAGCCGGCCGCGGTGGTCTCGCGGTTCTAGGCGCTCAGTCCGGAACCGCGAGACTGCTACGGTCGCAGGTTCGAATCCTGCCTCGGGCATGGATGTGTGTGATGTCCTTAGGTTAGTTAGGTTTACTTAGTTCTAAGTTCTAGGCGACTGATGACCACAGATGTTAAGTCGCATAGTGCTCAGAGCCATTTGAACCATTTTTGAACCAAATGAAAAAAAACCCTGTCAAACTGTCGCACTCTTCAGTGGAGATTCTGAGTAAGTCGTGTAGAGTATGTGGTCGTTGTCGATGTCCAAAAACAGCTCGTTTCAATCGATAGTACAGCTGTTCGATTGGGTTCATGGCCGTGGAACAGGCAGACCATTCTGGTGACCCTAGCATGCTGGAGGAATGTTTCGCGAGAACAGCACGACGACAACGCGAGTTATCGTCTATCAAGATGAAATTTTCACGGAAATGTTAGCAATTTGATTGCCACTACTGGTTGCAGAATCTCGTCCTTGTTCCGTAGACCAGCGAGATTACCATCAACAACCACGAAAGGTGTACCGTGGCCTCATGCAGTGCCGCCCCCCCCCCCCCTAACTCCTCTAGAAATTCACTCGTCCAGCACTTTGTTGCTCATTTGGGACATAGTGTTGGAGGCGTTCGGTACTAACAGTTGTTTCCAGACACGTCTGCTGTTAACAGGGTACAAAGAGATCCGATCCTGGGGCACCCGTTCTGCCGATTTCTTGCCCGTATGTGACACCATCCTCTACGTTGTGGTATAGGAAGTTGTGCTCACCACGGTCGTTGGGAATGGAGATTCCCATCATGCAATGGTCTCCTAACAGTCTAATGCGATACACGATAGTTTTCGAATGCCTTATTCAGTTCTGGAGCGCTCTGCTCACGGTTTCTCCGACTGAGACGTCATAAATATCTATCATCCTATGCACCTGTCGAATGTGGACAGCCTGTACGGTTTAGGTCCTGAACAATACCAGTCATCTGGAACCGATTCCGTGCCCGCCCCATATCACTTTGACTCAAGTGCACATGTCGAACAACATCCCTGGGTGCACGTAGTGTGTCGATGCGGACCGACCATTGGTCGCGAGTGTCATTCGTGTCCTGACGGATGTTCACTCCACTGGGCTACGTGCGTCCCTACTGGTGCTTTAATTTCATCTGAAATGCTGCAATCCATTCGAGTGCGGCGTTCTACCCGTAGGTGTTGATCATAGTAACTGTGTGTGTGTTTACAAATAACGTGAAGGAGTGACCTTCAGATCGGTACAGGAACAGTGACCATGGCAACACACCTCCATGAAATATCAGGGTGATGCAGGTGGTGCCTGCACATACACATTTTCAGTAAATTGTTGCCCCTTGACCCTTCCCTTGGGTCTGCAAGTCCGTTGAGGAGCCTCCGACAGACGGAGTCATTTAGACGCTCGGGAGCACCGTTTCGATACACCATCGACCGAGGTGGCGCGTGTGAATATAATCGCCGTGCTGCGCGCAGCTCAGGTCGGCGTGGCTCAGCTGAGCGTTAGGAAGGCGCGGTGCCTGGCACCGGCGGCCATCCATCACGCGCTCTGCTGCGACTCGCCCGCAAGAAGCCAGACGGGCACCGCACGCCGGAAGCCAGCACGCCACGCCCACCCCCACCCCCACCCCCCCTCTCTCTTATTTATCGCGTCGCAGTGCTGTGCTGTCCGCGCTACTGCTCAAGTTTCATCTCCTCGCTTTGCCCGAGACGATGCAGCACTTCACACTTCCAATGTATCAGTGTCACGAGTACTATGTTTGTGTGAGTTAGACGCATAGGATATTCCACTTGGGAAATCATTAAGGAATTCAATGTTCCAAGATCGACAGTGTCAAGAGTGCGCCGAGAATACCACATTTCAGGCATTGCCTCTCACCACGACATCGTAGTGGCCGACGGCCTTCACATAACGACCGAGAGCTGCGGCATTTCCGTAGAGTTGTCAGTGAGACGTACGACTAACATATCCGTTAGGACAGTGCGACGAAATCTGGTTTTAATTGATGACAACGACACCGCCTGCAGTGTCTCTCCTGGGCGCGTGGCCATATCGGCTGGACCCTGGACGACTGGAAAACTGCGGCCTGGTCTGACGAGTTTCGATTTCAGTTTCGATGGTAGGGTTAGAGTGTGGTGCAGATCCTACGAACCCATGGACCCATGTTATCACCATTGCGCTCTGGAAGCTGGTGGTGACTCGATAACGGTATGAGCTGTGTTCACATGGAATGGATTTGGTCCTCTGGTTCAACTGAACCAGCAGGCCACTGTGGTAGAGCGGTTCTAGGCGCTTCAGTTCGGAACCACGCGGCTGCTACGGTTGCAGGTTCGAATCCTGCCTCGGGCACGGATGTGTGTGATGTCCTTAGGTTAGTTAGGTTCAAATGGCTCTAAGCACTATGGGACTTAACATCTGTGGCCATCAGTCCCCTAGAACGTAGAACTACTTAAACCTAAGTTTTGATGGTAGGGTTAGAGTGTGGTGCAGATCCTACGAATCCATGGACCCATGTTAACAACATTGCGCTCTGCAAGCTGGTGGTGACTCGATAACGGTATGAGCTGTGTTCACATGGAATGGACTTTGTCCTCTGGTTCAACTGAACCAGCAGGCCACTGTGGTAGAGCGGTTCTAGGCGCTTCAGTTCGGAACCACGCGGCTGCTACGGTTGCAGGTTCGAATCCTGCCTCGGGCACGGATGTGTGTGATGTCCTTAGGTTAGTTAGGTTCAAAAATGGCTCTAAGCACTATGGGACTTAACATCTGTGGCCATCAGTCCCCTAGAACTTAGAACTACTTAAACCTAACTAACCTAAGGACATTACACACATCCATGCCCGAGGCAGGATTCGAACCTGCGACCGTAGCAGTCCCGCGGTTCCGGACTGAGCGCCTACAACCGTTAGTTAGGTTTAAGTAGTTCTAAGTGTAGGAGACTGATGACCTCAGATGTTAAGTCACATAGTGCTTGGAGCCATTTGATTTGATCAACTGAACGGTGCAACCACTCGAAATGGGTATGTTCGGCTACTGGAAAATCTTCTGCATGATCGGATTTTATGTTGCTAAACATGTCACCGGGCCACTATTGTTCGTTGATTTGAAAAACACTCTGGACAATTCGAACTAATGATTTGGCCACCCAGATCGCACAACATCAATCCCCTCAAACATACATGGAATATAATCGAGAGGTCAGCTCGTGTACAAAATCCTGCACCGTAGCACTCTCGAATCATGGACGGCTACAGAGGCAGCATGGCTCATTCCTGCAAGGGAGTTCCAACGACTTGTTGAGTCCACGACACGTCGAGTTCCTATACTACACTTGGCAATAGGAGTTATTCCACGTCGTTTGCCACCTTAGCGCACATCGGCTAAACCAGATGTAATCAGAGCACAATCTTAAAATTCCATTACATCAGTTAAAAGGTATGACGTTTCATGTTAAATACAGAATACTTTCGAAAACAGTAATTAACCATCAGGTAATTAAACAGTTGTGAAATTCTTTATGGGCTGTGATATGAACTATAATTACAATGATTGCGCAATGATGTCACAAATTTTCAGGGATGATGGAGGGGGCTGAATGAATCAATTTGAGATAAGTGACCCTGGTCCGGGAACAATCAACTCGAAAGTTATAAACTTAAATCGTTCTAGTAGCACTGGAAGTGGATCTTTTCTGCTGAAAACTCTTTGCTTTCTATATTTTGGGAGCATGTAGTATGGAGCAAACCAAGAATAAATGACCAGTAAACATGGACTAAAAAGTGTATATCTTAAGGGCTGTTGACATTTCTTCATCTTTGAAACAGTGAAACATTTCTTCTGATGAAGAAGTGGCCGTAGGTCTTAGCATTTTTTGAGTTTATGTTTACAAAACAGTTTTTATTGTTTTGCTCCATACGACCCCTCCGAATATATGGGAAGTGAAGAGGACCCAGTAGAAGAGGTTCACTGTCAGAGGTACCAGAACTATTGCCGCTTATAAGTTTCGACTCGATCGCTTCCGGATCAAAGTCCGGTACCTCAGATTGATACATTTACCACTGGCCATCATTCCTGAGAGTTTGTAACATCATCATGGAATGACCCTGTAGATGAAAATGTAAACAAATTTCAAGCAATAAGCAGTACACTTGACTAGAAAATCGTGAAAAAGTAATTTTATGTGCATAAACTGAAGCTGAGAATGGAAATTTGTACCAAGGCCGGGAATCGAAAGCCGGTCATCTGCTTACTAGGCAGGTGCGTTGGCCACTAAGCCAACCTGGCACAGTAGTGCTACAACTGCACGGATTAGCCTGACACGCTTCCTCCTCTATCCAACTTTTCGCTGCCGCCCCAGCCTACTTTAAATTCATTTCATTAGATTAATTAATGTTGCACGGAAGCGAGATATACATAAATAAAAAGAAAGTTGACGGCAAAATAGATGCAGCGGAGATGAGATGCGTCAGGAGAGTCAAGGGTTACACAAGATGATGTTTAATAAAGAATTAACAGCTTATGATGAATATTAGGGGCCCTTTCTTACAACCTATGTAACACGAGCACTTCGTTCTTCGTATTTCATTCTTATTATTACGTCTTCGTTCTTTTACATATTTGCTACAGAAAACGTCCTGGCCGCGGCTCTGTGGCTTTAGTATAGTAGAGGACCGGTTTCCGAGGATGAGGGGACAGGCTCTCTTCAATGTGTATCCCTAATCGTCCAAAATGGGTTGTGGTCGTGGCGGGATTGGCTAATTGCAACGGAATAGGCTAATTTCAAGGGCAGGTAATTCCCGTGACGACATTTGCTTACCAACAACTGTGAGAGAAAACTTGGAGTGGTTGGGTTGGAAATTCGCGCAATTAGCACAGTTGGCCAGCAGCCCTCGTTGGATGTCTACTTCGCGCGTCCTCTTGGTCAAAGATGGTGTTCTCATTATGTATCGCAGAAACCGGAACAACGTGATCCTCCATATTCAACCGAGTTATTTCTTACCGTACGAAATGCTGAGAGAATCCGAAAGGCATTTCCTGTGCGCGGGCGTAGAGTTCAGTTCGAATCATTTCCAGTTTTTATAGCTGACTATTGCCTTTCAGTGAGCGTGCAAGTGATCAATAAAAGGAATCTCACGTCAGATTGTGGTGCGAAGTAACTAGGTGGATGTTGGAGTTATAGTCAAGGAGACAAGGTTTCATTGAAACAAATGTACCCCACTCGCTTCCTTGGAAATTTTATGTTATATTTTTGTGACACTTTTTTTCTTCAATGGCACTGAACTATACTGCTACTTTTTTGTGTGCAGATTAACGACGGGCGTTGTTAAGGACCACTTGGAGGTACTGTATGAGCTATCAGAGGCGAAAGTGTTCTTGTCCAGTTGTCGAATCTCTGAATCTTTGTGAAAGTAGCTCGATTGCTACAGAGCTTTGATTATTGATATTCGTATAGTGAGAAGCTTAACACTTTCTGGCTGGTCAAAGAGAGGATGGCGCCCCTTATTTAAATTGATTTAATAGTGCATGAGAGCAGAGATTAATCTGGGTTCGCCAATAAATGTTTATCATTAAATTAGCGGTGGAGTAAGTTGGGTAAATTCTCACGCACGCCCCACATCGCGAAGTATGTGTCAGTTCTGACTGCGGCCGTCAGAGTGACTTCTTCACGCAATGCACGGAAGCTCCTTGGTACGTAAGAAAGTAACGTTGCATATTGTACAAGTATATTACTCGTCCTTCGTTACGATTTACAACTATTTTTCTAAGATGTGGACCATCTTTCACCGCTTTGCGATGTCGAGCGCTTTTTATAATTCGAAAAAATCACTCATAACGGATGATGATGTTTTCAGGCATAGCCTGTACCTTCCGTTCCTGGGTTACGGGCTGCGTTAGCGTGTTTCCAGGGTAACAGCAGCACGTGTTCGCATGCTGTGGCTCTTTTATCCGGCTGCGACCCCGTTACCACCCGTTCCCTCTCCTCCCCCCTCCCCCTCCCTCGCCCCTCCTGAAAACGGACAGTGGCCGGCAGAGCCGAGCGCCACTCCATCCAAATGCATTACATCTCTGACGAGGCCCCACCGACCTGATCGAGTGCGCGTAATTTATTTGGGCTCCGGTCGCCGTGATCCAATCACTCGCTGCAGTAATTCACTTTGCTAGCGCGCACATTGATTGCTTTCCTTTATATTAACAGATTTTTTTCCCCGGAGCAAGTTAAAAAATGATTTGCCCGGCTCGCAGGGCTTTTTACGCCGTACCGCGCCTAAGTGCATTTTCTCCGACAGACCTCCTCGCTCTCTCTCTCTTTCTTTCTCTCTCTGTCTCTCTTTTTCCCCCCTGTTTTTAGCGCTCGTGTGGAATTCCCGGTTTTATTCACTGAGTGAACCACTTTGCGTGCATGCTCTCTCTCGGCGCCGACCTCGCCCCGTTTCCGGTCGCCGGCGCCTTTGTAATCTGGTTAATACTACACGCATATCACACGAGTATTGCAGGTCTGCATACGCGGGAAAGGTATAGGGGCACCTACTTCGCATTCTGTGGCCGATGCGAACAACACAGGCACAAGTGTGTATATCGGGAAATATACTTGCTGTTATATTGTACTTGGGTCTACGTTACCTTTAGTATACTTTCACTAGCATGTGCCATTCTTTCGCTTCCATTCGTGACCGCTAGTAATCTTCGCTAAATCTAATTTTATTTCTTTGAATCTCCCAAAACATGGTGGAAATAAGACCTTTTAACTTCTAAAATTATTCCTTTAAATTTATTTAATTCAAAGTTCATAAGACACCTTTATTAAAGTCTTTTGATGACCATACTGTTCTGTCCCGAATCAAGAATGTTATTCAGTAATCACAACTTTATAATAATCGCGAGCAGAGCAGTAGCTATTGTAATGTCTTTTTGTGTTATCGTATCGCGTAATTTCTTCCCATGCAGTTTTCAAATCCGACAATGAAAACCATTGGAGCATTTCTTCATGCTTTACTCGACTATTAAAGTACATTTAAATTCCAATATTTAACAAATTAAAGCGTGAGAAATGTGTTATGTGTGTAAACTGACGGCATTATTGACAGGAAACAGTAAAGTGACAAAACTACCTCAGAACACAGCCTAAAAATGCTCATAATAGCTGCAGGTAACGTGGATTTTAACGTACTTAGCAATTTCTTGTTAATAGAAGTGTATTGCTTGAGAGAGAGAGAAAGCTCAATGTGAAGTGAAACATAAATAAGATCCAAGTTCGACGGAGCATAAAAGTATTACAACACATCTCGAATTTTGCATAAGTAGCGGAAAGAGCGCAGTATGAAACCAAAGAGTGTTATTACATTATAAAAGCAAGAGCATGTACCGAATAGGTTCGAGGAAGCCCGTACCGCCGTCAGGAAGACTGGAGGTAATAAGAAAAAGAGTAAAGAATTCGCCCACGTGCACTGTTTTCCCTTTAGGAAGCAAGCAAGCGGACGTAAACGCTCCTGCTCGATCATGCTTCTCAGAGGGTCTGGAATTCCTGCGTCTCCTCCCTCTCCGACCCCTGCGTTCTCTGCTACCTCCCTTAGAGAGCTAACCTTTGAGATACAAGCACAAAACGTCAGTCAAAAACCAATTTTTATAGGTAAGACATAAGAGAGTAAAGAGAGGATCCCGACGGAGGTTCGAGTCCTCCCTCGGGCATGGGTGTGTGTGTTTGTACTTAGGATAATTTAGGTTAAGTAGAGTGTAAGCTTAGTGACTGATGACCATAGCAGTTAAGTCCCATAAGATTTCACACACACACACACACACACACACACACACACCATGGGCAAAAGGAAGGTCGCCATTACACGAGTAAACATCTAAACAAGCTAATCCGAAGTACGTTGTTTCTAGAAAACCATACTTTTTTCCGCAGGAAAAGAACTTCGATTATCAGTGCGTTGCTGAATGAACTACGGGACATAAGCCTGTCTAATGTTTTGTAGTTGTTTTCTTCTTCAGACCGAAGAGGGATTTGATGGACATCGCATTTAGTGGTGTAGTAATTTAAACGATCGGTTTCCTTCGCAGAGACATATTGTTTAGGTCATGCAATTTTGGATGCTGGCCTTAGCTTAGAGATAGATGAGGACAATACAGGAAATACGTTTTCCTTACCAAAAAAATCCTACAGGTGTTACTGAATGAATAACAAATTATATTTATGCGTCTGCCGTTCCAGATTTTCCCTCATTAATTTTCGATGCAATGCGTGCGAATATATGACTGACATTTGTTGTTCGGAACCGAAGTAACTATATCAGGCATTTGCTGCATTAGATTAGTTTATCAAATTGCAATATTGTCTGAGACTTGTAGCTATTATTTAATAAAGAGTATGTGGAATGAAAAGCAGCAACCAGTCACAAACTGATATCAAAATGCTGTATTTAAAAATTACGTGACTGTCATCAGATTTTACAAGTTCCTTAACAACGCGTAAAATCCTTTTTTGTTAGTACTGTTACGTGCCTCGTTTTACAATTGTGTCTGACTTCGTACTTAACCTGGAGTATTTCATTCTCGTTTATTCGACCAGTTTTCTGGGAGCATTTATAACATTCCCTTGGGACGTGCATAAATTAATGTTTGGCGAAAGAAAAATCTGGTCACACACATTCCGCGTATTGTGGTTCTGTTATCGAGGAGTCCATCTAGGTCCTAATGTCCAACAGCGACAACTTTAACCGGGGCAGTTGCTACAATCTTAGTGATGGATGCAAGCAGTCGCTCTGCGCTGAGAGGCTTCAGAGAAACACGCGGTTTCCTTTACAGTGAGAACGGTGACCCTCCAAGCATCCCTGGTAAACAAGATGTCAGCATACACTTCAGCAGGATAAGCAAATTCTTTGACATATTCATGATTCCACTGACTTCGGCCAGTCGTATTCTGACTGTTCGTTACAAAAGTCGACAACATTAGCATCGTCGATAGTCATCTTTTTCTCTAGTTAACAGTCGTCGAAACCTTGAGTTTTTACTACCTGTGCAACAATACAGAGAATGGTTTGTCCTAAAATAGGGCTTGTCAGAATACAATACTTTCGCTATTCCGTAAGTTTGCGTTTAGGAAACGAAACCCAGAAAACAAACGTGTTCTGGAAAGCTCTTTGATGTACTGCAACGTGTGCACTGCATATTTTCGTATTGCGAAGTTATAAATATGAATTCCACCAAATACAGGAGAGTAGCTTCCGAAGCGCTGAAATCGAGACTGCGTTCCACGATGCGCTTTTGTCAGCGGTCATATCTCCTGTCACGTCATCTCTCCTGCCAATAGCAATATCAGTGTTAAGTAGCGCGAACACACAAATATGGAAAGCTAATGGTTCAAATTAATATACATACTGCACAGTTACGAGAAAAGGCAAGCGTTCACTTACAATATTGATCATGAAAAATATTTTGCTGATTTTCTTTTTTCGAGGGTGTGGTCAGGCAAGATCCTAAGAGAACAATCTAAACTGCAGTAGCTGAATGTTTCTGACAAGTACGATTATAAATTTCAATGCTATGCACCGAACATTTCGTGAGTTACCTGGCTGAACACATGTTCCTTGAGCACTTTGAGTTTTCCACGGGAAAGCCAGTTAGGTGTGGAATAGCTCAAGAACTCATCTCGCACCTTTATTTTTGAAGGATACTTACATTTTTTGCCACCTTCATTGCATAATATGTAATTCATAAAAGAACTAAAATAGATACGAAAAACTAACCTTGAAGCTTAGTCTTTCTCAGCGTGTGTTACCGTTGACCATAAATCAAGAGCAAAAGTTCCAGTTAAATTTTAAATAATGGCATAAATATCTGGTCCTCTGCGCCGAAATTTTTCTAAATGGGAGGTCCTCAAAGTGTTAAGCTGTGAATGAGAGTCTTACCCTCCGTGACTGAAGAAACTGATAGCATAATTTCCCAGTCAAATAATTCGTTTTGCGTAAAAGGAAAAGTACTTTGAAAGCCACGCTTCTCAAATCGCCATTCGCAATATTTTTCTGCGACATGTTAGATATGTAAATATTTGTGACGTCACGCCCGTCAAAGGCAGTTTGTTGTTACGAAGTATTACATAATATTCGTCCTAAAGTCTTTGACACATTTTGCTGTTCTGTGTTGTAATGATTCCGATGGGAGGGAAAAGAAGTATGGAAGTACACGATACTGAGGATAAATTACGATTTTTCAGTAAATTAAACTCACATTAGTTAAATTTCGTATGGGTGCAATTTATGATGCTATGTTTTTCAATGTCATTAATATATAATATTTCGATCTAAAAGAGATTGCAAAAGCAAGGTACACTTATTCAAACTGTTTTAACACCATTATTTCATAAGGAACTGTTATGTTTTGCTCATATAGGCTTATTCAAAGTGTCAACATATGTGACTACGAAATTGTTTGTTATAAAATTTGGCCAGGAAAACTTGATTATTCACTACACTTAGTGTGAAAAACAAGTAAGTTTAAAAGACTTTTGTACTGTATACTCACGTAATTTACAGATTTGCACTTTTTAACCCCAGTGTTACGCAAATGAGAAATGTCATATTCAACACTTTGTAATCCAGCTATTTCACTTGGTTGACACTTGTAATTACTAGTAAAATGTGCCATTTATGGTTTTAATCTAAACATCTTAGCGCCAGAATGATTTGTAACTATTTCATGTAAATGATTCATTTAATAACAATTTAATTGACTCTCCAAAAAAAGAGATAATTTGTTGATCTCTTTGGAAGGTTATAAATACGAGCACTTCAAAGACCGGCAGGCAGTTGGCTCAGTGTAGTTGTGAAAGTCACGTCGGTCAGTGTTGTTAGCGCCGGCTAATTCCATTGTATGTATGTAAACATGTGTGGATCGCAGAACCCAAGAGGTTGAAGCACAAGATGTAACTGTTTTGTCAGAGACGCCATGTAACTTTACGTGTGTTTTTTAAAGAGGAATAAAAACGTGTGATGACTTTTATAAAAGTACTAGATGTCTCCAGCCTTCCCTTTTTCAAAAATCCGGACCTCTTATAAATACATAATACCCTAGACAACAAAAGTGAAGAGCCATAAATTTTATCTTTGAAACAGTATTATTCAGCATTGTCACGACCACCCTACGAACATCTTTGAAATGTTTTGGTGAGAAGTTATATTCTCCTAAAGCATGTGACATTTTATTTACTAACACCAAACTGAATTTTCATCATATTAAGGCAGGGGGGGGGGGGGGGCGTTACAGTGTGCACTGTATATTGTTGTTGTTAATGGCGCATTTCCTCGGCAACTAAAGCTTTATTGCTTCAGTATTATTCTGCAACAAGATCTAAACGAAAATTGTTTGTTAGAGTATCAGTTCACAAGAATTTAATTACAAAAAATTAACTGAAAATTAAAACAAGGAAAAATTCCCCGAATTCTAAAAAATATGCCCTGGTTTTTCACGGATGAAAAAAATTCCCGAGTTTTTGACGGATCTCCAGGATGTCCCGAAGCGTATACACCCTGAGTTATGTAATTTATCAGAGTAACACTTATCGTTCGAAAGCGGTCCTCTAGATTTTTGTAACTTCCACGCCCATCAGATTTGGGAGCTAAGCATCTTTTCGCGAGCGGCACAAGGAAAACGGAATTTACCTTGGGCCGTCCCAGTACGCCGAGGGCGGCGACGTGACTGGAATTTTGAACGAGCGCAATTCGGGGTGACGGTTCCCGCCCACACGAATACCCGCGGGCGCCAGAGCGGGCGCCCGCTACCTGGCGGGCCGCGGGGACTCCCCGCCGAGATCGCCGCCGCGCCGATTGGCCGCTGCTCGATACTGACAGCCGCCGTGTACGGCCGACGGCCGCCATTGAGAGCACAAGAGTGGCGCGAGACGTGTCCCGAATGCACCAGGTCCCGCAGCCAGGCTGCCGGAGCTGCTCTCTGTGTCCTTCCGATCGACGGACCCTAATCCGGCCACGGAACCAGAACGGGGAGAGACTGGTTTAAAAGCCCAGCTTCCATTTGGAGGAGCCCATCGTCCTCTATAGTCGTGCCCACTTCTAAATGAGTACCGGTATTAATGATTACAAAAGTCTGCGCCGTCATATTTTACACAAATATGTCGATCGAACTATTATATCACTTTTGCAACCTGAGTATGGAAACAAGGAAACTTTACCCGAGAAAAGCAGTGTAGACGCTATGGCCAGTTTCAACGTAAAAACGTTTCTCACATAGCCGGCATTACCTTGCAAGTTTATCAGTTAAATACGGACATGCACAGGGATGCTTTGAACTGAAACTGCGAACAGTCTCGAAAAAAGCTCGAAAACAGATGTAAGGTTGACGGTGTCGTCAAAACCTTTATAACACTATCTAGTAATTCTTTCAAGGTCACAATGAATTCTTCAAGCCTCGCGTTTTCCTTAACTCCAGTAAGCTTAGTGAACTGGACTGTCTTTGTCAGATTGTATCTCTTCTAAAACGTGACTTTCTTTTTAAATGCATCCCCATCAAATCAGAAAGAAGCTTCCTTGCAATATTTTACTGTAGACCGTAAGCAGGCAAGTCAACTTGCCCCTTGACTTGACCACACTAATATATAAAGTCTCCATACTCTTCGTTCATTTCCACTGAAAACTGTTGAAACTGGCAATGGAATAATGGGCGCGACTTCAGGAATTTTACTATTCGTACCACCAGTTTCTTCAAGTGCTCCAAGCCCACAGTTTTAGCATAAAGTACTTCTTGAGACACAAAACAATGAATCCCGTTTGTCGGTCATTGTAGTTTTTTGCGCTTTCACTGTCATCTAAATGTTTAAATTCTTTCTGTATTGCACTATAACGTCGTTTCCCTCTCTTCTGTCATTCCCTTTCATTTTCAATAAAAAATTTCCATTGCTTATTATTTTCGTTTTATGTTACTGCTTTGCATTTGAATGCTTCCACTAAACAGATTGCCATATTAATTCTGGAAAAAAGATGCTATACAGAATAAGTCATTAGCTCTTGCGACGATATACACTCCTTGGAAATGGAAAAAAGAACACATTGACACCGGTGTGTCAGACCCACCATACTTGCTCCGGACACTGCGAGAGGGCTGTACAAGCAATGATCACACGCGCGGCACAGCGGACACACCAGGAACCGCGGTGTTGGCCGTCGAATGGCGCCAGCTGCGCAGCATTTGTGCACCGCCGCCGTCAGTGTCAGCCAGTTTGCCGTGGCATACGGAGCTCCATCGCAGTCTTTAACACTGGTAGCATTCCGCGACAGCGTGGACGTGAACCGTATGTGCAGTTGACGGACTTTGAGCGAGGGCGTATAGTGGGCATGCGGGAGGCCGGATGGACGTACCGCCGAATTGCTCAACACGTGGGGCGTGAGGTCTCCACAGTACATCGATGTTGTCGCCAGTGGTCGGCGGAAGGTGCACGTGCCCGTCGACCTGGGACCGGACCGCAGCGACGCACGGATGCACGCCAAGACCGTAGGATCCTACGCAGTGCCGTAGGGGACCGCACCGCCACTTCCCAGTAAATTAGGGACACTGTTGCTCCTGGGGTATCGGCGAGGACCATTCGCAACCGTCTCCATGAAGCTGGGCTACGGTCCCGCACATCGTTAGGCCGTCTTCCGCTCACGTCCCAACATCGTGCAGCCCGCCTCCAGTGGTGTCGCGACAGGCGTGAATGGAGGGACGAATGGAGACGTGTCGTCTTCAGCGATGTGAGTCGCTTCTGCCTTGGTGCCAATGATGGTCGTATGCGTGTTTGGCGCCGTGCAAGTGAGCGCCACAATCAGGACTGCATACGACCGAGGCACACAGGGCCAACACCCGGTATCATGGTGTGGGGAGCGATCTCCTACACTGGCCGTACACCTCTGGTGATCGTCGAGCGGACACTGAATAGTGCACGGTACATCCCAACCGTCATCGAACCCATCGTTCTACCATTCCTAGACCGGCAAGGGAAATTGCTGTTCCAACAGGACAATGCACGTCCGCATGTATCCCGTGCCACCAAACGTGTTCTAGAAGGTGTAAGTCAACTACCCTGGCCAGCAAGATCTCCGGATCTGTCCCCATTGAGCATGTTTGGGACTGGATGAAGCGTCGTCTCACGCGGTCTGCACGTCCAGCACGAACGCTGGCCCAACTGAGGCGCCATGTGGAAATGGCATGGCAAGCCGTTCCACAGGACTACATCCAGCATCTCTACGATCGTCTCCATGGGAGAATAGCAGCCTGCATTGCTGCGAAAGGTGGATATACACTGTACTAGTGCCGACATTGTGCATGCTCTGTTGCCTGTGTCTATGTGCCTGTGGTTCTGTCAGTGTGATCATGTGATGTATCTGACCCCAGGAATGTGTCAATAATGTTTCCCCTTCCTGGGACAATGAATTCACGGTGTTCTTATTTCAATTTCCAGGAGTGTAGTTCACCCCGACAACAACCCATTTAAAAAGATTACCGAAGGGACGACCCATCTTCTCCGGGCTGAAAAGAGATCTCAGACCTCAGACACCGGAAAGCAGCTATGGCGTTCACAACAGCGAATCCGAAGAGCTTATGGGCGACCCGGTAATGATAAACTACAATGAATCAATGAGAGTGAAACAAAATGATCTTCCCCCATTACGTGGTAGAATGTACATGTGAAAGCTTCCCGTTATGTCACTTCGCCACTTCACGCCACCGCCCAGCCAAGAAGCAAGCAGTGCTCGACGTTCACTCTTCGCATGCCTTTGTATCAAAGACAATAACAGCTTGGAATCGAACTGTTGTACCGTGCTCCTTCCTTGCAGACCCTCAAGAAGTTCCACTAATGATCATGTAATGTATTGGCCTTGGGGCCCCACCTGGAGTTGTCTGGCGGACACTTTGGCGACATGCGCACCTAATGAAGATTGGATGGATGATGAGTCCTGAGCAGCGTAATCTTCGATCTGAGCAGGAATCAAAAGCAGGGCACCATGTTCTAGATGCAGCCGTGCTAACCACTAGTCCACCAACTATTGACGGATGTTTCACTGCCATGGCTGTTAGCAAATACCGGTCGTCGTAGGGAAGTTGCTCGCCCTTCCATCTGCCTATTTGTATCCGACTACCACCCATTTAGGAGCATTAGAGAAAAGCCGGCCCATCATCTCCAAGTCGAACCAAACCTGCAGCAGGAAACTGGCCGAGGCAACTACGACGGGGTAAAGCGTTATGATAAATGGACATTCGTGGGATGATACATTGCAAATTACCACCCTGCTTCTTTGTTACATTGGAGGAATGATGCAAGTATCTTTATTATGATAGGAAATCGCTGCCCTGGCGGCCTGAATTGCTTGATGTTTCTCCAGAGTCCAATCCACCTGGTGCGCTTCTGAGGTGAGTCTGGCAGGCATCTCAGGTCCGGGTGAGCCCTGTGGCCAGTGCTACATAACACATCCGGGGGCCTCAGCGGCCAAAGAGCCCATTCCAGTGGCAGGCGGCCGCGGTAACAAAAGATAATTTCGGGGGGCTGGGCTGCGCGGCCAGAAAGCCGATGAGGGCGCGCTGACGAGTATCGACTAGGCTCTCGATCCCGCTAAGCCTCGCCCTGCGGCCTGGGGGATGATGCGAGATGCGCGCCGCATTAAAACAGCTGACCGCCGCGGCCGGCGGCGGCGCGGGCGCCGAATTTCCGCCGGCGTCGGCGGCGGGGCGGCGGGGGCGGCGGGTCACTGGGTCGATACGCGGCTGCGAGCCATCCATCATCTCGCGATGCGCTGACAATTAGAGCGCCCCTACCCTACCCCTACCCCGGCCTGGCCCGGCCGCAGCGGGAGCTGAAACTTGCAGCGCGTCATCACTTATGCCGGCGGCGTCGTCGCAAAGAGTGCTGTCCGGGGATTGGCTGTCGGACTCGTGACGCGCCCTGCCGCTGCAAAACAGATACGCCGATTTGCGAAATTTTCACTGCCATACACAAACCGTGTATTTCACGTTTACCGTGCTCGCGCATCGTCAAACTTGCCTTTATTTCGCCTTTCTCTCGTAGTCATTTTGATCTTCCCACTGCAACAATTACTTAAACTGGGGTAACGCACCACCCGGCATTAACCAGTTGTGATTATAGCAACGGTACAGTTACTATCAAAACAAGAGAACTTCCCGTAAAGAAAATAAATGAAATTCTCAAAGATTTCCACAGCTGGAAGTACCACACATTTAATGTTGTGAGGAAGCCGGATAAAAGACGGCATTTTATTAGCAGAAAGCTTACCGAATCCAACAGGTCTATTGATGAAACTGCTTACATTATGCTTGTCTGTCCTCTTTTACAGCATTGCTGCGCTGTATCAAACAGTGAGTTCCCGGAGCAGTGGTTCAAATGGTTTTGAGCACTATGGGACTTAACATCTGAGGTCATCAGTCCCCTGGACTTAGAGCTACTTAAACCTAACTAACATAGGGACACCACACACATCCATGCCTGAGGCAGAATTCGAACCTGCGACTAGCAGCAGCGCGGTTCCGGACTGAAGCGCCTAGAACCGCTCGGCTGCAACGGCCGGCTCCGGATGAGTGCAGCAACTCGACGTCGAATGGACTCAACAGCACGATGAGTCACCTACAGAAATATTGAGCCATGCTGCCTCTACAGCCGTCCATAATTGCGAAAGTGTTGCCGGTGCAGGAATTTGTGAACGAACTGACCTCTCGATTATGTACCACAAATATTCCACGGGATTCATGTCGGGTGACCTGGGTGGCCAAAACGTTCGTTAGAATTGTCCAGAATGTACTTCAAACCAGTCGCGAATAGTTGCGAACCGGTGATACGGCGCATTGTCTCCCATAAAAATTCGATGGTTGTTAGGGAACATGAAGTCCATGAATGGCTGCAAATAGGTAGATGAACATAAACTTTTCTAGTCACTGATAGGTTTTCTTGGATCACAGGCCACAGTCCATTCCATGTAAACACAGCCAACACCACTATGGAGTCATCACCCGGCTTGCACAGTCCTTTGTTGACAATCTGTGCCCATGGCTTCGTGGGGTCTGCGCCACATTCGAAACCTATCGTCAGCTCTTACCAACTGAAATCAGATTGGTTCAAATGGCTCTGACCACTATGGAAATTAACGTCTGAGGTCATCAGTCCCCTAGAACTTAGAACTACTGAAACCTAACTAACCTAAGGACAGCACACACATCTATGCCCGAGGCAGGATTCGAACCTGCGACCGTAGCGGTCGCGCGGTTCCAGACTGGAGCGCCTAGAACCGCTCGGCCACCCCGGCCGGCAACTGAACTCAGATGTATCTTACTGGGCTACGGTTTTACACTCATCTAGGGTCCAACAGATTCGGTCACGAACCCAGAAGACGCCCTGCAGGCGATGTCGTGCTGTTAGCAAAGGCACTCGTCTCGGTCGTCTGCTGCCATAGCCCATTAACGCCAAATTTCGGCGCACTGTCCTAATGACCCACATTGATTTCTGCGATTGTTCAAATCAGTGATGCTTGCAGGATGGCCGTGGATATATTGCAAAAACATCGATATAAGTTCAGAATATAAATAAAGAACCACTTAAGATATTAATTAATATAAGCGGTTGAATAGATTGTGGCGTGCAACTGCTGAAACATTAGAATAATCAGCTAGTTCAGTTGTATTGCCGAGAAGGCAGCACGTTTTTTGTTCTGGAAGCCGTCCTGATCGGACGCATATCTGCCATTGCTGCAGATGATTATTTGGCACACCGCCATTTTCTATATTATGAGACGCAATCTCACTAGGCGTACTCATAGTTGCAAACAGCAACAGAATTAATGTGAGTGTCTGTGTAATTTAATTTAGTATAATATTTTGGGAATACAGCGATATTATTTAATCTTGTGTTTCACTTACGTTGCAAGCTGTTGTTTCAATTAAACGGCTTCTTGGCAAGGCTAAAGGTTCTGTGTTACAAATTACACTCCTGGAAATTGAAATAAGAACACCGTGAATTCATTGTCCCAGGAAGGGGAAACTTTATTGACACATTCCTGGGGTCATATATATTACATGATCACACTGACAGAACCACAGGCACATAGACACAGGCAACAGAGCATGCACAATGTCGGCACTAGTACTGTGTATATCCACCTTTCGCAGCAATGCAGGCTGCTATTCTCCCATGGAGACGATCATAGAGATGCTGGATGTAGTCCTGTGGAACGGCTTGCCATGCCATTTCCACCTGGCGCCTCAGTTGGACCAGCGTTCGTGCTGGACGTGCAGACCGTTTGAGACGACGCTTCATCCAGTCCCAAACATGCTCAATGGGGGACAGATCCGGAGATCTTGCTGGCAAGGGTAGTTGACTTACACCTTCTAGAGCACGTTGGGTGGCACGGGATACATGCGGACGTGCATTGTCCTGTTGCAACAGCAAGTTCCCTTGCCGGTCTAGGAATGGTAGAACGATGGGTTCGATGACGATTTGGATGTACCGTGCACTATTCAGTGTCCCCTCGACGATCACCAGAGGTGTACGGCCAGTGTAGGAGATCGCTCCCCACACCATGATGCCGGGTGTTGGCCCTGTGTGCCTCGGTCGTATGCAGTCCTGATTGTGGTGCTCACCTGCATGGCGCCAAACACGCATGCGACCATCATTGGCACCAAGGCAGAAGCGACTCTCATCGCTGGAGACTACACGTCTCCATTCGTCCCTCCATTCACGCCTGTCGCGACACCACTGGAGGCGGGCTGCACGATGTTGGGGCGTGAGCGGAAGACGGCCTAACGGTATGCGGGACCGTAGCCCAGCTTCATGGAGACGGTTGCGAATGGTCCTCGCCGATACCCCTGGAGCAACAGTGACCCTAATTTGCTGGGAAGTGGCGGTGCGGTCCCCTACGGCACTGCGTAGGACCCTACGGTCTTGGCGTGCATCCGTGCGTCGCTGCGGTCCGGTCCCAGGTCGACGGGCACGTGCACGTTCCGCTGACCACTGGCGACAACATCGATGTACTGTGGAGACCTCACGCCCCACATGTTGAGCAATTCGGCGGTACGTCCACCCGGCATCCAGTATGGCCACTATACACCCTCGCTCAAAGTCCGTCAGCTGCACATACGGTTCACGTCCACGCTGTCGCGGCATGCTACCAGTGTTGATGACTGCGATGGAGCTCCGTATGCCACGGCAAACTGGCTGACACTGACGGCGGCGGTGCACAAATGCTGCGCAGCTAGCGCCATTTGACGGCCAACACCGCGGTTCCTGGTGTGTCCGCTGTGCCGTGCGTGTGATCATTGATTGTACAGCCCTCTCGCAGTGTCCGGAGCAAGTATGGTGGGTCTGACACACCGGTGTCAATGTGTTCTTTTTTCCATTTCCAGGAGTGTATATCAAAGGTACAGTACGAACCAACGCTTTGAAATTATTCGATCTACAAACTCAGGTAGAGAATTTTTTTCAGAAAAATCACTCATGGTCAAATTTACAATGAACGGACCTTACGAAAAAAAGCCAGTGTCAAGCGTCCAAAGTTTGTGTACTCCGATCACATACTACTATCATTACCTATTATTATTTGTCTGCTCTTAGATATTCTCAAACCAGACAGGAAAAGCCACGATAAAATCAAACGCTGCTCTGGGTCGTGAATGCCGTCGGTGAGTGCATTGTCCAAGATGGAAGTTGGTATTCTCGACACACTCTTGACACTATGGATCTCAGAAAGTCGAATTCCTTAACTATTTCCGAAATGGACTCTAATCTTCTAGCTCCAACTGCCAATCCGCGTTCAAAGTCTGTGAATTCCCGTCATATGGCCGTAATCACGTCGGAAACCTTTTCACAGGAACACCCGATTATAAGAGACAGCTCCGCCAATGCACTGCCCTTTTATACCTTGTGTGCGCCATACTACCACCGTCTGTATACGTGTACATCGCTGTCCTATGACTTTTATTACCTCGGTGCATTTGAGACAGGTTTCTCGTTTTTCTTGTCCATTTTTTTTATCAACTACCTGTGAACGCTATACAGTTTGTCCCTCTCTTGGTGACCGTGACACTTATTAATATTTACGACCCTTAGATCTTGTTGCGATTTCTTTAGTGCATGGGCTGCCTTGCGTCTTGTTATCTATTGTATGTCCGCTACATCTTCAAAATGGTCGCGCCTGCCCTTTCCCTTATCCGCTCTCTTTCTCTTCCCGTGTCTTCCTCCCACGCTCCTAACCACCTCCTCCAGCCCTTCATCCCTTCCCTTTCCCACCCACCGACCTTCCCCTCCTCACCTTCTCCCTCCACACTCTCTAGTTCCCTTTCTCTTCTTCCTTACTACACAATCTCCCTCTCTCCTTCCAATCCCTCGATCTTCCATTCTCTCCCTCCCCAACCTGTCTTCAGATCTCCCTCTATCACCTGTCTTCTCCCGGTCATCCTCTCTCTCTCTCTCTCTCTCTCTCTCTCTCTCTCTCTCTCTCTCTCTCTCTCTCTTTGCCTCCGCCTCCCTCCTCCCTCCTCCCCTTCTCCTCCCCCTCCCCTCCTGTATCTCACCTAGCGCTGTACACGGCAGTCAAAATTTTTCGCATGTGGCACGTATCGCATTCACGCTCGCCCGGCCGCGCGCTGAAGCCGTCACTCAAGATGAGATCTGACGGGTTGAAATTCTCGGAACGGCGCGCCGCGGCAGCGCCCGCCCGTCCGTGCGTGAGCCAGGCATCAGTTAAGGGCCGCCGGCGCCGGCGCCGGTGCCGGTGCCAGATGGGATCGTGCCGCGCGGCCGCGCCAGCAATTACGAGCGTGATTTACACGTCGCGTCGCCGGCCACCGGCTGCGGGCGCCGTCGCCGTAGCCGTCGCGAAAAGACCGACGCCGACCTGCTGCGCACTCGCAAATTAAAGCGGCCTTCCGGTCGTGACCGGGGCCGGCGGCACTCGCTTTCGCCGGCAGGTGGCAAATGCGTCCGATTCCTCGAGGGTTCCCAGAAGCGAGTTGACCAGCGGGTTGCTTATCGCAGCCCCTAAGAAACCCGAGTCCACTAAGAAATTGCCCTTTGTATATGCTCTGTTGACGTCGTAGCCACAGCAAGAGAACTAATTAGTGTCAGTTGTAAGATTGTATAACCCACGATAGGACGTGGAAGTGATGATGAAGTAGTATTCGTGAGAACATACCAACTTAATTACGTCCCTCCACACTGATATGAATTGAGTCACGTACAGGTGCACTGCTCCATCCCGTACTTTCTTCGTAACAATCACGTCGTCCTCCCAAAGGCATTCTTACATGACAAAAGAAGATGACGTCCTCTGTAGAAGGCACACGGTCGAGTTGTCTAAGAAAGCCACGCAAGCAAAGCCTTGTGAATGTTGTTTGATACCCCACGTTCATTAACGCAGGACTGCAAAAGCCGGGGCACAAGTATTTAAGCAAATCAGCTTCGATAAACGATATTCAAATAAAACCGGCCTCAAGCAGCAATACATGGAGTCAGCACTATCCCGTTTTATCCTACGAAAGCAAGTCGACCCCGTCCGTCTCCGGCGAAATCATAGCCTGTTGTACCTCTTCGTCCACCAGATGTTGTAATCCCTCCAAACAACACCCACTTCCGCGTATGAAGACATGGTCCTGCTCATTTACATCTACATTTATATGACTACTCTGCAATCCACACTTCAGCACCTGGCAGTGGGTTCATCGAATCACCTTCAGACTATTATTACGTTCCATTCTCGAACAGCGCGCGGGAAAACGAACGATTATATCTTCCCGTGCGAGCTTTAATTTTTCATACTTTATTACGACGAACATTTTTCCCCAGTAGGTGGACGTTTACAAATTATTTTGCATCCGAAGGAGGAAGTAGTATCCGAAGTTTCGTGAGGAGATCTCGCTGCAATGGAAAAAGCCTTTGTTTTAATGGCTGTCACTGTGTCGTAAGGATCCCGTGCAGCACAGCAACACTTCAGCAGAGGCCGGAAAAGCGTAGTGCAGACAGTGTCCTACGTAGATCTGTTACACCTTCTAAGTAATCTGCCAATAAAACGCAGTCTTCTGTTTGAATTCCCCACAACATTATCTATGTGTGCGTGCCTATTTAACTTATTTGTAATTGTAATTCCTAAATATTTAGTTGAATTCACAGCCTTTAGATTTGCGTAATTTATTGTGTAACCGAAATTTAACGGATTCGTTTTAGTACTCATGTGAATGACCTCACACTTTTCATTATTTTGCCTCTTTTCGCACCACGCAAATATCCTGTCTAAATCGTTTCGTAATTGGTTTTGTTGTTCTAATGAATTTACTGGAAGCTAAACGACAGCGTCATCTGTCAACAATCGAAGAGGGCTGTCATATTGTCTCCTAAATCGTTTACATTCGTTTACATAGAATAAGAACAGGAGAGGGCCTAAACGCGTCTTTCGGGAATGCTAGATATCACTTATGTCTTACTCGATGACTTTCCTACAGTTACTACGATCTGTGACCTTTCTGACAGGAAATCACGAATCAAAACGCAGAACTGAGACGATATTCCATAGGTACTCAATTCGACGTCATGTCATTTGTGACGATGAATGCCAAATGCCTTTTGGAAGTCTAGTATTATGGAACCAATTTGAGTACCCCTGTCGGTAGCACTCATTACTTCGTGCGAATAAAGAGCTAGTTGTGTTTCACAAAAACGGTATTTTTTGAATCCATGCTAGCTATATGTCATAGATCGTTTCTCTGCGGTGGTTCAAAATGTTCGAACACAGATCATGTCCCAGAATCCTACTGAAAATCGACGTCAGTGTAATTCAGTGGATACTCCTATTGCATTTCTTGAATATTGGTGTGATCTATGCTACTTTCCAGTCTTTAGGTACGGATCTGTCATTGAGCGTCTGTCATCTGAAACATACATCTTTTCCAACGGCCCAATTCCGCACAGCTCACTACCTCTTCCATCCAAATATAAAATCTAACCGTTTCCAGGACTGTGCCGATATTCTTCCTTACGATGACTCTTCAGTTTATCTATGTTCTTCCCCTCAACACTTAGTTCGCATATGCTTTTCTAGCAGAACCCTGTACTCGTACCTGTAAGACAATATTCCAGTTTTCATACAACCTCTTCTCCAACCGTCAGCGACACCCAACTCCCTCCTCCTACTCCCCAACACCCACACATAGTCCTCTGCCCTCTTCATCGGCCATCAGTGACGCCTCTTAGACAGAAGAAGCACACTTTGTGTCCATGTTCTCACCGTTAACAGCACAATAACCAAAATACCACCATCTCGTACGCCGCTTCAACTCCAAGTTGCCAATGTCACATCTTCCAGCACCGTGTATTCAAGCAAGATACACACATTTTAGTAATTGATTCAGTCTCACTTCTCACTCTTTTGTTCTTTTAACTTACAGACTGGGACCGCGCGACCGCTACGGTCGCAGGTTCGAATACTGCCTCGGGCATGGATGTGTGTGACGTCCTTAGGTTAGTTAGGTTTAAGTAGTTCTAAGTTCTAGAGGACTGATGACCTCAGAAGTTAAGACCCATAGTGCTCAGAGCCATTTGAACCATTTGTTCTGTTAAGCCATTACATTTCAGTGTGTGGCTAGCGCTGTAGCGTGCATTACTATTTCAGGCCTGCCAATATACTTTATTATGCTGACGACTTTCAAGGAGTGTGTGTTTTTTAATTCTTTGTTACCCCCACGTACTTTGACGATGGTTTCATATTATCATACGTGGTCCGTCATGTGCTGTCCGGGCTCGTCTTTTGACAGAGTTTTGGGGATGTTTTCCTGATCATGCATAATCTGTTTCTCATGAACTATTCCTTGTCGACTCTGCTCCCATTGTCGTCCAATACTTGCGCTAAAAATTTCATACACCATCAGGCTTCGAACAGAGTACGTAGCGTGTACTAGCTCTATGACCTACGGAGGCTAGCCATGAATATCCAAGAGAACGAGGGAAAACTGGCCGGTCGGTAGGTTGGCCACAGCGTAAGCTCCCGGCTCTCCAAGTGATTCCAGACGGTCAGCTAGAGGTAATTGAAGGCACAGCATTTCTACCAGTGACCAGGACAACTCGTTCGCCTCGCTATCGCTGTGCACGTAACGTCAGTACTTGCAGCAAGATAAAACGCCTCGGCGACTCTCGGCGGTGCTCGTTACTTGCGCTACGTGGCTGAGGACACGAGCTGACCAATCAAGATGCCGTGTCCGACCGACCGACTTATCACGGCCCCCGCGCACAAGCTCTGCGTGACCTGCGCAACACTGTGTCAACACGACCGGTCGGGCGTTGCCCCATAGCCGCTTATCGGCAGCTAATTTCATTACTCCTGCCTCTCAGGAGCGCACAACCGATACTCTGTATCGCCTGCGAAGTTTTCAGCCGAAGACGGAGCGAAGTGAGGAAGTTTCTTAGAGATTCCAAACGCAATTATCGTCCGATTGTGGTGAAGAGACGAAGGAAGGGGGCGATTCCCTGTAGCGCTGGTCGAATTTTACAAGAGTTAAGTTGTGTATTTGAAGATCTAAACCAATTTTTTTTCTTTTTGTCATTTCATTCCCCAAGCCGTCTGAAAGCAAGAAGAAATTTGCACGGAACATATGGCTCATTCGGGTAAGCTTTTCACGTCTCTTCCTTTATTTCGATTACTTCTTCATTTCGTACTTCAGTTTTTCAAGTAATTTTAACGTCACTGCTTTCGAATTTTCATAGTTTCTCCTTACGCTTTTTCTAAATTTTTGCATTCCAGTACAATGCTGCCTTATGAATATGCAGTTTCAGAAACTCTCTCTTAACTGAATTATATGAATACCATAGTGTATTTTGTGTATTGAACCTGGGACCTAGAAACGACGGAGAGGCTTCGTTCCGCCATAGCCCTCAGTGGTTCACAACCCCACAACAAGCGGCAGCAGTCCACCCGCCTCACCGCCGCTCCACACCGAACCCAGGGATATTGTGCGGTTCTGTCCCCAGTGGATTCCCCCCCCCCCCCCCCCCCCCAATCTTCCCGGGAACGTCTTATACCAGACGAGTGTACCCCAGATGTTTGCATGGTAATTATGGCGTACGCGTACGTGGAGACGGTGTTTGCGCATCAATCGCCGACATAGCGTGACTGAGGTGGAATAAGGGGAACCAGCCCGCATTCGCCGAGGCAGATGGAAAACCGCCTAAAAATCATCCACAGGCTGGCCGGCACACCAGACCTCGACACTAATCCACCGGGCGGGTCGTGCAGGGGACCAGCACGCCTTCCGTTTCGGGAAATCAATATCATGGTGTCCGTTCTTTTAGACATGTCCGAGTCAGAAACAACAGTCGTCCTGTGTGCAACTTACCCAGCGTTGGCACTTACCACGGAAGGCGTCGGCTGTGGAGTGTTACACAGAGTTCACACTGGAGGCCCTGCAAAGTATTCTCCTTCCTTCTCTGCGTAGAACGCATCTCTTACTGTCCTTGTTATTACGCATCATCACAGGACTTTCTGCAACTTCATTTCCAACAGGTGCTGGAAAACACCAGCCGTCATCTTACGTCCTTAAGACAACCTATTGGGCTCTGACCACAAGTCACTGTAAGCGAGTGAGGGAAGACTAATGCATCAGCTCCAGGTTGGCCAACGCCTCGTTCTACCAGGCGCTACTCTTGCGTCCCTAACAGCCAGGAGAACTAACAATTGGGGCGGCTGGGAGTGATGCGTTACAACTAGTCTTTGTCTTCTTTCTCCTTAGTTTGAGCTAAGTTTGCGTCCATTGTATTCTTACTTTCAGGATCATGGGCTATGTAGTCTGTGAAGCATACCTTTGGTGTCTGCTGCTCCTAAAGTTTTATTTGCACTATCAAAAAAATATTTTTCAACTCATTCGTTGCTTATTCGACATACAGGTGGCGACAATAAGCAGCGCTTTCTCACGATCTTCTCGAAATATGTTTCTCCATCAGGCAGTATGTAAATACTGGGTTCCAAAATGCATAGCTCGGAGCCTATGAGCACTTATTCATACTCGGTACTGTGAAACAAACCTCTTCTACTGCAAGCTCTTTGCTTTCCAGATTTAACATATAAGCAACATAACAGTTAAATGGTATGAAGGCTTTCACGACCGGATGACATATCTTCTGGTAAACCTTCCGGGATGTAAGATCGTGGTCCATGAAACTCTTCAGCTCCTAACGTTTCGTCCAGAGCTGCGCTGGACATCTTCAGAGGGGTGTTCCTCCTCCTCGGCAAGACTCACCGGAGGAGAAACACCCATCTGAAGATGTCCAGCGCAGCTCTGGACGAAACGTTAGGAGCTGAAGAGTTTCATGGACCACGACCTTACATCCCGGAAGGTTTACCAGAAGATATAACAGTTAAAATTCAACACACATAATACAGGAACTGAGGTTAATTAATAACCCCAAGAAATAACATACTTCACACTCTCACATCACTGCGCTTTTCAGTGTACATAATAGTTGAAGTGTCCTCGTAAATAGTGTTTAAAAATATCAACCCGTAAATCAAACAGTAGCGAACCGGAACTGCAAGGCTCGAAGTAGTTCCGAGGCAGCCGGTCATTGTTGTCGAGCGGTTCTAGGTGCTTCAGTCCGGAACTACGCAGGTTCGAATCCTGCCTTGGGCATGGATGTATATGATGTCCTTACGTTAGTTAGGTTTAAGTAGTTCTAAGTTTAGGGGAATGATGACCTCAGATGTTAAGTCCCATAGTGCTTCGAGCCATTTGAACATAGTTCCGAGGCTTTCAGACCAGGCTGGCTCAGATAGATTAACATCCCCTTCCCCCGGTCTCTCTCTCTCTCTCTCTCTCTCTCTCTTTCTCTTATTATCCAAGTCTTTCCTATCATCTATAATCAAATCATCTTAAAGTTTGAATATTTTTGTGTTTTTTCTTTAAAATTATAACGTATTTTTAATTTATTATTACTGCCATTATAAGTGCTGAAAAGAATAATTGTTGTTTGTAATAGGGAATATTATCCTGTAATCTACACCAAAAGCTGTAAGGCAACATGTCTCTAAATTAGCAATAAATAAAATCAAAATTTCCATTTGGGAAGAGGAAGTATAGACCAAATCAAGAAAATTGTTTAGTAAAAATTGTCTGGTAAACAATGCATATCTTAAGAGCTATGAATTCTTGTTCAGAAGAAGAAAGTTGTTTCACAGTAGTGAAGATGAACAAGTGCTCACAGCTCTGAAGGGGGGTAGGACTTCAAACGGGCCTACTTGGAGTAGGAGAGTCGCCACAGGACATTTTAATGTCCACTGCCTCTACTTTTACAAATAAATTCATAAAACATTGTCACCATGACCAGGAAGGATTGAGGACTCACACTCATCGCAGTGAAAGTCAAAAACGTAGCAAAATACCCTTTTTTTATATGTGAAATTTCATCATTTTTTCACTTATTACTGGCTGCATTTGTTGCTTTAGGTACACATTTCTTCCTAAGTAAGAGAGATTCTTCGATGAATTTTTCAGCATACAAACAGTAGTTACAGGTGTATGAAACTCTAGAATTTTCCAAATCTAATAAAAAAGGTGTGGAAAAAATTGAGATAATTATTTATAAAACTTGAATTTTTTCTAAACGTGAAGTTTAAAATGGAGCATTTTATTCATTTTTTTCATAAATTAAATAACTTCTAGAGTTTCATACACCTGTAACTATGGTTTGTGTGCTGTGAAAAAGTCATCGAAGAATCTCTCTTACTTAGGAAGAAAGGTGTACCAATAGCAACAAATGCAAGTGAAAAAATGATGAAATTTCACATGTAAATAAAATGAGTTTTGTTACGTTTTTGAGCTTCCACTGCTATGACTATGAATCCCGAATCCTTCCTGGTCATGTTGTTAAAGTTTAATGAATTTCTTTGTAAAAGTATACACAGTGGAAATTAAAATGTCCTGTGGTGCCTCACCTGCTCCAAGTCGTCCCGTTTGACGTCCTACCCCCCCCCCCCCCCCTTAAGGTATGCATTTTGGAGCCCACGTTTACTGGACATTTTTGATTCGGATTATCCCTGAATATTGACCATTCCTGCTGGGAGTCAGTGTAGCGATAACAAGTGTCTCCTTTAACTGCTCGTGCGTTGCCGAGATTCCCCGAGCACCTGTCGCGTTCCAGGCAGAGGGGTAATAGACGGACGATGGCCATCGCTGTCAGGGTACAGGCCTGTTATGCGAGCTCAAACGGCCGTAGGGACGGCTTTATCTGAGGACTTTGAGCCCGACGGGCGGCGCATCCCGGCGCGGCGCCACAACAGAGGGCCAGCCGGCACGCTTTCATCGTGGGCCGGGCGGCCCTCCTCCAGCCCGTCCCCCCGCCCCCGCCCCCCCTGTCCAGCCAGACCCCGCCCCCTTTCCTGTTAGCCTCCTTTCCCATGGCCCATTGCCCTTCCGCTACCGGTTTTCAATCTCGGCGTCTGCGGTTCGGTGAATGAGAATTAGGGAATCAAAGGAAGGCCTCTCGGCCGGCCCTCTCTCTCACGAGCCCTTTTTAAACAGTAAATCGCTGCTCAGATCCCTGTACGCCATTCCTTCGGCAGCGTCCAGCGTGTCGGCAAGCGCCTTTCTTTGATCCTCTGCGGACCATTAAAAGTGGATAATACCTCCGTCACTGACAACGGTTTAGCGACAGCTTTTCTTTTAGAGGTTAGCGTCTCCCGTCCACTACGCCCCAGAACTGCTGAAGGAATTACCCCGTCTTTCAGTAATAATGTATTTGCAACAAGCATCTTTCAGTTTATAAAGTAGTGTCTCGTACATCTTACAATAAATTCAAGCAATAATAATGAGCGTATGGCACTGGTGGCCGGGAGACACCTCTCGGGGCTGTTCGGCCGCCGCTCAAGTTCTTTAACGCCACTACGGCGACTTGCGAGTGAATGAGGATGAAATGATGATGAAAGACACACAACACCCAGCCATCTCGAGGCCCGCCGGGAATCGAACCCGGGACCCTCTGCGCGGGAAGCGAGAACGCTACCGCAAGACCACGAGCCGCGGACAATTGAAGCAATCAATAAATACAAGTAAAAGATAAAAATGAAGAAATTTTAATAAACAAACATGTAAGACAAATGTTTCCAATAGCAACTACTCTTTTAAATATCTCTGTTGGTAAAACTACTCGCAACTGACGCAACGTACACAAAAAATGTACATTAGTGTCACTAACGTTACTTTAATACTGTAGAAATAGATGTTTGCAGTAATGGATTGAAACGATCTACAAAAATAACCTAATACGCGACGTAGGGCCGTTTGTCTTTATATTAATTCCTAACTGTCACTGTGTCCCTTGCAGGCGGTGCCTGTGTTGGCTAAATGTGATGGTATTGTTGAATGAACCTACCTTTAGCTTAAGCTTGAGTCCAAACACGCCTCCATTGACAGCCAGACTAAACACAGTGAGCCTTACAACACAATGGCCAATCAAAACACGAGGTACAAGGTGTGAAGTTCGTGAGACCTTTACGGCAAATTGCCTAGAACAAATAAATCATAAGACAAAATAATTATAAATATCAAAGTCCCTTGGCCAGTATCATACACAACTGAAATATACGCCACCAAACTAAGACAAATATTTAATCTCAGGGGGTTACAGGTAGACGAAAAATGGGAGAATGAATTAGCTAAGACCGGCAGGAAAACACTTCAAGCAAACAAATCACAATATAATTATCACATAGGTGGATAGTTCGGCAAACAGCTAACAACAAGTAATGCTGATTAACTGGAATCAACTGGCCATCGGTCTCACAAAAATAGGTACCTCTTCTAGGTATGTACGTGGAATTTACATTACCAAAAATGATTTGACGAAAGCCTCAAGACCAACTAAAGCACACATGAGGCCCTTTCCCGGTTTCACTCCTGAATTTAATAAACCAAATATTAAACAATGGTCAATCAGTCTTGTAACACAAACAGATAAGCAGAAATAAACACTATTCTAATAAAATACAAAATACCAATAAATAAAACAAAGCTGGCAAGCACTGAACAGGTAACATGCCAGGCAAGTAGCTTACAGTAAGTACCGGCATGCATTCACAATCGCGCGACCGCTACGGTCGCAGGTTCGAATCCTGCCTCGGGCATGGATGCGTGTAATGTCCTTAGGTTAGTTGAGTTTAAATAGTTCTAAGTTCTAGGAGATTGATGATCTCAGATGTTAAGTCCCATAGAGCTCAGAGCCATTTGAACAATTTTTGAACCATTCACAATCAGACAAACCATGCTACCCAACAATGTGGTTAGTAGGAATCAAAATCCAAATTACAAACTCATGTTCATCTCAAATCGCGAATACGTGTCCAGAAAATTCGCTGACCGCAGCCAGGTAGAAAAATATGAATCACCGCCTTCGGTTACAACGGAATATCGAGGGGAACTACCACAAATATTAGCCTGGACCAGGACCCAGTGAGTCAGACTTCAGCTAAAAATACAAAAAAGGGCTCATCATAAAGACCACAGTATACAAGGGTGGTTTGATAAATATGACAAAAAAAGCAAGAAAAAGTACTTGTTCGTAAACAACTCACCTTACTGTTTATGCTCTTCACGGGTATGTTGCCGTATTCACGCCGGAAAAATCTACGAAATCACAACTCACCTTACTTCTCGTATTAGTCTCCTTCGAGGGATACACATTTGGTCCAGCTGCAACTATCACTTCCGCATTCGATGAAAATTTCTTCCCACCAATACAAAGTTTCAAATTGAGGAACAGGAAGAAGTCACTTAGAGTGGAACAGGGTGGATGAGAATCCAACTCAAAACTCACTTCATACACTTCCAGCATTGTTATCACTGATGTGTGTGATTGCGCATGAGTGGAACAGGGTGGATGAGAATCCAACTCAAAACCCACTTCATACACTTCCAGCATTGTTATCACTGATGTGTGTGATTGCGCATTATTCTGGTGAAAGAACCCTTTTTTGAGTGCCAATCTTGGTATTTCTTCAGCCAACCCAAGTTTCAAACGATCCAGCAACGAATCATTATACGGTTCAGTTATAGTTCCACCTTTTTTCATAGTACTCTGTGGAGATTATTCTTTGGGAACCCAAGAATAAGTGGCTATCGTCTTACTAACTGAAGAAATGATCTTCGACTTGTCTGTGCACTTCCACCAGCCTTTGTCCATTGTTTTGACTGCCGTTTTTTGACTCTGACGTGCAATTGATGCCTCCAGTCAGGAAGCGGTGCAGAAAATCTTGCTGATTGCCATTAAATATCACCAGACATTGTGCTGAAATGTGCTAGGTGCGTTTTGGGTCGACTGTGACCACTCATCTCGCACACAGCTTCTCTGTAACCAATTCTCAGTGTATGATATTACGCGGTCCCTCAGTTGAGGTGCCTTCAGTGTCAGCAATCTCACGAATTTTTATTCGGCGGTCTTGGACTACCATACCATGGATTTTGTCAATGGTTTGCTTTGTGGTGACCTCAACTGGAGAGCCGGAGCGTGCTTCGTCTACGTGCTTGTCCGAGCGTGCTTAAAGTCGTTGGTCTAAAAGTGAACGGTCCTCAATGAGGGTGAAGAGTCCGCGTGAACTTCACCCAAATCTTTTTTTTGTGCCACAGTCCAATCCTTCAACTGAAAATGTTTAATAACAGAACGGAACTTGCTCTTCTCCATTAGACACACTGACCAATTTAGACGGCTGTCAACAATGAACTGTGCTATGTACAGTGCTGAAAGTCTCTATACGATCTTCTGAATAATCAAGCTTACCAACCATGAAACCGCAACGAAAATGTTACATTCTTTCATGGAAATTTACCAGACTTCTCAGATCACCCTCTTAGGCATGCAACAGTTTCCTAAGCAGATTCACTACTCCGAAGATCTAGTAGCTGACGATCACCAACCAGCGTGGTGATGCTAATAACCCTCCACAGGCTAACTCGCTGCCATCCGTCTGTGATCGACCCAATGGAGTGCTCACACGTCCTACGTAAAACCGGACCTCCAGCTCTCCAGACTGCTGCCAGCAAGTCCTTCCTTTCTGCTTCATCACACGTCCCGACATCCCCGCCCGCCGCTGCTCAAGCGCTCTCTTACTGGCCGGTGTCCTCCAGTTTCCCAGAAACGGAGAAGAGACATACGCAGGGAGATACTATCGATATGTGAGCGCCAAGGATGTCGTGCGTGCACGGCACGGACACTGTGACAGGTAGGTTCTGGGAAGAGAGGAAACAAATGATCAAATGTGCGTGAAATCTTATGGGACTTAACTGCTAAGGTCATCAGGCCCTAAGCTTACACACTACTTAACCTAAATTATCCTAAGGACAAACACAAACACCCCTGCCCGAGGGAGGACTGGAACCTCCGCCGGGATCAGCCGCACAGTCCATGACTGCAGCGCCTTAGAGAGGAAAAGAAAAGCAAAGAAGTCTTAAGTTCTATGCAGCCCATAGTTGACCAAATTCGGAAGGAAAAATGAGAGAGAGGAAGAGTGGCTTGAAAACAGTCGGAACACGAGTTGTAGAATAGTAATTCCTGAGACGCATTCCTCTCTTTTTACAACAGTACAATCATACAATCATGTGTTCTCCTTCGCTGCCACAATACCCTGGGGAGTGACCCAAAGGCGTATTTAGGTCACGGGCTCACGTCCCACGATTTCATAGCCATCTCACGCCACCATTAGCGGTTTATACTTTTTGTGCGGTCGAGCAGTGAACCGCTATTAGTTAACTGCGAGTGGCAGTAAACAGCTTGTTGGCCGCAGGCCGCGTAATCCTTTTAGAGGGCAGTAAAATCAGGGTTGCGCTCGGGTCGACCGGCTGGTGTGCGTGCGCCGAGGCAGTGATAATAAAGCAGCCAACTAGATTACGTATCAGTAAACAGGCACAGCGACAGCCAAAGGGTACTCGGGCGCACGACGCACGGGGGCTGCGGCGGAGAAAAGCCTCTCTCTCTCTCTCTCTCTCTCTCTCTCTCTTTCACCATGACAGTTACATGTTCCTCGGTACTCGTAGCCATTACCCTCCTAGGTATGAGACACTGACATGATGTAAACTGTCCCAACATTTTGACCACTAATGACCAAAGCCACTTTTGCAACTGTGGTCAAAACGTCGCCGTCACACATTTACCGAAACCGTTACTATCGGAATTAGGTGTGACAGAGATCCAGGATACAGCTATACAATGAAGTGACAGAAGTCTCGGACCTCCTTTTGCCCGGCGTATTGCATCAGCTCGACGTGGCACGGACTCAAAAAGACTTCGAAAGTCCTCTCCAGAAAGACGCTATTTCTATAGCCGTCCATAATTGCGAAATTGTTTCCGGTGTAGGATTTTGTGCACGAACTGACCTCTCGATTAAGTACCATGGATGTTCGATGGAATTTATGTTGGGCTATCTGGGTAGCCAAATAATTAGGTCAAATTGTCCAGAATGTTCTTAAAACCAATCGCGAACAATTTTGACCCGGTGACGTGGCGCATAATCAGCCATAAAAATGCCATCATTTTTTTTGGAGCATGCAGTCCACGAATGGCTGCAAATGGTCTCTAAGTAGACGAACATTGTCATTTCTAGAGATTGGTCGGTTTACTTGGACAAGAGGACCCAGTCCATTCCACGTAAACACAGCCCACGCCATCATGGAGCCAGTACCTTGTTGACAACCTCGGTCCACAGCTTCGTGGACCTGCGCCACATTCGAACACTACCATCACCTCTTACCAACTGAAATCGACACTCATCTGAGCAGTCGACGGTTTTACAGTCGCCTAGGATCCAACCGATGTGATCACGATGGCAGAGGAGGCGCTGCCGGCGATGTCGTGCTGTTAGCAAAGGCACTCCCGTGGGTCGTTTGCTGACATAGCCCATTAACGCCAGATTCGCCGCACTGGTCTAGCGCTGACAGAAAGAAAATGCCGAAACCTATTTTTCATGAATAACTGGACCTCTGTGAAACGAATACAACTGATTTTGTTTATAATGAGCCTAACTATGATTTTCGGTTATTATTAAAATGGCACTTTTCTTCACCGCTGACAGGTAGCGCTTGGGCATTGTTGAACGAAATAGCGAGACAGTGACTGCTGCCTTAGGAAAGGCGCGCTAAGCTCCGAATATTCTTAAGTGCCAGCGGTGCGGAAGGGGTACAATTGACTGTGCCATACCACTGTCGATAGCAGTACCCATTCCAAATTATTTTTTTGATGTAGTAATTAAAACTTCGTGACTATCGTTGTTGTGATCTTCAGTCCGAAGACTGATTTGATGCAGCTCTCCACGCTGCAGGCCTCTTCGTCTCCAAATAACAAGTGCATCTGAAGTAAATTTGATTCTTCTTGCTGCATTCATCTCCTGTCAACAGCCATGCCGAGAGGAATACGCCTGTTCGCGCGAGGTCACCGACGATAAGCACAGTCGGACGTGGCCAGTACTCGATGAGTGACAATTCGCATTTCACCTTTATGGCAGAGGTGATACGGGGGTGGTGGCGTGATGTCTCTGATAAGCAGTACTTGCGACAGTGTCCTGGAATAAAACCCAAACTTCCGCTGTGTCCCACGAAGTGAGGCCATGCCACACTTGATGGTGACCCGTTTGTCGGATGGGGACGTTAAGCTCTGCTATTCGAGAGGAGTAGGCTATCTGCCAACACCAGGATTCGCTTTCTCCCTTCTCTCAACATCATCATCCAACACAAACATGACAGTACACTCCACACTTAACATACATTACAGTCACCTACACTTAACAGATACACTCACACAGCTCTCACACTCCGCCCACGGAAAGGCACATGCGAAGAACGGGAAAAACCTTTCCTATTAAGCGGCTGAATCTGCCCTTGTGGAGTTCCCAGCTACTCATGCCATCTGCCTTTACTTCACCCTCCATTATCAGACTGACTACTCATTCATGTTCTAGGATGCGTCCTATAATTCGATCCCCTCTGTTTCTTAGGATGTGTCATAAATTTCTTTTTTCCCCAGTTAGATTCAGTATCATCTCATTAGATACTTGGTATACCCCTCCATACTTTAACATTCTTCTGTAGCAGCACATTTCAAAAGCTTCTGCTCTCTTCTTGTCTAAACTGCTTATCGTTCACATTTCACTTCCTGTGCAAGCCTACTCCCCAGAGGAATACTTTTAGAAGAAGCTTCTGAATACTTACGTTTAAATTCGATGTCAACAAATTCCTCCCTTTTTATCAATGCTTTTCTTGCTATAGCCAGTGTGCATTTCCTATCTTCTCTTCCTCAGCCATCATCAATTACTTTGCAGTCCAAATAGCAAAACTCATCTACTTCTTTTAATATCTAATTTCCTAATATAATTACGACAGCGTCGTCTTATTTAACTCGACTGCATTACTTTGCCGGTATTTTACCCTTTTCGATGTTCGCCCTATAACCTGTTTTCAAGACACTAGCCATTTCGATCAACTTCTCTTCCACGCCCTTTGCCGCCTCTGACAGAATTACATTGTTACCAGAAAAACTCTAAGCTTTTTACTTCACCTGTCTGAACGTAAATTCCCTTTCCAAACTTCTCCTTGTTTTCCTGTACTGCTTTCTGAATGATTGAATAACGCTGGTAATTGGCTACAGCCCAGCCTCACTCCCTTCTTAATTGCGGTTTTCCTTTCATGGGCTTTGACTCTTATAACTGCAGTTTGGTATCTGTGCTACTTGTAAATAGCCCTTCGCTCCCAGAATTTTATCCCTGTCATCTTCAGAGTTGCAAAGGTCGTAATCCACACGAAATAGGCAAAAGCTTTCTCTAAATCTACAAATACAACAAATGTAGGTTCACGCCTGCCTGCGTGGCCGAGCGGCTCTAGGCGCTTCAGTCTGGAAACGCGCGACCGCTACGGTCGCAGGTTCGAATCCTGCCTCGGGTATGGATGTGTGTGATATCCTTAGGTCAGTTAGGTTTAAGTAGTTCTAAGTTCTAGAGGACTAATGACCTCAGATGTTAAGCCCCATAGTGCTCAGAGCCATTTGAACCATTTTTTGTGGGTTCACCTTTTCAGATAAGTCGCAGGGTCGGCACTACCTCACGTGTCCGTACATTTCTCTGGAACCCAAACTGACATTTCCCCACGTCGGCTTCTACAATTTTTTCCATTCTTCTATATAATAGTGAGCTTTCGGGTGTTTTGTCGAGTTGTTGTTTCCAGTTTGTGCACAGAGACCCATCTGTATTCCTCAGGTGCTGCGATTTTTATAGTTACGTGTACTTGTTGTCTAAACTACAACCAGACTGTGAACTGTTGTTGGCCTCACGCCGCTGTTTATAGCCGATTCGATTCCCGACATCCACTACGCCCTTTGCTACTCTTTTGTTTTTCAGGCTCGCAATGATATTCCGGGAGATGAAAATTCTGTCAACGTTTTCCAGCCCTGTGAATGTGGTGGCCGACGAGAATTTTATAGACTGATTGTCGCATCCCAAGCGAAACTTAAATTGAAACTGCCGTCCCTGTTTATTAGATTTTTTTTCAACTCTTTATTTCGATAGGCTTCTAACTTATGCTGTCTCAGAAACCTGGCGTTCGCACCGCGATAAGGGTCTGGTCGTATTGCATTTTGTGATTATATTCGAGGAAGTGCTCGGTGACAGCTGACTGCCTCGTTTTTTTAGTCGATACTGTAGTGGTATCCTGTCCCCACATAAGACACGCCGCATTTGCATAGAATGCGGGAAAAACCTGAATCTCGGAGCCCTTAATCGACTTGAACATTGCAAAGAATACTTTTTTTCCTTTGTAGAAGGGAGCGAAATACAGTGGATGCCATGTTTCTGTAGGAGACTTTCCGGATATTGGGTCGACATCAAGTAGGTAAGCGACTTTTGGCTTTCCATCCTCATTCTCTGGCTCAACCTCTTTCTCAGACTGCATCGACTTTCGATTTAATGAGCTGAGTACTCATTCCTTCGGTGCACTATTCATAGGTGTTCTAATTCTGCAGCGAGTATCTGCTTGTCTGAAAGTGTTCCTGTTCAATGTAGCAGAGTCTTTAGCACCGAATTTCTTTGTGACGGCCGGTGATGTCTCGAGGCATCGAGACAGAGGTCAGTGTGCATAGGTTTCTACGTACACTGTGACCCAGGGATCCATCCGTTCTGCTTTTAACTAACACGTCGAGGAAATATAGTTGGTCCTCTTGTTCAAGTTTCATTGTGAACTTTATATTGCGATGGACAGAGTTTAAATGTTCCAGCATCGCGGCAGAAACGTTTCTGGCGCAGCATAATTACGGAGTATATCAAAATAAAGACGCGAGAAAACCTAATAAACAGGGATGGAGTTTCCGATTAAATAACTCAATTTATTAAAATTTCAGTGGCCATCACATTCATCAGTGTTGGAAAACATTGAGAGGAACTGTGTTTCACGAAATATCAGGGCGAGCTCAGAAAAATAAGAGTATCAAAGAGCATAGTGAGAAATCGATTTTGGCTCTAGAGGTGTGGGACTAACAGTCTGCTTGGAGTCGAGGCAACGAGTAAAAATGGTTCAAATGGCTCTGAGCACTATGGGACTTCACTTCTGAGGTCATCAGTCCCCTAGAACTTAGAACTACTTAAACCTAACGAACCTAAGGACATCGCACGCATCCATGCCCGAGGCAGGATTCGAACCTGCGACCGTATCCATCACGCATCACCAGACTGTAGCGCCTAGAACCACTCCGCCATTCCTGCCGGCGCAACGACTAAACATCACAGAAAAAAACACTAAACCTGAAGAAGAGGGAGGGGGGGGGGGGGGGGGGTCGGTCGTCGAAATATCGTGCAGAAACAGCTAACAAGAAATCTGCAGCACACCTAGGTCACTATGTACCCTTCGAAATGTTAGTAACTATGAAACGAATGTGACCACAACTTAGCAAAGTCGTCGTCATTGCTGATGCAGTGTTACCGTTGCGCCCCTAAATCGTAGATACGATATTACTCCAGTCAGGTTACCGTCGCGAGTGAAGTACGAGATCAGTTCTCCCGGAGAATCAACAGCCAGCGAAGCAATCTCAGAGCTTGTCGTGGGGCGGGTGCGACACGCGTGACCGATGGAGCTCCTTCCACGGCAGGAGTCGACCGCTGCCGGCGTCTCTGGCGGATATAATTGATGCTGCCCAACCGGGCCGATGTTATCGGCGTCTCCGGGGCCCACCGGCCGTCATCAGTCATCAGGGAGAGGGAGAGGGGGAGGGGGGGGGGGCAGCGAGTCCCAACCCGGGGCCCGTGACGCTGCCTCCTTAGGGACCCTCCCTCTGCCGTGCTCCGTACCGCCGAGGCCGTCGGCCAAGACGGGTTCGGGCCACACAGTCCCTACCTCACCTGTTTACTTCCCGCATTCTGTGAGGGCACTACGAAATATTGTCAGTCTGCCAACAGATACCGTATATATCAATGCAGTTTTGTTTTTGTGATTTATCTGCCCAAGCTAGTTGGGAGCTTAACCTGCGAAAAAGCTTTCGACTTAGGGCCTTTTAAAGCTGCCGTGTTATCGCTGTTTACATTTCCCTCCACACACTAGGTGTGACGAAAAAATAACGGGAATTCTTATGTTTCGTAAAGAATCTTAATTATTTGATCAACATCAACTTTGTCCGCTTCAAAGCAATACCCCTCAGATATAATGCACTTATGCCAGTTCTTTTTCCAACCTTGGAAGCACTTGTGGAACTCACTTTTGATTCAGCTCCTTCAGCGATTCTGTTTCTATCTCGTAAACGGCGGTAAAATGACGTCCTTTTATGGTTCTCTTCACTGTCGGGGGCGCCATGTCTGGCAAATAACGTCACTGAGGCAAACATAATGGTGTTGTCTCTTGCCAAAAAATCGCGAACAAGCCCTGAGGTGTGAGCGGGACCGTTATTGTGATGCAATTTCCACAAGTGGTTTTGCCACAATTCTGGTCTTTTCTTCGGACTGTTTCACTCAAACGGTGCAAAACGTCCAGGTAGTATTCCTCATTGATCGTACGACCATTAGGCAGGAACTCATGATACACTATCCTATGGTAATCCAAGAAAACAATGAAAAGAGCCTTCACATGTGATGTAGCTGTTCTTGATGCAGTTTCCATCGGGACGATTGGGCCTTCGTTTCGACGTCATACCAGTATACCCATGTTTCGTCACCTGTTATAACCTTCTGTAGAAGTTCTGTATCGCTGTCGACTTCATTCAGCAATTTCTGAGCGATGTCTACGCGACGTCGTTTCCGATCGAAATTCAACGATTTCCAAACAAACTTTGCTGCTACACGTTTTATGTCCAAAACACGCAAAACAATAGCTCGACGTGAGCCAAAAGACATGCCGACGTCGTCAGCAACCTCTCTGATAGTGATTAGGAGATTTTCCGGAAACATTTTCTTTACTTCTTCCACATTGTCGTCAGTAAGTGATATGCTAGGTCGTCCAGGGTGGTCGTCGTCTACAACTTCTTCTCGACCCTCTTTGAAACTTTTATACCACTCGTAAACTCTTGTCTTGTTCATAGTAGATTCACCAAAAACCACCGTCAACATTCTGAATATGGTGCTGCACTTTATTCTGTTTTTAAAACAAAATTTAATGCACATTCTTTGATTTACTTTTTTAAAGTAAAAATTCGCCGAGCATTCGGATGCACGTGTAATCTTTTCTGCTGTCAACAATAAACGCCATAATCAAAACAGTTGAAGATGTAATCATATATCAAGAACATATGCACCAGCAAGACAAAAAAGAAAATTCAAAATCGGGTTATAAAAGTTTGCAAAATTAAAAAATTCCCGTTACTTCTTGATCACCTTTAACATCTTCAGGTAACACCGGAATTTCACCATCAGTCTTCGTCACTATTTATTTATCGCATGGCAAATACACATGAAAAGCAAAAATACCGAATATACAGGAAAATCACACAAGACGAGTAAATGTGAACTCAGAACTATAACACAAGCGTTCAACTGCATTTTAGTATCTAACCGTTCAGTCCAGTCTGTCGCACCTGGGGATAATTTGAACAGATCTATAATGTCCCCTTGATAGGCTTGTTTTTGGCACTCTTGAGCGATATGGAAGCTGTATAACGCTCTGGTCCACAGTCACATTGAAGTTCCGGCAGTTTACCCCATTTAAACAGTAAATCTGCACTTCTGCCAAACATGGTACGCATTCTGTTGACAGTTTTCCAGACTTCACGCAGCAGTTAAAGCCGCTGGGTTTATTAACCGTGTTAGTATGGCTGTTAATAGTTGCTGCACAGAGTTGCTCAAACATTGCTAACTCACGTGGTTCTTGAATAGCGGGACTTCAGTCTTGTTCAGCTGTGTCTTCGTGGATAGGCAGGAGCCAGTCACTATTCACATTCTAGTATTCACGTACCAAGGCCTCTTTCTAGTGTTCTTCTTTTTGTTCTTTTCCTGTTTCCCTTCCCCGTATAGGCGCAGGGTCGGCACGGTTATTAACGGATCTGGAATGGTTAGTTTAAGGGATGCCCGGATGCGACGCCTGTCGCCTCGAAATTCTTATCAACATACCGTCATAATGACCACGATTGCCGTTTGGTTTTAATGAGCATCAGTTTCGTGCCTTGGTGACACAAGTTAGCATTGCTAATCACTGACACAGCATTATCTCTTCAAGTGCTTAACTCGATCAAGGTGCTGTTTGTTGCAACCTAGTTTTACTGCTCGTGCCAAGAGCTGCCATAACGCTAAGAGGATTGAGAAGATTTACCAAAAATTTTATTAGAGAAAGCTGCGACAGGGCGTCGACTCCAGCAATTTTTTATTAAAGAAAAGAGGCAGCGGAAGATCATAACGACAATATGCATATAGAATTATTTCCGCCAAATGGAGAGTAAAAGTTTTTCCCCGCGTGAATGCAGCAGAGTGGTATCGTTGTTTTTTTATTATATTTTTAAATGTCATTTGCTTATGTCTGTTCCCTGAAACTTGAGAGAAGCTCACTAACATGAAGTGTTATTGCTTCGAAATCAAGTATGGAAGTTTCTCTTTCCGTCTCTGGCCCATAAAGAATCAGCTCTTTCTTGCAGCTGTAGCTACAAACGTCGTTGAGAGAGACGTTATTCTCATGCTGAAACGACACGCGCTGTGTAAACAAATTTCTCTGCTTCCAGGAAAGGTCAACTGGAATAATTTTGCTACAGGTAGGAGCATTTTCAACAGGAAGGACGAAAGACGACTTAATGGCTACGTTTAGTGGTATATTGTGTATCAGTGTCTCTTTTTTTCTAACAGAGCAACACCCGTACTCCCAGCTACTTTAAATGATATTATGGAAAGTCTGTTCAAACTGACCTTAAAACACTGTGCGCTTTCTGCGCTAAAACATCTATGTGTTGTTACAGTAGCAAAAAAAAAAAAAAAAAAGTACAATACGAATGACACTCTTCGTCACTGCTTTAGTATCGGGTGACTTGTCTGAGCAGCGTCCGTGCGTACTTGCGTGCGCGCATGTGTGTGTGTGTGTGTGTGTGTGTGTGTGTGTGTGTGTCTACACGAGGTTGTGTGTGAACATACATAGCTGTTTGCTAACCATTTATCAGCGCGATCTCATATACATGACAACATAACGCTCGACAAAATGTGTCATCGCAAACCCCTCTGTCGTAATTTCCTGTCATCAAATGTCCAGCGTGTGTGTCTCGTACATCTGCCACGAATTTGAACAACTGTTCGCACAACATCAGAAATAACCGAAAATGTTTAATTAGTTAGTTTAAGCTGACATTTATAGAGCCGGATCAGCAAATCGGGTACACGTTTTGGTCCATAACAGTTTGTTATGCGAGGTTTATCGTATCGGAGGGGCCCTATTCGTTATCGTGTCGTTCGGTGATCGGATTCCAACAGTGTGAGCGGAGCTTGCTAACCGGTAGTTTCTGTGTTCTTTTCGGCGGATTGTGTATTTGAGTTCGCAACTTTACTAAAGCGCTTGCTTTGTCACATAACTTCCGACGCTGATGCTGATGACGTAAATGCGAAGTGCTGAATTCAACCAACCATGTTAATTTACCTCCCGAATTTATCACGATTTGCACACCACAAATGACATTTAGTACAAGAGGAAGCTTACAACAGCAGCAATAACTGGAAACTGACAAATTCCGCTCTTTAGCTTATCTACAGTTCATTTTACTCTGTACTAACTTAGCGAAATTTTATCGTCTATCACAAATCAATACTCTTTCTTTGGGGCTCGCCACGTAGGTCCATGCTTCGATACTCTCGAGCAAACAGCATTCGAGAGAAAATATGTTCGAAAGCGTATCCGATCATTTGTAATAAAGTGTCCCGAGATTACCTTAGTAACTGTAGGCTAGGTTTTCTTAGTGTAGTCCATGACGAAGTAAATTCGTTGTTGAATATGATAATTCAGCTTGCGTCGTGAAATTAAACCACAACAACAAAACCTTATTAGTCGTTCTTATGAGGTATGCCTGTACAAAATGGGTATAAAATCATTTCAGGTATTGCTGCTTAAATTAGCAGTCATATTTGTATCCCTTCACTTGTTCGACATACGTTTTTAATTTATCTGTAACTAAATCCATGTGTTCTTTGCAAACCACTATAAAGTACGTGCTAGAGAGGCTACCTTTGATCAACTGAGCAGTTCTACTACATTTGAGGTAGTTTAAGGGTGGGCTTGTCACTTCCAAAGGAGCTGCAGTCGCCCTACAAAGTCATTTTCGGCAAATTCAATGTAGCAGGATATATACACAGCACTCTGCAAACTCGGCTATCCCTACATAATATCGCTATTTTTGTTATAAAGTTTAAGCTCGATAACGCATGTAATGAATGTTTTGACCACAAAATACCGTACATGGCAACTAGCATTAGAAGATGGCCAGTGCAAGCGAAGTCCACCTCCGTAGCTGCCATACGGGGGATCCAGGCCCGGTTCCCAGTACTGTCAGGGATTTTTGCTTCGTTGGAGGACTGGTCTGGAATACACTCAGCCTCGTGAGGCTAACTGAGGAGCTATTGGACCGATTTTTAGCGGTTCCAAGATTAAGCAATCCGACAGTGACCAGTAGAGCGTTGTGCTGACTACATGCCCCTCCATACCGCATCCGAAGAGTCCATTGGCAGAGGATGACACGGCGGTTGGTCGGGTTCGATTGCGACCAGGCTGCCGAATTTTGATACTACTTATCACAAATGCAGGCCGAAATCAGATTTCATTGTTTCAGAGAATGTGATTTGTCTGAAACAAAAGGAAGTTCGCAAAACGCCAATCACTAATTTCCTTCCATTCAGTGGTTTCTCCCCTCAAAATTTACACCATTTCATGTTCAAGTCGCGAATAGAGGGCGGGAAGAAAGATTGTTGATAGGCCTCCATAGGAGCTCAAATCTGTCTGATTTCGCCTACACGGTCTCTTCGCAAAAACAGACATTGAATACACTAGTAGACTCTTCTAGGAAAGTCCCCACTGGAAATTTTAACAATAAGTCACATCGTGATGCCCAACTCCTCTCTAGCGTCGTCTGCCAATGGGATTGCCTGAGCATCTCCGTGATGCTTTCGCGCTTGTTAAATGAACTAGTGACGAGCCACATTGCTCTTCTTTGGACTTTTTCTTTTACCCCTAACAACCCTGTTTTGTTCGTGTTCCAAAGTGGGGAGCGATACTCAGGTGTTGTTCGACCGAGGGTTTTATATGCTACCTCCTTCTTCTGTGAACTACACTTCCTGAGATGGTTTCCACGCTGGATTCGCATTCGGGAGGACGTCGGTTCAAATCCGCGTCCGGCCATCCAGTGGATGACTAGAAAAAGTAATTTTGAGTGATGAATCACGATATACACAGTGGCAATCCGATGGAAAGATTTTGATTTGGTGATTGCAGGGAGAATGTTGTGTAGTGGCAAGAGTAGAGTACAGAGGAGGTGATGTTACGGAATGAGATGCAGCCGATGGTAATTGAATACATCCCATGATGTTTCAATTGGGCACCTACCAGACATTTTCAGGTGAGCTATCGAAATCTTCTTTGACTCACCCGGTGTCCAGTTGAAATATCGTGTCATGTATTAATCGACGACTGGCTGCAAGCTCGAAATTTGAACATACAGTTCGCCAGGAAAATTTTCAGATTCACACGGTAGGCGGTATTTTTCGTGGTTAGAGTGTGGTCCTCTTTTATCACTAAAAAAAAGGCTAAATACGGAAGGATATGAACATTTTTTACAACATTGTGTGCTGCGTGCATTAAAAAATCAGTTCGAGGACGATGACTGCTATTATCATTACAACGCACCCTGTTATAAAGCAGCATCTGCGAGGGAGTAGTCAGTAGACAATAACATTCCTGAAATGGACTGGCCTGCCCAGAGTACCGACCTAAACCCGATGGAACATCTTTGAGATGAGTTATAACTTCGACTACGCTCGATACCCAAGATTCCGACATCAGTACCTTCTCTAGTTTTGGTTCTTGAGGAAGAGTGGAGTGCCATTCTTCCACGGAATTTCAGAAACCTCACTGATTGTATCCTTAGCACAGCTCAGGTAAGTTATAAAGGCTAAGGGTTGGCGTACCCTATATTAGTAGAGTCTTGCACCGTAAGGAAGCAAGGGAAAGGATGTTGTTATGGGTGGCCGGTATGCTCTTTCTACAAAGCAAATGCACTCATGGATTAATCCGGTTCTTTATTTACATTTATTTCGTCGTACAAGCTCATCAGTAACAATCCTCTTGTATACAGTATCGATAATCTTGCTATTGTCACTAATCTGCTCACTATAAACTGTCTTAGCCTGAGTGAGCCAGTGAATCAACAAGGCCCTCCGGTCAGTGGCGGTGGCCTAAATACTTGCTGTTGAGAGATCGTTGGCAGTCTGTAGCTTGTCGGTGTGTCTCTGGTCTCTCTCGTGACACGCAAGCTTGATCCAACGCCCACTATCCATCTTCTCCCTATATCTTTGCCCACCTGCCTCAAGGTGACTGGGTGTTTGTGTTATCCTCATCATTTCATCATCATTCATGAATGTGGCGAGATCGGACTGAGCAAAGGTTAGGAATTTGTACGGGCGCTGATAACCGCGCAGTTGAGCGCCCCACAAACCAAGCTTCATCATCATACATGTTTGCCGACCGGTGTGCTGACGACAGCTTACGCCAGCATAATGGTAATGTTTGCTAATACACTACTGGCCATTAAAATTGCTACACCAAGAAGAAATGCAGATGATAAAAAGGTATTCATTGGACAAATATATTATATTGTGACTGACATGTGATTACATTTTCACGCAATTTGGGTGCATAGATCCTGAGAAATCAGTACCCAGAACAAACACCTCTGGCCCTAATAACGGCCTTGATACGCCTGGGCATTGAGTCAAACAGAGCTTGGATGGAGTGTACAGGTACAGCTGCCCATGCAGCTTCAACACAATACCACTTCATCAAGAGTAGTGACTGGCCAGACGTTTTCTGTTGGTGAGAGATATGGAGAATGTGGTGGCCAGGGCAGCAATCGAACATTTTCTCTAACCAGAAAGGCCCGTACAGGACCTACAACATACGGTCGTGCGTTATCCTGCTGAAATGTAGGGCTTCGCAGAGATCGAATGAAGGATAGAGCTACGGGTCTTAACACATCTGAAATGAAACGTCCACTGTTCAAAGTGCCGTTAATGCGAACAAGAGATGACAGAGACGTGTAACCACTGGCACCCCATACCATCACGCCAGGTGATACGCCAGTATGGCGATGACGAATACACGCATCCAATGTGCGCTCACCGCCATGTCGCCAAACACGGATGCGACCATCATGATAATGTAAACAGAACCTGGAGTCATGAAAAAAATGACGTTTTGTCATTCGTGCACCCAGGTTCGCCGTTGAGTACACCATCGCAGGCGCTGCTGTCTGTGATGCAGCGTCAAGGGTAGCCGCAGCCATGGTCTCCGAGCTGATAGTCCATGCTGCTGCAAACGTCGTCGCACTATTCGTGCATATGGTTGTTGTCTTGCAAAAGTCCCCATCTGTTGACTCAGGGATCGAGACGTGGCTGCACGATCCGTTACAGCCATGCGGATAAGATGCCTGTCATCTCGACTGATAGTGATACGAGGCCGTTGGATCCAGCACGGCGTTTCGTATTACCCTCCTGAGCCCACCGAGTCCATATTCTGCCTACAGTCATTGTATCTCGACCAACGCGAGCAGCAATGTCGCGGTACGATAAACCGCAATCGCGATAGGCTACAATCCGACCTTTATCAAAGTCGGAAACGTGATGGTACGCATTTATCCTCCTTACACGAGGTATCACAACAACGTTTCAGCAGGCAACGCCGGTCAACTGCTGTTTGTGTATGAGAACTCGGTTGGAAATTTTCCCCATGTCAACACAATGTAGGTGTCGCCACCGGTGTGAACCTTGTGTGAATGCTCTGAAAAGCTAATCATTTGCATATGACAGCATCTTCTTCCTGTCGGTTAAATTTCGCGTCTGTAGCACGTCATCTTCGTGGTGTAGCAATTTTAATGGCAAGTAGTGTAGGTGTCCGGATACTTGCAATTAGATAGTCTGCATCCACAGATTCTTCCAACAAATCTCAGTCTGGCATCTCCCTCTCGTACGAATAATGTTATGTACTGTTTTCACTTTAAGTCGCTCCCTACGTATGTTCCCTGATATTTCCTTATAATAACCCGGCGACGACAGTTCCCTGTACACTGGCGCGAGTTTTCCTGGGGAGGGGTGAACTACTGTACGTTGCACTCGTCGGGCACGCCTCTGGAGCGCCTGGCCGCTGCAGCCGCTGGCTTCGATCCGCCTCCGGAGCCAGAGCGACGGCGGCGGCGGCGCTGATCCTGTTTTGTCACGGCCATTAGCATATCGCCGCCGCGCCGGGCGCTCAGCGCTGCTGACGCGCCCCCGTTCCCTCTTAATGGTAATTAATGCTAATTCGCCTCATTTACTGACTTCGCACACTTTGCCGCGCCTTTGTCCTCCTTATTAACGAAACCTCCTCCCTGATGCGCCCTCTGAATAGAATCGTACCGTCGTATCTATGGAACATCGACGCTCCACGGGGTGGCGATGGAACGGGATTATTCTTTAAGTGTTACGTACATAACCTGTGTAACTGTACCGACAACTTTGTGTGCAGTTCTCGTGCAGAGGTAACCCTGCCGTCACAAATCTGTCCCTATCAACGACGATCACTTTTGTGCTTCTTCAGTAGAGTTATTACCCATGCAAGTATCAGTTTTTACCTTTCATCGCGACCGGTCTGCGAATGGTCTGCTTAAGATCATCATTACATTGGCTGCATATCTAAACTGACGCAGTATATTTGAAAGTAAGGGAATTCCGGTATGGAAAGAGCCACTCATTACCGCCAACGGTCGGGAGAAGTAGAAACGTGCTATGAGCACGATCAATAAGTTTCTTATATTGTTCATATTTGCAGCCGTTCTTCCTCAGTTACTCGTTACTTATTGTTTACTGCGTAGATTCTGCCTTTTGCAACTTAATGTTTATTACTGTTTTCCACACAAGTTTGACACAACCGCATTAGACGTCTTCAGTAGTTGTATAAAATTATGAGTTGCTTTTGTAGAAGCGCTGAAGATGATGCTTAACACAAGCAGGTAAAACACGTTCGGAAAAAATAATAAAAATTCATTTGCTACAGAATGTCTTCAGTAGTTGTATAAAATTATGAGTTGCTTTTGTAGAAGCGCTGAAGATGATGCTTAACACAAGCAGGTAAAACACGTTCGGAAAAAATAATAAAAATTCATTTGCTACAGAATGCTAATATTTGTTCTCATCTACATGATAAATATCGGTAAGTTTCTTCTTGAAGAATAAACATTTCTCTTAACATGACACTCTAAATCTATGAAGAGTATCTTTGATTGTAAAATCGGAATAGAATTATAGTTGTGTCCTGCTTTTCTTTGGAGTTACGTATCTTTTACGAGATTCGAATGTGATGGGAACTCGTTCACCACCTGGATACCAAAACGTCATCGAAAACTATCGGAGCGTGTATTACTAATTAGGAGAAAAAGAAGCAGGAAGAAACGTAAACATATGAAAGAGAAGAGCCTCTTAAGTCCTGTAATTTTTTTATAGGCACTCAACAACAGGTTCTGGTCTTTATTTTCTAATATGGTGTATTACTAACCTTCTTATGTGATAGTTGGCGCTAAAATATTGTTCATTCTGTTACAGCACGAACAGAAATGGCGTCGGTTAGAACAACCGACATATAAAAAAAATGGTTATTAGTCTGAAGGATATGTCATTCTTCCATTGTTATTCACATAGTATTCTGCGCTATGGTTATTGACAGTACAGTGACACTTTTTTTATTGGATAAAATTATTTTAAGCCAATGTTCGTTGTTTTGATGGCTTTCGTAAAGTATTATTTTTTCGTTTGTAGATTCTCTCTCTCTCTCTCTCTCTCTCTCTCTCTCTCTCTCTTACTCACTCACTCACTCACTCACTCACTCACACACACACACACACACACACACACACACACACACACACACAAACGCGCACACTTTCTTGTCAGAACATCACTGTTGGCTGGCTACAGTATGGTTTCTTTTCTGTGTTGCAGAGGATCGAGTGGCACTCGTCAGGTGCCCATCGCGAGCTCTGCTACCTCAAGGGGAAGTCAGAGGTGAGTACGAGAAAAATACACCTTGCTATAATGTTGAGCCTTTTTTAGGGCACTTAGTTGGGTGTCATCGTCCGGGTAATGCGATGATCCGGGAAGCTGAGTACCTATTACCTTTAGGCGGCTCTTGTAACTGTCTCCTCCTTCGATCTTTTGGACGGGGACTCCGCTGCTCCTGATCTTCGCTGCAGGTTTGGTATGTCACGAGAACATGTTTATGCGCTACCTGGAGTGGCCACTCGCAGCTCTTATGCTGCACCTTGCGGATGCGGGCGTATCGGTTCTGTTCCCCGAATTTATCATGGAAATCACGAGCTGGTTGCCTAGACCTCTCTCGGAGACTACCTAATCGGGTTTCACTGTCTGGAAGTTCCTAGGTAGATGCAAAGCTGGTGCTGGCGGCTCCTCGGTTTTCTCGTGATACGACGATCGTACACTGACACTGTACGATCGTTGTATCACGAGAAAACCTAGGAGCTGCCAGCACCAGCCGCAGAGGGTCAAAAATTCTGAAGATAGCTTTGACACAAGCCGAAACCGGTAAATACACTCCTGGAAATTGAAATAAGAACACCGTGAATTCATTGTCCCAGGAAGGGGAAACTTTATTGACACATTCCTGGGGGCAGATACATCACATGATCACACTGACAGAACCACTGGCACATAGACACAGGCAACAGAGCATGCACAATGTCGGCACTAGTACAGTGTATATCCACCTTTCGCAGCAATGCAGGCTGCTATTCTCCCATGGAGACGATCGTAGAGATGCTGGATGTAGTCCTGTGGAACGGCTTGCCATGCCATTTCCACCTGGCGCCTCAGTTGGACCAGCGTTCGTGCTGGACGCGCAGACCGCGTGAGACGACGCTTCATCCACTCCCAAACATGCTCAATGGGGGACAGATCCGGAGATCTTGCTGGCCAGGGTAGTTGACTTACACCTTCTAGAGCACGTTGGGTGGCACGGGATACATGCGGACGTGCATTGTCCTGTTGGAACAGCAAGTTCCCTTGCCGGTCTAGGAATGGTAGAACGATGGGTTCGATGACGGTTTAGATGTACCGTGCACTATTCAGTGTCCCCTCGACGATCACCAGAGGTGTACGGCCAGTGCAGGAGATCGCTCCCCACACCATGATGCCGGGTGTTGGCCCTGTGTGCCTCGGTCGTATGCAGTCCTGATTGTGGCGCTCACTTGCACGGCGCCAAACACGCATACGACCATCATTGGCACCAAGGCAGAAGCGACTCTCATCGCTGAACACGACACGTCTCCATTCGTCCCTCCATTCACGCCTGTCGCGACACCACTGGAGGCGGGCTGCACGATGTTGGGGCGTGAGCGGAAGACGGCCTAACGGTGTGCGGGACCGTAGCCCAGCTTCATGGAGACGGTTGCGAATGGTCCTCGCCGATACCCCAGGAGCAACAGTGTCCCTAATTTGCTGGGAAGTGGCGGTGCGGTCCCCTACGGCACTGCGTAGGATCCTACGGTCTTGGCGTGCATCCGTGCGTCGCTGCGGTCCGGTCCCAGGTCGACGGGCACGTGCACCTTCCGCCGACCACTGGCGACAACATCGATGTACTGTGGAGACCTCACGCCCCACGTGTTGAGCAATTCGGCGGTACGTCCACCCGGCCTCCCGCATGCCCACTATACGCCCTCGCTCAATGTCCGTCAACTGCACAAACGGTTCACGTCCACGCTGTCGCGGCATGCTACCAGTGTTAAATACTGCGATGGAGCTCCATATTCCACGGCAAACTGGCTGACACTGACGGCGGCGGTGCACAAATGCTGCGCAGCTAGCGCCATTCGACGGCCAACACCGCGGTTCCTGGTGTGTCCGCTGTGCCGTGCGTGTGATCATTGCTTGTACAGCCCTCTCGCAGTGTCCGGAGCAAGTATGGTGGGTCTGACACACCGGTGTCAATGTGTTCTTTTTTCCATTTCCAGGAGTGTACGTAAATAAATAAATAAATAAATAAATAAATATCATTGCGATCTCGACTGTTGGTTTTGATCTAAATGTAGCACCAGGTCCCTGTACTCCATAGACAATGTTCTCTAAATGTATAAATGACCCCCTCCGTGATAACCAACTTGGATTCCGAAAAAACAGATAATGCGAAACCCAACACGAGCTTTTGTCACATGACCTTTTGAAACCCATGGATCAAGGCAATCAGATAGATGCAGCATTTCTAGACTTCCAAAAGTCATTTGACTCTGTACCATATCTACGCTTATTTCCAACAGTACGATTTGTAAGTAGGCTGTTTAGGTTTTTTTATTGGTAATGCCGCCGCCACGTAGCGCTCTGTATGAAAAATCACTGGCTGTGCTGTGTGCAGTCAGTGGCTGGTTGGCATTGTTGTAATACTCGCCATTGTAGCGTTGGGCAGTTGGCTCTTAGCGGCGCGTAGCGTTGCGCAGTTGGAGGTGAGCCGCCAGCACTGGTGGACGTGGCGAGAGAGATGGCGGAGTTTTGAAATTTGTTTTAAGAATGGATGTCATGAACTGATATATATGTTATGACTATTAACGTAAATACATTGTTTGTTCTCCATTAAAATCTTTCATTTGCTAACTGTGCCTATCAGTAGTTAGTGACTTCCGTAGTTTGAATCTTTTATTTAGCTGGCAGTAGTGGCGCTCGCTGTATTGCAGTAGTTCGAGCAACGAAGATTTTTGGTGAGGTAAGTGATTTGTGAAAGGTGTAGGTTAATGTTAGTCAGGGCCATTCTTTTGTAGGGATTATTGAGTCAGATTGCGTTGCGCTAAAAATATATTGAGTGTCAGTTTAAGCACATTCGTGTAGAATTGTTCAAAGGGGACGTTTCAGATTATATGAGGTATCAACCGAAATTTGTGAGTTGATTAAGGATTTCTTGTTAGGGAGGAAGCAGCATGTTATCTCGAATGAAGAGTAACTTCAGGAAGCACTATTGCTGTTCATACTGTGTACGAACAACCTTGCAGACAATATTAATAGCAACCTCCCACTTTTTTTTTACAGCTGATGCAGTTACCTTTAATGAAGTACTGTCTGACAAGAGCTGCACAAATATTGAATCTGATCTTGATAATATTTCCTGGTAGTGCAAGTATTGATAACTTGCTTTAAAAGTTCTGATTTGTAAGATTGTTCAACGACCATATTGGCTCAGTCTTAGGTAAAAAAGTGGAAGATTTCGGTTCTTTCACAAGATTCTAAAGCAGTCAGTTTACAGAGGAAACTGCTTACATCCTGTAATATCGCTCAAATGTGAGAGACCCATCCAAATAGGATATATGAAACGAATACAAATAAGGACAGCACGAATGGTCACATATTTGTCTGAACAGTGAGAGAGCGCCACAGAGATGCCAAAAGAACTCAACTCGCAGATTCTTGAAAATATATACAAAAAATCCGAGACAGCCTAGCTAGAAAATTTAACCAACTTTGAGAGATGAAACTAGAAATATACTATACCTTCCTACGTATAGCCCCCAAAGGGGTCACGAAGACTAGGATAGATCAATTATAGCACCCACAGAGGTTTTAAAGCAATCATTCTTGGATTCCCGGGTTCGATTCCCGGCGGGGTCAGGGATTTTCTCTGCCTCGTGATGACTGGGTGTTGTGTGATGTCCTTAGGTTAGTTAGGTTTAAGTATTTCTAAGTTCTATGGGACTGATGACCATAGATGTCAAGTCCCGTAGTGTTCAGAGCTATTTGAACCATTTTTGAGCAATCATCCTTCCCCAACTGCACATGCGAATGGAACACGTAAAACCACTTAGCTGGTGAAGTAGGAGATACCCCTGCCAAGTACTCCACAGTGGTCTACTCAGTACAGGTGCAGATATAGTTCATACTAGACTAATTTCAGGTCCCTCTATCGATTGAACACACAAAATTACAATTGAGACTTTAAGCGATAATGAGAACCAAAACGCCTTTACCCGTTGACACTGGGAACCCAAGACCTTGTGAGTAGCTTTTGTTTGGAATGTCCCCCGCCAATTCAGCGTACAGATAAAACTGAAAATGTGTCTTGCAAGTGCCCGCATCTCGTGGTCGTGCGGTAGCGTTCTCGCTTCCCGCGCCCGCGTTCCCGGGTCCGATTCCCGGCGGGGTCAGGGATTTTCTCTGCCTCGTGATGGCTGGGTGTTGTGTGTTGTCCTTAGGTTAGTTAGGTTTAAGTAGTTCTAAGTTCTAGGGGACTCATGACCGCAGATGTTAAGTCCCATAGTGCTCAGAGCCATTTGAACCATTTTTGTCTTGCAAGTCTTAAGACACCCGTGGAAGTACCGGTGAGGGACGAACTTGCGTATCCGAAGTGTCGTAATCGTAACATGGATTGCATACGTTTTCTGTAGTATCTCCTACACATTGTACCTAAAGCACAGAGAGAATTTCGACATTCGCTTAGGAAAGAGAAAAAGTGAAGCTCTTTAGCGGAACGTTTGCTGCTCTTAAACAATAATAAGAACCGAAAGAGTTCCCCTTCACTCGTTTACATATCTCTAGTGCTTGACACCAGCACACTGGCGCCGGGTGTACCTACCTTACTAATTGCTCCATTAATTATCGATGCAGCAACTTTACACATTTGTTAGAATACTTACATACAAAAATTCCTATCTGTAGGTATTCGTCAGTGAAAGTCCTGTGTTTTGTCCCAGGAGGTCCTTATTTTTGTTTCCCGAGTTTCGGTCTCTCACCCCTTTCATAGCCGTAGCGCAAAAGTTTTGATTGCAAAATATGTACCTAAAATTTTATCTCTCTGTCTCCCTCGTTTTCTCTCTCACACTTTTCCACTGATGTCAGTTCTGTCCTATTAATTTTTACGGCAGAAAATAAGTTAAAAGCAAAAAAACGAACGAGAGAGAGGAAGGTCAGTTACGGCTGGAATCCATCGGATCCGAAACCATCACGTCACGGTTTTAATCTCAGTTCACCTGCGTATACTCACGCCTCTGTTAACGGCAAAGCGGAGTCAATATTGATTACAGATGCGCAGCCTCTAGATCCCACAGTGGCGTGAGTCTTCGCGTTCACGACGTGGATCATATCGTCGCCACTTATTGGCGCCATGGTTTAAGCGCCCATTTCCCCATTTTTCTCCCACCCGCAGCTGCCTTTATGAGCTCAAAGATGACCGCCGCTGTTTGAAAAGCAACCGTAATCTCACTAATTAAGGTGGGAGCTAATAGTAGCCAATAACCGTAAGAAACGACATTTTTGAGACAAGTGTGTCTCAATTTAATTTTCTCTTCGTCCTTGATTCACAGCGATAGCACAGGGCGTTTCAAAAAGAATGTACCCGTTACACAGTATTTGTTGTGAAAACCATCGATAGCTGCGCCACGGCTCGGTTATTGGGGGAACGAATACGTTGTCATTCACTGTCGCCAGACGTCGGTATTCTTCTGTTTGCTTGGTTATAGACCGTATGTTGCAAAATGGCTACTTCGCATCAAAAATCATTTTGTGTTCTCGAATTTGTGAAATGTAATTTTATGATTACAGTGCAAAGACGTTTCAGGTTGATCCTCCCCATGGATGGAACACTGGTAGATGGCATCGGGAGTTTGTAGTCACAGAATGTTTATATAAAGAAAAGAGTTATGGCATCCCTCGCGTTTCCGACAGAAATTCGTACGAATTCAAACCGCTTTCCAACGTGGTCCTACAAAATCAACTCGTCGTGCCAGTCGGAAGTTACAACTGCCTACAACGTGGATTTGACGTGTTTTGAGACTTAGGTTGTGTATGGAGCCGTACAAATTACAGCTGTTACAGGCTGTACGTCACGACGACAATCGCAGATGTGTGGCATTTTTTGACAAGTCTCAAAGTGCTATTGACAACGATAAAACTTCTGCACAACGCATCGCGTTCAGCTACGAAGCGACTTTCCACCTTGGTTGGAAAGTAAACAAAGACGATGTTCGAATCACGGGTCTACAGAACCCACATAAATGCTCTGAACATTACCAGATTCACGCAAAGTCACTGTGTTTTGTACGATATTGCGCTTTTCTGTTTACGGCCCATTCTTATTTTATGGAAACACGGTTGACGGTCCGCAGTATATTGCTATGTTACAAAACTGGTTGTTTCAAGGCTGGACAAGAACAAAGTCACGTTTCAGCAAGACGGGGCATCCATTCGCTGGGGTCGCCAAGTGCAAGAATGTCTGTATGAAACCCTACTGCGCAGCTGGGTTGATCGTCAAACTCCTCAGATGACCACCGCGGTCACTGGGATTTGACGCCCAGTGACTTCTGTGAGGTTTCGTTAAGGACAACAATTACTCACCAACACTACTACAGAACCTAGAAGAGTCTAGAAGAGCCAGATCTGTAGGCCTACTGCCGATACATCACTGACGATGGACATACTTACCCGAGTATGGGAGGAATTCGGGTACTGATGTGATATTGTCCATGTTGCTTGTGGAGGACATATTGAACATCTGTAATCTAAATTTGAGAGATTCGTAGATATGTGTTCCAAGTTTCATAGTAGTATTCCTTTCAGTTTAGTGAATTAATGCGTTCAAAATACGTATATTCCTTTTGACGCTCCCTATCATTTCTGAACTATGGGATTGAAGATGTTTCTTGCGCTGGCTAAAAACTATGTTTTCCCAAATACTTTCACACAGTATGTGCCCTCTCCAGATATTCATCGTTTTGTCAGCTCCCAGAACGCCAACTGCACAAGATATCCAGGAAGTGGGTCAGTATTCTGGCAAGAGGGAGAAACTTGTTTTATGAGGCAAAATAGCTCGTATTGGGTGTTTTTATCGTCTTAAGTTCGAAGACAGGTTTGATGAAGCTGTCCACAATACTTTATGCTGTACAAGTCTCTTCGTTTCAGTGTCAAATGCTGCAACATCCATCCATCTGAACAATCCCATGGTTCCCTTTACAGCTTTTACACTCCCAGACTTCTCTCCACTACCGAACCGGCGATTCCTCCTTGCCTCTGGGTGTGTTCTGTCAACTGATTCCATCTATTAGCCAAGATCTGCTATATTTTCTCCTTCCCTAGTTCGATTCAGTAGGTCCTCATTATTTGTCTGATTTGCCTATCTGACTTCAATATTTGTCTTTACTATCACGTTTCAAGTGATCCTGTTCTGTTCTTGTCTGAACTGACTGCCGTCCACGTGTACAAACCTACACTTCAGACAGATACCTTTAGGAAAGATTTCCTAACACTTACATTTACATTTGATATTAACAAACGTCTTTTTTTTCAAAAACATTGCTCCTCTTCTTGTTATTCTGCGTTTTATATCCTCTCAACTTCGTCCGCAGCTGGTGGTCGTGCGGTAGCGTTCTCGCTTCCCACGCCCTTCCCGGGTTCGATTCCCGGCGGGGTCAGGGATTTTCTCTGCCTCGTGATGACTGGGTGTTGTGTGCTGTCCTTAGGTTAGTTAAGTTTAAGTAGTTCTAAGTTCTAGGGGACTGATTACCATAGAGTTTAAGTCCCATAGTGCTCAGAGCCATTTGAACCAACCTATTAACTTCGGCTATCTTCAGTTATTATGCTGCCCAAACAACAAACTTCATCTGCTGCATTTAACGTTCGTTTCCTAATCCTAATCCCTTAGAAGCTCGTGATTTAATTCGAGGACATTCCGTTATCCTTGTTTTACTTTTGTTGATATTCATCTTATAACCTTCTTTCAAGACATTATCCATTCCGTTCAGCCACTCTTCTAAGGATCTCGCCGCCTCTGACAGAATTACTGTATCATCGGCAAACCTGAATATTTAAATTTCTTCTTCTTGAACTTTAATTCTACTTCTAACTTTTCAGTTTATTTACTGTACTGCATCTTCATAATATACGTATACAGCATAACACCGGGAACAGTCCTACACTTTGCCTCATTCACTATTGCTTCCCTTGTATGTTGTTAGACTCTTTTGGACATACGCTTTATTTCCGTTTTCGAGGTAAACTCTTTTAAATGGTTTCTTACCTTTATGACAGTTATGTATATTGTGTAATGTTACAAATTTACAGCCATTCACAGTGAGTTTTAAAAAATTCCCAGTACATTCATGAATCCAGAATCTACTTGAATGATCCACAACATCAGCATCAATGTACTTTTGTACTGTCGAGGAGCACGGGCATACCTTGCCTTGGTGCGTGTCCACACTCCTTTATGAAGGCACATGAGTCTAAACTAAAACGAAAAATATGGAAAAAACCAATGCACATTGAGAGTGTCGTAGTTCGTGAGCCTTTCAGTATAGAGCAGATGCATTCATAATCAGCCTTGTCTGGCTCTTTCCGTAACCTCGGGGACGACGTCGCCTCAAGTACGACTAACATCGTTTGGGGCCTCCTCTTGCTCTTACTGCAGAATTGTTTTTGGGAGAACAATTCCTAGCCGGAATTTGCTCTAATTCTTCCAGAAGGAAGCTGAATAATAGTTGCTCATTGTTCGGTCTAATGCATCTGACACACCCAAATCAGTGTCGTTACATCGCACTGGGGTTATTTCCACTCGCCAAGATTCTCTCAGGCCCACAAAAAGTCTGCCGCAGTCATCACGCAGAAAACTTTTCCTGTCGGCCTCCGCAGAACAATTGTCAGCGTTGTGTTCGCCTCTCTGAGTTGGCGTACCCCATTGGTTGGCTCGTGATCGGTGGCTTTTGGCAGGCTACGTAACAACGAAAACTGAGCCATACCGCATCCCAACGGATCGCTCTGTCGCTCACATTTGCCACGGACCCCACCTGCGGTAGATAACAAAAAATCTAGGAAATGGTTCTTACAGTAAACTTTAAAATTCTGTTGTCCTCTGCATATTAATTTATTGGTCTAACTCAGCAATGATTTGCTTTCGTTCCCCCCACCTCACACACACACACACACACACACACACACACACACACAATATCCCTAATAGGATATTTGAGCCTGTACGTCCTGGCAGCCATTATCTGTTCAAACTCGCTCCGACAGTTAACACTGAATGAAGTAGACAGGCGCGGGTGAGAGTTTCAGTGTCTGGAGGGAGACTCGTGTTAGTCTCCCGCCGCCTCCGCAAAAGCAAAAGAAATTTAGCGTCACTTCTATGTTAAATGTGTCGCAGATATACAACATTACGATAACAACAGTAAAATTCAGGTTTGCTATATATAATTCATTTCTTTCCAAACTTCTGTATTTTCCAAAGTACCACACGTAAAAATACGATTGATGCGCCCATAGAACCGTAAACTCGCTGAGTTTGCAGTGTGCTCACTATTTGGCGTTACGAGTGGAGTGCCGTGATAAAATGGGGACAATGCAAGAAAAGATTTCTTGTGTGTGCTAGATGTTTTTCTGTTACAATAGTGCAGCGTGCATTTAGAAAGAATTGTGTGAAAGAAAAAAGAAGAAGATATCATAGATGTTATAGCTTCCACTTTGGAGTCTTGGCATTATTCAGAAAGAAATCCACGAAAATACACAATACTTCCTACATTCCAAACATGGCTTCTATTGTGCTAAGCTAATCTACATCATTCTAAATGCAGATTATTATTATTATTATTATTATTATTATTATTATTATTATTATTATTATTATTATTACTGGTGTCATTATTATTAGTATTGGAAAGGTTCTGTAACATCTTTGGTATGTGTTGTTGTGGCAAGATCTGGTCAGGCTAAATAAGCAATAAATAAATAAATAAATTACACGAGTGACGTACAGGTTGAATATGGCGGGAAACATCGTGTGACGCGATTTCAGCCCATCTTGGAACTCCAGACAGCGGCAAGCGGCTAGGAAAGGAATGGCCATACATTCCCTATACACGGATTTAGTTCAAGCTCTCTCAGTTCTCCCGTTGACACTAAATGATGCAAACCCATTGTGCCTGCGCTAGGGACAGACATCGCTCAGTTCAGTTCAGTAGAAAGTTCAAAAGCTTTTTGCCACGTATCGGTAGTTTTAGTCAAATAGTGCAGTCCAACTTCAATACCACCTCAAGGTTGGTTTAAAAGTCGTGCTCATTCCTCGCAATCACTGAACCTAGTATCTGCGGCAAACCGACGAAAGTTAACTTTGGTGCGATGCCATCCCGTCACGGAGTAGAACCCACTCGGCTGGAGCATGATGAATTTCCTGTCCGGGGGTAGACTGATTAATTATCGAGGCCGATTTGCGCTGGCAGTCTAGGGCCCGAGGCCTTCGCTTTGTTTCAGGCCGTTATTATTCTTTTTATGTTTTAGGTGAATTCGCAACAGCCGCAGCACCCCCTTCCCACCTCCCTGTTTTGCGCCCAGGGTCCAGTTCCGGCTGTCGCAGCCGCGAGGAGACGGCTTTGACAAATGAGAAGCGCGCGGTGCTACGCGACTCTCATTGGCTGGGGGCGGCCGCCTCGTATCTATTGGTTCGGCTTACTGCCGCTAGAGCGGGCCTCAGGCGCGCGGGTATGCAATCAGGCGGTGGCCGCAAACCCCTAGCGCACAGCCTTCTCGCCCACCCCCCCCCACGCCACCCATTCCGCGTGGCTAAGATTAAATTACCGACCCACCGCGGGTCTGTGTCGGCGTGCGGCTGTCGCAGCGACACGCAGTCGCGCCCTGCGAGCTAAGCTATGCAACGTGATACAGACGGGGAGAGGTAGACCTCGCCAGAGGTCAACGAATTTATACCGCCAGTGCCTGTGCGGGTCTGCTACAATCGATGTGTAACTGCTACTTGAGACGAGGTCGTATAATGCGAATAGCACGCTGACGCTAATAACTACCATTTTCCTGTTGACCATCAAACAACTATTTTCTTTATTAGTGAATTTAGAAGAATAGAAGGTTAGAATTCATTGCATCTTCGATAAAGAATTCGTTAGATGGTGCTGATACGACGAACAGGAGAACACAAGGATAGTCCCGCACCGTAGGCGTCTGAAAACAAAGTCAGTCGCAGTAGATCAGGGATGAAAGAAATGCTTGCTAGCCGAAAGTGACTCTTCTGGCTGAGATAACGAAACCTCTCTCGACTCGTTTGGGTCCACACACACACACACACACACACACACACACACACACACACAGAGAGAGAGAGAGAGAGAGAGAGAGAGAGAGAGAGAGAAACAGGATGTGTGTGTGTGTGTGTGAGAGAGAGAGAGAGAGAGAGAGAGAGAGAGAGAGAGAGAGAGAGAGAGAGTGACGGGGGGGGGGGGGGAGGGGAAACAGAAAAGAGAAAAGGGATAAATAGAAAGAAGGAAGCATAGCAAAGAAGAGTGCCTTATCTAAATTATTTTCGAACAATCGAGACCATTTCTTCAACGAGAATACAGCACGGCTAGTGATCTTCCTTAAGATAGATAACAAGATTAGCTGTGGAAATCTTCAGTGCGTCAATTTCTGTTGTTAAGCAAAGCATTTCTACGTGTTGCCAGTCTGCGTTTTGTATCCTGTCTACTTTGGCCATCGGCAGTTATTGTGCTGCCAAACAGCATAACGTATCTGCCACTTAGTGTCTCATTTCCTAGTCTCATTCCCGCGGTGCAGCCTGATTTAATTCGGCTACGTTTCATAACTCATATTTTACTTTTGTTGGAATTCATCTCACAACCTCTTTTGAAGACATAGTGCGTACCTTTCAACTGATCTTCCAAGACCTTTGTCGTCTCTGAATAGCTTCTAGGTTTAAAATACACTACTGGCCATTAAAATTGCTACGCCAAGAATAAATGCAGATGATAAACGGGTATTCATTGGACAAATATATTATACCAGAACTGACATGTGATTACATTTTCACGCAATTTGAGTGCATAGATCCTGAGAAATCAAGAGCCAGAACAACCACCTCTGGCCGTAATAACGGCCTTGATACGTCTGGGCATTGTTCAAACAGAGCTTGGATGGCGTTTACAGGTACAGCTGCCCATACAACTTCCACACGATACCACGGTTCATCAACAGTAGTGACTGGCGTATTGTGACGAGCCAGTTGCTCGGCCACCATTTACCAAACGTTTTCAATTGGTGAGATATCTGGAGAATGTGGTGGCCAGGGCAGCAATCAAACATTTTCTGTAACCAGAAAGGCCCGTACAGGACCTGCAACATGCGGTCGTGCATTATCCTGCTGAAATGTAGTGTTACGCAGGGATCGAATGAAAGGTAGAGCCACGGGTCGTAACACATCTGAAATGAAACGTCCACTGTTCAAAGTGCCGTCAATGCGAACAAGACGTGACCGAGACGTGTAACCAATGGCACCCCATACCATCACGCTGGGTGATACGCAGATATGGCGATGACGAATACACGTTTCCAATGTGCGTTCACCGCGATGTCGCCAAACACGGATGCGACCGTCGTGATGCTGTAAACAGAACCTGGATTCATCCGCCATTCGTGCGCTCAGGTTCATCGTTGAGTTCACCTTCGCAGGCGCTCCTCTCTGTGATGCAGCGTCAAGGGTAACCGCAGCCACGGTCTCCGAGCTGATAGTCCATGCTGCTGCAAACGTCGTCGAACTGTTCGTGCAGATGGTTGTCGTCTTGCAAAAGTCCCCATCTGTTGACTCAGGCATCGAGACGTGGCTGCACGATCCGTTACAGCCATGCGGATAAGATGCCTGTCATCTCGACTGCTAGTGATACGAGGCCGTTGGGATCCAGCACGGCGTTCCGTATTACCCTCCTGAACCCACCGATTCCATACTCTGCTAACATTCATTGGATCTCGACCAACGCGAGCAGTAATGTCGCGATACGATAAACCGCAATCGCGATAGACTACAATCCGACCTTTATCAAAGTCGGAAACGTGATGATACGCATTTCTCCTCCATACACGAAGTATCACAACAACGTTTCACCAGGCAACGCCGGTGAACTGCTGTTTGTGTAAGAGAAATCGGTTGGAAACTTTCGTCATATCAGCACGGTGTAGGTGTCGCCACCGGCGCCAACCTTGTGTGAATGCCCTGAAAGCTATTCATTTGCATATGACAGCATCTTCTTCCTGTCGGTTAAATTTCGCGTCTGTGGCACGTCATCTTCGTGGTGTAGCAATTTTAGTGGCCAGTAGTGTACTAATGAATGGGATGACAAAACGTATACGTCCATCAGCTCGATACAATTTGAAACGAGACTCGTCCGAGCAGGCAACATGTTTCCAGTTATCAACAGTAGGTGTTGTTGGGCCCAGGCGAGGCGTAAAGCCTTGTGTTGTACAGTCACCAAGGGTATACGAGTGGGATTTCTGCTCCGAAAGCCCATATTGATGATATTTCGTTGAATGGTTCGCACACTGACGCTTGTTGATGGCCCAGCTTTGAAATCTGCAGCAATTTGCAGAAGAGTTGTACTTCCGTCACAGTGAACGAATCTCTTCAATCGTCGTTGGTCCCGCTCTTGCGGGATCGTTTTCCAGCCGCAGCGATGTCGGAGATTTAATGTTTTACCGGATTCCCGATATTCACGATACTGTCGTGAAATGGTCGTACGGGAAAAATCCCCACTTCATCTCTACCTCGGAGGTGCTGTGTCCTATCGCTCGTGCGCCGACATTGAACCACGTTCGAACTCAGTTAAACCTTGATAATCTGCCATTGTAGCAGCATTGCTACAACTGCACCAGACATTTGTTGTCTCACATTGGCGTTGCCGCCCGCAGCGCCGTATTCTGCCTGTTTACATATCTCTATTTGAATACGCTTCTTTGGCGCTTCAGTGTATATCATTATACGGCTGCCCAAATCATCAGCGAACCCCCAACATGTTTCAGTCATGGGACGCAAACCCGACTAGAAGTCGGCAGTAGTGTGAAACAAGACCCATCCGCCCTATTGACTTTGTCCTATTCCTCCACAGCCTACGTTTTACGGCTTCGGCACCACGTTTTCCCGTTGCGGGAGCTGGCATCATTGACGAGTTGTTTTGGAATTCCAGCCTGCCCCGTAGATCCTTGCTTATGGAGTTCCCTTCGTGTCAGTTTGATGCTGACAGCGTTCACGACTGCGACTAACGCAGCTGTGGTCCCCTTATTTTTCATCACAGTCCTCTTCAATGACAGTCTGTCATAATCACTCAGTACACACTTCCGTACGCATTTTGACTTAGCGGATGACGCTTTTTCCCTTTCAGTTGTAACATCCTCTTAGAAAATTTTTATAAATGACAGTGCTGGAAAACCTCTACGTTATTTGATTTTCAAACAGGTGAGCAAAACTGGACGTACTCAGACATTTGTCTCTTTACCTATTCTGATCATCACTAAACTAACACAAAATATTTTTTTAGCGCAACAAAATCTGACTTTCAATAATCCCTACAAAAGAATGGCCTTGACTAACAATAACCTACTTACTTCACAAAAATCTTCGCTACTCAAACTACTGCAATGCAGCGTGCGCCAATACCGCCAGCTAAACAAAAGATTCAAACTACTGAAGGCACTAACTACTGATAGGCATAGTTAGCAAATGAAAGGTTTTGATAGAGAACAAACAATGTATTTACCTTAATAATGTCCAGAACTCATCATCTATATATAATACGAGGGCTGTCCAGAAAGTAAGTTACGTTCGGTCGCGAAATGGAAACGACTATGAAAATCCGATAAAGCTTTGCAAATATGTGTTGGGCAGTGTCTCTAGTGTGACTTTATGTAGAATTATGGCGCTCTTTTCATTCCTGAGCTCTTAGTGAGCGCGTAAAGATCTTATAGAAAATAGTGTCTCCCCCGAAGTACGAGGGCCTGGTGACAATTTTCCCCTGAAGCTATGCAACCAACATTACATAACTGTCGTGCGGTTTCTTCTTCAAGACAATTCTCAGCCTCATTCTGCAGGGGCAATGAAGATGTTCCTGCATTGTTTCAATTGGAAATGTTTGGTTACCCACAATACAGCCCGTAATTGTCTCCCACTGAGTTTCATCTCTGCTCAAACGAACCACTAGCTATGAAGACAACATTTTGGCACAGACAACGAGCTTTAGGCCAGCGTAGAGAATTGGCGGAGAGCACTGGCGGCTGCCTTCGATGATGAGGGTATTGGAAAGTTGGTACAATGCTACCACGAATGTCTGAGTCAGAACGGCGACTACGTAGAGAAGTAGCTGAAAGGTGTAGCTAACTGTTACAAATGAAACATTTCTGATTTTCACTGTCATTTTCATTTCGCGATCAATCGTAACTTACTTTCTAGACAGCCCTCATATATATATCTCAGTTCATGATATCCAATATTACAAATTTACTCTTTCTGATGGGCACACGTCCAGATCGCCCGCCCTCTAAATTCTGCCACGTCCCTCTCCCCACATCCACCACTGCTGGCGGCTCACCTCCAACTGAGCAACGCTACTCGCCGTTCACATCCAGCTGCCCAACACTACAATAGCGAATATTCCAACAATGCCAACCAGCCACAGACTGCACATAGCACAGTCAGTGATTTTCATACAGAGCACTACATGAAGTTACCAACATAAAAACCCAAACAGCCTACTTACACCGTGTATGCGGTATGGATCTTGGATACTGTGTCTCTTTAAACAGTGAACGCTTTGTCTCTGTTGGTAACGAAAGCAGCCATCATACGAGCACCAACAATTTTCCCACGTTCTAATTCACTTAGGTCCCCCTAATGCCCTCACAACTACACTTTGTTTTAACCACGCCGGACTCTTGCAACGTACTGAGGACACTGCACAGGTGCAGTTCGTGCTCAAATACAACAACGCCACCTGCAGGCTGCGTTAACATCTGCATTAATGTCTAAGCATGCGTTTTTCGCTGTGTTTCCACATTTTTGTCCAGCCTTTGTACATTGACAGCTCTGTGAAGTGAATAATAGCCACTGATGGGGAGCGAGGAAAAACTCTGAAAACCCGAATAAACCGCCGACACATGTTGTTGTTGTTGTGGTCTTCAGTCCTGAGACTGGTTTGATGCAGCTCTCCACGATAATCTATCATGTGCAAGCTCCTTCATCTCCCAGTACCTACTGCAACCTACATCCTTTTGAATCTGCTTAGAGTATTCATCTCTTGGTCTCCCTCTACGATTTTTACCCTCCACGCTGCACTCCAGTGCTAAATTTGTGATCCCTTGATGCCTCAGGACATGTCCTACCAGCCGATCCCTTCTTCTAGTCAAATTGTGCCACAAACTTCTCTTCTCCCCAATCCTGTTCAATACCTCCTCATTAGTTACGTGATCTACCCACCTAATCTTCAACATTCTTCTGTAGCACCACATTTCGAAAGCTTCTATTCTCTTCTTGTCCAAACTATTTATAGTCCATGTTTCACTTCCATACATGACTACACTCCATACAAATACTTTCAGAAACGACTTCCTGACACTTAAATCTATACTCGATGTTAACAAATCCTCTCTTCTTCGACCATCATCAGTTATTTTGCTCCCCAAATAAAGCTGCATGCCCTCGGGAAAAATTACGGCTGACAAAAAATTAGTTCTGGTAATATCTAAGCACACAATCCCAAATAACGAACAGCGCCGTTCACGATAGACTTTTAACCGCGTTGCACGTGGGATACAGGGCAGGACGTGTAACTTGTACCGGTGATCCCTTCGTTCCCCGCCTTTTAGCAGGCACTGTGCTATATCCTGTCACATATCGTCTGGTGCAGGCGGTGTGTGACGCCCTCCGTGGCGCACGCTGCGCTCGGCCGCTAGTCCTCCATATTTAGTAGCGTGTTTCCGCGGCTGTTCACAGTTGCAGGGCAGCCAACCGAGTGTGCTGATACTTTGTTTTCAAGGGAACATGAATATTGATAAATTGGATACATATTTATGAGGCAGCGTGCCGTGCCGAGCCGCTGAATGTTTTCGATCCCACGCGGCTGGCGAGCCGGGCGCGTGTCTTCCCCGGTACCACGCGTTTCGGATGACCGACGGCCGAACGCAGGAGTCACTTCCTTCACTTCCACGACGACATGTGCTCCGCTTCACGGTACCACTGAGCCCTGCGCAACGAAGGCTCTAGCACACACGGTTCTGTTTAGATCGGTGAAACGCGACGGTGCTGTGTTTGAGGGACGGGGTGTCGTATTTGAGAGGAGTGGGGTTCGGATCCCTGCCGGAAAACTTCCGCGGTTTCTATGAATCGCTTTAGCCTAGTGATAATACTTTTCCTGAAACAGTCCACAGCTGATTCCTCCTGCCATCCTTCTCCAAATGACCACGACTGAGACTTCCAATGTGTTGAGGACATTACGCAGGTGCCGCCAGCTACAGGCTCAGCTAGCATCTGCATCTACAGGGTGTCAATAAGTTACTATGCAGTTCATAACTTGCCATGTTTACGTCATGGAAGTTATAACAGATGCTGGAAGTGATCCCCTTGCACTTGACGCATTTGCACACGTTTCTGCTTGTTCTTGAAGACGCTGTGCAGAAGATCGGGATTGATGTTCCGAATGCGTGGTGCTAGTGCAGCTTGGAGTTGTTGTATGGTGTGCGGTTTGCCTTCATAGGCCTTTCCCTTCACCGTACCCTATGGAAAGTAACCTGTTGGAACCAGGTAGGGTGAACGCGGAGGCCAGAGCCCACGAGAGATGATGTAGTCACCGAAGATGTCCTTTAAAAAATTCATCGCCTTGTGGGCGGTATATGCAGTCGCCCCATCCTGTTCGGACCAGGCACTCTCAATTTCGCCCTCATTCAGTCCACCTAGGAAGGGCTCTCTCAATTCAAGCACATTTTGTACAGGTATAATGGACAGTGAGGCCTGGAGAATCTTGTGAGCGGAACTGACACGTGGGCCTGCAGAGCTAGTCGTCCAACCGATTTCTTTAGACTTTGCAGCGTCATGTCTTGCACCTCCGCCATCTTCTCGTCAGATGTGGATGTGGATGGCCTGCCTGATTTTGGAGCTATATGAACGCTTCCGGTCTTTCGAAACTTGGTGATGAGGTTCCATACAGCATTAAGGTTAGGCATTTTCACTCCTGGGAACTTTGCTGCAAATGCAGTTTCTACTGCTGAGGTAAACTTGTCTCCATTGCGGAACACATGCTCCACAAGAAACACTCTTTGTTCAATCGTCATCATGATGCCCTGGATCACAATGATGTCACACATAACATTGGTCTTCAATCAAACCGGACCTGCGCACAAATACAAACACCTGGTCAAATATAGTTCAAATATGTTAACCAAGGGAAAATGCTGTATTAATAATTGACAGTCATATCAGTCACTAATTAGCACACCACATCATGGGACAGGATAGTTACTTTCTGAACACCCAGTATGTTCAAGCACACATTTCTCTCGGCGTTTCCGTGTTTTGTCCAACTTTTGTACACTGAATGTTCTATGAGGTTCATAATAACCACTGACCTGGAGCTAGTGAAAACTGAAAACTCTTCAACGATTCCAAGTCCATAAGAAGTTAAACTAAACCGTACTGGTAAACAGGTTGGATTCTGCACGTAGAAAAAGCCAGGAATATAGTTGGCAAGCAGCATGTTATACACACACACACACACACACACACACACACACACACACACACACATATATCCCCCTGCACGAACAGCCCTCGGGAGGCTTAACGGTACCGACCGACCACCGTGTCATCCTCAGCCGGTGCAGATATGGAGGGGCACGTGGTCAGCAAACTGCTCTCTGGCCGTTGTTAGTTCTTGTCACCGGAGCAGCTACCTCTCAATCAAGTTGCTTCTCAATTGGACTCAAGAGAGCTGAGTGGTCCCCGTTTGCCAACAGCGCTCGGTAGACCCAGACGGTTACCCGTCCAAATGCTAGCCTAGCCCGACAGCGCTTACCTTCGGTGATTTGAAGAGAATCGGTGCTGCCATTACAGCAAGGCCGTTGGCTAGCATGTACATTGCTTGAAGAAAAGAAACAGTGAAGCATCCAGAATGGGAGGAGGGAACGAAATGAAACTTTACCAGTAGAGAGGGTATGTGATGTTATTTCAGCGATTACATTATCGAGTCAAAATTACAAAGAACGTAGCACTATGAACCCCCTTGTCAGTACGACTTGGCATCCTCTCTGATCTGGATGCACACACTGTGTCGTTAGAAAGAGTGTGTTAAACCCCGTCTATCCTCTCCTGAGTCAAGCTGGCTCACAGCTGCTGCCACTGTCCCTTGATATTCCGGATATTCGCCCTGTATACAAATTCTTGTGCAAAGGTAATTTTAAAAGAATTTTTCGCCTGAATTTTGCTACGGATGTTTCGTGATTTGTTAAATCTTTTAATTTCATCCACTGCGTGCCTCGAACTTGTTCACGGTCTGTAATCTGAAAGCTAACGCCGAAATTCAGACATAAAACGTCTGTTGCAGACTAGTTTTTATATGCCAATTGTATAAACTAATTCCGGTTAAGCATTATACATGTGAACGCTTACGTCCAGTGTTTACATCTCTAAAGGGAAACTACGGATGGTTTTTGCGGCAGCAAAGTAGACATTAGAATTAAAACGATGCTAGAATAGTGGCGTATGTAGGAAAATATGACTTGATGTACCTTCATTGATCCAAAAGAATTTCTCCGTTCTCCTCCTTCGCCTTCTGCCCATTTATTCTACGGGGTCGGCACTGTTGGTGGTAGTCGAAGCCAACATGCACTGCACATATAGTTGTTCATCCGACGTCGCCCACAGCATCTGAAGATGGCCTCTGAAGGCCGAAACCCGTGATCATCGTATCATAAAAAAGAATTTGAGTCAAAAGTAAAAAAAATAACAATTTACAACACGTCAGTCTCTGTCTCTACTAACGGAATCTCTTTTTTTTAATTTTAGGTTTGTTAGCCGAATGTTTTAAAGTACTGTGAGCAACACATGAAATTGCGTGGTTATGGAATATCGTCTCAGTTATGGGACTGGATTCGTGATTTCCTGTCAGAGAGTCACAATTCGTTGTAACTGACGGAAAGCAATCAAGTAAAACAGAAGTGATTTCTGGCGTTCCCCAAGACAGTATTAAAGGCCCTCTGATGTTCCTTATCTATATAATTACTTTAGGAGACAATCTGATCAGCTGTCTTAGGTTGTTTGTAGAGGATGCCGTCTTTTATCGTCTACTACAGTCATCAGAAGATCAAAACCATCTGCAGAATGATTTAGATAAGATATCTGTATGATGTAAAAATTGGCAGTCGACCCTAGATAATGAAAAGTGAGAGGTCATCTATATGAGTGCTGCCAGGAAACCGTTAACCTACAATTACACGATAAATCAAACAAATCTCAAAGTCGTAAATTCAACTAATTACCTAGGAATTACAAAGAAGAACAACCTAAACTGGAAAGAACACACAGAAAATGCTGTGGAGAAGGCGAACCAGAGACTGTGTTTTGTTGGCAGAATCCTGAGAAGATGCAACAGATCTACTAAAGAGACTGCCTACCTAAGTTTGTTTGTCCTCTGTTAGAGCACTACTGCGTGGTGTGGGATCCTTATCAGATGAGATTAATGAATACATAGAGAAAGTTCAAAGAAGGGCAGTACGTTTTGTATTATCGATAAAATAGGGGAGTGAGTATCACGGACATGATACAGTATGTGGAGTGGACATCATTAAAATAAAAGCGTTTCTCGTTGCGGCGGAGTCTTCTCACGAAATTTCAATCACCAGCTTTCTCCTCCTATCACGAAAATATTTTGTTGACGCCGACCTACATAGGGAGAGACTATCATCATAATAAAATAAGGAAAATTAGTGCTCTCGCAGGAAAATATAGGTGTATTTTTTTCCGCGCACTGTTCGAGAGTGGAATAATCGAAATTTAGTGTGAAGATGATTCGATGAGACCTCTGCCAGGCACTTAAGTGTGATTTACAGGGTAGCCATGTGGAGTGTAAGTTGAAAGTTGACAACTAGTCGGCGATGGGAACCCTCTCATTTAGTTTAATACTCTGGCACCGACCATAATAAAACATATTAAGAATAAAAAATCACTTTTTCGTTAATAATAGGACATGTAGGAAAAAGAACAAAAGGGAACAGGTTATCAGTAGCTAGAATAAAGGATAAATTACAACGATGCGTGTGTGAAGTATTATCGCATAGAAAGCCGGCCGCTGTGGCCGAGCGGTTCTAGGCGCTCAGTCCGGAACCGCGTGACTGCTACGATCACAGGTTCGAATCCTGCCTTGGTTATAGATGTGTGTGATGTCCTTAGGTTAGTTAGGTTTAAGTATTTCTAAGTTCTAGGGGACTGATGACCACAGATGTTAAGTCCCATAGTGCTCAGAGCCATTTGAACATAGTTCCGAGGCTTTCAGACCAGGCTGGCTCAGATAGAGTAACATCCCCCTCCCCCGGTCTCTCTCTCTCTCTCTCTCTCTCTCTCTCTCTCTCTCTCTCTCTCTCTCTTATTATAATTATTAACGATGTTAACCACTGTAGCCGACGCCAGACTTCGCCACGGCACAGAAGGCTTTTACAGCTAGCGGATGGGTAGTAAACAGAAGAACTTTTCGACAATATCCGTGTTAATCACGCGGTGAATGTAACTCTTGAGCTGCATGAGCAAGCACGCTATGTAAATCACTGCAGAAATCAAACCGAAACATCGCAGATTTCATCAGGAGCGTTCGAGAGATAATCACCCTACAATGCCAGGAATCCAAATATGTCAGGTTTCGAAACCGCCGCCAGCGGACGAGACTTGGCGATCAGTATAAAGCGTTCCTCTAATAAATACTAGACTACCGCAAGTCTACGCGTGTGAGTTCCTTCATGCATTTTCGCTATCTACGGATGAAGAAGAGACATGTACACTCGTCCCACTTGCGTACAACGTTTAAAGTAATACTGCGAACGAACTCTTAAACGATCTTTGCCCAGTTAGTAGCTGACCAGCTGACCTCTGTCCCTTCCCCCCCACCCCCCCTGCACCCGTTCTGAGTCTTTAAAGAATCGTACTCCAAAGTATCTCCCGAACTGTCATACAATGATATAAGTTTGGAAGTACTTTCAGTGGTACATATGGATACTGTTTGCAAAATGTGTTGCGAATGGAGTTAGTAGTAAAGAAGTAATAGATTACAGCGTTATGCCTAATGCTGCAGTTTTATTCCATGAACAACGAAAATGTAGAAAGCGATAATTCATTTCCTTACATTATTCTGTGAAGGGGCTGTTAGCGAGAAAAAAAGTTCCGTAAAGGTTTGAAACTGTGTGCAAAGTTTGATGGAAGTTGCCGAATGCTTTCATTTTCAAATATGTCTTAATATTTTTGGTGTAATTATGCGCGCCGGGTGTTATGCTGCGTTAAGACATGCACACAGCTGACTCTTTAACACAAGATTACAACTCTTAGTGAGTAGATTATGCCAGAGTATTAAATTTTTCAATTTTGCCCATACGTGTATGAAATATTAAAAATCAAACGTGTAAGTTGAGGGAGAGAAAGAGAGAAAGAGAGAAAGAGAGAGAGAGGGAGAGAGAGCATTGCACACCACATTCATACTGCACACAGGTCGTCACAGAAAAAAATTATCCAAACGAAAACTGAAACCTATAAATAAAGAAATATTGAACACCAAAGAGAAAATACAGCGTCTGTACTAGTGATGCTATAAGATATCTGTCAGTGTATTTACTGATATAACTTCCTCTTCCACTTCATGAAATATCTGCCTTCTATGTATATTGTATTAAGTTGGTCTTATTCGGTGTTCTGACGCCTTTATTCTTTTCGCTCAACTAAATTAACGAATTTTTGTGTTTCAGGACGACTGCCAGAACTACATCCGAGTCCTGGCGAAAATTGACGATGACCGCGTACTTATCTGCGGTACGAACGCCTATAAGCCACTATGTCGGCACTACGCCCTCAAGGTAAGTTACTGATACTGAGGGACACATTGCAAAGTGAACTCCTTTTCAGCAGTCTATGAAACACTCAGCGTTATTCTAATTTCTTAACACGAATTTCTTCATTTTCGGTGATTACTGAAGTTTCTCCCCAAAATCACCACCTGTCCCACACGATATTTTTGTTTAAATGTTCTATTCCTGCCTCCCGCGACTACTGGATTCTTTTACCGCCTCTCTCATAATTCTTTTCAGTCCTACTTCTTAAAGATTGTATGCTTTAAGATGTACTATGTTTCGTGGTGAAAACGGTTTGTTACAGTATGAAAACCCTCGATGTTTGTGAGGGGTACTTTACCCCGAAACATTTTACCTATGATGTCACCTATGCTACATGGAGACTTTCCACGCATACTTGCCATTTTACAAACAGTGGATGAATCAAGAAACATTTCCATCATCCAAGTGGTGGACTGTAAAATATTGATAGCAGAATAGGTAAATTTTATCACCACTCCAGAAAAATGTTTTGAAAAATCGTATCAGCTAATATTTATATTACAGTTTCGTAATTGAATTCCGAACAGTACTAATACAGGCACTGTGATATTGTGGCCAGTACGGACTATTATTAGGGACAGTTAGAGCAAAGCAATAGCAAACTCCACAGCTGCTAAGCAGTTGGATTGATTTTGGTCCCTTATCTACGTAATAAGCAGTGCACTCAAATGCAGAATTTCGTGTTAGGGTGTATAGGTTGGAAATAAATGCAGACTATTGAAACGAACCCCCACAAGTTTAAAATCAGATTAGTTATTATTGTATCGAAGAAACAATTGAAATTATAACGGTTCATCTTGATGCTGGATTTAAATAAAATTTTCATGCTCACATTATTTGCAGCCAACAATGCTGTTTGAAGTTAATCAGTTTTAAACATTTATCCAGCAACAGCTTCTAATCCTACATTTCTTAGACAACATTAATATAACTTTACGTGTGGAGTACTTTAACGAGAGTCCTTCATCAGATTTTCCAACGCCACATTTAGAACAGAACTGCCTAATTGGCTAGTAAAACTGCCAACTTGGCTAGTAATCGTTAACTGGTCCCCATACGTCACCTGCAGGGTCCATTGTGGTTATAAGTGGCGGAAGACAATCACAAAGCATTCTCGAACATTCCTCGTGCAGCAAAGATGTTTTCTTAGCGGGCAGTTGCCTATATTACGAGGGAAAATAAATAGCATAACGTTTCCACTTGTAATTACACAATGTATATCACACTACAATGTCGAAAACACTTGAATCAGTAAATATTTCTGCTATCAATCACTGATCGAAATAATCACAGTACTCACTAAGTTTGCATTTAGTTTAATAGCTTAGTCCCTTCTTCGGGAAACAGAGATTAAATTATAAAAGGAAAAGAACCTGCTCTGGAGGAACGGCTGCTTCGGTGTGGGCGGAAACCTAGGACAAAGTTTCAATTACATACGACAGGTTCACCAGCGAAAGAAAGGAACGGCACACCAGGAGAGAGCTTTAGGAAATTAAACTTCCTTCGGTCTCATTAATATTAAATATCGTAATAATCTGCAAAGTACGTCGTGAAGTAAATTCAAAAACTCTTCTACAGTTCTCCCGAGAGGCAGATATGCATTTTAATAATATATAAAGTAAATATACTGGGGCAGTTAATAAGTAGTTGTTTGTACAGTATAATGAAAGTATAAATAGCGTTATTTATTCAAGATCTTGTGACTATTGCACGGGGCCGTGCATTAGCTGTCGCACGTTCTGGAAATGCCCGTGCCGTCGGCTGCAGCTGCTTGCAAGTCTGTCCGCGGCCGGGACTTCAAAGATTACAAGTGATAGGAAGTTGCCGGGGAAGGTGAGCGTGCTGACAGATCTCAGCGACCTCCAAGTTCACAGCTTGAGAGCTTACCCCCCCAAGCTGCCCGAAGAGTTAACGGCTAAACGCTTCCTCCAGTGGACGTTTCGCAACCGGAAACACACCACAAACAAAATAGTGTAGCTGCATAATTTTCTTTACCGTTGATTCGCTCATCAGTGTTGCATTACTGCCAGGTATATCAATAACGAGCGTTGTCACGAAATGAAGCTTCATAAATCCCTTTTAATTAAAATTTCTGATTGTGGCTTCGAGGAAACGCAAGCGTATTATAAAAATCCTCAATAGCTAGCTAACCATTATACGGAAATTTGTGCCACTTCATTCGTTTCCTATACTTACTGCGACAGCTTCTAGGATATAACAAGTACAGACTCAGTATAGTTTCATATCCTCGAGAAATTTGGGAATTTCTCATAGTTACATTTGCATTTATAAACATGTGGACCCTAAAGACAGAATGTATCACACTAGAGAAAACATATTAACAATATTAACAAAACATAAATTTATTCTAGGTGACTGTTCCAGCGCGACATGTGAATTCGTAAACCACTGAAATACCTGACCTTATATTTATTGTATAAAATCTTCTGTCTGTATTTTTGACGTGCATATACGTTCTTCTGTCAAGAAATGAACAAATTTCACATCCTCACACGATAATTACTTACATCTCGCCAGATCGTGGTGCAACACTCGCCGATATCCCGTCCATTGCCAGTTAATATGAATGACGCTGGCATTAAGATAAATTTGTGGGTGATTCTTGGCTTTTATCCCCACTGTTGTAGTCTGTTGGAAAATGGAACCTCATTTCTTGATACTGACACTCCTTCGTAGACTACCGTTTGACCGCGAGACAGGAAGAATGTTGGCAACTTATTCTTTAGGGAACCGTCAGTGTAAATACTTTGAGTTTCTAAGATCATGCTATGTATGGGGACTCTCACCGCTATGCAAAGAAAGAAGGAATGTAATTATCGCGCTCGTCTTCCTCCTCCTCCTCCTCCTCCTTCTGCTTCGGCTTATCTTCGCCTTCTTCATCTTCTCATCTTTTAAATCCAGCAGGACCAATACTGCAGACGCTTATTATCCTTTGTTTTTGTGTGAAAGAAGGTGGTACACGGCCGTTCTTAGTTCGTAGCACAATTTTCCTGAATATTACGAAAAAGTACGAATTCCTAACCTGATAACTAGTATATTCCACCAATGATTACTTTACTTCTTGGGAGTGCTGGGGGAAGGGGGACAGGCGGTTTCTGGCCACACGAAATTGTCCATAGACATCCTGGACCGCAGAAAGCATCGGCATATTTTTTGCGAAAGTTCGCGGTAACCTACTGAACATCCTTCATGTTAGGTATTGGGATTTGCAATTTTTCACTGTAAACGAAGAGTTTCAAGTAAGCGTTGGTCATAAGTTACCTTTTCCCGTGTCCCTCAGCATCATTTACGTTTCCTCTCGATGTTACGACTGAAATGATATTATGGATGGAATGATATAATGTTTACATCCAGTATAACCACAGCTAAGGAAACACTGTGCTGTTCAAATCAGTCTTCGAATGGTGTCTACCAGTCTGTCGCGCGGTTCAACTGTGCATATTGTTGTTGTGATCTTCAGTCCTGAGACTGGTTTGATGCAGCTCTCCATGCTACCCTACCCTGTGCAAGTTTCTTCATTTCCCAGTACTTACTGCAACCTACATCCTTCTGAATCTGCTAAGTGTATTCATATCTTGGTCTCCCTCTACGATTTTTACCCTCCACGCTGCCCTCCAATGCTAAATTTGTGATCCCTTGTTGCCTCAGAACATGTCCTACCAACCGGTCCCTTCTTCTTGTCAAGTTGTGCCACAAACTCCCCAGTTCTGTTCAATACCTCCTTAGTTATGTGATCTACCCATCTAATCTTCAGCATTCTTCTGTAGCACCACATTTCGAGAGCTTCTATTCTCTTCTTGTCTAAACTATTTGTCGTCCATGTTTCACTTCCATACATGGCTACACTCCATACAAATACTTTCAGAAACGACTTCCTGACACTTACATCTGTACTCGATGTCAACAAATTTCCCTTCTTCAGAAACACTTTCCTTGCCATTGCCAGTCTACATTTTATATCTTCTCTACTTCGACCATCATCAGTTATTTTGCTCCCTAAATAGCAAAACTCCTTTACTACTTTAAGTGTCTCATGTCCTAATCTAATTCCCTCAGCATCACCCGACTTAATTCGACTACATTCCATTATCCTCGTTTTGCTTTGGTTGATGTTCATCTTATACCCTCCTTTCAAGACACTGTCCATTCCGTTCAACTGCTCTTCCAAGTCCTTTGCTGTCTCTGTCAGAATTACAGTCTCATCGGCGAACCTCAAAGTTTTTATTTCTTCTCCATGGATTTTAATACCTACTCTGAATTTTTCTTTCGTTTCCTTTACTGCTTGCTCAATATACAGATTGAATAATATCGGGGAGAGGCTACAACCCTGTCTCACTCCCTTCCCAACCACTGCTTCCCTTTCATGCCCCTCGACTCTTATAACTGCCATCTGGTTTCTGTACAAATTGTAAATAGCCTTTCGCTCCCTGCATTTTACCCCTGCCACCTTGCATAGATTCCCTAAAGAGACCTAAGAAAGTACGCTGACACTTACGGGTAGTGATGAACGCGGACTATGGAAACAGCCATAATGGACGAAGTTTTGAATTGGAAGACTGTCCCTCTGGTTGGTACCGCGAGCACCGCAGTATCAAAGCGGGACGTGCTGTGAGGAGGCGCGCGCCCTTGGCCGGCTTCCAGGCCACCCTCGCGCGCTTATGAACCCGAGATGTGGCGGTAATTGGCAGAGCGCCACGCACCACGTGGCACAGGGCGGTGATCAATTCCACCCTGCAGACAGCTGCTCAGTGGAGGACGAACCCCAGCGCCACGCGCTCAACGCGGTGCCTTGGCAAACGACAGTCACCCTCGTGACTCCTTAAAGGCCCTTCTTCACGACCGAATTTCTTGTCTCTGCCGCCACGTGGCAACTGAATATATTACAGCGCCCCTGAAGTTTTATTCATACACTGCGCCTCATCTGGTCGTTTTCGTTTATACGTCGAAGCCAAATTTGCTTTTGTTGTGAAGGCTTTCGTCTGTGGTTTCACACCTGAACGGTGGAAGTAAGGTTATGAGGGATCATCGTTTCTACAAAAAAATCGAAATAGAGTTTCAGTTTGTAGGAATAAGTCGCAGTAATACAGTTTATTAATGACCAAAGCAAAATTCGTAATGTATGCCCACGACAAAAGTCGACTGTCAAATTCTCTACACCAGAATGGTAAGGTACAGCGCCGTCTATAAATTTGAAAGTGTCTATATTTATTTCCTCTAGAAAATATGTATTAAACACATAAAGCAGTATTTAGATGTGAAACGTCCTGGCAGATTAAAATTGTGTACCGGACCGAGACTCGAAGTCGAGACCTTTGCCTTTCGCGGGCAAGTGCTCTAACAACCTTTTTTAATTTTTTTTTTTAATCTCATTTTGTTCGCATTTGTTCGTTGAGTCTGCTCGGGGCGGACGTCGTAAGACATCCATTAAAGTACGTTAATGATCGATTAACCCAGTTTTTTTATTACACAGGGTAGCTAACCCTGTGACCGAACATGCTGAGTTACCGTGCCGGTACTATTGCATTTTGTGCGCTTTCGTCCGTTGTATCTACTTGGGGCGGACGCCGTAAGACATCCATTAAAGTTCGTTGATGATCGATTAACTCAGTTTTTTTATTATAGAGGACAACTAACCCTTTGACCGAACACGCTGAGCTACCGCGCCGGCTAAGGTTTTTTCGCTTTCGTTCGTTGCATCTGCTCGGGGCGGACGTCGTACGACATCCGTTTAAGTTCGTTGTTGATCGATTAGCTCGGTTTTTTTATTACAGAGGGCAGCTAATCCTCTAACCGAACGCGCTGAGCTACCGTGCCGGCGTATGTTGTTCGGTTTCGTTCGTTGTATCTGCTCTGGGCGGACGTCGAAAGACTTCCGTTTCAGTTCGTTGTTGATCCATTAACTCAGTAATTTTATTACAGAGGGGAGCTAGCCCTCTGACCGAACACGCTGAGCTACCGTGCCGGCGTCTCCTACCTTCCAAACTTCACCGAAGCTCTCCTGCAGAACTAGCACTCCTGAAAGAAAGGATATTGCGGAGACATGGTTTGCAGGAGTGCTAGTTCTGCAGGGTTCGCAGGAGAGCTTCTGTAAAGTTTGGATGGTAGGAGACGAGGTACTGGCAGAAGTGAAGCTGTGAGGACGGGGCGTGAGTCGTGCTTGGGTAGCTCATTTGGATAGCCGACACGGTAGCTCAGCGTGTTCGGTCAGAGGGTTAGATGCCCTCTGTATTAAAAAAAAAACTGAGTTCATCGATCAACAACGAACTTAAACGGATGTCTAACGACGTCCGCCCCGAGCAGATTAAAAAAAAAAAAAAAAAGTTGGTAGAGCACTTGCCGGCGAAAGGCAAAGGTCCCGTGTTCGTGTCTCGGTCTGGCATACAGTTTTAATCTGCCAGTAAGTTTCATATCAGCGAACACTCCGCTGCAGAGTGAAAATCTCATTCTAGTATTTAGATTGTCGTGAACAGTACCTTATAATTTTATCTTTATGTCTTATTGTTTTTAAGTACCAAATAACATCGAAAATTATTTTTCTCGTTAATTAGTTGTGTTTGTCAATGTTGAAGAAACAATTTTCCGATTCCATAAGGGAACAATCGCAAATCTTTCTGAGACTGAGTTGTAGCTTATCCCCGACGTTATTCAATCTGTGCGTTGAATAGGCTTGCCAGTTATATAGTAAAGACGTTTCTCGTACGACGGTTAACAGCACCTTTTGGAACTCCTAAAACAACTTAGTTCAGCCGCATTTGCACTTAGAATCATTGCAAATTTTGGGGAGAGACAAAGTAGTATGCGGACATATTTTGAATTAAATAATGTCATATGGAATAATATTCTAGGGTAACGCAACTTAAAAAGGGAAGTCCTCATTGCTCGAAATGTGCTGTAGAGTAATATGTGGCGCCCATACACGACCACCTAGAGTTGAGCATACTGAGTAGTGCTTCACAGTATATTTCTTCCCTCCTGAAGTTTGTTGCAAATAAAACATTACAGTTCAAGAGCAGCAATGATGTACATAATTACAATACCAGAAGAAAAAATGACATTCATTGCTCTACATTAAGATTGTCGGTAGAACAAAAAGAAGTGCATACTGCTGAAACAAAAAGTCTTAATCGCTTGCCCGGTGATATAAAATGTCGGACAGATAACAAAGTACAATCTGAAAACAAACGAAGGCAGTTACTCCTTAACAACACCTATTTTGTAGAGGAATTTCTATTAGTGTAAAGTATAAAATGCGATGGGTAGGAGTTATTTAAACACATCTGTAGATATTTAAAAGAGACTTTATGAATGTTCATCATTAGCCAGATTTAAAACTTAGGTTGTTATGTGTATGTAAAAATGACTCGTTCCACATCATTACAATTTATCGGCAAGTGATCCATGGAACACCAAACTAAGCACGAGACGGTAAAAACCCGTATTTAATATTTTTCCGGTAATTTATCCTATTCGTACAACTCAGTTACGGAAACTACATCGGTGTCGCAGTATGTCGCTGGTCAATATATTGAAGTTGAATTTATCTTGTAACGCGTTTGTCGGTATTACTGTAAGTTGTATCACAAAACTCATTTATCATTAGACAGACCATTTAAGTTTGAATTTGCGTTATTTAAATTGTAGCTTAAGTCAGCTGTCGAAGTACCTTAAATAATACAATCTATGTATTACCAAACAGTACCTTGAAATCTGAAAAGTTATGATATCAATGAATGAGATTTTATTTAAACGAACCAATACGAACTGTAAGTCAGAATCAACGGCAATTACACGTAGACTGTTGACGTCAATGGTCAATCGTCAACGATCGACAGTCGTTGTTTGTTGTACGAATACGATTAAAATCGAAGTAATATTGACTATTTAACTTCCTAACCAAGTTAAACGACTATGTTTTCATCTAGAAAGACGAAAGAAGATACATCCACGGTTAGCACGCATCAGTAACAACACTTTAATGGCGAAATGCGTTAAGTTGCAGCACATAGTTACCGGTACAGCTGTCAGGTTTTTTTTTTTTTTTTAGTGTTAATCATGAGAAGAAACTTTCGACTAAAGCAAAAGAAATAGACACATCCAATTTTGTCAGAAATTAGCCTCACGATGAGATAATATACTCACACGATAATTAACAATTTGAATATTTTGAAAGTGCTTAAATATGCTCTACAGTATTTATATATTCAAAATTATTAATACCGGATTTTACACTAAAATGATTTCAAAAAAGTGGGTTACTAAATTGCATATGGCCTTCCTCTAATAGAATAACACGTGGTCGGGTTTAAAATTTGGAGTTATCATTGCCGTTCCAGTCTGGAGTGTTGCAGAAACTGGCAACCCTAACACTTTGGAAAGGGAATTAAAGTTCAGGGGAAAGAAAGAACAACTTTGAGGTTTGCTGTGTGCCTTCTTTATCATCAGCCAGAAGTGCCAAACCAAAGCTGGATGTACACATCGAAGGAGTATATGGCTATAGTGTGAATCAGTCCAGCTAATGCCTCAGACTGAGGAAATTACTGGTACAGTGGGACAAAATGCAATCAGATCGGTTGGAATTAATGCCTGGAGGAATAGGAGGAACTTTCCGTATTCGCCAGCGCTCGAACATATTCAACCGGCTCTTTTTGGACTAGGCGTCTTCTCGTACACGGACCTTTTGCGAGCGGTGGGAGTAACCATATCAAAACATTAGCTGGAACGAATACTAAAAAGTACTGGGAAACAGTCAAAGGGCTCGGTCTCATTTCGTGGTGTCAGACGAGAGGCAATAGACTTCTAGCAACTTATATTTAATCTTGAAATATGTGAGGAAATCTGACGGATAGTCAACATAACATTTTCATTCGCAAAGCCGTAAATTATTGGAGAGCTGAAATGCCGCTCACGTGTATGGTCTGATTTATGCTCTTTCATCTCGTGAAACATACATCCCCGCGGCAAAGCGGGTCAAACGAACAGGTCCGCCACGGCTCTCAGCGCCCCACTCTGCTTTCGTTCTGCGCTAAATCAATAATTGACAACCCTTTTGATAAACTGCACGTGTAGCATACAGTTACTATGAAATTCCTGAGAACTCCTTGCCTGCGGATATATTTTTAAGTTCGTTTTTGCGATACCATAGCAGTCATCCTATTTATTTACACAACCATAAGTAATGTTTTACTTATCCTCAGAAGTTGGCATTTGTTATATCGGCAAAAACAGTGATACAATGCACACAGGAATTATATTTTGTTTTCATCGATTCAATGTGCACCGTAGTGCAACAAATGCAGATCGCGAGATCATTACTCCCAGCAGACACTGCGTGAAAGGAGTCCGTACATTTTGTAAGAAAAGAGAGCCAGAGACTATTGCCATTGTATTACACTAATTTTCTATATGTCTGTGTAAATCTAAATGTAAGTACTGAGTCCACTAGCTTCAACCCACAGCCAATGGAGATCATAAAAATCGTCGTCATTCTCCATCGCAAAGAGGAATAGAAATACACAATAACGACAGAATGTGTTTTGGAATCACCGAAAACAGTGGAGTAAATTAATTACTCATCACAGTGAACTTTGTTTCATTGTTATAAGTGCCGTGCAGTTGGTTCACACGCACACACACACACACACACACACACACACAAAATCCTCTCTCTTTCTCTCTCAATTTTTTTTTAAATACAGCATTTAATAAAAGTCGTATCCAGGAAAAGGGTAAAGGAAGGCAGCTTTCTAATACCCCCCCCCCCCCCCAAAAAAAAAAAAAATAAATAAATAAATACTGGCAGGCAGCGAATATAACCAGAGCTATTAGTCATGAAATCTTAACAGTATTTCGTCTTTTAACGTGAAACCAACACAATTTGCACAACCAAACGTAGGTTTAATAGTAAATTTCAGTGACAGTTTCCATTATCTTGTACAGCGTGTATTCTTTTATGTATTGCATCCAAAATAAATGTGATCGATAGAACAGAAATTTGTGCTTTACTTGTAACCTACACATAACGAAATGTGGTACCACGTACTTCATGATATTCAAGAATTAACTTTATTTCTTTATTGTAAATTACAGCCTTTAATGAATTAAGGACTTTTCTTATCTTGTTCTCCCATCTAAATGGGTTTTTCTTACCTTCCCTTGAAGTAAATCGTACAGGCAGCTTTAGAAAAGTGACTGATTTAATTATTTCAGTTGAACCCATTTCCTTGTACATCCCATTGCCAGGGTTTTAATGGTATCAAGCTACTTTTTATCAGTGAATGTCCCACAGGTCAACCCAAGTGAGTTGTTACCTTATTTATTACTAGATCTGTGTCGTTTACCAGTAATGACTGGACAGACTGCATCAAGATTAATTACATATATACATTTAAAAAAATATTCACAAAATTAAGACATTTATAATTAGGCCTAATAGAAACAATGTTTGTTTGTCCATTCACTTTGGTCACTATTAAAGAATTCACCAATGGAGTACAATGGGCATTCTTTCAGGTCCTGTGCTACTCTCCTTCTGAATGTTCCTAGCGGCAGGGATTGCATTTTTTGAGGCAGTGAGTTGAACATCTTTAGGGCAACCATTGGAAAGCTATCTTGCCTACCCGTCAGTTGACACCTGGGTATTTCAATGCTCCTCTTGTTATGTGTATTGTGATTGTGTATATCTTGCCTCATGCTGAAGACTCCTTGGTTTTCTTTCACACTGCTGAGACATAAAAACGCATACTGGCTGAAGACTGTCATAATTCCTAACTGCTTGAATATATAACTGTAGTGCTCCTGTCTTTTGCTTGATGTGATTATTCCGAGAGCTTTTTTCTGTAGAATTAACACATCCTTACAACCTGCAGAATGTCCCCATAACAGTAGGCCGTATTTGATGTGGCTATGGAACAGGGCATAATATACTGTTATGAGATATTGGTCACTCAATACACCTGTTAACCTCCTCAGAAGGTTTATTACACAGGAGAGCTTGGAGCATACGTACACTGTGTGTTCATTCATTATTAGTTTCCTGACTATCATGAAGCCCAACAGTTTCACAGCCTCCATATTATCATGGCATCCGATGTTCTTAAGAGTGCATATCAGATGTTGTGTTTTTTCTTCATTCATTTTCATTTTATTTTTGATGAACCATTCTTTAATGTTTTGGAAGAGTACATCTGTTTCTTTCTTTAGGTGCATCCTGTATGTGTACTTACTTTCTGCTGCAATTTGTTTTCTTATGTTTCAGTTAGAAAGAATCTGATATCAAACAGTTTACACTTATGAACTACTGTGAAAGATTCACTGAATTTTCATATTTTATCAGCTGTTCTGCAGACGTGAAGTTGTATCCATGACACTTGTAATCCCAGCATAATATCTGAATTCACGTTAATCATCCATATTGTTTTCTTCTAAATAACCTTGCCACTGACATAATTCTCATCATTGTCCCATACAAATTTGTCTATAATTGTGGAATGAAAACACACTGTCAACATATTCCTTCAGTAAAAATTGTGAAGTGTAAGGACTGGAGTTTCAGGGTCCTTTTGACTGCAGGGTATCTTTCTTTGCAGATGAAAAAAAGAAGAAATGCACACAGTGCAGTATCATATATTGTACTGATTACTTGAATTTACTTTTTCGCAGGATGGAGATTATGTTGTAGAGAAAGAATATGAGGGAAGAGGATTGTGCCCATTTGACCCTGACCACAACAGCACTGCAATATACAGTGGTAAGTAAATGTTGGACAAATACTAGCAATATTTACACAGAAGTAAGTCATTCTAGTGTCAGTGCTAAACTAAAGTCAATAACACACACAATCTGTTTAATGGCAGTAACTCTATAAACAGATATCAAAATAGTTTAAGATTGGGGGGAGGAGAGTAAACAGTGGTGGGAAGTGGTAGCTGGGAACAGAGGCCATAGAAGGAGGACAGTGTCTGACAGTTTCCCAATTTGCACAGCTAATAGATTTGCCTTGCTGTCACAGTCAGGTAAGGAAGAGGCTCCAGTAGAAGTAGATGTGGTTAAGATGCAACAGAATCACACTAGAAAACCAACTGTTTCAAAAAAAAAAAAAGTAGAAAGTAAGAGGAAAGTTCTGTTGCTAGGTAGCAGCCATGGAAGAGGTATGGGCTAGATTTCACGGGAAAAATTAGGTGACAGGTACCAGGTCACAAACTTTTTCAAGCCAAGTGCATGTCTTAGCCAGGTGGTAGAGGATATAGGTTCCTTGTGCAAAGGTTTCACAAAGCAGGATCTTGTGATGATAGTGGATGGAGTGGGAAACAGTATTGATAGGGATCAGGGCTACAGTATTGAGTGTGACCTGGTGAAAATAGCCTCGGCAACGACCCATACCATTGCTAGGCTGGTGCCTGCTTTCGTGTGCCATGATCAGCCCAAGTTGAACTGCTCTGTCAGAAGGGTAAATATGGAGTTGGATCAGTTGCGTAGGTTGACGACTCTGTCAGACATTGGATTGGTTCCTGTCAAGGCTGTTGATAGGGGGGATTTCACAAGGCATGGTCTACACCTCAATAGGAAAGGGAAGGGTAACCTGGCAGGGTTGTTAACAAAATCCATAACGGGGCACACTAGTACTCATGGATGTACCTCTTTTTTAGACTAACATCAGTGTCCAATGGGAAGTTCAGGCAGGCAGGTGCTAAAGAAGTCCAAAACTCACAAAATTCTCACAACAGAAAAGTAAATAATAATGTTACCATATTTAACCATTTTGGTGGATTAAAGAAAAAAGTAGATCCTCACAATAGTAAAGTAAAAGATAATGTTACCATTTTTCACCAAAATATCCCAGGGTTGAAGAATAAAGTAGATGAGCTCCTGGTTTGTTTAGATGACATTGAATCTTATAATGTAATAGATATATTATGCCTGTCTGAGCATCGCATTGTGTCTGATATGGAAAAGGTAAATATCAGTGGTTATAAACTAGCTGCACATATGAGTAGAGAGAATAAGGTGAAATGAGGAGTTGTCATATATGCCAAAACTTATCACTGTGTAGAAAGCTTGGATACAAAAAAGTTTTGTCTAGAGCAACATGTAGAAGTATCTGCCTGTCAACTTAAACTGAAGGAGGGCTCTTTTATAATTGTAACATTATATAGGTCCCTTTCAGGAAACTTTCATTTATTCCTGGAAAACTTGGATAGCCATATAGCATTTAAAAGGAAATTAAAATAATTTCTTAACGGCAACTCCTCCTACTCATTAAATGAATTTTTGGATATAGTAAGTGGATAATTTCCTCAACCCCCAGAAAAAAGTGTCATGTAATATTTTGTGTAATGTAATATCTTGTATAGACACCTTTTATTGGCCTTGCACGTTCCACATCATTACAAAGTGTTGTATTCTTGATCTATGCAACAATACTAATCTAATCTAATAGTTGCGTCTCGCAGTTACTGTGTATACTTTACTATATTTATAATTTTTTCGGTCATTAAGATCATAAACACATCTAACACTAATGTTTTATCTTTTCAGAGGGACAATTGTACTCAGCAACAGTGGCAGACTTCTCTGGAACTGACCCTCTCATATACCGCGGCCCTCTAAGAACAGAGAGATCTGACCTCAAACAATTAAACGGTAACTCTTGAGTCTTCAAAAGTTTTTTAAGGCCAATAAAATGTTTTATTGTATGTTTTAATTCTCAACTGCATATTTTATATCAAAAGCATTTTCCTGTTGAAAATGTAAAAGAAACTTACAACAATTATGTCATCAGTAACTCTTTATTAACATGCATAGAGTGTTTTGTAGTGTTGAGCTCAGTTATGAATATAGTTGTTTATCCTTATTTTTCACTTTAAAGTATTTAAATTAATGTCTTCAACATGCAGTATACTTCATTCCACTCATTCCACTGCACTCCAATAACACTGTTACATCTGTAGTTCAGCAGAGGCCTTACTTTAGAAATTTTCATAATACTCATGTACAGCTTCTGTGATGTGTTTTTATTAGTAATTATTGTTTCACATTTCCATCATTGTATTTTTTTTCCCTCTCTTCTACTATATAACCCCAAAGAGGAGTGTTTTCCAAAGTAGAGACTTCTGTTTGATTTTGCTGCCTTTATAAATGTAAATATAGAAAATCTTAGTCCCTGTTTAATATCATTTAAGCAGAACAGTATTATAATCATATTTAATGTACAGCATAAATAAGTATTCAACAAGGGCTTCTTCTCTGTACTAGTGTATTTCTTTACTTATTACATTCTTTGCTCTGAGATTGCTAGAATAAATAAATAAGTAAATTTATTAATGATTTCTCTTAAAAGATACAAAGTCAATCATCATAGAGTAGGGTGACAATTATATTTTTCATATGGTCAGCTGTTGCTTCAAGGGCAGCACCATTCAAATCTGGGTATTATGAGTAAAACAATTTATAGTTAACTTCTTGAATTATCATAATTGATGAACAGTTTTAATTTCATGTAATAAAGTCATACTTATTGGTGATTACAGCTCCTAACTTTGTCAACACAATGGAGTACAATGATTTTATATTCTTCTTCTTCCGAGAGACTGCTGTTGAGTACATCAACTGCGGAAAGGTAATACTTTCCTAATTTATAACTGAAGATAGAGGAAGTTTCACGAGATACAGTAAATATATGTAATAAATGTGTTTTGCGTAACATTTTTGTTTCAGGCTATCTATTCAAGAGTTGCCAGAGTCTGTAAACATGACAAGGGCGGTCCTCATCAGTTTGGTGACAGATGGACTTCTTTTTTGAAATCACGTCTGAACTGTTCCGTCCCTGGAGATTATCCATTTTACTTCAATGAAATTCGTAAGTCTTCCTCTCCCTCTGTCTTTGTTTTATCCCACTGTGTGTGCTTACAGTAAATTTATGGGAGAGTTAAATGACAATATTAACAACAAAGAATTTAATAGTATTGTGTTCGTTTTGTAATGCTTGCTTTTACTACACTAGGGTGTGGGATTAATTTTTGCAGACGACAACATAAATTCAGATAAAAGTACAACTATAGTAAACGAATTGTTTATGCTTACCAAATGAGCAGATAGTAAAGGCTGTAAAGTTAAATAAGTAGTACAAATGTTATGCAAGTGGAAACAGATTTTCTCTTCCAAATCCAAATTAAAATTATTTTAAAAAACCTTTGGGGCAAGGAAAGCCATGCAGAAATTGTATTTCTTTCATGTTCTTTTTCTTATTGACATTACACCTTCTTCCTGGCTGAAAAGAGGAACTCTGCTGCTGAAAGAGAAAATTGATGATCCACAAAATAACATGAGGCAGCAGCAGTAATAAGTGTATTAAAAGATGTCATGGCAACATTGTGACATAATTATCTGCATATAAGTGTAAAGATTCAGTGTGCATCAGAAAACCTGTAATGGCCTGTGGACGGTTATTAGTTTGCGGTGTGTCCTTCTGCGTGCAGTGTACAGAATATCAGTATGGGTTTTGATGCCCTTGCATAGTAATACATGACACATAACAGCTCATCAGAATATGGATCTAGTTGCCTGTCGTGAGTAGTAATGCCTTCCATTTCTAGACACAGCTCACCAGGAGGTTAGCACTGGATAATGATAGTGGTGTTTGAGCTGTAATTCTACTGTTCATCTCCATTCAGCAATGCCTGGAGTGTGCTTGCCATTTTAGAGACATGATATCTTCATATTGTAGCTATTCATAAGTTGAGTATTAATTTCTTACTATCCATTATTTGGAGCCCACATGCATATCATGAAAAGGGCACACAAACTGTATTAGGATATAATTCCTACAGACCACAGATGCCAAAATATGCCTAGAAAACACAGGCAATGAATGGCTTGAGTGCTCCTAATCTGAACACTGGTGTTGCCATATTGGTTTCTTTCTGCAATTTTGGTGTGGTATATCTGATGCACTGATTAATCTGTGAGAAGGACGCTACCTCACTCTTCATGGGTCCACTCTCAATCAGCAAGACATCATATTTGCTGAATCACTTTGCAACATTTATGTGAGGGGAAACTGATTCTGGTTCTGGATTGTAACATGTGGACAGCTTTACCCATACTGCCATTGAGTGTTTCCTCCACATGAAAAAATTTCCCCCATTTGGACGATGGTAGCTCACTTTGTGATGATTGTGTTCTTGCCAGTGATCCATCTATACATACATAATTGCATCCAAAAATGTTGTTGAACCATCCCACTTCCCTATGACTGATAATAATGCCTGACACTAATAACATGCTGTCACACTCCCTAAGTCCAAAACCATTGGCCCTCATGGGCTGTTTCCCACACACAAGATGGTCACATGCTGGCTAGCATGTCTGTCACATCTTTTTGTGTTGCCTCTAAATAGCACAAATAACACTTTGCTCACACATAGTGTTGTCATGATGCTGGCTGTGTCTGTGCACGTGCAGGTTGGTGGTGGGGGGTGGATGGGGGCGAGGGGGGACGGGGGGAGGGGGGGGGGGACATGCCAGCACATACGTGTGTGGTTGCCCATCTGCATACAGTGCATGTTATATAACGTGTGTGTGTGTGTGTGTGTGTGTGTGTGTGTGTGTGTGTGTGTGTGTGTTTTACTCTTTTGAATGTTACTTTATGATATAATTAAAAATGTTATAAGATTATGGACATAAAATTTGTTCACAGAGTCAACAAGTGACATCATTGAAGGAAATTATGGTGGTCAAGTGGAGAAACTCATCTATGGTGTCTTCACGACACCAGTGAACTCTATTGGTGGCTCTGCTGTTTGTGCCTTCAGTATGAAGTCAATACTTGAGTCGTTTGATGGTCCATTTAAAGAGCAGGAAACGATGAACTCAAACTGGTTGGCAGTGCCAAGCCTTAAAGTGCCAGAACCAAGACCTGGACAATGTGTGAATGACAGTCGTACACTTCCTGATGTGTCTGTCAATTTTGTAAAGTCACATACACTGATGGATGAGGCCGTGCCAGCATTTTTTACTCGGCCCATTCTCATTCGGATCAGCTTACAGTTAGTACTCATTTTATAAACTTGTTGAGTGTTTAATATTAATAGGAGTTATAGTCTCATAATGTAACTGTCTTATTTACCCACTCTTGTCCCATCCCATCTCACCATTTGTCTTCTGTCCAGCCGACATTAGCTTTGCACATTAAATTAGTCACTTATGTGTACAGTATAAGTTATTTAGAAATTCATTCTGTAGTCCTTCACAACTACATCTGTACAATTTACTTGAATAAAATGTCAGAAACAAGATGTCTAAAAATAAAAGAAGAAAATAAACGTAATACACTTAAAACATTTCTGCTTGTAAGAGAAATGGAAGTGGAGCTGGTGGTAACAAAAGATTAAGCAGTTCTTAGCTTTGTGATTTATCCTGTATCAGGAAATCATGAGGGGAAGAAAAGGAATAGGTATGAAAGATCTGACATCTGACTGAAAGGCCCACTCAGGAACCCAGGGGTACGGGTGACATTTCAAGTGGTGAGACGGGATGTCAAACCATACACCGCACTGCAGTGCCCAATGAATGTCTGTTGCAGTATCTCATTCAATTTTCTTCCCATTTACTTAGAACACCTCTCATAACTTTGGTGGCCATTGGACTTTTCCCTTCTGTGACAATGTTTATAGTTTTCCATTTCCATCTCTTCCATACTCTATACCCCTCGACATGGAATAAATCAGTAAGGGACATTTTCTCAATATTTTAAGTGTGTCTACATTTTCATTTTGTTTAATTATATGTGAATATTAGATTAATCTACTGATAACCAAAGTAGGCAGAAAATTTATTTATGTGCTGAAGTATGTACTATTGTTTTTATTATTACTCTTTTTTTGCTTCTTGAATATATCCTCCTGTTATGACAGCTAATTGTTATCACCCGCAGGTACAGATTTACAAAAATAGCTGTTGATCAACAAGTCCGAACACCAGATGGGAAAGCGTATGATGTCCTGTTTATAGGAACTGGTAAGTTGGAATAAGATATACTACCATATTTGGAGTTACTTGTGCCTATATTTTGTGGTGTAAACTGATTGCTTAGGATTTGATGCTAACCAGTTTTTTTGGCTTCTGATTAGTATATATATATAATACACTTACAATACACCTCACGCAGACAGTTGCGTTTCACAAGAAACTCACTCCAACTAAGCAAAATAAGGACAGTATGACACTATAACCTGAATTATCATTTCAGACATTCCTTTTAATTTCTGAGTAATAAAACAATTACAACAGTTAGACCTATACAGTTATGTAAAAATGTTCCATGTTATATTGCAGTTTCACTATTAAATGAAAGTGACACTTTATCTAATAAATGAGGACTTTTTTCAGATGATGGCAAAGTGATAAAAGCTTTGAACTCTGCCTCCTTTGATTCATCTGATACTGTAGATAGTGTTGTAATAGAAGAACTGCAAGTGTTGCCACCTGGAGTACCTGTTAAGAACTTGTATGTGGTGCGAATGGATGGGGATGATAGCAAGCTGGTGGTTGTATCTGATGATGAGATTCTGGCAATTAAGCTTCATCGTTGTGGCTCAGATAAAATAACAAATTGTCGGTAAGTAATAAATAATATTTACAAATTTTTATTTGAGATCTTGCAGGAAAGGTACTGTTATAGTTTTAGCAATCAAAGTTGTAAAGGAAATCGGTGTACAGGATGAAACCTGACAGTGGGTTAAGCAGATTCTAAATTTACCCAGTGGAATGTATCACATATGGAACATAAGTGTTTCAGCATACGGACTTAATCATTTTGAGCTGCCAGCTTTATTTAACAGTACATCATTGCCAAATAACATTATGTAACACACAATTTCTTGAAATTGCTGTAGTAGCACCCTGCTGACTATTCAGGTGTGAGATACCAGTTAATATGTGATGAGAGTGAATCAGGTATTGTCAGATGAATATGAACCATTGCCTGAGAGTTCACAGGTTGAAGACCAATGTATTAAAATCCTACACAGTTCCATGCATGCATGGTGCCTAGGTCAATTGTGTTTAAAATTTCTACAATGATAATAGCTACCCTGCTGGAGAACACTGCTACTGATGTCATAATGAAGTGGCTGTAGATTTAGAATGTTACTGAATGATACATGTTATTAAAGTGGCATGTTTACTAGTGCTCATTTTTCTTTAACAACATCATTGACTCATTGAACAGCTACTGAAATATTTTCATGGGTTGGTTAATGCAGATGGACTTTGTGACATGTTCTTATGTGTGATGATAAGCAAGAAACAGATGACCAAATTTAGCAGATTTAAAACAGAAAACTACCCCATATGAGAACATAGGCCTAAATTAGAACATGCTGATTCTTTAAATGGTAGTAACAATTCAAGGAGAGTCACTGAGGTTAATTTCCCAAACTGATAATCAATACATCGATTCTGTTTTATTTTACTACAAAAAATTAGAAATGCTTTAATATGTGCAATTTTGATCTGTTTATCTCACTTCTTAGGGCTCATGAATAATATACAATTGCCTGAAATGATAGTTTCATATGACAAGAGAAAGTCTGTGATTAAACAGCAATAGCGTAAAACGGAATGAGGCATCATTTCTTAAAAATGAACTATTGTTTATTATTGTAGCCTGTGTTTATTTGTACTGATAAAAACTGTTACACAGCGAGCTGTTTTTATCTACTATTTATTTAGGATATGTTTTTCTGTCTTATGACAACTACCTTCGTGGGTATGTTAAAAAAAGTGTGTAACCATGAACTGGTTTAACTATGAAACAAAATTTTTGTTTTCAGAGAATGTGTGTCCTTGCAAGATCCTTATTGTGCATGGGACAATGTAGAGTTAAAATGCACAGCTGTAGGTTCACCAGACTGGAGTGCTGGAAAAAAACGCTTTATTCAGAACATTTCACTCGGTGAACATAAAGCTTGTGGTGGACGTCCACAAACAGGTAATTCATGACTTCTGTATTTATTTCTCTTGTGATACTCGAAATCTTAGTTCTGCAAGTAATATGTGATTTATCACAAAAATTTTCTGTTATTGTATATAGTAGCCTAAAAACAAATGATGAAGGAGAATTAACTGTTACTTTTCACCAATGCTGTTATTTCAGCAAATAGCCCTAGAGTATCTAGGTTACATAAGACCTCCTGGTAGAAATTCTTTTTATATCTTGTATCATATAGCATAAACAGAATTTTTATTATTTTATTACCATTTCTCCCTCTGGATCTTGTAAGAGCATCATTTGCTGTCTGTGCTTCTCTTCTGCTCAAGCCCTGCGTTTTCATCCCCATCATCAGTACCTGTGATTAGCTCTATAAAGGCAAGCTGTCTTTTTCAGAGCTTACTGAAGACATAAAATCCTATACAATACATCCTGTCTCTCCTTTGCAACTGAAGCTGAGAATAATCCGAATACAGTAATTCAAGTGTCTTAGTTTTATATCAATGGCTTAGATAATGACTGAAGACCAGTCATGGCATGGTTGCAGTTATTTCTGGAAATCTCTGAAGATCAGTAGGTCAGTCAGATAAGAATGAAAATTGTGCAGCACAAGGAACTCCAAAACTATTTTTTAAAATATAATTTATAAACCTAACTTAGCTTACATGGAGATCTATAATTTGAAGTAGTTCCTGCTAACATCTAGGTTGTTTCAGAACCTCCTCAATCTGTTTCTCCTTTTCCTTTCATCTTGTACTGCAAATGTGTTCTAGGTGAATACAGTTTTCAGTGATGACTATCAGTAACAATTTTTTGGTATCTTGCTTAGAATCATATTAATACAAAAAATTTCAAAGTATTCAAAATATCTGAATGTCAGACAGCTATAGCAATTCAAAATCATTTCACTTTAGTATTGCTGTAGTTATCTGAAGATAAAGATTTTCACCTTAAAATATGTTTAATTAATAAGATCTAAACAAGCTGCCAGTGAGGTTTGACCAGTAGTGGCTAAAATAAAACATATTTATAAATGTTAACAAGCAGTCAGGTTAAAAATATAGTCAACAGACAGAAGTAATTTTATTCTTTCGTCTTCTGTATTCTACAAGTCTGATGTTTAGTCATGACATACCATGTCTTCCAGTGCTTCTACCACACTGTTATTCAGCTGGTTCATCACCAATTTTCAGGTTCACTTGTGGGTTAAGCTGGTTTGTCCCTACCTTTCAGGTTCATATACTCACTGTTATGTTAATCAGTTACTCTTGCATATCTCTTGTGCCAATGAATAGGGATAAATACTGTCACAAATCTTCTCATCTGTCCCGATCCTCTTCTTCATTCATCTCTTTCTGTCTTAAGAGAAATGACTGATCTCCCCCTTATTGTCTAACTTTGATTTCAGGTAAGTGAACACACTATCTTTATTTATTTTAGAATAGTTTACAGCCTTAAGATCAAGACTGAAATATTAGAAATAATGCCTTTTTAAGAAAGAATTTGAGACATGATTTGTTGATAAGATGATGCTTTCTGCAATGGCTTCAGAACTGTAGCAGGAATTCATATCCTGTACTTCTGCATAGAGATAGAACGTATTTTAGGCTGACAATAGAGTTGTGGTTAAAATTTAGCACTAGGCTTCTAGTGCAGTAAGTTACATACAGCATAAAATAAGTAGAAATATTTTAAAAATGCATGACATAACAAAAAGGAATTTCGAAACCAGTAAGTGTAGTGCATTGCTTCCTCTGCGCTGAGTATGCAACCCGCTTTTCCTTACAGAAATCGTTGCTTCTCCTGTACCAACTCAGCCGACGACAAAATCTAGTGGTAAGTTGTGCTTTACTTTAAGCTTCAATGCTCTGGTATGTTTACAATTAACAATTTTATTTAGTGAAATGCTGCATGTTTCTAAGGCATGAACTATAGCCTCTCTGTAGACACATAACATTAGATTAAGGATGAGCTGCATAGTAACACTACCTATCAGTTTATTTACTACTATTCTGATTTAAGTGCAGACCTTAAGTCTTTTGAGAATATTTCTTGCTGTCTGTTATGAAAATGTATTGTCTGCTTTTGTAATATTGCAATTTTTCAGAATCAAAATAATATTGTGCAGTATTTTCTGTCTGAACTGCCTTGCGTTAATTTTTCGGTTTATTTTCAAAGGTTTCAAAGCATCTGTTATGTCCTTGTTTAGTATTACTTTTAGTACTACATATGACAAAGATCATGATATATTATTTTATACTCAGTAGAGCAACGACTTGTGCAATATGTGTCTGACTTGAAACAGACTAAAAAGAAGTTACTGTTATTTGGGTTTTCCTTTTAAGAAGAACCAGCTATTTTACAAAAAGAACTTCTTTTAGTTAGTCTTCATACAGAGGGGATTAACACTAACTTGGAGTGTTCATCCACAGTTCCATTTTCTGTGGAAGGAGAACTTAAAAAAGAGAGTAACTTCTTTCATCTGTTGCATGTTTTCTTTAGATTACTCACTTAACTTGTTTTTAGGCAAATTGATCTCTTGTGTCACTTGATCATAGTATTTGCTTCTTTATTTGCATTTTATGTCAGTGTGTTATGTAATATTAATCAGATTTTTTTCTAAATTAGCTTATTTCTTATGGGCTTATTTCCTTATATTTAAGAAAGTTTATGTTCTTATTCAATACATTTGGAGATATCTTAATGATTTTAACTGGAAAAAGTAGTTACTATATTTTTTGTGTACCATAATGTTTCACATCATTTTTCGTTTAATAGGGATAGCTATCATTTTTAAACTTGTGTTAACTTAATTTGCCCTGTATTGGCTTTAGAAACATTTTTATTTGCTGGTAAGCAGTACTGTTACTTTAAGTTTCTGTGATTGGTCATGGCAGATGAGGGCACAACGTGTCCACCCTGTTCGTGTGTGTGTCCCAGCAGTAGCTCTGCAGAAAGGCTGGACGCAGCCGCTGGTCAGTGCACAAATTGTCTCTCACTCAGCTTACAGCTGGTGTCTGGGCTGGAGCTATCTAACATTTTTGATATGCTAATTAACTATACTTCATGCAGGTCAAGGGCACACAGAAAGTGTAATATCCAAAAAAGAATGTTTGTCAATTTTCTCCTGTCTCCATTTCTAAGTAGTGCTGCCACATTCTTTGTGCTAAGGGCATTGATTAAAAATTTTTAGTCCACAATTGTAAATACTTAAAAAATTAGACATTGGCAATAAAATAGTAAATCCCACTTGTATATTGAGTGCCGACATTAATGCTGACTGAGAAATTATAGAAAATCTGATAACATTTTTACAGGCATAGTTAGCGATAATAACTAATTACCTTACTGAACATACAGCAGCAGCACAAAAATAACTGGTGCTGCTGTAAATTTCTACAATATGCTATCCATATAATAATGAAAACATTAGTAGTTACATTCTACCAGAACATATGCAGTTCATTCAGAAAAAAGAATTTGCTTTTCCTTGGAGCAAGAGATGCTGAAATATATGGATAGTTCTACTTTTTGCATTCTTGTTCAATTTTAATACCATTAATATATTTTCATCATGTGCATACAGTATTTACACTCCTATTGTAGCTCACACTACTGTTCAGTGAGGTATATCTGTTATTCTCATATAGGAGAGAACATTTCAAGGCATTTTGATCACATTACTGACAGGTCTGGCTGACTGCTGTAGAGTTTGCTGGATACACTTAATATCATTTATTTGGCTGTGAGCTACACTTAAAAATAGGTACATAATTGGTATTATCAAGTGTGATCTGTTTAGAAGGCCAGCTTTAAATGTTCACAATGTAGCAACTGTTTGTTGCTACAGCTCCATATTAGCATTTTTATTCCAGAAAGTTCTTATTTCCATATTGGAAATAAACATTTGTTACTAAGGTGTAGTTTGTTTGTTGGTTGTAACCATCACAATAGAACTATCCTGTATTCTCAGTGGTATGCTTCACATACTCGCAGAAATTATCAATATTCCTCATGTTTGCATAGACCAGTCACACCCTCATAGAGGAAGTGAATTTATATTGTCTCTTGTGCAGTCTCAAAGCCTATCCTGGCCTTATAGAGTGCATACATAGTGTCTGTTATTGACACTGTTGTCCAGCCCCTGAGTATCATATGATTAACAGCTTTGAGAAGCCCCTCAAACAAAATGGCCTCTCAGGCCCCATCACTTGACAAAACCTTGTTAATTCATATACACTCTGTTGCTGGGGTAAATACAAGTTTTTCATTCCGTTTATTTCTTCTTAAGGTGTTAACACCAACTTAAGACAAGCTAGGGAACAAGTCCATGCCCAGGCTGTTATTTTCTTTCAGATATACTGAATAGAATTTACCTGTTAGCGCTGGAAACAACAACTGATATAGTGAAAGACTTTCACAAAGCTATTTTTGCTATTGTCAGAACCATCTTTGCTTCATTCACCAAAAGTCTTATCATTTCACTGTGCTCAGATAGTGTAGCTACTATCAACAGAGATTCTATATAGCACATGCGAAAATAGGATGAAAGTTTTAGAAAAGTTGAAGTTTCCTATCTGTGTTTAAATCACACTTCACATGCCATTGCCTTTTGTCACACACGTATGCTAGAATGTAGGTGATATAGTCTATCCACTTCAGATTCCTCTCTCTATCTACTCTTTTATCATTCGTTGAATAAATGTCTTGAATTTGAGTTTTCCAAAGAAGAGGAAAACATTAAATTATATTAAAATGTTAAACTTGCAGTGGTGGTGAGAAACATCTAGTATAGTATGTGAAAAACTAGTTGTGGAGGATGAGCATTACTTTACTAAATATAGTAATTTTCTCTGAAATGCATCTCTGCAAACTACATTTGAAAGTTGGCTTTATGCTATCATTCCTCATGCAAAGGAATTGAAGTAAATAACAGGTCAACTGAATTTCAATATTATGTAAATGGGGTAGTGGTTACATTGTCCATGTGTATGATAGTAACAGCCAGAGGAAAAAAAACTTCACAAAAGAAAATTTAGAAGTTTTAGTTGAAATAATTTCCTGAAAATTGTACTTGGGATGGTCTGTCTATATATAGTGCAATGTACACTATCATTTGCCAAATATTAAGAAATTAATGTTCCAATGTCCTTTTGGATAAGTGTGCAGCTAGTGGACATAATAAACACTTAATTTTGTACTTTCCAAGTTCCCTCACTCTGGAACGGGATCTGCCAGCCATCTATATTGCTTTGGTAAAGCTGTATGGTCACATTACTTTCAAATTTCTAACTGCATGTTAATTCTATTTTCATTCTTATGCATGTCTGCAGTTTTCATATCTATTACATACTTTGCTTGAAATGCAAGTATTCACTAACATATTGCACTTCACAGACTAATATTGTAAAGTCAGCTGGAAAATGCTTATGTACATAGTGTGTGCCCTTATAACATATTTGTAAGGTTTTACTTACACACTTTGCCAATGTTTCTGAATACCCATAAAAACCATATTCCTGTATTTAAATTTCTGAAATCTTAATGATGTACATGATCCATTTTGTTGAACATTGCACAGAATAGTTTTGGCTAGTAAACATATAAGTGTTTGCTCCACAGTAAGCCATTTCTTTCCAATCAAAATGAAGTTCAATATTTAGTGAGGTCATACATTTAATTTTGTTTATGTGGCATGCAGAGAGATTTTAAACATTGCATTATATTAGCTGTCTACAAACAAGTGCCACTTGGGTTTCTGAGCTGAAATTGGTTTTTGAGATTCCATTTTTTATGAATCTTAACATACTTTGTAGAAATTTCCCATCCCAAAATGTATTAAAAGCTTAAAGAATACACACCATGCATTATGGAAAAAATATATTCATTACTAAACACACAAGGAAAGTAAATTAGACTTATTCTCAAACATCGGACTGTCTCTGCACAGTGACAATACATTCATGAGATAAAAATATTCAGTTCACACTTTTTTAGTCACCAATTTTGTGTATTTGAACTCTGTTTTAAGAACATGATTCTGTTTACTGGTAAATCATCATTTAAACTCACTTCATATTAAAACTACAAAATGTGCTCAGAATCAGTCTAGTGTCACCATCTGATTATCTGCAACAAATCTTTACCTTGTAATTGAAAATTGTAGCTAGTCTATTAGTAATATTTGCAAGTACTATCACGATAATACAGTATTCAAATCTCTGTGTTCTTTTCTGGTTACTGTATGATGGATCATACTGCTTTAGATCAGAAAACTGTTGACTGCTGTTGTCACTGGTGTAATAATTAAGAGATCACAGTTTTCATAAAATGTGGGAAAAATCATCTCATTCTCTCTGGAGTCAAATCAGTTACTGAAGATATAAACAAAAAATTTTTACATCTTCTTTGACAGAACAATTGTTTTTTCTTCATGTATGTCACCTGACCAAAACTTTTCACAAGCTGAAATACTAATATCACATGTCCTGTTCTCTGCCTTTGTTGTTTAGTTTCACACTCACGTAGTTTGCTTAAAGATGGGATCACTGATTATTTAAAAAACTAAAAAGAGATTTTTTGGTATGTAAGAAGATATTTGTGGTACATGCTGTTGTGCTTTAAAGTGGTACAGGATTTGGTTGCTATAAGAGGATAATACTGTTCCATAATACAGTAGAAGGCAACTTTTTTTTAAATGAACAGTGTCCCAATCTTTATGGTGTGTTTCTTAACCTGCGTGTTCACCTCTGGCAGGCGATCCCGTTCATTCAATCCACCAGGCTGAATTTGAACCTGAAATTGACAACGAGATTGTTATTGGAGTAGATGACAGCAACGTCATTCCTAATACCCTGGCTGAAATAAATCATGCAGGTATGTTTCCAAGAAAACTGTAGAAAATATTGTATGCTGTGTAATGTAATCAGATATGATTTGTTAGGTTCTCTGAGCCATTTTTTGAGGAGGGACTTCATTAATTTGTACAACTAGCTGTAATGTTTCTTAATTATATACCAGTGAATTGGGATGTAATCAAAGGACTTTCTGTGTTGCGAGTAGTTTTTTCCATATACTCAGAATGGTTACTGAAGGTGTGATGATATGTGCTTTACAATTCATGATTTATTGTATCTTTTCCAGGTTCAAAGCTGCCTTCCTCCCAGGAAAAGTTGCCTATTTATACAGCGGAGACTCTGACTATTGCTATAGTTACATCATGCCTTGGAGCTCTAGTTGTTGGCTTCATTTCTGGATTTCTTTTTTCTCGGCGATGCAGGGGAGAGGATTACACAGACATGCCTTTTCCAGATCAACGCCATCAGCTAAATAGGTAGGCTAGTCGCTACCCTATCTCATTTCCCTAACAAGAACTTCACTCTATTTTCTGTCTATGTTGCTTTCATTTGTGGCACATTCTTTATACTTTACAATTATTGCAGATGATAACCAAAACTTTAGAAACTAGTCATTAAATGAAAGTTCAGATTACTTTTAAGGTAGAAACAGCTGTATTTATCAAAACAGCTGCTGGTATTTTAGTAGAAGATACTAGTGGAAAAAGCTAACAGGCTCTCAAGCTTTTGGAACCATAGGCCACTGCTTGAGACAAGAAGACAGGGAAAACTATTCAATGCAAATGGCCTTTTTTGACTTTTCAGAACTGTCCCTGTATATTATTTTCTCTGCCTTCCAGTAAAAGATATCTGGTTCCAAAAGACTGAGGATATGTTAACTTTACACGCGGCTGTCTGGCATTCTTCCTCCATTTTATCAGTGAATACAGCTATTTGACATATATTAATAGTAGCACTAAGTAACTCAAGGTTTCTTGTAGAAATTTTCTTTTGCAAAATTAATATTTTTTAAACAATGGAAAATCCAGGATGAAGTAATGACAGTATTATGAAGAGGATATGTTGTTACTCAGAACACTGAGTCACAGAAAGGCACAACAAAAAGACTGCTATACATTTGAGATTTTGGCCAAAAGGCTGTCCTATAAAGTGGGAAAAATACACACATTTACACAAACACAGCTCACACCCACATGGCCACTTTTTGCCAAAAGCTCAAAATATATATAGCAATTTTTTGTTGAGCCTGTCTGTGAGTGGCAATCTATCCTTTTCATAATATTATTGGTAATATATCTGTAAAACATTTGTAAATCATAAAACTGGACTTGGAATATAATGAACCATCAGTCTGCCATGCAGTGAATACTGAAACTGAAAATAAACTTGGTTTTAATTGAATGTAACTGTCTTTTTTCATTTGCTTTCATTTGTTCATATGTACTTATTGAATTCTCTGTTATTATTATACTCTGTAGTTTCTGAATTGTTTACTTTTATTTTCCCAACAGAAGAAGTAAACTTATTTCAATATAAGATGATCTTTTTATCATCATAACAGGTAGAACTTATAGTGAGACAGAAATCTTGATGTTTTCTATTTCACACAAAAATTTTTATTTTCAAATTACAATTTTGGTTGCGTTATCTAAATGCATGCTGACTGGAACATTATCCTGTTTTAAAAGTGAAATCTGGAAATGATGTAAAATGAGTGAACTATGCACTGCAATCACTGATAAAATATTGTGTGGCTGAAACTTTTCTTTCTAAAATGATTATGAAGCTGTTAGTGATAGACAGCTAACAACTGTTTCGTACTACACCCTCAGATCCTGTGCTGGTTTCAGCTCTTCTGCAATACGGAGACCTTACAGATGAGACTAACAAGCACAGGGAGCGGAAGAAATGTGATAACAGAAATTTGGGAAGGACAGCATACAACAATGTAAGGAAAGTTATAAACACAGAATTTCCTTCGCCCGATAAATTACTATCTGATTACAGTATCAGCACGGTTCAGAGCATTTAAGTAGCGTAGTTCAATGGGTGTTCGTCATAGTTTGTTAAATAGAAGACTGTTTATTTTTGCATCCTATATGTTGTCAAATACTTGTTGAGGACCTACATATTTTTGCTTATTATTCACAATATTGTGAACTATGAATGTCAGTATGTATACAAAACATGACTGACGTCATAAACTTTCACAAAATTGTTCTCAGTATTTATCACCAGAGTAGTTAAACTGCATCAGTGCACAGTTCACTCAGACAATAGATGATTAATTTCTAATATGTAGGCACTTTGTCATTTTTACAGTCTCTCTCTCTCTCTCTCTCTCTCTCTCTCTCTCTCTCTCTCTCTCTCTCTCTCTCTCTCCATAAATGCTTGGCTTTACTTTCTTCAGTAGCCTGCAGTGTTCTTCATGTTATAGGAACTGTGGATTAAAATGTAGAAGCAGTAAAATCACCATTTGCTAAAGATGTAAAGGAGATATCTCATTCTATGTAGCCCCTACAACATCTGCATGTTGAGGAAGCATGCTTGAACATATGTAATTATCTTGCTAGTAAACTAATCAGATGTATTATTTTCAGGCTCACTGAGGCTGGTCTGAATGCAGATTCACCCTATCTTCCACCCTGTGCCAATAACAAGGCAGCCATAAATCTTGTGCTCAATGTCCCACCAAAGAATGCAAATGGAAAAAATGCCAACTCTTCAGCTGAAAACAAACCAATACAGAAAGTAAAAAAGACATACATTTAGCAGAAATCTTTGGTATCTGTTTTGGTGCAGACCCATGCCACTAGAGTAACCAAGACTCTATTGAGAAATGTCCTCAAGAAAGTTAAAAAGATGTAGACTTCTGTAATCAAGAGCACCACTTTCCATAGTAATACAGAACAATATGAAATAAATACTACAGAAGAAGTCTTTGTTACACAAAAAAGTGTATAGTGATCTGTGATCAGTTTCTGCTAGTGGTGATTGTGGTTGTGGGAACAGATGTGCGATTTTTTTAAAGATGAACTTGACAAAGCAGGAAATGAAGACTAGTTTTTAGAATTGATCAGTGGCACTATTATCCTAGAGATGAATTGCAAGAAACTTAACAAAGGCAGCTATTTGTAGGAGGTTATAAAAGCAAGTTCATGATTTACCTACATTGTTCTAAATTAGCTACTCTAATGTCAGATGGAAGTTTAATACATTCCACTCAGAATCACAGAGCTTTTGTAGCAAAGATTGCCTTACATGTATGTGGTATGGTAAATTATGAAACTTTCATATGTTGCATCTAAGTGACTCTAATAGGAGTGCTTAAACGTCGGTGCTGAATAGTCAGCAGATAAAAACTTTGTGCTTTCTAAAGTAGGCACATTGGTAATCAAGAGTGAAAAATCTTAAGACATGGAGTCAGGTGTATAAAATGCAGAGTTTCAGAAACCTGCCACAAACTATAATTTTTGTGAAGCACTACCCAATAGAATTTAGATAAGAAAAGCTCAGAATTATGTATATTTCAGTGCAGTGAATACTCTGTTAGACTTGAAAATGGGACATTTTATTCTCCTGACTGCATCACGTTAAACAAATGTCAACCCACCCAAAACTTCCAGTATTGTTTAATGTGCATATAGTTTAATCCGGCCTGTACAAATTAGTGCTAAGAATCTCTGTTTCATGTATTAGTTCAATCTCCATGCTACATGTGCTACATTATAAATGTGAAAAGACTGAGAGCTGGAAAATATTATTTGTATATAATTGAATGTACATATTTAAGTGACACATTGTTAATATTACATTAATAAGAATCCAGTGGCACTGATTCTGTGAGAAACCATCAGTGTGTGTTTTGAGGCTTTTGTGTCAGCACTTTGAGGCAATGTCTTTGCCATCAGAACTTAGAAAAGACATCAAAAAGAATCTTTTCTAGGATTGTGCATGCCAGAAATGATGATTTCCTGCATGCATGAGAAATTTTTGGTCAGATATCCTTAACTCATTGCAGTATATTTGTAAACAACCTGACAATATGAAGTTAATGATATGCAATGTTTTGGCGCAATTGTGTGGATATTTTTATATAACTGTATGTTATTATGATTGTTAAGTTGAAGAAAATAATAATATGAGACCATATTGTCAATATTTTGATTCATATAGAACACTTTAAATTTGCTTCATTGTGCATAGAATTATCATTGTGACAAGTGGAAGAAAAATCAGCTCAGTTTCAGATAGTAATAGTTTCTTTTACTATCAGTTTATGTTGTTCAAACATGGCAGAAAATCTTTCCCTCATATTGCATTTGACACGTCTGTTACAATTTTTCTACACTTGTTTGTAAGTTTTATTTTACATGTCAGAGGGTAGTTAATAAGTAGATATACTTTTCTCAAGTTTTGGATTTTGCAATAATCTCACTGATTCATGTAAGCAATTCCTGTGTGGAGTGATGTATAAGAAATACAACTTTGTTAATGTACTGAGAACTTCATTGCCATCAGCAGTGTTAAGTTTCATTAAGAGTCAGGAACCATTGCTGACAGCAATAAATTAGTGCTTATATTTTTGTGCCTATTCCGTGATGGCTTTTTAAATGCCAGTAAATGTCATATAATATAGTGTCAGAAATCTTTTTATGGGTGTATGGTTTCTTAGTGGTTAACAGTTCTTTATTTTTAAATGATGAAAACTCTTAAGCTCATAAGTGGGTAAGAGAGACGAACACAACTGCAGCAGTTAAACTCATAGAATATTAAATTTCAGTTAAGGTATGATACAGGTATAATTGTTTTGTAATTTGATTATTGTCAAATGAGACTCTACCATAACTTGTCACACATACTTCTGAGACCTCAGTAAACACTTCAACTAACACTGTAATGCTTTCTGTGCTTTATTATTATGGCTATTGTGACTGTAGAAGCGAATAAGATAACCTACTCCAGAACTGTTTTACTAAAGTTTTGAATTTTGATTTTATTCATATTTTTGACTGGCTTGGTGAGCTTCATTTCCTGCTTGTAAACTTCATAAAGTGACTTCTAAAAAATGTGAGCCCTGTTAGATAACCTATGTTAATGTGATCAAAAGAAACTAGCATATGTGATAGTTGACATTGTTACATAATAATTCAGTATGAACCTTAGTGAGTGAGATATTGGATATGTCTAGCCACAAATTTGAAATCTTGAGAGTATAACTTACTGAAATAAGTGTGTAGCTCACATCATTTACATAACGACATAAGATGTATTTAAATCATTTATTGTTCGATATTTGGAAAATGGTTGACTAGTTAAGATATGTTTCACTTCATAAACATTCTGGAAGCAGGTTATCTTCATGTAGTATTAAGTGATATTACAACACAAGCTTTATGCCACATACTTGTTATATCACAGCTGGTATTTCTATTTTCATTAGTTTTACTATTATGTTTTGATTCAATGCAGATATTTGTTTATACAAAAATTTCTTTTAAATAACTTAATCTGCAGTAAACATAGAACTAAATTATAAGAATAAGTCATAATTCTGTCATAAAATAGCAGATCTTGTGATTGTGGTACAGTCAAATCGCACAGACATTAAATAAGTATTTCTTGGTTTGAAGACAGATCAGGATTACAGAAAATGTGCACAGTAAGAAATAAAGTATGCAGAATGAGAAGTTTGTTTACATTATATCAGTAGTTAAGATGCTGAAACAGTATATATTCTAAAAAAATACAACTCATGTATCTTATAACTGTAAAAAGTCTTGTTTTTGATATTAAAATATAAATTACAAAAACAGTGGTTTGTGGCTGATTAAGATCCAGTGGAGATATCATTGCTGAGTTTTTTTAATGTGCAAGACAATGAAGTGATTTGCAGAGTATAATTAACAGATTATGATGTAAACATTCTAAATAATTCCTCTGATTTTTACCTGGAATTCACTGAGAAATACTTTCCTTTGAGCAGTGTATAAAATGCCCATCTCTTTGAAATGTCTCGGTGACAAATTTCAGACTAAGATTTAAATAAAACTTGCTTATATTTAGAACTTTCCTGGCACAGATATTCAATACTATTTCTATTTTCCTATGCTTAATACTTACATTAAATTAAAACAAAATGATGATTGGTCAGATGTGTAGCAAAACTGTATTAATTTGAGGTTTTGTATATGAATGTTATAACAATATTGCAATTTATTAAATTTATATGAAGGAGAATGAAAATGAATAAAACAAACTATCTTTGACTGATCAGTGTTCAGTGTGCTGAAAAAGAAGTACCAAACCAATCACATCTTCCTGTGAAGAATTAGGAGCCTTTATCATTACATACATGTCTTCATAAAAAGGTGAGTGTCAAAATTAGGTTTATTACATATACACAAAAGTGTCAACCTTGCAGAACAACAAAGAGAAATATTACACTGTTTACAGACATTTACCCAGTGTAAATGCATGAGCATCTTCAATATTTATAGAGTTTAATACTGAAGCCTATAGTACTTGAGACTGAACAGGTACATTTACTTCCTAGACACTGAGCAAATGTTCCAAAGTGTACAGAGGGAAAGTTAAAAATATTGAATTGTTCTAACTTCCAATACAACCTCCGACAATCAAGTTCAGAGAACAGTCCTGTAACATTAATGTAGATGAACTATGAACTATAGTTACCTTACTGTCCTTTGAAATAGTCACCTCCCACAACTATGCACCACTGAGTTCTGCAATACATGTCTTGGATACTTTGCATGAAATCTTCCTTTGGGAAGGTGTTCAAAAGCTACGTCATGTTTTGTTGGATGTCAGGAATATCATCAAATCTCTCTCCTTTCAAAACGAGTTTGAGTCGAGGGAGTAGGAAGAACTCTGGAGGATTGAGACCCAGTGAGTATGGTGAATGTTCAAGTTGCACACTTTTTCTGGCCAGGAACTGTTAGACAATATTGGGTGAGCATTCTCATGAACAAAAAACCAGGAACCTTGTTGTATACACTGAGGTCATACCCTGTGTAGACGTTGCATGAAACGAGTCAAAATGTCAACGTACTGTGCAGTGTTTAACATCCTTCCCTCAGGTAGAAATTTGCTGTGGATAATGTCTTGACTATTGAAAAAGGTGATGAGTTTCGTTTTGATGCATGATTTTGTGGCTCTGACCTTTTTTGGCGAGATGATGTCAGAAAATGCCATTCCGCATTTTGCCATTTTGTTTCAGGGTCATACCAGAGACACCAGGTGTCTTCCTCAATGACAATATGGTTCAAGAAACTGGGTGCCACATCCACTGTTTCAACAAAATCCTGTAAAGCCTCCAAACATGCTTGCTTCTGATTGTCAGTCAAGTGATGTGACACAAGACAACACATTTCCTCTTTTCTAACTCCTGGGTAAGGATTTGTTGCATGGATTCATGGTTCATCTGCAGTTCATCCACTATCATGTGAACAGTTAAATGATGACCATTCATGATTAATGTCCTCCTTTTCTCAATATCACTGATCGCCCACTATGGGGCTCGTCAGAAACAAATTCCTGGCCTCCTTGAAAATGGGTGAACCACTCGTGTACACACTTCATGGACATTGTTTGATTCCCATAAACACATACCAACATTGTGTGTATTTGTTTTGGTGTCTTGTCAAGCTTAAAACAAAACTTTAAATTGATCCTTGGGCTCATTTAATGTCCTGTTCTCAGTTCAGAACCAATGCACTAAACAATTACTTCATCCAACAGGTCTAACATGGAACATACATGATGCTCAACTGAACTACAGTGGGGGCAGGTTGTCAACACTAGCTGCTATGCAGGTGCAGCATTGTGAGTCACCGGTTTGACAGTTCTGACTTAATTCACTGAACTTTGTTGTCAGAGGTTGTATTTATTTTCTCCAGATGAAATATTCTTAAGAAATGGGATAATCTAGAAACCTAATTGTATCTTTTAGTGGCCTGCTTCTGTTCAAGCAGCTGACATATTTCAGAATCTGTCTCAAATGTTGTCAGCCCTTTCACACTGAACTGTTACCCAGGTTATATGATTACTATTACCTATGCTCAAATGCTGTTAATGTGGTTGCACACGCCTTCCCTACCTCTTAGTTTAGTAGGCAGTTTTAGGTGTTCTGACTCTAAGGTACCCATGTAGTGTAAATTTGTTAAAGTGGATAGCTGCAGTTATGTCTGAATCTCCTAGCACCTATTCTAAACTTGCGCTTCTTGAAGTATTTGTGTACACTTGTTTTCAGCTTCAGTTTCCATATAATTGTTGTTTAGAACCACTATCAGAGTATTATTCTGATGGCTTTTCTCTTCTAAGTAAGTGAAGAAAATTTCTATAGATAAAAGAAATTTCAGTGTTGTACAAAGGAGAAAATCCTGGAAGTATCACTTGCTCAAAATAACAAGCCTTTGCCATTTACATCAGTGCATATCAAACACGTTTTGCTTTTGCAAGAGGTATAGTTGTATAGTTTAGAGTGTTGCAGAATCTAAAAAAAAGAAATTGCAGTGAAACTCTTGTGAAAGAAGAAAAAGTTGTTATTTGAAGAAAAAAAAACCTCACTGTGTAAACAGATTTTTGATTGTTTAAACAATGGCAAGTCAAGGATAGAATAACTACAATATAGAAAGGATAGATTTCTACTCACCACTTAGAGAAGGAATTGAGTTGCATACAGCCACAGTGAAAAAGACTGCTAAAATATTCAGCTTTCAGACAAAGTCCTTCTTCTGTACAAGAAACCATACATATTCACATGAGCACAAGTCACAAAAAAATGTGGCCAATTTTTCTAGCACCCAGAAACAGTGGTCTGTGTAAGATGTGAGATATGCTTGTGTGGGAGTTTTTGTGTTTTATATTTCAGAAGAACGACTTTGTCTGGAAGCTTAATATTTTAGCAGTCTTTTTCATTGTGCCTATCTGCAACTCAATACCTCCTCTATGTAGTGATTAGCCGTCTAGCCTTTCCATATTGCTCTTTGATGATTTAGCTTTAGAACACAAGTGTTTAACAGGAAAGTTTGAGGCATCCTGTAATATTCCACATTTCGGGCAGAAAACCTTATGAAATGTATAGAAAAAAACCAAGCTCTCTTGTCATAGGTTGTGTGAAAAACTGAAAACTGTTGAGTGTTGATTCAGATACTTTTGTTGAAGATTCAGTTTTCACAAAAATTAGATCTTGAGGTCATTTTATGTCCATTTTGAGAAAGCTTAACTCCAGTGACAACTCCACAAGTGCCAGAGGAGACAGTTTATTCAAACTTTCATACTGCATTTCATCCATACCAAAAGCTCTAAACTGACCAATGCTTACTGTTGTTGAGACAGTGGTTACGTTTTAATAAATTTATTCTATCAAAACAGTATAGGTTCAAAATAAAAATATACTGGTTGTCAGACTAAGGTACTTGTACAAGTGAAAAAACATTAAACTGAGTCCGAGGGTTTCGGGGAAAACTGGTTGTCAAGCAACAGCTACTTTCCGTGGCTTCTCATCCAATCAACAAAAATGCACTCATGCTGGTACACAGAGAAATTAAATTTGTTGACTGGTGTAATGCTTGCCATGAAACCAGGTGAAATGGCACATCTCACAATAATTAAGGAACTGTAGCCCCACTCAAAAACTGCAGATTTAAATCCTCAACTGCCCACAGATATGTTCCTGCTCACATCCAAGACATAATCTGCTTGTAAATGTTAAATTCATAAACTGCTGTCTTCTCATTAATTTTAAGAGACAGCTACAAAAGATGTAAGTTTTGGAGCAGGAGACAATTCAGTAATATTCAAAATACTTACCTGGATGTATAATAAATAGGTGTTGATGCTTGTTGAGCAAATTATCACATCATTTTTCTTCAATGCTAAAAAGTGTTGTTGTGATTCTATTGGAATTTGTTGCATCTGTACATCATTAGAAACAACGTTCTAATGACCAAAATGTTGAACTTTCATGATTTATTTGTAGTTTCTTCCCTTCTCACATCTTAGTTACAAAACTATTCACTAACAGTCAGACTTACCAAAAGTTGCACCAAAATAAAAGACATATCTGTGTCAGAGTGAGCAAGAATTGTGCCAAAAATACTAAGCAAACTGAACCACATGGTTTAGCCATAGTCGCTTCCATAATCTAAAATTCAGAGTAGTGTTTACTTCTTTGTTAAAATGTGTGGTATACTCACAGTTTTATAATGCAAATGATTTCCCTACAAAATACACCTTAAAGTTTGCTTGGAACTTAGGCTGACAACAATTGCAATGATGACTTTTATCCCTTTTTTGACGAAATTCTCAAACTTTTCACTTTTAACTTGTTAGTACTTATCTTGTGTACTTTTGGCCTTAACAGTTACCCACAAGAATTAGAATATTAATTGCCTGCTCTTCTTTCCAGTAAACAAAACTTTTCAAGGTCATAAATCTTTGTCAGAAAATTACATAAATTGTGAGATATTAGCAATACAACGTTCTGTGCAACCCTGTTGGTATTTGATAAGTTCAGTCATTTCATTTACAGAATAATGAATGTAAATAGAAGAAAATTTATGGAAAAATGTGCATAACTGGGTAACAATAATATAATATTGTGAAATAATACAAGAAATGAAAGATTAACTGCAAATAATGAAGTAGGCTGTACAAAGGTGTCAATTTGCAGTAGTTGCATGTAACATATTTTCATTACACGAGCCTCAGTCTGTTGCATTGCACCATCCAGATTAGCTATGGTTTCCTTCATTCAGTTAATGACACAAAAATCTGCAAAGCCCACACACACACACACACACACACACACACACACACACACACACACACACACACACACACACACACCTTGAGTTGCAATTCTGACATACAACGGAAGTTTGGCTTCATTTCTACTTGCAACAACAATATGGTACATATATTTTGTGTTTCATGTTCTGGCAAGGCAATTTTAAATTTTTGTGCTGTTCTCTCACCAGTAACACAGTAAAACATGCCACTAGCAGAGCATCTTTTGACTCTGGTAAGACAAATAATAAAAACTGATCCAAATGAAAAGAGAACAGC